>NC_089983.1:19791296-20419351 GCF_036417845.1 Apteryx mantelli | reverse complement strand
CTCTAAATTTATGATAATCTGTTATGATAATTGTTAGTATCCATGCTGTTTCTAATGATTATGATTAACATACAGTGATCATGTATCAGTTGAAATGCAGTACTTAAGTAACAGTAAGATTGTGGCAAGCCAACAAAAGTGCAAGTTGCCGTCCTTCAGTAAATTGTGGTTTCTTAATCCTCTTATCATACCTATTTGTTGGTGCCTAACGACAGTAAATGCTCATTTTTATAGACACCTGAGCAAATTAGTGAAGGATGAAGAACTCTGTTCTGCATTTAAAGGATCTGGTTCAAGGAGAACACTAGGGCATTGCAAAATTGGATTTTTCTAAGAACTTCCTGTCACAAACATATCATTACTTATACCTGCCATTTAACATAGAGGTTTTTTTTCCATGATACCATAGCTACCTATTATACCTGTATAATTACACTACAAATCTTTAAAAACAAAACAAAACAAAAAAAACCCCTGATGTTACGCAATTCTGGCATCTAACTTACTAGTGAAAATTACTCTCAGAAATGAAGTAGTATAATTGCAATCTCTCAATAATTGCAATCTCTCACCATTTAATAAAATAATTCATTTTATTCATTATCAGGAATTCGTTTTCACATATAATTTTATTGCTTTACTTACTGTTTAATCTTTATAAAAATCAGCCCTCTCCTATCTCAATTTTTGAGTTTCCACATGATTAGAATTGCAGTAAGAACCATATAACAGCCTGTTTAATATCTAACCTCATTGTGACGTACAGTAGACTTAGATAAATGAGATGAGTAAATATTGAAGCAGGTTGTCCAGAGAGACTGAGGAATTTCTGTCCTTGAAGGTATTCGAAACTTGACTGGTCATGGTCCTCAACAGCCACCTCTAATTGGATCCTGCTTTGAGCAGGAGATTGAATTAGATGACCTCCAAAGGTCCTTTCCAAGCTGTATATGATTCTTTGATGAATTGTGCAGCCAACAATAAAAATAAACATTTTCAGGAAAATGTCTTTCTCAATTCATATATAGGAACATAATCATACCTACCAAGTACTATCAACTTTTGTGCCTTATGAAGAGAGATCATTCCAATAGGTCTGTTTTAAATTGTGTTGTGTACATTGTAAATCGGAGTTGTAATTATGTTAGCTTAAGAGTAAACACATATAAGTCGACCAATTAGGTTGAAAATAAAAATAAAAGAAGTAAGTGGAATAGTGTGGTTGTGAAGTGGCTTTTCAGTGCAGGGAAGAGGAGTCATAACAGTTTTTAAGATAGTTTGATGGGTTTGCTAAATGAATCTCATGATAGGGTGCCTGCAATAGCAGCAGATATGATTTGATGATACATATCTTGACTTTTTTTTTTTATAAAAAAGCCCTTTCTTCTTTTCCTGAAAATGAGACTAAAGCTCAAGTCTTCTGAATCCCAGATCATTTTCCAGTTAACAGTGCTAGATTGTATCTCTTGTTTGGATTTCATAGTCTCCTCTCCTATCTGAGAATATACAAGTAAGATCTCTTTTGGTTTTTAAGCTGTCAAGAGTTGACTTTTCAATATCAAAAAGACAACAATCAGAGCATCTGTAAACTGTGGAGGTAAACTTAATATGATATATATATAATCAAATGTTTGGCTCACTGCATGTCCAAAAAAAAAAAAAAGATCTAGTGTTGGTATCCCTCAGTTCTAAACAGGCACAACCAGGTTGTCATTTAAAGTAAATTTTTCTGACTTCCCACTGTCATTTAAAATAGACTTCATAACTAAGTACAAAGATGTATGTTAAGGCCGCTTGCTGGAATTCATATTCAATAGCAAATGGAATATGCCCAAGACTTAAAATTCTGATTCTCTTTTACTTCCAAAATGTTTTTAAAGATGTTTTGTCCGTATTTAATAAAGATGTTACTTTATATACGTGATTTTCAAGAACAAATTCAATGTTCAAGGCTAGAGTGCAATATTTGAAATTACTGGTGGAGATTTACCTCTCTAAAAGGAGATGGAAGTGGGTTCATATATTGAACTCTTGGGTAATGATGTGGAACATTTTACTGCAAAACATAGTGCTAAAAATTCTTAATTTGTAGTTACCCGACATCAAAATGTGCCCAAAGAAAATTAGGTGATGATGCATGCAAAATCCATCAAGAGCCTAACTAAGAGAAAAAAGTGCAAGTACTGTGTGAATTGTAAACTGAAGTTTCATTTTAAGCACGGAGTTCTGAATATTTTGGATAATTCACAGTTACCTATAAGAGAATGTTTTTTGCCCTGGAACATCCACCACCAATTGTTTTAATTGCATTCTTTTTTAGGAAGTAATAATCAAAACAATTGCTCTATTTTTAAAAAAATATATATATACTCTCATATGAAAACAGTAAAAAAGGGAAAAATACACGGGCACTTTTTCTCTCTACAGTTCAGAAGTAGTACAAGTTATAGGAATGTTTGGGAAATATATGAGATACGTAATATAGAACTGCTTTCCTGATTGTCCTTACCGGTACTACTGATTTTTTTGCAGACTATGTAAGGAATTATTTTGAGGACTTATTTTAAAATACTGGCAGACTGAAATGGGTACAAACTATATGCATGAAAAATGCAATATTACAAGACTTAAAAAAAAATTCTTATTCAGTCTCATTGGAATGGTTTTAGAGATTTTTGCAATATTGCCCTTCCTCAGGACTTGAAATACATATTATCCCAGGATGCTAGTTTTGAATAAATAGTCATTGGTTATTCAATTTAATCTTGAGAAGAACTGTGTAAAAACTAAGAAAACCCTGCAGGGTTGTACCCTTTTCTTATATGCAGATATACTTTGTCTGTATCTAACTTCAAAGGCTCCTGCATTTGGACTTTGCACTATTTCGAAATATGTATATATTTTTTTAATGTACCCTTTACATTTTTCTGAAGTGTAAGTGGATGCAAACTATTGACAGCAGTAGGCTTCTGCTTCTGATGGGTATATTTGCTCTCACCACCAAAATGTTTCTGTGGTTGTTCTAAATCTAGTCAAATGACCAAGCTAACATCAACCTCATTTAGTTGCTTTTTTTTGTCAGTACATAAACTGTGTATGGGAAAAATAAAATTTCTTTCTGAATCTATAAAAGAAGCCATTAAAAACAATGAGAACATAGTTGGAACCACAAAAAAGTCAACTCGATTGTATAATCAAACGCTTCAGTACAAAATTTATTGGGAAGTTAAATATCGAATTATGAATCTTCTGTACATATTTTTTTCTGTCAGGGTATTATTATAACTGTTTAGGTTTATGTCAGCATGTTCTGTAAATAATAAATTGCTTAGTGATTTTTTTTTTTTTTCTGTTTTGGGTTGTTGTGTTTCAGTATTGCTAGTCTTCCTAAAATTTTAAAAATTTGGCCACTAAAATATATATATTTGCCAGTAAAGAAGGCTTATACAATAGAAACTGTTGCCTTTTTATCATTTCCTGAATAGATTTCTGAAGGGCATGCTATATCAAAATGTGGTTTCCTTAAAATAGTTTTCCTGTATAGCTACAGCTATGTTTGGCATAGGAACTGTTGGCATGGGAGGCTTTTTGCTTTGTCCCTCACTCCTTTGGATGTACAGCTAAAGTTTCCATTACTTTTGTATCTGTGCTGTTTACTTTTCCTCTGTTTTAGTGGTTTGGCAATACATTAATCACTGGTCTTTCTTGCATTTGGTCTTGATTATGTGAGGACAATCTGATTTTCATTTTATTTTCTTATAATGTGACTGTTCAAGTCTGTATCACAATAAAAGTTTGGATACTGCCCCCGTGTGTAAATGCAGCTTCCAAAGTTCAGTGCAACCCTGGGAGCACTAGTTTACATGACCTTTTTTTTGATATTTATAATGACATTGAGCATATTTTTACTATTGGTGCTATTTAGAGTAGCCTAGATTAGCTGTACACATAGCCTTCATGTGGGTTACCAGTTGCATACGGTTAGCACCATCAGTTTTTCTAGTAGAATGAACAGTAAATCATTTTTGGCCACTAAGGAACCTCTGATGAGAGGAGAGAGATTTTTATTTATTTATTTATTTAGGGGATGGTTGAAGTTTCTCAAGCATTCCTTGAAAGTTTTCTCTTTGAGCAAGATGGTTAAGCAGAGAAGGCAGTTGTGACAACTGCATGACTCCACCTTTAGATAGGAAAAAAACAGGAATATTCAGGAAAAGAACTTAACAGAGAGGACAATGAAATATGAAGGAAGCAGAATTCAAGGGCAGTAGTAAAAGGTAAGCGGAAATGGTTGGGAGCGAGAGAGAAGCAGCCCAAAAGGAACTGTGTTCCTCCCTTAACCATAAGTGTCAGGGAAATTTTGGCTGTTTTTTTTGTTTGCTTTGTTTGGAGGGTGGGAGGGTTGACTTGCTAGTTGCTTTGAGATCTTCATACAGATCCTGAAGAAGCAGATCTTCTTGTCAAGGAGATGTAATATGTATGTGCCCACATAACTCAATCTTGCTTATTGTGTCAGTGTCACCAAAAAATCCATTTTTAGCCAGTCCTAGAGCATTAAAGATATTGATTGATTAGACGTTTTTTAAGTTCTTAGTGATATACAGGTATAGGTCACATGTACCTGTTATCCTCATTAAAAGCTTTAACGTGGGGAAAAAAAAACAAAGAAAAACAAACAAGATAGAAGTTGGAACTGTATGCATATTTTCGATAAACAATTTTGGAATATGTTTAGGCACATTATTTGATTCGTGTTGCCATTAACACTGCTTGCCAAGTGGGAGGACCTGCATATTTTTTATTTGCCCTGGAACTATTTTCTGCTCTTTCAATTTTATGTTCTATATCCTGTTCAGTGAGATTTTTTTCACTAGGTTTTAAAATTCTATTGATGTTTATGATGTTAAAAAAAACTTGTTACTGAAGAAGCACTAAATGAGCTGAAGACATAATGGTTATTTAATGCAATTACTAATGGTTTTACAGTACTGTATGAACTATCAACTAATATATCCTTAGTAGTCCTAAATCTCAAATAGCTTACAATCACTAGTTTTGTAACTAACTCCATAATTTCCAATTCTAGGTCACAGTTTCCTACTGCAGTTATATACTGTGGCTGTTACTATATTACCGATTTGAATATTCTAAGAAAAACACGTAATTTATTAACCCACTTATGTGATTACTATTGGTATATGACACAGCGCTTGAAATCAATGTCTTGAGACTCCTGGTTAAAACCATTTTTGAAATGATTTCTTGTTAAGAAACTCAATCATGCTACGTTTTCTGGTATAAAGTAACCAAACAGTCCTTCAACATCATACTAAGTAGAATAAGGCAAAAATAGATCTTTTCACAGGTATGTAATAACATCGAATCACAATAGAGACCCAGTCTACTGACCTCGTATGTTAACCTCATTACGTGTGGCTAGGTGAAGAATCATTGTCATACTGTTCTCTTGTGTTGACAAAATGGGACCCAAACTGGAAAGTCATAATAATCAACCCTATCAATATTGCATGTTCAGTGTTACACAGTGGGAAGCTCAGAATATATACTATTACCATACAACATGGCAATTTAATATATTTTTACTGTATTTTCTCTGTTTACTTACTACATAAGACTATTAAGTTTCAGAAATTGCAGTTGTGTAGAAGAGTCTAGATACATACTGTTGTAACAAAGGGAACTTTTATAGTGATCAAAGGAATAGGTAAGACTTTCTAAAATCGTTTATAACATACGTTTCTATTCAGTGAAGGGAGGGGCATTAGGACACTCTCTGATTTTGATCTCTCCCTATATGACACACTTTTATTGGCAGCCTTGTGAACCAGGAAATTGCTGGACTCCCAAGTAACTCTTTGCCTAACTGATAAGTCTTGTTTACAGATCAACTCTTTGAAGACCATGTGGGAATTTAAATGAGGAACAGACAGGCTTTTTGAAAGAGCTTCTTAAAACACCCTGCAAAAGCACAAGGCAAAACAACCAAAAGAGCACATTCATCACTCCCAAGACCCTTTTAAGGCTGCATTCTTAGAGAAAGGGGCTATTTCCTTCTCCTTTTGCATTTTCTGAATTTGCTATTTTCTACTTTTTAAAGCCTTGTGTCGCCCATCGCTTTGTGGCCTTCCGTTAGTTGTTTTCCATTGCTGCATGCACTTTCCTGCTGGACCTGTCCCATCTGTGGGCTCCTAGAATGCCACGGGCTATAAGCATAAAACAGCTGTGGGCCTCATGGAGACTGGGTGAGAAATGCTGAGGTCTTTCTGGCAGAGCAGCACTCAATATGGCACAGAATGAGGTGGTGTGATTCCATGCAGCAGTGCAAATTAAATCTGTTAATGAAACTAAATGTATTTCCAAAATGGTCATATAAAGCACTACATATTTTGGCTCACCATATCTGGTGCCAAACTACCTAACATTAACATTCATTTATCAGATAATTATGAGGAAACATGTCTGTTACAAATTTTGTATCACTGTATTATTATATCGAAACCTTTCAATACATGTTCATCATCCTTATATTTCTGCTGCTTTGCATCCTATATGCATTTTACTAGTTTCTCTATTTTTTTGTGATAAACATGCTTTTATATGGAGACTAGTCATCCTCTGCTGTTTTGTATTTCAGCGAAACAATTTGACTGTTTGCATTTAATATCTTCCAGTGTTTAACTATTATGAGATCTATTTTTTCCATATATATTTAGGAGCAAGTATTACACAGTAGTGGGAGAACAATGCATTGCAAGTCTTGTGTAGTTGTAGCATAGCGACACTCTTGAAATTTTAATCAAAATGATGCAAGTCTTTTGTCTTCATTTTTATTGATTGCCATTCCAAATCTTCAGTTTTGCAATTCCAGCTTAGTAACGGAAGTATTTTTCTTAGAAATTGCTAATTTTGAATAGAGAGTTTTGTGGTGTTCATTTTTAGTGTTCTCATAAATATGGCATTGTTATTAAATTCAGACACTTGTATCCTTAACCTGGCTTATCTGTAAAGAAAGGAAAGAAGAACTGAGACTCAATTTTAAAAGATTTGAAATGTTTTATTTTCTACATAACTATGAAAAAATTGGTTTAAAATCATTGATCAAATCCTGATCTAATAGAGTTGTGCCAGACTTTCAATGAAATAATGTTGTCCTATCAGTTATGTGACAGTGTATGAAGAAAATGAAAGCAGAATTTTCGCTGCGCATATCTACCAGTGTTTCCTCCTGGGCAAGCCAGGGTGATTTTTAGGCAAGGTACCTACAGCACAAATCCAGTTCCTGCATTCTGGGTGTATAACCTCTTGCCCTGGCCAAGAGCAACTGTCTGCACAAGACATCAGTTCCTTCCGTTAAGATTCAAAGATGAATCTGTCCTTTTCTATAGCCTTGTTCTAACAGTGCAAAGCTGTTTTGCTCAGATTTTAAGGTAGGAATTATGACTTGAACCCAGTAGAAGGATTGGTGGGGCATGTTTCTTAAATCAAATATTTGAAGACATTTCCTTTTTGCTTTTCCTTCGAAGATGAGTGCTAAAGGCTCTGTATTTCTAACTTAACTAGACAAGAATTCATTTCTTTTGAAGCTTTTTAGGACTGCAGATGTTCCCTATTCAGGCAAAACTTAAGGGGGTT
The DNA here is from genome assembly GCF_036417845.1 of Apteryx mantelli. Classification (NCBI taxonomy): domain Eukaryota; kingdom Metazoa; phylum Chordata; class Aves; order Apterygiformes; family Apterygidae; genus Apteryx; species Apteryx mantelli. The sequence continues at coordinate 20,411,698 of NC_089983.1, read as the reverse complement.
TAATGTGGGCTTTTTTGTTTGTTTTTTATCAAAGTGGACAAAGCCTTCTGCTTCACTCTCAATATGTAGTGAATCTTGGTGGAATATACAGTAATGTACTTATCTTTAATGTGAGACAAACTAGGTTCAGTTTCTTCTCTAATTCAGACCAGGATCTTGAAGTTATTTGTGTCTAAGTTGTCATCTTAGATGAATGCCCTTAACGTCTGCCATTAGGCATTCTGGTGTGGATATTATTTGTTTGCCTCTCTGAAGCTGTTCTGTGGTTCACTGTTAAGGAGCTCTGGAGATCCAGAGAATCTTGTAGTCCTCAAAAAATTTTTTTCCCAGGCAGCAAAAGAAGTTTTATTCTGTCCTGGATCCTGGGCAGTGGTAGATGTATGAGGATTCCTTTGTAATTACAACAAAGGATCTCAGTTTGTGTACCATTCAGTTCATTCTCAAAGTTAAATTAGTTATTCATGCACATAGAAAAGATTGCAGAAGGGCATTACTGTCCGTAAATGTTTAGGTTTTCAAATTCCTTAGATGGGAAAATAAAATATAGCAAATAAAAATAGTAATGTGAGCTTTACAATTTGTACACTGTGAACTTCTATTGTAAGAAGATTTTAGTTAATTAATTTTTTCTTTCAAAGTTGGTGGGATGTAAATGGTAGGTGTTGCCTGGTACAGAGATCACAGTGAAAGAAAATTCTGGCCTATGCTGTAACCTCCAGAGTAACTCTCCTTACTGGATGTGTGCTTAACTGCTAATTTCCATGTGCAAATATGAGTCAATGCATCTGCCACACCCACTTTTGGAAAGATGTATGCCTTCATTTTGTTTTGATGCAATCAAAGAGCAAGTCTTCTTCATGCCAGTTAATGCTGGGCTACCTTTTATTGTGGTACATTTTTTGATTTTATTTAAAAATATTTTGGAGTTCTCTATCTTGTCACTATAGCACTGAACAACAGCTTGCAAACAAACTTTTTTGAAGCATGAAATGTATTTCTTCTTTTTTCCCTGACATTACCATGTTCTGTTCCTCAGAATGTTTTCTCTTTCTGTAATTCCTTTTCAGCTGCTGCACTTAAAGTGTGATAACGATGAACATATGTTTCAAAGACCCTCTACTTTTTTCTGGTGTAACAATGAGGATTCACCTCCTTGTTTAGATATGTCTTCCATTACCCTTACTCCTAGGAGTTCTCCTGACTCCCGACTACCATCTGGATTGTTAATACCACCACCTTCAAAAAGTGGTCTTCAAAAGCCAGCCAGTGAACACAGCTACCCAAGACCTCGCGTAATCCTGCTGTGCAAAAGCTTTTTTACTTTTTTTAGGCTTTCCAATGTTCTTTGTTCTTTATTAACTTGTATTAAAATTGTGCATTTTGGACAGTGGTTAGAGGACAGATGAGATGTATCTTAGATTCTCTTCTGAAACAAATACATAATTTGTGAAGATTTATTTCTGCATAGCTTCTCCCTGGTTCCCCCCCTCCCCCAAACAACAACAACAAAAATTCTTATTTTTCCAGCATTTTAAAACTAATCCATTAATGAATTACTTCTGTGTTATTTATCAATCTTTTGTTAAAATCATTATACTAAGAATAGTTATTCAAAGCAAACAATCTAAAGGTCTGATTTGAATGGCTTTTTTTTCTTTGATTAGTAGAAAAAGTCAGCCATTAAATATCTTTTAATATACCTTATAAAAACTCTGTGCAAAATGAAGGTTGAAAATTATCCTTAAATGTGAAATATGCATATTGCCCACTTTTCATAGCAATATGCGAATACTCTCAACTCTTCTATTTGCAAGTAACATTTGGCTGTATTTGGCAAACATCATGGCTTTCTGCATGTGTTCACTAAATAAAAATGCTTCTTGTGCTCGTATAGATTTAGAAATATCCATTTCTTAAAATAATTAAATTATATTTTTACTTAAGCTAGTTGTATCCATAGTATCAAAATGTCCAGTAACTTCAACAAAATGACACATAAACAGAAAATGTCAGTGAAAAGTTTGTTTTGCCAAAAAGACTCATTTAAGACTAAACATAAATACTGTTTATTTATTTATCTAGCTTCTATGTAGCCATAAACACTCTAATAAATGCAGGAAGATCTATTAGTATTTACTATCTCCAAGTCATTTTAGGATCATCCATCAGTGTTAATGGGAAGTGTAGCCTAATGCACAGCACGTACCTACTCTCATTGAACCCAGTCCCACATTCCTGATGCAGACAAAACCTATCTACACTCAATTTTGTTTGTATGAAGGATATGGAGTTCACTATGGATTTACTTTGGGTCACAGCACGTACATTGCCCTGTTTTTAGTGCGGGCAGATGACCTCCAGTTATCTCTTCCAGCTTGAGCTATTCTGACTCTCTGAGGCTAATGCAAGTCCTATGAGCATCATACTGGAAGCCTACTGTGTCTAAACAGTATTCACTTAAGTCGTCTTGCAACAGACAATCCTTGAAATTCTTATGTCAGTTCCTGTTGAATGCAGGAAGATTAGCGCATGTGTAGAAGTCTTATAAATTAGTTATTTTGTAAAGCAAATTCAGCTCTGATCTTGGAGGGAGTAACATGGCTGAGAGAATTGCTTTTTAAAAAGATCAAAGTGAAAAAACAACATACGAAATGTGGATTGGTTCATGCGTGGCCCTTCAGTGTACCTAGATAGAAATATCCCAAGTTCCTGGAGGTAATGAACAGTTCTAGATCTCTACTAATCCAAATTTCAAAAATGAATTCAAAATTCTTAAATAGGTAATATAAGACTTCCTCATCTAGTTTTCTTTAAGTGCTGTATTCAATGGAAGACTATGATTCATATCCTTTCCTTCTCTGCAGCCACTGCAAAATCCAGAGGGAGGTAGTTCAAGGCTACCTATGGACTTAGCTTAGAAGTTTGTGACATCTTTACTGTGAAAGGATTGCTTCAGTAGCTGAAGCATGGACACTAAAGGAAGTAATATTCGAAAATAAGGTTTAGGCCCATGAAACTCTCATGGACCAGCCATGATAAAAGTTAGCAATTTGCCAGGCTGTGGTATACAGGTATTCTGCATAAAAGAATGTCTGACCAGTTTAACTTGCGCTTAAAACTTTTCATGCAAATATTATGGTTAAACTGGATCTTTTTTAAAAGTAGCAGATTGTCCCTGTGCCTGGTGGTATAGTCTTTCTGTTACCCAGAATGTAGTATTTTATATGTCTAAGTAATAACATTAACATATAAACTAGTTTTGTACATATATTTTGGCTTGAGTTTGTCAGTCTAAGTTTTAATCTATTTCTTCATCTGTTTTTAGCATTTAGTTTGTTTTGGCTTAACTGTGCCTTGTTTATGTCCTGAAGTAGTGGACTGATGGCAGGAGGAGAGAATCGTTAAAACATAAATATGGCTGTAGAACCATAGTAATTGTTGAGTTGGAAGTGGGTGGGAGGAGGGGTTGTTTATCTGGTATTTTTTGAAGCCTGCCAAAAATCCCAGGCTTTACTAATGAAATCTGTTCTGCTCCATATTCAAGGATGAGAAAGTTTTATTTTGATTTTTGTATTCAGTATATTGCATTTCTTGGTTGCTACACAATAAAAATACACTTGAAGCTTTGGTCACAGCAGCTTTCTTAAGTTGTCAAATAGGTAACCACATAAAGAAGAATTAGTAACTAGAAATACTGAGATTGTATCTTTTAAGTTCAGCTATTGGTTCTGTGCATTCAGGGATATAGCATATTGCTATTGCCTTATTATCTTAAATGGGTCTTGTGAACAATATCTCTATTCACACTTCTTTGTGGAATATAGAACTGTTTGTCTCCAAGCTTTTCAGGTTTAACTGTGATATACTTCTGGCTGTATCAGATGTACTGAAAAGGGAAAACTTACAATGCTGCTTATGTATTGGATAGTTTTAGCATGTTTCATAGCCTCCGGACTGCAAATGCCATTTGCTTGGTGTCAGGAGCTGGGTTTTGCATGCCGTTGTTTTGTTTTGTTTTGTTTTGTTTTAACTTTTTTGAAACTGTTGCTCTTATCTGCATGCTGAAGAATTCAGTATTGTGATTTTTTTCCTTTAATGTGAAATACTGCCCTAATATTTATTGTCCTTATTGTAGGCAGGCAGTGTGACACCTAAATCACCCTCCACTGACATCTTTGATATGGTTCCCTTTTCTCCCATATCCCCTCAGTCATCAACACCTACTCGCAATGGCACACAGCCTCCTCCAGTACCCAGTAGATCTGCAGAGATCAGTAAGTTTTGTGACAACTGACCTAATTTTTGCTTACATTATATTTTTCAGTAAAGCATCTGAAAAGATTTATGTACATTTTGCATGACAAGGCAAATACGTTTTTTGTAAATTGCATTTGATGATGCCACTTCATTTTATACCATCTTCCCCAAAGACTTTGATGTTGCTGTCAAGTGACATTATAAACAAATTTATCTACTTGCTGAAGCTATTATATTAACAGTTTGAGGGAGTTTGGGGATTATAACTTGGCTTTTCTTTTTACAGTATGTTTTTTGTAGTTAATTCAGGAAATATTTTGACTTTCTATTAGTTCTTTCCATATCAAGACACAGTTTTAGCATCTACATTTCTGAGGGAGGCAGCAGGTGGAGTAAGTATGGTGAAGATAATGCCGAAGGGAGAGCTGAAGAAGTACTGTGTTGGCATAATAATTTTAATATTATTTTTCATATCATCTACAGCTTTGTTTTTCAGCCACAGTTGATGGGTCTCTCCAGATTTGCGGACCACTTCTAAAAGATCTCTAGCAGATGACTAGGAACAGCAAGTTTATTTTCCAAAAGCTTCAAGGCAGTCAGGGAAAGGTTTTCACCTTCACTGGAAAACTTTTTTAGGAGTCCACAAATAAGTTTTAAAAGCTTTGGAAACCACTGAGGAGATGGGGATGGGAACACAAGCAGTGTTAGAGGTTGTAGAAATATTAGTCTGCCTGTAATATAGTCTGTCTCTGATGCCTATTTTAGTATGGATAAGGAACATTAATGTTACTACTTGCCACAATGTAAGACCACATTCTAAGAGTTTCTGCCAGTTTTGGGAAATACTGCTAGTACACAGAATTTTCAGATATGAAGAAGAGCTGTGCACAATTACAAAGGCACATGGCAAAACTTCAGTCTTCCCCAATATCTTATGTAAACATCTTCCTTTTCCATTGCTCGCAGTGCTTGCCACCCTCTGAATAGAAAGTAGATGCCCAGGCTATTGATTCAATATAAAATTCTTTCCTTTTTCAAAAGAAGATTTTAACTGAATTTAAATGAATTTATATGTTATTATAACCTCTTTCTCAGAGGTTATAATAACAGAATTAAAGATTAGCTTAACAGGTTTTCTTTATGTTCTATTAAGAAAATTTTTATGTTTTTGTTTAAAAAAAAAAAAAAAAAGACATGCTTTCAAATTTGTTCCTCTGAAGCTACAGGCATAGACATAAAATGCACAGCATATATATCTGGCTTCAAAATTAGTAACTTGAATTACAGGACAATTTTTTTTTTTTCTATTATACTAGCTGTTGTTCTGCCTCTGCTTTCATTGAAATCAGTGCTAAAATTCTTTTGGACTTAGTGAAAGTCAGCACTCAACACTGGTCTTGCAAATTCCACCTTTGTAGGTTTTGTATTTGTTTAATCAGTGAGACTTGTGTTATAGATAATACTATAAATAGCTTATTTATTCAGTGATATACACTGTTTAATAAGTGTTATGATTCTGTACTTTATTCATTTGCATTAAATTAAGATGATGTAGTTCAGAGTATAGGCAGTCAATGCCACCTCTTATCATCACTGCTCTTTCAGTCTACCTTATGGGTACTCTAAGCATATGTGGAAAATTGTTGATTCATCAGCTGTTAACGCCCTTTGGCATATTCCAAAAATACAGTTTGAAACAGAAGGTGAATATTTTGTAATCAAACAGGAACTTAGTCTTGGATGAGAAAGTTCAGATCCCATAAGAACTTCCTTCCAGCTGTGTAATATTTCACTATTATAATAGTGTAAAATAATATATTCTTTTATGTGACGTTATTGTTGCCAGTACAGGCAAGCTGGCATTTCTTTCTCCAATATACATCAAGTAGATGGCAACCAAGGGGAGCCAGAATTTGGAGTTTCCCCTTTTCTGAGGTCCTCTTTCATGTTCTTGTCTCTACTTTCTTTGCCACTGCACTTATCACTTGAGGGAGGGGTTTTTCATCACTTTTGATGAAGTTATAGGGTGATCTTTTTCTGTTCCTTAACACTTTCTTCGCTTTGACCTTTATCACATTTAGTAGTAAACAAGGAGAAAGATGAGGATATGCCATCTGTTTTCCAGTGTCAATCTCGATTGCTCACTTCCTCTGAGCAACATACGTGGGATTCATCTGTTACCTAGGGATGACACTTGCTCTGCTCAAGCAAAACGTGCTTTTCAAAGCTGAAGTTCACCTTTCTCATTAACAGGCCAGCTGGCAAATCATAACACTGCACAGGAAAAAAAGATCCCATTTTCAGGAAACCAGTAACATCATCAAGTACTTTGAAGAATTCAAAGTGTTTCATTGGAGAAAATTGGCACTAGGAGGACAATTTAGCTTTTCATAAAGAAAAAAGCCCAGATTTGACAATTTTGCTTGCCAGCTCCCGTTCAGGTACTTAGGATTGAGCTTTAGGCTCCATAGTTGATCATGTTAATTCTACCTTTCCTTATCTACAGAGGGACCCTAGCACTGGCTGGAAAATTACAATTCCATTCAAGAAAGATTTTTAAAGTTTCAAAAAAATTTTTGAAAAGGTCTGCAAGACTTATCCCAGAATATCTGGTCACTCAGTGAATCAGGCACTGGGATGTGGTAAAGTTCGAATCCCAGTACTCCCTAATTGAGCATGTAATTTTGAAGCATGTCTGAAAATATCCTGTGCTATTGTCCTTCTCTCATCAGAAGTTCCAGCTCATAGTCGAGACTCTTCCTAGCAAAAGCTTGAGACCACTGCATTCTCATGGAAGAGGGAGTGTGGGCTACTTAGATTATATGTGGGCATGTATATATATGTGTGTGTGTGTATATACACATATATATACACGCACATATGCGTTCACACATATATAAAAATATATATGTATATATATAACCTAACAAGCTATGTTAGACACTCATGTTTTGCACCAAAATTGGGAGTTATAATTGATGTCTTTTCCTTTGACTAGCTTTCTGCAAGTAGTCAAGAAATGGGGCTTTCTAATTTTAATACTGGAAGAAGAGTGCAGCACTGGCCTTTTCTTGGAAAGATTATTATTTCCAAGAGATTTAAGCTTTTAAAAATGGGATAAGATTCTTGAAATTTCCAGATCTTAGTCAACAGTATAGCAATATGGCTTCTCAGTAAATGTCTGCTCACTATTGGATACCTTCGAAATACCAAATAGGTTATTTTTACAACCTAATCTAAAGGAGAAAATTGCATGATTTTTGGCCAGGAAGCTGCATATCAAGCAAATTCGTAGTGTCCCTGTAGGTGATAATTGCAAAACAGTGATTCTTTCAAAAACAAAAGCCTTTTCCAGAGTTGTATCTCTACTCAAAATGTTCCTGAAAATTACTTTTTAAAGCTTATTTTACAGTCAGCAGCTTGGAGGCTAAACATAAACAGTGCAACCCCGTATAAAAATTGCTCAGCTGAAAAATTGACCCATACATAGTGCAAACAAAAATGCAGTGTTAAATGCCATGCTGCTGCTTCCTTAGGGCATGGAATAAGAGACAGAAAACATTCTTATGGGTCCTCTTAAGAGGAATTAATTTTTATATTTCTTCTTGGCACAGCATTATTGTCATATCTCAGAAGGACTGGAGAAAAACATTCTCTGTCAAACTGTTCAACGTTTATTTCTCTCAAATACATCTGCAACGATCCAAGGTCACAAATGGTAGACTTAGAAATCATTCCAAGATGCTGTCTTTCCAAAGATATTTAAGAGTCTGTTTCAGAATAATAGTGGAACCATTTTTTACGCTGCAGTAATTCCAAAAAAAAAAAGGGGGGGGAGTGGGGGTAGCCTGCAGATAAGGAAAAGGCTTCCTGGACTTTGCTACCCCAGCTTATCCCAAATATTTTCTTGGGTGCTTCTCTTTAATGTGATTAATTTTTATTTGTCAGCCCAGCTACTCCAAGACATCTGGGGAAAGCATATATTGGCATAACTCTTTATCTGCATGGTCGCTAATGTAAAGAAGATTGAGATGCTAAATGCAGCAGAAAAGTCAAATGTTTGTGGAGTTTTGTTTGATTCTTGCTAGTTTTGAGTTTATTACAGAGGGCGGGCCACGACTCTCCAGTATTTCTTGTTTCTGCTCTGTTACTCTGTCCTGAATGTCAGATAGGTCACAGGAACAAGAATTTATTACCTGTTCATTTCTTTCTGTGGTTTGGGTTATGGTTGTAAAATATTAGCATTTCATGGTTTTGAATTTTTTTGGTCAGTTTCCCAAGCTGTGAATTTATTTGCATCCAGGAAGGAATGGAATTGGCCAGAATGAGGAAAAGGAAGTTATATATGTTGTTTGAAAAGATCAGTTTCAAAGGCTTACTGGTTGCTATATATTGGAGAAAAATTTGTCTGTCTGTCTATACTACAGCTATTTTGGAGTATGCCAGGAGAGATAGTCTTGATATATTTAATATATCTTCATACAAATAAACTAGCATGAAAAATTACTGATTTGTGCTGTCTCTGTTAAAGGGGCCCCCTCTGTACTGTGTGGTGAACAAATGGAGGTAGGCCTGTGGAAATCCTGTGCAAAAGTGGAGCTTTTTAGGACTAAATTTCAGTATTCATCCAGCTTGGATATATCCATCAGCTTCTGTTTAAACATGAAACACTGTTGATGCTATTGAAAATATGTTATGGAACTTTGTCCATCCATGACTTTTAGCAGTGCAATCTTTCTTATATCCGTTGACTTTTTCAGCCTGCCACTGAAATGGTTACCAAGTTGTTAAAGGGATAGTTCCCAAAATAATATTTTGTAGAAACCCAGGTAGGAAATACCTATCAGTTTGGAATTTGATTGTCTACAGAGCTTATTAGGCTCAGCCACTTAGTGTAAGTCACTCTGTAGCTAATTTCAAAGTATGCCTTGAATAACAGTATAAACATAGTAATTGTCTGCCTGAAAGCAGGTGAAATTAAAAGAGCTATACCTTCTGCAGTTCTTCGGCTACTGAGCTCAGAAATGCTGTCCTTAGTAAAAGCCCAATAATTAGGCATGAATGGGAAACTAGTCAGAATAATGTGCAAAGTACTTGCTTTTAGAGATAGTGATAAGTCATATTTCAGTGCTAAGCAATGCAAGAGTTGTGTTCTTTACTGTTCTTTCATAAATATATTCTTTGCATGTTACTAAGGCTTGGTGTTGAAACTGCTGCTTTTAGCTGTCTGACCACACAGAAAGCTGTCAGCTCCTTTTTAGGGTAAAAAACTATGGAAAGAAAGAAAGAAAAAATGTACATAATGTACATAATGACAAATAGACTTAAGCAGGACGTAAAGCATAATTACTTTCTCCCCAGTACAGGTTAGATTGACCATCAAAGCTGCTACAGATCAGAAGGTTACTAGGGAGGGAGCATGAGAGCATGTAAGGACACTGGTCATACTGGAGCAGTTCCATTTGGTCTGTAAAAGAAGCAAGAGACCAGGCAGATCCTAGTTTTTGTATTAGCCTATCCTAGTCAAAGTGTCTTTTGCATAAAGGTGGTCTGCCTCTGCCAATAAAGATTAGACTTTTACTGACTCAGGTGTGCTTTTGGAATAAGCCTCTCAGATCTGAGCCATAAAGTTCCTGCTTGTTTCTGTACTTTGTTGTGAGAACAATGATAGCTGCTCATTGTTTAAAATATAATATTGTGCAATGCAGCATGATAACCCTAACAGATTAGATCAAAGCCTATGGAGATGTCATGAATGATAAAACATTGAAGAGCCTTGACTAGTGCAGGGCTAAAATTCAGGGATGCTAAAATAAATAGACGTTTATTTAGCTATATACACATTCTTCAGCATTAATAACAAGTGGTAACACTGCAATATGTATTCACTTAATTTAGAAAATGCTTTGCAGTGTTCTATTTAGTGCTGCATAGTCAATTGTCAGCATTCCATCTTATGATGTTACAGGTAATGTTTTGGGCTAAAACACAAAACCAGCTGGTAGTTTCAAAGATATTAATATAGACCTTTTTACTTTTATGGTTTTAAGCTAACAGTTTTAAGATAGGTATTACACTTCTCAGGTTTCCTGCTGGGCCAGCGTGCAGGTTAGGAGATAGAATATGGTTTTAATTTTCTCTCCAGGAATAACAAGGCTGTATTAACTTTGCTCTGCCATTGTTGCAGTCAGTGTGGTTGAATTTTGATAGCAAAATGATTTTCATACTGGTTTAGGTCAATCCAATGTGAACTAGAACAACTGTTTCTAGACAGCACTCTTACATGTAGGGAAAAAACTTCCCACTACTGAGGAGAAAAAAAATGGAGATTAGTTGGGCTATCAGATAAGCAGAACTAGCATTACAGTGTTCTAGTAAGAAAAAAGGGGGTTCTTGGAGGGGGTGGTTCTTGTCTGGACCAAACCAAAAAAACCCTCACCTCCCTACCCCCACCAAAAAGCGTAATAGAATTAAGAAGTGAAAGTGGTAAACTATATGGTATTGACAAAGAGAAATTTTCAGTCATTCTATCAATGGATCCAGGTTTAGTGGAATTCTAGGGTAAGTGACCTTTAATAGTCATCTGGCTTTTTCATTCTTCCTTGATTGATTGATAATATCATCCAAGATTTAAAAACCCTAACAATTAGTTTTAGTTACTGCAAGCTGTGCATTGAGGAACTCGGTCGAATGAAGGGCTTACCTTCCATGAGCAAAGGTAGTTGTTTGTCTTTGCAAAGAAGTCCTTAACCTGATGACAAGAAGTGGCAGACGGGGGACCTGAAGACTGGTTTGTTTGCAGCAATATGTTTCTGATAAAAGATTAAAATTAAATTTCACAATTGATGTACAGTTGTTCCCTCTTCATTTCTGAAAATCCCATATGCACTGATTCTAGAACTCACTTCACTAGGGGATCTCTTACTTAAATTGGAACTACTACTTGTTGGTTCCCTAAAATCCCTGCAGAAGATAAAAGCATTAATGAAAACTAAATAGAGGCTTAAACAGAAGTTGGTGTTCTGTGAAAGATGGTGTTCTTGGAAAAATATTTGAATATTAACATTTGGAATGCTAATCTAGACCTGACTTTCAAATTCAGATGTTAGTTTTTTCTTCTAATTGTTAACCAATTGCAGGCTTAGATGTACTATTATTCAGCTTTTTAAGGAGATGTCTCCTTTCAAAGAGCTGTTGTTAGAGACCATACCTTTTCTCTCAGTGACTCATTTTTCTGTTATTCCAGAGAGAGACCTTTTTGGAGCAGAACCTTTTGACCCTTTTAGCTGCGGAGCAGGAGATTTCCCTCCAGACATTCAGTCCAAACTAGATGAGATGCAGGTAACTACTGACTTATCAATTATGTGATTTTTCATTGCCACATGAATATTCATGAAATATATGTTTATAGTATGTTACAATACATTTGAGACTGCGCACACAGAGGAAAAAAAAAGTATTCTTGACTTTGAATTAGAACTGGAATTTGTCTGCCTGGGAATCCTTAAAAACCTTAGCCCATGGTATTAATGCAGACACCTGCACCAATGCAGGGTTTCTCAGCAGCACAATCAAAATGGATACTGCTGCCCCTGCCTAGGAAGGGATTGAATTGGAACAGAGAGCTGAGGCGAGAGGCCTCGAGGCAGATACGCTGATCTTGTCACCCTTTGGTTCCAGTAACCATCACTACCCTTACACCCTGATGGTTCCCTCGGTGGCAGCAGTGTGGGTTTCCATAGCATTGGCACAGGCAAAGTAGGAGCAGGGGCCATGGCAATTTTCTGCTGCCTGTAAAAATATCTGCCTTTGACTGTGGTACTCTGGGACACTTAACCTCATGAGAACTGATCCAACCTTTCTCAACTGATGTTTTTTCATGAGAAAATGTTAATTCTGAAATACTGTATGGTATCTGAGCAGATACTGCCCTGATCTTGGTTGAATTAAGATTTAATTTCTATTTATTTTCCTAAGTAAAATTTTGAATTCCTGTTCTGTGTGGAATTTCATTTTCCGTGCCAGTTTTAGAACAGCACCACTAGCAAATTCAGCTCAGATAGGAATTTTAGTTTCTTGCTCACATTCACTCTGGCCTGCATAATTCACACAGTAACTAAAAGCCAAAATCAGCTTTTCACTTTCATTAAAATTGCTTGTGTTTTGTGAATGCCATAATGTTACTCCTAAGCCCTTCAGCACAAAAACAGAAATCTTTTAGTACTTCACATTGATATATATCAATGTATCCGTTGTGTATAGCCCATTGTAAGAAAAACTATACTATAATATCTGTAGATACTGGAAAAATCCTGTGACTACAGGTAAGTATCATGCACTAAGGTTTCTTATCACAGACAATGTTTTGACAAAATTTTACATGTTACAGTACAAGACATGCAAACTGCTATCACTTCATAAAACATCAGCAAATCGAACACTGGAAGGCTATTTTATCAAAGATTTTTGAAGTCAAAGTGGAACAGTCTAATCGCTGTTTCTAATCTGTTGGCCGAAAAAAACACCCAAACAACAAAAAACTCCAAACCCTAGGGCTTTACTATGGCCTACCAAAAAGAATCTTGCCTTGGTCAGGTATTCCCCCCCTGCACACATATTTTATTTTTTCCAGCTTTCCTGTGTGCTTTCTATTCTAGTATGCTAGCATACCAGTCTGGCATACCCTGACACCTTCACTGAAAATTAATTTGTGGGTCTTTGTGTAGGTACAAAACTTGCTCATATATAATCCAATTGAGATCAAGGGTAAAGCTGATCAGATGTGAAAAATTCACTTCTGATTTTGGCCAAAGCAAAAGCTATGTATAATTAATTAAATATGACATCCTTCCGGCACTTTGTAAATCACCATTGGTAGATTTAGTTGCCAGGTATGTATAAGTTCTTTCTGTAGATGATGTTAGTATGAATCAGTGGTGGTGCATAATACAAATTGAAACATGTTTTTGCTAATATCTCTTTTATCTTCTTATGCTTCCCTGGGTGCCTAGCGTCAGCGATGGTTGGTATATCATATTTTAATAATGGTATTTAAAGTATTTACAATTAAAATGTGCGTGTGTTCATGTCTCTGTGTATATATATTCTTTGTATGTGTATATATGTATGTATAATCTTTTAAGATTTGGATTTTATCCATGAAATTCTATAAAGAAGGCCTTTTTTTTTTTTTAAGACCTACAATTTTTATGATAGAGAAAGCTGATTTTAGTTTTCTTCAGTCTGTCTTGTCAGCCTATAATATTAAGTCTTAATTTTCATTGCTGTTTGTTTTCCATTTTCACTACTGAAGTCTTAATATCCAATTTTCATTATTAGATTACTGTTAGTGAAATGTTCTTCATGAACAGTGACATCCAGTTTTGTGTTTTAGAAGCAAAACCTTTGATGCATAGATTTCTGTGCTAGTATGTTCGTATTTGTAAATATATTTTTTTTAATTGGAAATAAATATTAAAAAGATTATAATGAGCAGAAGATAGCTGTGCTAGAGGTCTACAAGTGTGAGACGCACAGCCTTATAAGGAGGAGGGTGAATTGGACACTAGAAAATGTAAAGCCACAAAAAATGCAGTGTGCTCTGAGAAATGTAACAATAAGGAACATTAAAGAAAACTGCAGTCGTCTTCCATTCTTTGAAATACACTGAAATACAAAGTTAAGGGATCTGAGGTCTTTGGATTATAAAAGTTAAGCCTGAATTTCAGTAAATATGTATTTGATTAAATATATGAGGCAAGTTGTTTACTAACACATCTGACAGTTCAAATTATAAACTTATTCTGAGAGCGCATTGTTAAATACAGCTATTGCACACTTGTAGAGTGGCCAGCAAGCTAGCTGGGTGCCAGCCAGGGACAGACCAGCTGGAGCAGCTCAGCCCGAACTTCTACCCCGTTCCTAATGTAGCGCTGTGTAGCGTGCCTCAGCAACAAGTGCCAGTCTGAGGAAAAGCTGCCCCAGAGCATGTGTATATTGGGAGATGTGTGAGCAAGATGGGAAAGGAAAGCACAGCAAAAGAGAAGAGGTGCTGGGGAAGAAACTTCAGGGAGCAGATGCTTTTCATTTGCATCCGATATTCTGAACCTAATGCGATTAGGTGAAGTTCCCTGACCTCTGGGGGAATATTTTCATGTCTAAACTTTAGTGAGAATCCAGATTTCACAGTTAAGCTCTTTCTACTCAGTTTTTCAGTCCAAACTCTGTTGGTCTTTTTGGAGAGCTCAAAGCTTAAAACTCAAACATGTGCTGAGGTCTGAATTTAGCAGCTCAGGCCTCTCTCTGACGACTATCCAATCTCCTGTTTCCCCCCACCCTAATGCTGAAACATATTTTCATCCTCTCTATTTTGACTGTATCCAAACATGAATAAAATGAATGTGTTTTATTTTCCCAGAAATCTCATAGTGAGGGGAAGTTTCCCTCCATCAAGAATCATACCAACAACAGCTGCTATAGTTTATAAAAATGTTGAGGTAGTTGATATCATAAAACTTCCAGGAGCTGCAAACCATTCTCCCTGTATGGCCTGAAGCAGTCAGCAGGCTTGTCTTATTTCCATCTGAAATAAGTTATGCTCAGCCTTCTAGATTATCTTCCCAGAGACATATAAATTTATCATTGGTTTCTTGGCCCTTGGTTCCTTAAGCCCACTGAGCGCAGTCAGACTGTGCAGTGATAAAGTGAGTTAACCTCTGAGAGCCACAAGGGTTGACTTTGGCAAATTTGCCTTGTGATAGAATGGAAGTACTTTGTCTTTTTTTGTGCATCCTTTTTAACTGTGGAATAACTCACATGTCTTGGTTATCGTGAAGTAACAAAAAAGTTGGGGTTCTCGGGGAGGTTGTTTGGGGGTTATTTTTTCTAGTGAAAATGAGCTTTGCTCCTCCCTTGTAGAGACTAATCCTATCTCTTGGTACAATACTGTCATTTTCTTGGGTAACTAAAATGTTCAGTACTTGTGTTAAATCACCTTGGAAGTAAAACAGTTACTTCATGTTGTCTTATGCAGATATGAGCATAGAAACAGGGCACAATGTGGATGCACACTTTAGAGCCATTCCTTTTCCCACTCCTGTCCAGTGTCAGGGGATGGTCTTTTTCTGCATTCCCTGAAAATCAGCAGATTTAAAATATTTTCTGACTAAATGAGGAGTTACTGTTGCCTGAACCTTTAAAGTACAGGAAGCCATGGCATGCATGTTGTTTTAATGAGCAGGTAGTGTATTATGCTAAGGATCATGTTACTGGAATATGAAATTCTGTATTTCACAAGGCAAAATATTTAAAATACCATGTATTAAAATGAATGATACATGTCTATATATAGTACTTATCCAGAACCAAGAGCTGACTATATATGTCATTTTTAAGAAAAAATATTCTGCCTATTAATCCAGTTTAATAGAAAATGATAAAGCATAGCTGATAATCTGTTTTCCTTCCCAGTCATTCCAACTGACATTGTTATTTTTACAGCTGTGAATGCTGGGTTTTGGAGTGGAAAGTTGAAAGCAGGCATATGCTGTATCATGGATGTACTAATAATCATACAGCACCTTAAAATCGGAGCCATGAGAACTGAGAGAAGCGTGTAGTTTGGCTATATGAACTGTGTTCCTGAAAGTGGACATGAAGCTGTAATTGTTCTGTGTCGCTTTAAGAAACACAGCATAGGATGCTTACTCAGTTACGTACATTAATCACAATTCAACTGTGTTTCAACATAAGAGACTCTTTCCTTACAAACCTTATCTTCCTACAGCTTGGTTGACTACAGCTGGTTGGATTTTTTTTTTTTTTTTAGTGTATCATGTATTTGCCAAAGTATAATTTTGCAGATTCCAAAATGATTTAAGAAGTTAATTTGCAAAACGTGTGGGATTGGGAATGGAGATTGCTGTGGGAGATCTGAAGTCTGTGCTTTCTTGATCTGTAGGAATTTGATTGCAATCACTTTGCCCAGGGGTCTGCTGGGCTAAGATGTTCTGAATTTCTCCCTTTTGAGTGCTGTATTTGATTTAATGGGAATGCTAGCCTAGATGATACGGCTGTCCTTGAGTATCCTGGTTTATACTCCTGTACACTTCTTTCCCTCCACTTAAATGTTCATGAAAAACCAATCTGGATTTGGCATTCTTTTAAAGTCTGAAAAATATCCAGATGGCTGTCCAGATTGTCTTGCTCTACTTTCTATGTGTTTTAACCTTGTGGTTGTCATGAAAGTTTGATGCTACTAATAACTGTAGCATCTGACCCTGTGATGTGATAGTGGGTTTTGTGTGATTTAACGGGTGAACATTGAAATCACAGATGGAACTTCCTGTGTTTCAGTTTGTGCCCATTGCCTTATGTCCTGTTGCTGGGCACCACTGAAAAGAGTCTGGTCCCATCCTCTCGACACCCTCCCTTCAGATACTTGTACACGTTGATAAGATCCCCTCTCAGCCTTCTCTTCTCCAGGCTAAACAGGCCCAGCTCTCTCAGTCGTTCCTCATAAGTGAGATGCTCCAGTCCCCTAATCATCTTAGTAGCCCTTCACTGGACCCGCTCCAGTAGCTCCATCTCTCTCTTGTACTGGGGAGCCCAGAACTGGACGCAGTACTCCAGATGTGGCCTCCCCAGGGCTGAGTAGAGGGGGAGGATCACCTCCCTCGACCTGCTGGCAACACTCTTCCTGATGCACCCCAGGATACCATTGGCCTTCTTGGCCACAAGGGCACACTGCTGCCTCATGCTTAACTTGGTGTCCACCAGCACTCCCAGGTCCTTCTCCGCAGAGCTGCTTTCCAGCAGGTCAACCCCCAACCTGTACTGGTGCATGGGGTTATTCCTCCCCAGGTGCAGGACCCTGCACTTGCCTTTGTTGAACTTCGTAAGGTTCATATTCCTGTTAGACAGCTATGTACATAAGCAATTTTTTAAGCATGCATATGTTAATAGTGCAGTTCCTGACACTGTAATAGTAGATTTTACTTATAAATTCTGCCTACTTTTTAAGCTGGATTCTCAGGCATGGTACTAATACAGCACCTGGCAACTATATTAGTATTTTTCTTTTAGAACTGAAGATAGTTCATTATAGTAATAAAGGGTAAAAGGCTTTCTAATAAATTTGATACACATAGTGCAGCAATCTCTTAACCCACTTAACATTGATCACATTGAAAATAAGTAAAAATGTGATTGTTTAAATGCAAAATGTAGAAGACAGCTTAAAAGATCAGGAGGACTGAATGTGGGGGTAGATGACCTGGAATGAAGTTGCAGAAGGGAAGGCTAAGGAAACCACTCTTTATCAAGAAAGTAGAAATAGTTCAAAGTGAAATCATACCAAATGCAGCAGGTGATAAGGGACAAAACACTAGGCTGTATGGAATAATTTAAAAAGAAAAAAAAAAAGTCACCCATGATCAACATAGAAGCAATGAGATGTGAGGGCTTCCAAAATGCGGAGATCTGATTTGCTCTTAGCCAGCCAGGACAACAGCACTGGAAGTGCAGCTGCATAAGACACCAACCTACAGTGCTCCAGATACACAGAGGAGGGCACAGGAGGCACGATCAGTCACAGGGCTGGTACAGCTTTGAAATGGCTCTCCAGAGAGCTACCAATGAAGCTGGTTGTCCTCATTAAACCGGTTGCACTAGTCCTTGTGCTACTGCAACTGTGTAGCAGCTGCATCACCTGTCCTCAGACTGAAGCACAAACTACCCCTTTTACAACCTCAGCATTTCAGACACACTGTAACTGAGGATTTTATGCTTGAACAGGCTAAAATGTAAGGCCAATCCTGTGAATTCTACTCCTGGGTAAGGAATCCTTCTTTGACTGAAGCTACATCAATTTAACTGTTTCCTTTGGATAAAGGAACCATTGTTCCCGTGTAAAACAGGATGCGTTTTACCTGTAACTTCAGATACTGTGTTGCTTGAAATATCTTTTGCATTGAATGCTGCTTTTGTTAGCTTTTTGAAAAGTACAGAACAAAACATCAAATATTCCAGTAAGCTTTGGCAGCACCATGTCACCCAGGTAAGGCAAAATGGTTGCCAACATATTTGGATAAGGTTTACAGTTCAGTAGCATGTCTGGCACATCATCTCATAGGATGAATCTGCTTTTAGCAAAATCCAGACTCTGCTTCAAAAATCTCGGGCTATTTGGTAATCATCTCCAGGAGGTTTATTTTATTTCTCAGCATTATTCTTCTGATGGTAGTATCTGGTGGGATTATTAAACATTCATACACTTTTAAAATTCTAGCATGTGGTTAAAATTTGTTTGAAATGAAGCTAGTTTGACTTGTGATTTATCTTTTAAAGCTGGAAGGCATGCTTTTGAGGTGCTCCTATGCATTACGAGAAAAGACTTGAGTTTAATCCCAATAGAGATGACTTTACAAGAGAATTGATTTTGTTTTACAAAATGTGTGCGTAAAAGCACACATTTTTGATTTCATAGCATATGAGCAATGTTCTGTAGGTAAACTGTGTAATAACATGGTACTGAACTGAACACTGACAGGTGCCACTGGAGTCGATGTTCTTGTGGCATTTCTATGCAGAGCCCTTGTTTCCAATTGCTTTTACAATACTTTTACCTAAGAGACTGAGATTTTCTTGACTCACAAGTGACTTTTCTTCTGAAGGTCAAGCCACAATTACTCAGCTGCTTTTAAAGAAAAGACAAATGAAAACAAGAACACTTTCCCTGTATTAAAAGTGATGATGTCATTTTAGAACTGGTGCAAACTAAGTACATTTAAAACTCAGAGCTACTTGTAAAATAAAGTTCTTTTCAACAGAGGGGTTGGCAGCCTCTATCTTGCAAACATTTTAATGTTTCTACTAATAAAACTAATGTGAGCAAATAGAGGAATTTTGGTCTGACCTTTTTAAGAATTTCTTTGAACTTTCTAATGACCATTGTATTTTATTTCATGGAGTTACGTTATCTTTGAAATTCATACTTTGTGCATTTGCAATAGAGCAGGTATGATTTTATTCACCTTTTAGCAAAGCTCAGATGACAGCAGGCTGTAGAGTATACACCAGTCAATTGAGCACAGTGAACAGTTCAGAACAAACCTCTGAGATTTTGTTGAGTCTTTGAAGTGTTAGTATGATAAATTGTTTGCTCACATAGCACTGATTTTTCCTGCATATGATTTTTCAGTCATTGAATTTCACTCAGGAACAATGTGGTGCAATCAGGCTTATTTTTTCTATCAACTTATGTATATGAATACTTAATACTTTTATTTAATATTTTCTTCACTTTTGTATACATATTTCTTTTGTTATACTAGAAATACAGCCTTTTTTAGGTTAATGACTGAGACATGTATTAAATATCTGCTGACAAGATAATATAAATGTCTGTGTTTCACTCTGAAGTATCCTTATGAAAAGTCTCAGAATACTGCTTACCTGCCTAAAGATGAGCTTGAATTTAGAAGTTTGTAGAAAGAGAGCATAATCCTCTAGAAATTGCTTTCCTGTTTATTAACTATGTCTTGTTTCATTGCTGCTTTCCTGTTTATTAACTATGTCTTGTTTCATTGCAGGAGGGGTTCAAAATGGGATTAACCCTTGAAGGCACAGTGTTTTGTCTTGACCCACTAGACAGCAGGTGCTGATGGCAAGAAACTAAATATGAAATTCTTACACAGTGTTTTTCAGTTCCAAACACACATTCACAAATATCCATGTGCCAAAAATTGTTTTTCACCATGTTAAATCTTGTAAGGTTTGCTTCTGTAAAATTTCAACTTAGTTCAAGTATTTCCCTGTACAAATGTAAAAAGTTGTACTTGTTTATGAAATATGAATTAAATTAGCGTTGTGTTTCTTTCTGTTACACTTTGGCCTGAGTTTGCTACACTTTATGATTATTAGCCTGGGAAAGTTCTTCAGAAAGCTCATACATACCTCTCTCTGTTAGCAGACATGCAAACATGATTTTTACTTAATATTTCACATGGTGGAATTTTGAAATGAAATTCTTAAGCCATTATTTAATGTCCAACCAGTAAGATCATTAATATCTAGTTTTTAAAAAGTTGGAATTGCAATGAAAAAGCACGAATATATGCTTAAGAGATTAATCTGAATTCCATGTAATTAATTCTTATTACTGTGTATGGTTACTAGGCAGTATATATGTTGTTACTAGTTCATAAAATCCAGAAGATTTTTAAGTTTATAATTCACATTTTAGAAACTAACAAATTGTTAGTCTGTTATTGGCATTTAATGAGCATAGAAGGACTGCTAAATTGCAGAATGGACAAAGTAATTGCCCGCTGGTTTGATTTTTTTTTCTTTTTTTCTTTTTTTATACTTGAACTGTAAAATGTATAATTTGGAATTCATTACACAATGATCATAACTCAAAAATAAGATTCTGATCTTGCAGTGACTTAGGGATTTATGTAATTTTCTGCATAAGCAGCCACTCTGTGTTTACTGGCATCACTCACTTTCAACACCTGAGTGAATACAGTCTAGGTCTGCTGGATAGTTTTTTCACTGTCTGCTTTAATATTAAATGTCTTACTATAATTTTGAAGCTTGCTGCAAGAATTCAGTGTAACTTAGTAAGTTCTTGATACCTACTATAACTGATGTTACAGAAATAACTGCACACCAAAATTTTCAGCTGTTTGTAAGTTTAATGCTAACTTGTCTATGCATACTCTTCACTAATCTTTAACATAAGCAATAAGCATCTAACACTTACACATCATAAGCATCTTACACTTACCCCAGAGAAGTATTATCATTAGCATTTTAATGCCCAATTGCTACATTAGTTAAATTCAGTCCTTTGAAAACTCTTTTTACATTTGGAAAAACAAAATTTCAGAGAGTTTTTGGATATTTTGTTTCCTTTTGAGGAGACTTTTTTTTGTGATACTTAAGGTTTTGATCTTAGGGGCCACAGTTTACACAAAAAAAGCTTTTTGTAAATTTGTTGTTGCACGTATATCCTTATGCCTTGTTCAACAAAGCACTTCTGCCTATAACCTTGCAGTCCAGTGAAATGAATGGGATTACTCCTTTGCTTAAAGTTTGACATATGCTCGAGTACCTTGCGGAATGTGGGCCTTAATGTTCTACATTATGTTATTCTTCATCTCTTTTATTCTTTATTCAGCATTCATATAGAGTATTAAATATATATATATAAAAATATATAAAATCAGTAATAGAATAGTATATGTTTCATAAAGAAAAGTCTTTATAATTTTGTTTGTCATATAGTATTTTGGAATTTGTATAATGGGGATGTTTCGTAGCCATAGCAATGGCCTTTTTTAACAAATAGGATTTGTATTTTTATTGTATTTTAAAAAGCTTTACATAATGAGCGTATATTTAGTGGCCATTTATTATCAATGGTAACACAGTACTAAGATAATATTTGCACATTTTAAGAAAACCTTTTCTTTACTGATTTTTATGATAGTTGACTGCAAATGGCATGGTTATATATTACGTAACTGGTCAATCCATACAGAAGTACTTAAATCAACACAACAGTGCATTTTAATGAAAAGGTTAAGTGATTTGATTGGAAATTGTATTTCTATGTAATCTCAAATGTCTGTTTAATTTTGCCTAAAATAAATGTTTTTAAATAAATTGCATCCCAGAACATAATGTTCATTTAGTAAAATGCCCAGCAGAAGGGAGGGTGGGAAGTTGCATAAGTGTTGGGCAAGACTTAATATGAAAAGTGATTTAGTGCTGAAATACATCAAAATCACCTTATACACTGGAAAAGCTGATCTCAACCAGTGTAAAATAGCTCCATTGTTTGACCTTTATTGTTGAGTTTAGCCTAATCTGTAATTAGGAGAGAGAGACCTTGTTCCATATGTAGTACCTAATACTAGTAAATAAAAATATTTACTCCTGTCTTCATTTTATCCCTGTCTCTCCCCAGTATTTCGTGGACCTAATGGACTTTTTTATTGCTTTGTTATACTTAGCTACTAAATGACCCCACTGGTTGTTTGAGAATTAAAGAAGGTATTAAAGTCTTTCTGGATCCTAGAAAGCAACCTCTGTAAACCAGACTTGTTGATGGGACGTGCTGCAGCATATGGTGTTGATGCTTTGGAGAGGAGAAAACTAATCTTAAACAGCCCCATTGCAAGAGTTCTGATCAAACAACTACTCAAAACCCATCTAACTTTTTCCATTTGCAGAAATGAGGCTTGGACAGTTTATGCAAATGTATGTTGTCAGTGCTAGCAAGAAATAGATGTGTAAAAGTATATTAGTATTAAAAGTACACATTTGAAAACAGCACAAGGGGTGTAGATGGTTGCTCTTGTGTGAGTAATTGGAAGCTTTCCCACTGCTGAAAACAGAATTTTGTCTCTGGAAGCTGCCTGGTAACAAATTCCTGGTCTCTCAATTATCTATTTAAAAGCATAGTCTGCAGAGCTTCTAAGTATCTGCTTGCCTTTCAAAAAGGCTTGTGATAGCCAGTTTAGACTGAGAATTCAAAGTGGTTCTGCTACTAACTGTGTGACCTTGGGGATTTCACTTAACAGAAGCCTCCTGTTTTTTCAAGCCATTAAAAAAAAAAGTATCATCATCTACTCTGTTAGAGATACTGGGTATTGGTTTTTGAACAAGAAAGTTTTGGACTTGTAAATTTGCTCTCCAACAAAAATAAAGTACTACTGCACCTGGGAGCTACTTGATTTGTCCACTCATTTATTTTTTCTTTTGGATAGATTTTCTCCCTGCCTCCCCCGCGTCCGTACCCCCCCACACTTTTTAAAAACTATTTTTAACTGTGATCACTCTACTGACCATGCTGTCACTTTCTGAATGTGTGATACTGGATTTCAGCTCCATTTATCAGCTAACTAGCTACTGGACTGATATCTGTCCCCAAGTTATATGAACACCTAGAAGCAAGAGTCCTCAATTTCTATTACTTTTCTTGTATGATGAGGACTATTTTCTTTTCCTATGTGCTTATTACATCATACCTGAGTAGCTATGGTTTTTAGGTTAATATTCTTCTTAAGGCCAATAAGATTCTCTGGTTAGTTCTGTTCTCTTTTTTTTGCCCTTTCTGGAGTCTTGGATGAATCACTGAGCATCGTTACAGGATGTTGTCAGCTTTCCCCTTGTCTTTACTTCAGATTGTTTGCTTTGCAAGTGCCTTTCTTTTATCCTTCTGTGTGAGAGGTGTGATTGTGCTAGACATGTATATTTGATCAGGTCATTCAATTTGGCAAGGATCAATTTTTCATGGGGCAAGAGGAATTATATTTTATTTTGGCTTCATTTTTGGAAAGGAAGAAAGGAAAAAGAAAGTGCCTCAAGTTTTCTAACACTTCTAGAAGTAAGCATGATTATATAATCCCAGTGGTGATTGTCCTTGCCAAGAAATGGAGTTGGCTCTGAGGCTTCATTATTATGATTATTTTTCAATTTGTTGAACTCAACACTGTCTCATTCTCACCAAGAGACTCTGCTTCACAAAAAGAGTCTCTCCTGCAAAGGAAAAGTGTGCCACTGCCTGAGAAACCTCTAGTTAAACATGCAGAGCCCCTATTTTCATTGTATCCTGTCAATGACTATAGATTGGCACCCTTTTAAGAGAAGGAGATGTATAAATAACTGCATCCAACCTCTCAACTTTCTTAATTTGATATTTCGGGGATTTGTTGTTTTTAGAATAACAGGATGTAGGAGTCACTCTTAAAAGTCTGTCTAAATAACTGGTCATATGTTCTAAAATGCAGCCCAAAGTTCTTGCTCTGTAAGCTTCACCTAAAGACAGCAAATAAACTTTGGTAGATAATTAGCCTGCATTTTTTCCCCCTTTAAGAAAAATGTTCCCTTTATTGAGAGACTGTGACACATGTTGCATTGTCAACTGTGAAAAGTACACAGCAGTTCTCATCAATAAAATATATCATTTTTTCCTGTTATTTCAGAATGGTAGGCAACATTTTGTCAAAATGTAAAGTCTGTGAATACATACAGCATTCTTGAGACACTTGAACATTCAGTGAGTGTCACTGCATGGATTAAAGAAAGTGGGTATTCGTGTATTTTCATCAGACCAAAAGACTTTCTGGAATTAAAATACTCTTTCAGTGGATTTCATGGACTTCACAAAATGTGTGTGTGATGGGGTGAAGATTTCTGAACTTACGAATATGCAATACACCTTTTGTGTTTAAGAAATTGCATGAGAATCTAATTTATATGTAAATAATGAACTGTAAGTTCAGTCTCCAGCAGTGAGTTTTGGAATAGATTGAACCGTCATTTTAAGGCTCATATGAATATCAGTAATGAGAATCAGTGTGTTTGAGCTTTTACTGTCTTTTTTTTTTCACATTTTCCAACATCTGGTTCAGGAAAGCCTGTGTCTTAATAATGGGGAATAGAAATGAAGTATAGAAGAAAGTTCAAAGGACACTTATTTTTTATTTTTATTTATTTATTTTTTTAAAAGTCATCTTCTGCTAACATGCGACATGGTGACATCATACATATTTTGCGAAACTTGCTGATTTTATAGGACTTCTCTCCTTCTGCCATATCAGTTTTTACGGCTACCTCAAGATTGCACAAGGACTGTCAAGAAGCAGATTTGACATATTTGCAGTCCACAAGAACTGCTATTAGAGCTGTTTGAGCTAGCCATAAACAACCACTTGTATCCTCATTGCACAGAGCAGGTTACTCTCAGTTAGCCTCTTCCAAGATGCATGCCTTTCACCAGCTCCTGTTCCCCTTCACTGATCCTAATTTCCAGCAGTTTGTACCATAATAAAGACCTAGCCAATATGCTTGTCTGATGAAGACTTCCAGAAGGAGAGTCTGTATTAAAACATTACAAACATGTTCTAGCTAATTGTGTTTATTCCCATATTGATTGGAAAGTGTGTCAACAAGCATAACGGTCATCTTTTAATTACAGAAAGTCCTTTCTAAATGCCCATTAATAAATTGTTAACACAAAACCTTAATCTCCTTGTGATAAAAGAGCTTTCCCAAAACAGGAGTCTTGGAAGAGACCCTTATTAATTTTCATGAATACAGTTCCCTTTGCAGCTTCATCCTACACCCAAGCTCTTCTGACCAAAAAGCAGCTGTCAGAAAATCAAGCATTTGTAAAAGCTAATTAGGGCTCTACTATGTGTGACAAGTTTTATTTCTTGCATGTTTGAATGTATTGTGTAAGCATTTTATTTTGCAAAAACAAGGTATTTTCTGAAGTTCCTGCACAGAAACTAAAATGTACCTGTAAGTCTCCTGTAATATTTTCATTAGGAAAATTAGGAATACAGAAATCGAAAGGCTTCCTGTAATGAAAGTTGGGGAAAGTTATTGTTACATGCTTGCACAATAGCTGTAAGCTTCAAGGCAAAAGGTCCTAAAACAATATTAATTTGGTGTAATAAGGCACAAAAGTAGCCTGTTTGAACTGGACCATCTTGAGCATGTTTCACTAAAAATAGAGTGACTTCTCTAGGAATCTGTGCCTGTTCACTTTTGAAAACTTTACTGTGCATTTTAAATCCATTGGTGTTCTTGCTTTTAAAAGGAACTTCATTTCATTGTTTTCAAACAGAATCTTCTGTGACATCATGGTAAGACTGAGAAAATACTTATCCTGTGCACTGTGTTGGGATGAGATTGTAATGAAGATAGGTTCCTTAAAAAAAAAAATTGTATCTGAAGGGTCCTGCTGTATTATGAAAATCTGTTTTTCACGCTGATCGTTAATTCTTAAGGCACAGTAAACATTATCATTCACATACATACTTTGCTTATTTTTCCTAGCACCTACTATTTTGGCAGACCAAAACTATGTATAGAGTTTCAGCGATGCAGGAATAGGCACCAGTGGACAAATTCTCCAGTTTTTTTACAGTCTTATATAGATTAGAATATTACAAAGAAGCCAGAATAGATCTGAATCTCCGAGATAATTCAATCCTGTAAAATAATGACATGATGACATGTGTAACTTATGACATACATCTGGGATGCAAAAATAGCAACCAAATTTCAAAAAAAAGGGGGGGGGAATACAGTTTTCATGATCTAAGATGACTGAGAGGCAGAAATTTTGCATGAGAGATGATTATTCCATAGAAAAACTTCATGATGAAGGTTTCTGAAAATGTTCTGTTGTATTGGTTGCTGTGTAGCAATGCTAGGATTGCCAAGTGGAGCAATATCTTATTAGTTTCAACTGCTGATCAGACATACTGCTTCTGAGAAGCATACTGAAAAAAATAAATAACTAAAATGCCTCGTGCTGGTTCCAGGTTATCAATAGGTGTCTAATGATCAAGAGTTTTAATCTTGGCTTTCCAAGTTGTGTGCCAGTTTTCCAACCTTAAGGTTGGGAGTCTACACTAAAGTCTATCCTACAATATGTTTAAGGATTGTTAGCATGCATTTTATTTATTTTAATAGTATTTGTAGACTGTCATAATATTTAGACTACACTACAAAAAGATCTTACAAGCCTGTGATCTATGATAACAAAATTGGTTGGTGTTGTAACATCACAATGAATTGATTGATTTATAAAACTGAAGTAGTATAATGACAAATGACGTTCAGTGATTTAATAGTTCTTTGAAAATTTAAATATTTTGTAACAGCTAAGTGTTATTTAAAAGACAGATATATGTGATGAGAGACCTAAGTAAACCAAAAAATGCCACTTGGCAGTACGATAAATAAGCCAGTAAGACCACTAAAGCCTCATGAGTCATATAACCAAATTGAATGCACTTAAAACTTAGGAAAACAGGGATTGTTTTCTCAGGACCACAGATTGAGTCTCTCACAGACTCCCCAATTAAAAAGTTGAATGCCATAGGAAAAAAAAAAATCCCCCACAATAATCTAAACAACTTTTGACCCCGATCCAGTGTATTGCTTTAGCTAAGTTTATGTTAAGGTTGAACTAGCAACACGATAGTCACAAGCATAACACAGACTGCATATTGAGACAGTTCAACAATTTAGAAATAACATTATTTGTAAGAGGCATTCTCCACTGAGTAAGTGTAAAAGATGATTAACTCTATGATGACTTTAGCAGTCCTACTTTAAAATATGCATGGAGGGTTCATCTTGATGCTTGGTGTGGTCCTAAGCAGATTTTATGATGGCAAAAGACACTGGGAAGCAATGAGGAAGGTGGTGAAAATGCAGAAGCTAATATGGGTTTAAAATTGGGTAATAAGATTATCAACAAGAAAAACCTTAATTTGCATGATAACACGGACCACAGAAAACACTCCTGTGCTGTTTTAGTGACCTGAGAAGAAAAATTTTTGAGCATCTGTCAACTTATAATTCATTCAGAAAATGTGACTGAGCAATATCTATCAAGTATCTAAAATACTGCTATATCATTGTATATTTATATATATATATAATAAATATAAAACCTATATGTATATATATAGGTTTTATTTTCCATAAAAATCTATCTGTGGACAAAGTGGATGTTTGCAATGTCCAAAGTGACATTTGCTTATCAATCTATTCACATTAGATTTGGAAAGCCAATTTCTGTTGCTCTATACATTGCATTGTGTAGTATGTACATTGTAATATGCAAATGAGTGTCCTGAATGCTTATTCCACAGAGACTGACGTCTCAAAACGCAGTTTTGGAATCAGAAGGGGAGTCTGGTGGTTAAACTGGCAGGCGCTTCATACACCAGTTTCTGAACTGGAATACAGATTAAGAGAGCTAGCAAGGTTTGTGGAAATCTCAAGTCAACCAGTATTTCAAGGTCAATGCCAATAACTGCGGACAGGTGTAGAAAGCATTCCAGACCCTGGCCCCAACCCCACTGGGGGTTGGTATAAAGCAGAGAACATGTAAAGCTTGCTTCTTTTCAGTCCAGAGTAAACCCATGGGAAGAGGTACCTTCAGATGGATTCCTGCAGAACTGTATCAAATTAGGAACATTTCTGACTATCCATATTTAATTAAAAAGCAAAAAGCTAGTAGGAGAGAGAGAGTATAATGGCATTTATAAAAAATGCGTTATCCCCATGTTTTATAAATGCAAACTTTTGAAACTCGGAGTAGTTATTTGTACACGGAACACTGTAGCTTCTGTGTGTTTGAATGATGCTTATTTTTATCATAGGGTTTACTTAAATTTTATAAATTAATCTTTTTTTCCACAATTTTCATTTTAGAGAAATTTCTGGAAAACTGTGAAATATACAGATTGTGCGTATTTCAATATTTCAGCATATTACTGCCTAAAAACAATGGCATGACACCTTTCTTAAAAGCTGAAATTCAGTCTTTTTCCTGGGAATCACAAGTTGCATGTTTATGTTTTTAAAGAGTATGCAAACCTACTACGGAAAATGGAAAAAAATATTGTGGTTGGCCTTGAGAAATGTGTTGTCTTCCAGGGTTGATAAGCCAGTTTGAAATCTACAGCTCCATGTATTCTTACAGCTTCTTTCCACACCTTATGCCACAGCATCATGGTGCTTGATTATTGACTGAAAATGTTCCAGTCTTATACACTTGGAAAGTAGTACTTGTGGCTAACATCCAGGAGGAAACTATTTTAAGTGCAAACTAATGGAGAGTTTGCACCCATTTAGGTGCAAACTTATAGTGAATCCAGTTCTGTATGTATTGAGTCCTGATGAAAGGCAGGGAAAATTCAAGGTTTTTGAAGTTTTGCAAATTCCTTGAGCAGCTCTGCTCCACTTGTTCTGACACAAGATACCAGAGGAAAATAAATTCCACTGCCAACGCTGGCTTTCACTGAATCCATCTGTGTGGGTTGACTACAGTTGCTGTTTCCAGTTGTGAGACTGGGACAGGACAGAATAAAAACTGATGGTGTCACTGCAAGAACCACAACTTGATGCAACCACCTCTATTAAAAAAAAAAAAGTAAAGTACTCTTTTTTTGAGGGGAGTAGCTTTTCAGGGTAATGTTGCTACCACCTTGTGGTCTAGCTTTTTTATTATTATTATTATTTTTTTTTAATCTAGTCAGCTGCTGGCTATTAGCCTTCTGGTGTTATGGTTTACATCATAACAATGCATAATGAATATATGCTAGAAGAATGTTGACTAATTATATAAACCAGGGCAAGAGAATTGCCGCATAGTTTTGTTTTATAAAAAGAATTTCTGAGGAAAATTCTCATGTGCTGCTGTGGTATTGTTTTATAAATACTAGCTTTTCAAAGTTGATGTGTTAGGGAGAGTGTGTGATTACCTTCCAGCGGCACCTTTGTATTAGATGTCTCCTGGTCTCTTTATTGTTGTTACAGTAGGATAGAGGCAAAAGAAAAGCTCCTGTCTCTTTTTTACCTCTTCATGTCTTTGGATTGCAGGCCATTCCTTTACCTTCATATGTATCTGCATATCTAGATATAAATAAGGCTATAAGCTGTATCTTTTTATGTTATACTATTGCTGTGATCCTTATTCCTTTGGCCTAAAAGAATATCAGAAGCTTAGGAAAGGCATTACGAACCCTCCACAGTGGAGCCAAATCAGTCAGAAGCAGAAATAATCCCCAAATTCTAGAAGACCATGCCACTGAGAAGACTCACCCCTGGGCTTCCGGTACCACGACTTTCTCTGTACACCTCTATGGCAGCTGTCTGCTATGACCTCTAGACTTGTGTGTTCAGCTGACCCTCATATAATCCTCTGGTGCTCAGCATGTCAGATGACCAGCAGTGGGCAATCCAATACATACACACTTTTGCAGCCCATCTCTAGAACAACAGTCTCTTGCTTCCAGTCTGCTTATTCAGAGATGTTCATATATGCAATGGACAGACAAATCTATCGTAGTCATGAGCTCTGTGCTGTTTTGCAAAGCCATCTGTCCCCTGCTGTACCTTGAGCAAGTCACTTCCTGCAAGAGGTTGGCTGCAAGGTGGTGCCAGGTGGAGATCACTGTCACTAAAGAGGTTCATCATACCCAAATATGAAAGAGGGGTTGTGCGGCCCAGCTGGCATTCTTTGTACTAGCTCAACAGAAAGTGTTGGCTTAATCACCTGAGGCTGTTAAAGACAGTGAGGAGCCTTTCCAGTCAGAGTAGAAGTAGGAGGATAAGGTGGCTTAGGAATCCTAGCCCTGGCTGGTCTCATTGAACATGAAATACCTTATGTACCAGGATAGCTTGCATACACTGATGGGATGGATGCTTAAGTTCACACAGTGGACTTAAATGAGCCTATGTTTGACTCGTCAAATCTGTGTTCTTCTTTACATTAGCTCCCCTCTTCCTCACACCTGCAACTCGCCTGCAGGCAGCAGAATCATGTTGGCATGGCTGGAGCCACATCCATGAACCTGGTCTCCTGACTAATCTATGCAGGACTCTCCTTCCAGCTCTTGAAAAGAAATCCTGTGTTGAACCTCACTTGATATGTGTTAATTGTTTTTTTTTCTCCACAAGCTTTAATTGTTTCCTGTGGAGTGCCTGCCTCTGCTGAGAGAGAAACCAGGCTTCCAAGCACCACTCCTATAGGATCTGTTTGAAGTGCAAGCATTTAAATCTTATGAAAGACAGACTAGATGCTTCTTACGAATCAATCACATTTTCCCTTGAAAGTCCTTCTGGAACTGCTTGCTTTGTGTGGCTGCCACTATGGTCCTCAGCAGTTTGTTTGGTGGGAAGAGATGCTGGTTGGGGCCAAGCCAAATGTACTCCCAATTTCCACAGTGCTCTCTCAGGACCAATCCCTGGCCATTGCAGATTAAATGCACATGGAAAAGTGAATAGCTGCCCCGCAGTCTTGGCTGGCTAGACTGTCCAGAGTCTGCCACCCACGTAATTCTCCCTTACCAATATTCCAATTCATATTTTCATCCTCTTGTGTATTGCTGAAGGCTTGTGTGCTGTTTGTCAGAAATTTTAAGTAAGGGTCCAAAGGCATTGAGTTTTCCAAATGTATACGTTAACTCAGGATAAGACTACACAGCCAGGCAGACTGTAAAGCTTCCAGCTTCATCTCCACCACTGTTTGATTGTCAGATTAATGGGCCTAAATGGCCCATTGCCTCTGGCTGTCATGGTTAGCTGTCTCAAATTCTGGGAACTCCAGGGCACAGTCAGGATACTGTGTGAGGGATTTCCTTAATGGTTGGAGGAAACGTCAAGCAACAATGAGAAGGCAGGCTCTCAGAAAGTTCTTGTGGTCAAAGTCATCCCACAAACTTCCTTCACCTTCATCTTTATTTGACAGAATTTCTTCTGAGTCTTTGCCAGTGCGGCCAAGGACTTTACTGACTTTAACTGCAGGTAAAATACTCTTTAGTTAGAGAAGATTCTGGTGGAGAAAAAGGAGGTATGTGCTGCTTTCCAGCCTGTGGGAACTGCAGAACACAATCTGCCCCTGCAGGGTCTGCGAAGTCTGTTGCTGGGCAAGACCAGGTTATGACAGCTTTATCAGTTTCCTTTGGAAGTCGCAGCTGGAACTGATGTCTGGACAAGCTGGCTGGGCAAACAACTAGCAGTGCTACGGTTACTGGGGGAGAGAAGGTTTGGGCTGGGGTCAAAAATGAAGGGCTTCACATTAGCAGCCTCTTATTTTAATTGAAAGAGAAAGGCATAAGAAATACTTGACACTGAGGACAGTATGGGAAGAGGGAAGAGATAAAGCTGTGAAATTCTTTTGTTCAGTTGTTGTTTCTATCTTGTGTCCATATTTTTATATGTCTGAGAAGAAGTGAACCATATTTCAGGTCAGTATAGGTGTGCTCAGCGCATTTATGTTAGACCTGTGACTCTTAGGGTATCCCCTTTGGCTCTGACAATAGGATAGCTAAAGGTATTAAAAAAGAAAATGCTGATACCACTTTTGGTTTCCCCAGTACTTGCTGCCTGACGTCATATCCAGTGATTGATGAGCATGGAGCCCATGATAAAGCATGGGGAAAGCATTCCTTATCCAGCCAATACACATTCCAAAGTCCTGGAATGTATTAACTGATCATAGCATGGAATTCCTTGGTGAAGGGATATTTTTATGCTTGTGTATGGGAATACATTTTTTGGCATGATCCTTTCATGGAACATTATGCATTTAATTTAAATGATGTTGTTTTCCAATAGCCTTTATTGAGAGAGTATAACAAATTATTTCAAGCTGACAGTGATTCTCCCTGTGATTGTCCCATAAGTACCTTTAGGTATTTGTCAGGTGCCATAGGTACTTGTCTCCTCCAGTGAAGAGGCACATTGTTCATCTCCTATAATAATTTGGCATAGCATATTTCTAGTTCCATCCCTAGGGAATCTAATTAATTCTTGGAATAAGGAAATAAGGAAAAGTGTCTGAAAAAGTTCATAAAGAGTAATATCATTGGCTACATTTATATTAAGGCAACCTGCAATTTGGAAGACTGAATATGAACCTTTTACCTCTTAAGAATATGCCAAGAGTGGGTTAACAACAAACACATTAAATTGCAGCTCTTGGCTTTAATCTTGCAAATATGTGTATGTGTGTCTAACTTTAAACAAAAACAACATCTTCTGGAAGAGGCTTCAATAGACCACTAAGCAGATGAATACTTAGGTTTAAGAGCTGAGGTTTTCATCACTGCTGGATTAATACTGCTAAAAGGAAACACTATTGTCCACCCACAGTTTTACAAGCTTACATACCCTAATGAATCTTAATTTATATGATATATAATCTATATTAACTTTCAGTATCTGAAAAGAGTAGGCGAAAATAGGAATATTTGTATTTACTCTAGCATTTTCAGTAAAGAATAAAGAGGAAATTTTTAAAAAATTTCAAAAAGACATTGCTTTGCTACAGGTTGAGAGTTCTTAGGATACTGGATACATACAGCATATGCTATTATTATGAAGTAGTTAAGGCAGGTAGGTATACAAGGTCTTATGAGGAAAAAATAAAATATTTAAACATGTCAGTGAAAGTGGAATGGCAGTTTTGGCAAAATAAGCATGCATTTTGCAGGGTTTTGTTAAAAACAGTGATTAATCAGTGTTAAAAGAAAATCAGCATTAATCCATGCATTTCACAACTGAAGGAAAAATAGCTATAATTATGTGCAGGATGTGTTCTTTCTCCTTTTCTCCTTGTGTTATCAAGTATATGCATCCTAGTACTCGTTTTTTATTAAACAAATTGTTAGCGTTGTAAAGAGTTACTTGGTTATTTTCCTCTCCTGACCAAATCATCCTGTAAACTGGATCTTCTAACTATGCTGTAAAGTATAGTTTACTTATGGTAACAGGACGCAACAGAGAAGTGACAACGTTCCCTAGGAGTCCTTCCTGGTTTCTGGTGATTCTCCCCAATTCAAGATTGTCTCCTGGAGGACTTTTACTCAGCATGGCTTTCAATGACTGACTTGTACATTTGGCAGAACCAGCTTCTAAAGATAGCATTTTATAAGCAGGTTCTACCTGTACAGTTCCCTAAGTTAGTTTGTTCTTGTTCATACAGGGCTGCCACTCCAAAGGACAAGTTTATAAAGCAAACGTTAAGGTGGAAAAGGGCGGAAGGGGTATTTCTGGGAAACAGGATGAAAACTAGGAAATCAAATGATTAATACATTAATCTTTCTTCAAACATACACAGAACAACATCTTCCAAACCCACCACACAAAGGGTTAGAAATTGTCTAGAAACATGGTTTGGGTCCTCTACTTGTCTCAGAGCTGTTGGGACACACTGGCCTTTCACTTGCACAGTAAACTTTTCAGTCCTCCAGAAGAGCTATAAAAATGAGGAGGAGAAAAAAATCAGAGACACCACATCAAATATGGTGCAACACTTAAAGCACCAACATTTTAAAATGTGCGTAAGTATCAATGCGTATTCAATCAAATACTGAATTCATCCTGAAACCTTACCCTGTATATTTGTAGGAAAGACCCTATACAAATCTTTTAGAAAACATAGAGCTGTGTAAGTCAAAATTTGGCTCTATATTGGTTTAATTTTTTATTAAGTTTTTAAAATAATTGATGGCTGCAGAAGCCTTCTCAGCCTTCACATTTCCCTGTGTTGATAGATTTTTTTAATCTAACACCATTAATATAATTTTTATTTTCTCCTTATTGTGCTTAGCAATACTTTTGATACATCCTCAAAGTTCAGAGTTTTTCTCCTAAGAAGAGAATAAGGAAGGATAATGTATAGTAAAAGACATTCTGATATTACTAAATTTTCAACATATAAAGCTTTGAATCAGCCTATGGTTGCACATTCTGAACCAGATAAAGCTGTCACTAGTCCATGAGTTAGGCTATAATGACACAGTAGAAGTAAGATTTTACCATAGACCCTAGCTGGATTCCATAGGACTGGCTGTATGCCTTTGGAGAGATGCCCCACACTTCGGAGGACAGATGTTCTGTAATCCTTGAAGCAGCCTTTAGCCAATTTTCCTGCCTTTAGCTTATTATCAGAAAGGAACAGATTATAAGAAAGAATACTTACGTATTTAACAAATGCCATGGTAGCATACATTAAAATGGAAATAGAAATTTCTGTTTATTTCATAAGAAAAAATAAGTCAAAGTATTTGTTAATTAGTTATATTATTATTCTTCACCATTATTGCCTTTCTTAATCCTTAAAGTACTTAGAACAATATAATGAAATTATGCACATGAATATGCTACCAGCAGTTCCAAGGCAAAAAGAGCCCAAACCATTAGAAGCAACAGAGGAGTCTCCTGGTGCTTTCTGTGTTGAGCTCAGTTGTTTTGTTCTCTGAATTGATGTTTTAGCTATCATTAGTAACACATGTCCTAGCAAACTTTACTTAAAGTTCATTAATACTACTAGGCTGTGATATTTTTAGATCAAATATTAAAGAGCTTCTTTTCCTTCACTTCTTGTTATATCTTAACTCATCTATGAGTAAAGCTCCTAGCACTGTCACAAGTAACCTGACCTTCTTTCATATGACATGACCACAAGCTGAACTCTGCAATGAAAATTTTACTTCTTTTGTCCCTGATGTGAAGTGATATCATGTTTCCGTTTTTTCTGGAAAAATGCAAATCTAAGCTAAACTCCAACATACTCTGTGTTTTTGATCTAAGTCTGAACAGGCAGTTTGCAAATCTCAGACTGCTCTGCTAGGAAATCCTTGGCAGCCATCTACTTCGTTTTAGTTACCAAAACCTTAGATTAATTTTTAGCCAGTGGCCTAACTTCACTGCTCTTGGCGCAGCAAGGGAGGCAGATGGGGAGCGTCATCTTTATGTCCTCTGCGCTCCTTACACCTTTAGTGGCTTGGCAGAGAAATAGGCTCTTACTGAACTGGTGACCATTTATTCTACTGCCATACCATCCCAGCATTGATTTAATATCATTCCAGATATTCCAGCCTAGCTATGCATAAGTCAAGAGTCTAAAGAGGGCTGAGGTAGCCACATCTGAGCGAGCAACCCGCAGAAGCCCTTCCCAGGCACAGAGGAGCCTCAGACCCTGCCCTGGCAAATGTCTGAGAGACACAAGTAAGCGGCAAGTGTGCTCAGGGCCTGTGCGATGCCTGCTGAGCTCTGTGTTAGTCCAATGCACAGCAACAAGCTAATTTAAACCATGCTGCTATTAACCAAGAGATTTTAAATCCCTTTTAAAGACAACAGCTCACAGGGTTAAAAAAATGGTAATAATAAAATACTTGATTATAGTATGCTGTATTAATAAAACCTGTGCTTCCTGGCATCATCTTACTACAAACTGAACAGGATTTGGAAAGAAATATCTCCTATAAGCAATTTATTCTGTAATTTTCCAGTATAAATTTTGTAGTTCTTTCAACTATCAAGGCACTGAATTATATAGGCTGCTGTGTTCTACCACTTTAAACTGTGGATATAAAATCTGTGTAATATATGAGCTGATTGCAGCTTATTGCACTGAAACTCTATTGCAGGCTCAGTAACAGACTGTACAGTTGTAAATGATAGTGCAGAAAAAAAGTGGAAAAAGTGGTAATCAGCTTCTACGAGCAGTATTGGTTTCTAAAACTTAGGCAGATCTTTGTTTCATTTCTCTGTTTATTATTTTGGATGCATAGTTCATCTAATTCCACTGTTGTACTTCTCTTTAATAAAGCGTATCACACAGCTATAATTTTAAACAGTTACACAGGCCGCATATTTATAGAAGCACAATCACAGCAGGAGCCTGTAATGTTTCATAACAGCCGTTCAAAATGATTGCCGGATGAAACGCTGACCACAGTACAGTCAATTTAATAGCTATTGGATGCAGACGCCTCTCTTTGAGTGGATCTCTTGGCCATAACAGCATTCTATGTCAAGGTGACACTGGACCAAATTACAGAAAGAATAACAAGAAACCTCAGTGATGTCCTTATTAGACTATTTTATTTGTGTGTTAGCTGATTTAGGTTTTATTAATGCCTTTGAGGAAAATCTGACATGTTTTTTCTCACAATGTTTCTGATTTAAAATTAATATAGACAGAGATTATTAAATTATCTGGGCTTGTCTACTGTTTCCATCTGTTAATACACAGTGCAACCACATGCTTTTCTTCTTTTTGATTGACATTGTGGCTTACTTTTGAAAAATTTCTATTTGTAAGAGTTCTTGTGTTACAAAGCTGAGACATTCGGAAACCAAATTTCATCAAAGCTGCATTAGAAGATACTCAGTAGAGATATAATTTTGCCTGGATATCCTCACTTACATTGAAATTGTCTTTCAAACATTGTTAAAGTAGTTTTCATAGAACCTAAGGGGAATTTGGTGTCCAAATTCCCCAGAAATTCAGTGGAAAATACCAGCTGATGTAGCTCACTGTAAGTATAGATAGCAGCAGTGAAGGTGGAGCAGACAACAGAGAATTCATGAGTATTTTCCAAATCCTGGGGTTCTCCATCGCCCTAGTGACGAGACAGAGGTGCAGTTCAGAAGCCTGTCAGGAAGGAGTGGAGCGTCTCGGTACTCTGAGCCACTTGAACCCTATTAGTCCTATGCTGATCCCTGTTTAATTACAGCCTCCCAGTGTACTCAGTCTTTTCCTTCAGTGCTCTGCGCTGTGGATGTAAGCCCAAACCACCGTTCTCATCTCCAGTACTGACTACGAGTGTATATCCGGTGCCAAGTCTTCCTGGCTTTCTGGCTGTCCCGCTCTGCGCCTCAGCAGCGGCAATTCTCTGATTTGCGCAGAACATGTGAGGGTCCTTTGTGGGAGTCAGGATCTGTTGCCTCCCCTAAAACTGGTGGAGGTGATGCAAGCTCTCGTGGATCTGATGCATACTTTCTCCCTGAAGTTAAAGTAGCTCCTATGTAAAGAATACTGTTGAGAGCAGATAAACCTAGAGACTTAGATTACTTTTGATCTTGAGTGAAAACTTCAGAAAGCGTAGGCATCCACAATAAAGAGCCTTTAGAGACACATTGTGGACCAGTCTTACTGTGGACCATGGTGCTACACATTAAATTTGCCTGACTGTAACAAAACAGTGATTTTTTGTTTTGTTTTTAATCTGTGCACAGAGAAAGGGTCTTTTCCACATCTATTGTGGAAAGTAGTTGTTTTTTCCTCTGTCATGAAGCAAAGATGTAACATCATGCCACAAACCAGTGTCCCATTTAATAGTTTTGGATCTTGGAACATGGCTAACTTATATGAGTCATTTTTCCCTTTTGTCATTGGAACTGTAACTTCATTCACTTCCTAGCTAGCAATATCATTTACTAGAATAATCACTCCAGTCCTCAAGGAATATAT
This sequence comes from Apteryx mantelli, assembly GCF_036417845.1. Lineage (NCBI taxonomy): Eukaryota > Metazoa > Chordata > Aves > Apterygiformes > Apterygidae > Apteryx > Apteryx mantelli. The sequence goes on along the minus strand of NC_089983.1, from coordinate 20,373,633 downwards.
ACCCTCTAATTTCTCTGTAAAGAGACTTTGCCTAGCTATGGGATTGCCTGGTTTGGAAGTCTGTGGAAGAAAAATCCACTATAATAATTACCAATTTCTTTTCCCCTTAATAACCATTCAGAGACTTCGAACAATTCTCTTTTCCCTCTATGTTGTGAATCTCACAGCATAAACTGTTGTCTTAGTGAACTTGTTATACCATTTATATGGTATTCATTCAATGGTTATACCATTTTATACCAGTATATCAATCATATGTATGAGTCTGCCACTATCTGATACAGCAATTAAATAATAATTTTGCTCAGGTACAAAGATTTAAAGATTTTCTTGTTTATTTCCCATATATCCTGTTATAGCCTGAATCAGTATACATCATCTAAAGTGTTCAGCTATCCATCTTAATTTTTCTCTAAACCTCCTCTGGATCTATTATGAATATCCTTTTTCTTTTCAGCCTGTTAGGCTTTATGGTGAGCATTACTGGTTATAGCTCACATGGGCTCGCTCACGCTCTCTAAGCTAACCCTGTAGGCTCTTTAGCCTCTTTGCTTGGTTCAAACGTAAAACTTTCTTCATTTACTGTGAGGACATACCTACATGAAAGCCATTGCAAGAATAAAGGTATAGATGAGGCAGCGGCTGAGGCAATGTGAACTGATGTTTCTTTTTAAAGGACAGTAATAAGATCAGGTTGGGGGGAGGCTTTGACGCTTCTTTTCCATTTCCATCTAGCTGTCATGTCACTTAAAATGTCCATTCTCATGAACCATTATGTTTAAATGCTCTCTGCTGCATGACCATACTTTGTTTTACGTCTGCTTTGACAACCATAAGTGATGTGACTTGGTATTAAATGTCCTCTAATGTTCCTCTGAATGCAGTATTGCTGCGAGTGGCTCTGTGATGGCCAATATGCTTATGTACTGGGAGAAATGTGAAAAGAAAACATCCAATAATGAGCAATATCCAAAAAGTACCAGAAAACAATGTGAAATTAAATAAGTAAATATAATGATTGTGGTCTTAAGTTGAAAGTAGATACAACTGTAAGTAAGTGCTGTAAGGAACTATAGTAAGTAAATAAAATAGTAAATAATAGATAATAACTATAGTTATTGCAAGGACCTTTAGGTTTCCAGGTTTTCTGAAAACTACTCTGTACTCATTATGCTATATTTATTTTATGGGATAGTATCTTTGAAAGCCAAACTCGAAATAATTATGTATTTATATATATCTGTAAAAATATGCAAGAGTGAAATCATCTAGGACTATTTAAATTAAGTTCTGCAGGACTTCTGTTGGATCTTTTTTTTTTCTTAGTTCCCATAGGGAGTCAATTCTAGAAAAGCTGTATAGCACAGTATAGACTATTATAGATTCCATCAAGAAATAATACCCTTCCTATATAATCTTTAGTCAACATCTAGATCTCCATTTATAGAGTTAATACTTCTAAAAGGTAGCTATAGAGAAGATCAGCAGCTTCTGGGTCAGGGTTTCTATCTTCTGGTTCTTATGGTTAAATTTAAATAATGTCTTTTCCAGTTTCCTCTTATCTCTTAAAAAACGTTAATGAAAATCAAACTAATTCCTTATGAAAGCAATAATTATTTTTCAGAGGTGGGACTTCTTTAGTTAATTAATGAACACAGCCTCTTCTTCTTTTTGAATAATTGCACTTTTAGAAACCGTGTCCTAAATATATTGATATTGGGGGGGGGGGGGGGGTTGTGTGTTGTGCAAGAATTCAGCAATGCTGCTCAGTTAGAACTTGAACATCAACAGACTCTAGAACTTGAACTTGATCAGACCGCTTGGCTCAACATGATTATGGACACCAAGAATAAAACAAAATATCCTTTAGAAAAACTGAAAAATTGCACTGCAGACTGAAACTTCTGAAAATGCGGCAGACAGCCTGAGCAGCTTTGAAACAACATTTTAAGTGCTGTGGGTGCCAGTGAAAAAGGATACTATCAGACGTTGGCTTTATTTTTGTATTCTGATTCAGAGATCCTTGAAGTAGTTCTCAGGTCAATAGTCCTCAGGAAGAAGAGGGAAATTATGAAATATAGTACAGAGAATTCTGAACACTGTGTAAAAAGAGAGTGCAGAAAATCTGATTAAAGAGCAGACAGGAATTGGGATCCAGGTCAAAATTCTTGTTGCAGACTATTGCAGGGCCCAGAACAAACCCTGATAAAACAACTAGAGGTTGGCCAGACAAATTCAGATGGAGGGTGTAAAAAGCAGATTCCGTTCTCACACCAAGGACATGATAAAGAATGCAAAATATTTCAATGTAAGAGACTTGAGTCCACAACAATAAATGTATTGTCCTGTTTGTCACAGCATGCACAAAGCAGAGCAGTGGTCAGCCCCTGTAGAAACACTTGGCGTTGTTTGAAAGTGGCAGGGCAACAGGATCCCAAGCCAGCCCAGATTTTGAGATCTGTCTGAACCCTTGTTTGAAGTAAATATGCAAAAAACTTTAAAAAAGATCTGGAAAATGTTCGATTTTATTAGCATACAATCTGGAACAAGGTAATTTATGAAACAGAGAAAACAAAAAAAAAAAAAGGCAGATGAAAATAAAACAGTCTGAAGATAACCTTTGCCATCCCTCTTTGTCTTTGAAAGACAAGATGTTCCCTTTTCTTGCTCTCAGTCGTGCAATTTTCTGTTGCCTTCTGCTTTGCAGCAAATTCTACGTAGTAGGAGTGTAGGAGCTCTTTTCCTGCTAGGAGCCAGGAGAAGAGCTGCTTTTCACCACCCTTGTGGCCTGGCCCTGGCTCAGCTTCCTGCCTTTCCTGAGAGTCTCCTGATTTGCCGCCAGTGCCGGCTCCCTCTCTCTGCAGCCGCTGCCCTAGAGGCTTCCCCACCCTGCGGCGGCTGGCAGTGGCAGGGGGCAAGCGGGGGCACCTGCGGCCCCTTTCGAGGGCCAGAATACCCTGCAGCATGGGGCAGCTGCACACAAACATGCTGGGGTCAAGGCAGCGTGTGGCAGAAATGCCATTCCAGAAAAACATGGAAAGTTTCTTAATTTTAAACTGTACAGAGTTGCAGCTCAACGTGGTGTCAGAAACGTGACGCAGGGAACAATGAAAAGGAAAAAAATTAGATACAGAGTAGTTTTGCAGTGGTGACTTCATCCTCATTAATGTGGCATTTGGAGTGCATGAATGCATACATTACAAGTGGGAATGGATAAAATTTACAAAAATAAGAGAGAATAAAGTACCTGGTTCTTGGGGAGTCATGTTATCATGAAGGTGTATTTCTTAGATGAACCCATGAGTAAAGAACAAAACAACTCAAGGGAAGCAGTAAACCAACCTGTCCATATTCAACACCCCCTTCGAACCTCTTCTAAGCCTCCTATTTTAGCTGTGTTTGGCACTGCAGATCTTCCACAAAGAACATGTTTTTGTTGTACAACAGATACTAAGAACTACAAAGATAATGTTTTGCTTTATGGAAGAGAAGATCTAGGGAATTAAAGCAGGATCTGGTGAGCAACAGGTGTCTGGCAAACAACTCTCACAAAGATTGCTTTTCAGCTACAATTGCGAAAATGTCAAGTTAAATACAAACATGTGAGATACCTGATGCCTGAAGACACACTGTTCCAGCTGTATGGCAAAATGCAATGGTACAAAGAGTGAGAAACTACGTATTTCAAGTGTATATAAAAAACACAAATGTGTTTAGGCTCCAACAGTATATGATCTGCAATTGCTGGGACTCCTGAAAAGGATGAGACCCAGTAAAGTGGATTAAGGTTATTAGGATAGTGTGGTCAAAAGTTAGCCCTTAGCAATCCTAGATGGAATTTTTGGCATCAACAGTATTAAACCTAAGAAAAATATGTTTAAATTGACATCTGAGGGTCATTTAAGGATTGGAATATATGATAGATGGTTTACATTGGCCCTAAATAAACAGCAAACATCAAGGAAATTGTTAGCTTTTACTTGTTCCAAAGATTATAAAAACATCTCAAGAGGAGACTACGTCAGTAACGCAGAAAAATCAGCTCTTTGCAATAAGTACAAATAAGCTTAGGCTAGGAAGAAAGAGGTATTTGGCTTAATCTCAGACAGTAAGAATACATTTGTGTATTAATCAAATCCACTTTTGCTGGATGTTATATATTTTAAATGGGTGTCTGGCAGCTGGCAACAATATAGTGGCAATACACCTGAGAGAATTTTTTGTCTAGTGTAGAGTAAGCTCTAAGTTTTTTTATTTTCTGTCCAGCAGGTTGGCAGAAAAAGGTGTAGAAATAAATAATGTGATAGTTAGCATGGTTACAGGCTGCCTGGTCTCGTCTGTAGCTCCCTTTGCTCTCTCCTCCCCATCTCCACTTCCCCAGGCCCTGCTCGCTTCCTCAAAGCCTTCACGCAGAAACACGATGGTAGTGGTGGCATAGCATTCCTGTACTTCGGTTTCAGTGGTGACTTTTTAATGCTACTAACCTCCTCTAAATAGGACAGCAGAGGAGAATATACCAGTTATGCCGATTTTATTTCTGAGAAGAAAAGTTGTACATTCACCCACAATGGTGTATAAAGTTCATGGACACAGTGCAAAATCAAGCAGCTTAGAACTTTCTCTGGCTAAATAACTCTTGGATCATTGTTTTGGATGTGACCAGTTGATACGTTGCACATCCCTTTAGCCAAATGGAAAACAACACAATCACAGGCCAGATTTGCAGCTGATTTAAATTGGCATAGTTCTGTTTAATTCAACTGAGTTTTGAACAGGGTCTAGGTATGTATCTAGAATTTAGTATCCCTATATCCTGCTTTTTGCTATCAAAATGTAAATCAGTATAAATATATAAACACATATTTTCCAGTTATTAGACCTAATAGGAATAAGAAAAAAGAGACTGTCATATTTAATTCTATTATTTTTATTGTTTATTCTGATTTTTACTTATTAAAATAGAATATAATGTTTTTAAATAATTCAAATATATATTTAATAATCATATCTAAAGAACATGCACTTTATTAATACAAAACACTTCAAGAAATTAATTTCTCTGAATTTTATAACAAGTTACTTCTGCAACTGCGGAATAAAGGCATATAATATTATCAAACTGAAGTGCTACACACATACATTCTGCTTGGCCAAAATCTAGACAAACTGCTATACAGAGCTGTAGGAGTTGTATATGCTTTTAGTGTAGCTGCCTGCAGGATCATCTGAACTTCAAAATATCATGCAGTTTCCACCTCCTTCTCAGAGAGGTGCTCGTGCCTCAGAGAAGTATCAGAGAAAATTCGACTGAGATATTTTGAGAGGAAACCATTCTGTACCTGTAATTTATGGGTGTTACCTTTCCTCCTTTTTAAATGCTCAGCAACACTTACATTTGCATAAGAACAGGATGTGTTTTGTAACAGAAGCTCATGCATTTCCAATTTTTTATTTTCTGCTTCAGTCCATAACTGTCCCTTTATGATTTCAAAATCAGCAATCAACTGTGCATTAAGATACCAGTTGCTGAGTAAGAAGTGGGAGTACTAGGACTAGAAGACAAGTATTTTAATAATTGAGGTATAGCTCTCTTTACAAAATGTTTTAAAAACCACATTATTAGTTGTAGACACAATTCTTTAAAACAGAGAAGATGTATTCTAAACTGCAGAGACTGCAAACTAGACACCTTGAAACAATCTCCACTCTTATTTGCTGTTCCAAGTGATTACATGATAAGCTGTGTCTTCCATGAAATATGAGCACTTTTCGTAGTCATAGGAGCTAGGTGTGCACAAAGATGAGGGAAAAAATCCTGTTTTACTGACTGCAGCTTGATTTTTTTTTCCTACAGAACACCACACACAAAATAAAAGCAGTATTTATCTTTTCAGATGCAAAAAATGAGCATTATTTGCCATGAGAAAGTCAACATGCCCTGGGAAGAAACTAAACTAGCAAAGATTGTCCTCTCTCTTTCCCACCACCATGGGAAAGCCAAGCCATCATTAACAATCTGGTTTTGTTACTTCCTAATGAGGGAATAAAAGAGTATACTCTCACATTTGTCTCCTGTAATGCTGACCTCTTAGTCAGCATCATGCAGATAAGGTCCTCTTCAGAACCATGCCTACTTATGAAAAAAGTCACAGTAGAGACGCATGGATTTTCTTGTACGTGTCAGTACTTTGTTTAAGGGTCATTACATCAGCTGGCACCAATGTCTTGGCTTTCTAGTCTCAGAGAATTGTGGTGACCATCTGTAAGATCTGAATATTGCAGCTGTATTCAATAAGATACTGTTGGATTAAATCTTGGAAAAAAGTGACTAATGCCAAACCATCTATCACTGTCAATTTGGCAACGCTTTAAACTTCCAAATATAAATTTCCCTGAGCAGTTGGGAAACAAACATAAAGTCAAATGTCTCATTAAGCAATACATGTTTCATCTTAATGAACACATCACATAGGAGATAAAGGATGATGCACAATTACATGTATGATAGCACAGAGACTGTCTGGCCCATCGTGGCCTTTCAACTTTAACCCTTACAAGAAAGTAGTTCCTTTACATAAAAAGGCGAGTTCTTCTGGGGCTTGTCCAAACCAGCTTTGCCAAATAAACTAAATTATAACAGTGACCACGTGAGTGGCGTCATGCAGATAGCAACCCACTGTAAACTAGCCTTATGTAAGGTCATTAGACATGAGAAAGTTTCTCATTTGTTTTGTGGGGCAGATAAGGGAGCTGCAGTCAAAGTCAAATGAAGCAAATAACAGTCTTCAAATAGTTTAGGCTTAAATCAGCTCTTGACTTTCTGAAAATACTTTAGCATATATACATATATATAACTGAAATCTTATAAGTAATCTTACTCAAATCAATGAGACTTAAGGCTGTCAAATGTCTACAAGAGGGGTATGAGTGGAACTGATCCTAAATCATTCAAAGCCAATGCTATTTTTTTCTATTGACTTCATGGTCTTGTATTTTGATGGAACAGTTTTTGCTTCATAGCTGTCATACAGCTGTAATTGACATTATTATTCACTTTCAATAGGTGTTTATGCTATGTAGTATATTTTTTAAAGTGTTATTACTATTGTAAATCAATTAGCAAGCTTAGCATATAGTGTAAGGTTGAATATAATATAGAAATGCAAAGTAATTTAGGTTATATATATTTTCATTAGATTTATTTATTCCACTAGTGAGGCATACGATTCTCATTATAAAACTCTGTTACAAAATGCTTCCTTTGTAAATGTCACAGGTTCAAACACAGGCAAAAGTCTAACTTTTAAAAAACAGAAATATAAAGTTTTCTAGGAGCAACTTCAACTTGCACTAATTTGTGATTTTGTACTGTACAGATTGTGCAAAAAAATGCAGTTTGAGGTACAGCTAACTGACATTTTATTTTTTCATTTTATAGCAAAGGTCAAATAAAATCCATTTTAAAAACATCTTCATATATATAATCACTCCCCAAATATGTAATCAGTGGAGATTGTTTCTAATTGAGCCAAAACCAAACCTGGCATTAACAGCAGTAAAATCTGCAATACAGGCATTCTTGCTCTGACTAATGCACTGAAGAAATGTTTCATTATTCTCCACTTTCCTCATGACAGTCTTTACATCTCTGGAGATTTGATGCTAACAAACAGCCAGTTAGGCCTTCCAAGCCAACCTGTGGCCCCCCTCCTCCTCCTTACATATAAGATCTGATAATCCTTCATTTGAAGTAGTAGTTCACTGGGGCTTTGATGCACTGTCTGAGCTCTCTTTCCCCTACCCCTTTTTTCCTTTTAGGCTTGTGTAGCCCAAAGCACCCTTCAAGGCAAAGACGTGACAGAAAAGCAGAAACAGTCTGTCCAGTGCATCTGTTTGGGATCCTTCCGAAACACGGATTCCTGCAGATCTCTGATTGAAAGCATCTGGTGGGAACCGGCGTGGGTGAGTCATGTGACCTCTTGGGGCTCAAATACCAAGAAATAAATTGCCTGGGTCTCTCTCGCTCTCGGGCCAGTTTTAGAAAACAAAAGATTAAATGTGAACAAAAGAGGGAGTTCTCGAAATAGCCAAATAGGAAAAAGCAGCTTCTGTTTCAAACATGCGGCATCTCCGCTTTCTGGGGACCCAGAAGACAGACTTAGGAGTAGGGATTACTATTTAAAAAAAAAGTCAACATCCATGTTTCTACACAGTAGAATGACAGCATGTAGAATGAGAGAGAATATTCATTGTTTACAAAGTAGATCATAGGTATCAAATATATGGACAAAAGTAGCTTTAATATTTATATCACTACTCCCATTAGATCAGTGGTATTTCATCACTATCTGAACAGGAAAGGAAGCCTGACAGGTTAATAAAACCCTAAAATCTTGCGGAGGAAGTCAGCTGGATTGTCTGAGCAACAGTTTACCCCAACAGCCAAGTTGTAACTAAACCTACTGTTTTATAAATAAATCGAAACTCTGGAGGGCTAAGATACCATTAGTGGCACTTCGCAGGGCCAGCATCATATCAAAATGGCTGCCAAAATCTGGTAAAGAAAAGAGATATATAACCTTGGTTAACATGTCCGTGACATGCATGACAAAATCAAACTTCACCAGGTACTGAGCTAGCCTTTCTCTCCACAGCCCAGGGGTCACTATGCAAATATTGCTTTTGTTACTTTAGTGCAAGCAAGATTACACAATTATCTCTTTGCTATATTTATGTATTTGGAACAGGCATGTGTTCACTAATAAAAAAAATGTGTCTTTCTGATGGAGCATGAAAGGTTTTTGTTCAGGTCTCATTATCGATAGGATAGCATTACAAAAAGACTGCATTAACTAACAGTTAACTGCACAGCTGAGGTATGCTTAATGCATATTAAGAGTGTGCCTTGCTGAAGTCTGGAATATGTGAATATGTCATTTGTTTCTGTTGCAAGACTATACTGAAGCAATTTATGAGCATAAGTATGTATTTCTGTCAGTCCTTCCTAAGGTCCTTCACATAAGCGGTCTGGCAGAGGTCCACCAAGAGGGTTAGAGGCCTGGACCCAATAGCATACTGAGGGAGGCTGAGGGAGCTGGGTTTGCTCACCATTGATAGCAGAAGGAAGAGGGGGATCTCACTGCTGTCTTAGCTCCCTTGGGGGTGGACATTGCAGAGAGGACAGAGCTGGACTCTTCTCAGAGGTGCAAAGCAAAAGCATGAGACTACTGTTACAAATTGCAATTTGGGAACTCCTGCAGGGTATGAATTCACAGCTTAAGTGGTTAGGCACTGTAATGGGTAGCGCAAAGAGGTTGTGGGACCTCCATTCTTGGAGATCTAACATACGGTACCAGGTTAGACAAGGCCCTGAGCACTCTGACCTAACTTTGAAGTTAGCCCTGCCTTGAGCAGCAGACAGGAGCATGTGGCCTCCAGAGGACCCTTCCACCCTAAGCTGTTCTGTGCCCCTGACACACACTGCGTGGAAAGCAACAAAAGGTAACAACCAAGAAATGAAATAGTGAATGTCAAGGAGCCCCATGAGATACAGCATCCGCTACAACATTTAGCCTATAGCATGTTCCCTGATGTGTAAATGGGGAATGAGCCTTACTACGTATGGTGTACAAGCGCGTAAATGTCTCAGCAGTTGGCGTGAGACGGTTTGCATTTGTGCTGGATTCAGCGAGTAGGCACAACCAGGGAGGCCCACAGAGCCTTGCCATATTTGTTGGTAAGTCAGATATTATCTTATCTTTACATTTTAATACCAGAAATAAAATATACTTATTTTCAACTCACAGACTTAAATGCTACCTTGTTCCGTTTCTTGTACTGTAGATTAGTTACATACCACATGGGGATCATGCAGCTTTGATGGGAGGGTCACCAGCTCCAGTTTTGCAAAAATGAAGGTAGATAAACATTTTCAAATTCATAGTATTCAAATAATCTGAGCATTTGTATTGCAAGTTGCTTGTTGCAGTATCTCTGTTTTTGCAGATGGAAAGTCTAAATAGCATCTGGGCATTGTTTTGGACACAGTTGCAGATCTAGAAATTGTCTGCAGACAGTTTCTAATGTGTCCAAAGAATGCTACCCGCAAATGTGTTCAGTTATTTTAGTAGGTATTTAGTCTATTGTTTACCTAAAATAGGCAGATAAGCAGTATTAGAAATTATATGTTTATAATTTGTAACCCTGTAGCTAGAGGTTTTTCAGGGAAAAAGCAAGAAGATTCCTTAATTAGCCTCTTTCGTTTTGTTTCTCAGTCAATGTTTTGTTTTGTTTAATTTTCTCCTCAACTGTACTTCTTTCTGGAAAATACCAATGAGAGACTTTTGAAATGCTTTTGTTTGACCTTATCTGACATGGTCATCTCTAGAACATGTGAGGACTTGCAGGTTTATAGATCTGGTTTACATGTTTTGAAATACACATGCATCACTTCCAGTCTATAATTCACAAAGCTTTTCCAGCTCTGCAGTGCTTTACTGACAGACTGTCTTTGTGTCTTATTCTTTAGTTGTGTTTTGTTTGAAAACTGATTTACTTTCCTGCATTTTTTCTAATTTCATAAGCCAAAGTAGTTAGTTCTTCAGCTCAGCTTATTTCCTTTCTCTGTGAATGGAACAGAAATGTTTTCAAACATATATGCTTCTTTTTTTAAAAAAAGTTAGTGTTTATAGTCTTCAATTACAGTATTCCATGTTGTGAATTGTAGCCATTTAGAGCTTTGTCTTCTGCTTAGTCCAAGGGCCCAAAGTTATATTGCTGGCATAACTCACATCAACATCATTTGGAGGACTGAGGCAAATGTTCTTGGCTTAGGGATCAGTTTGGACACCCATTCTCTAAATTTGTTTTTTTTCTACCAAATAATAGGATATGAAAAAGGACTATTCACTTGCATGAATGCTGCTCATGTGTAAAGGATTATACAATGTCTATTTCTCTTTTGTAAGTCAGAATTATGTGAGAAAAGAAAAAAGTGGATTTCACCCTTGTGCATAGTGATTTCACAGTCTTGAGTCCGTAGCTTTAATTAAGCTTTATTAAGCTACATGAGGACTTCAAGGTAAAAAATATTTTGGGCAAGGAGAACCTTTTCCTCAAAAATTTGATAAAAGCAAAAAGTTTGATAACAGGAAATGTTTTTATATGAGGTTGCATATATTCACAATAACAATTATTTCCATTGACCACAACTCAGTAAAATATGGTGTCTGTTTTGTGACAGACATCATTATCAGACAAAGCTATTATTTTCTGCTTCAGCATCCAGCTGTGCTTGAATACATTAATGGTTTGCACTGAATGCAGATCAGTTAATTCCAGATCTTTTTGGGTTTTATAGAAAACTGGCAAATGAAGTAAATATAAAACACTTTTCTGGCAACTAAACCTTGTTATGAGTGGAAATGTATAAACATCCAAGAAGTTTCTCTTGATGGAGTTCCTCCCTAAACATTCCAGCCTTGTGGAAGAGGGTCACTTCCTATGGAAAATGGGCAAGAATTTGAACCAATAAACCCCATATTTCTCCTCAGTGCGTAGGAGGCCAGACTTGGCCACAGGAAAGATGAGTTACTTTATGTCAACTGGCGTTGGTGGCACCAAAGGCAACATCTCTAGTCAAGCAGAACCTTCTCATCACCAGAGCCTTGCATAAATTGCAGCTACCCCTAGAATGACTTTAGGGCAACCCTCCAGTGCAGACATCCTTCTAGAAAACACTACTATTGAAAGCCTGGGCTATGGATCAATCCCTTCTAATTGAAAATCCTGAAGCACAGTGAATCCCATCTTTTTCATATCCATATTTGCTCTACCTAATTCACATTAGCAGTAAATGTATTAAACTTCATAGGCATAAACGTTCTATCTTTTAACTGCATGTTACTAAACTGAATAAATCAGCTTTATTCGTTAACTTTTTAAAAAAAACCTTCCATCTGGGTCATAATTATTATTGTCTATAAAATCTAAGTTGTTCAGTGCAATAACAGCTAATTAGATTCTTCTTTTGTTTAAATCCTATCCTAGAGCTGGGAGAAGTCTTGGCTACACATTAAAATCTCTAAATCAGAATGTCCTTTAACTTCACTGATCTAAATGGGATTTCACCAGTGATGAAAAAATTTACATGTTCTTTTCTGTTCCTTGCTTTGTTAAAAGCACAAGCAAAGGAATGTGAATGAAAAAATATCAAGACATAAAATGTGGCTGCTTCTGTCACATGGTAGAGCAGGATATTAGGATTTATTTGCTTTTGGTCATGAAAAACAGCATTTCATTAATCCTGTGCATTACTTGTGATTAAATCATGCTGCAAAACACTGATGTATACAAATACCCCACTCTCCTCACACTATTTCCACTCAGAGATTAAGCAGAATCAAGCCCAGCAGATGCTGACTGGATCATCTAGGGCACTTGTGGGACCTGCTCGAGTACTGCAGTGAGAAAACAGGCCATTTTCTCCTCTATTTCAGACTAAATCCTGTCACAGACCTCTCTCTTGCACAAAGCAGAAAAATGCAAACAACCTGAAGAGAAAGAGAGATGTCTATATGCCATTTTCTGTGAAAATCGGGAATGTGGGCCCATCTGTGGCCTGCAGTGGTCCAGCTTTCAAGAAATTCTGCATAGCTTATCTCTAGTCCAAAGCCTTTAGGAAAGAAGGGGATCTGGGAAGGCTGTTTTGACAGCCAGAATTACAAACTGACCCGAGAGAGTTTTCTTTCCTGGAACTGGTGAACATAAGTTTAACTGACATTGCGTCAGTGAGATACCGCTGTAATAAATAATGTGTAATAAAATTATCTACTTGCCTGCATAGATAATTTGTATCAACCAAAATGAATATAACATAAGAACAATGGCTGGCATATTTATAGGAAATTTTGCTTATTGGTACTTCTACCTCTCTGTTGCCTGGGACAGAGATTTTGCACTTTGGGGCTAGAAAAGGTTTCAAAGCACGTTCTCTTGAAGGTGCGTGTGGCAGTCCTGTGCAGGTGTTGGCTGTGGCCAGCATGAGAGACGGAGCATGGGCTGGCAGAGCTGGCAGCCCTCTAGCGATAGATGTCTGGCTGCTGGTCTCCACAGAGGAGCCTGATGCTTGGTTTTAATCACTTAGTCACTTACTGGGGCACTTAAATTTTCTGGATTGTAGCAGAGTGACCTTAGTATGAGGGATGCTGCTTAGCACGTTTTGAAGTGCTCTGTAGTTGTATATCCCTATGTAACGATTAGACGTCATGTGACATGCTAAGGATTACAGTCTGTTAAGGAACTGAAACCTAAGGCTCTTTAGTGGCAGAGTAACAGGTCTTTTGCACTTTTCACTTAGGAAATATGTGCGTGTTTTTCTGTTGAACTGATGCTTTACAAGGCACGTTTAGTCTCATTTGTCATCTCTTCCAACTCAGATCCCATGGGATGGATTGGTCATAGCATTGGTCCAGTGTTTGTTCTGTTTTCCAGTATGGCCACAGCATACCGAATTGGCCCTAGCAACATTTATCAGCTTCAATCTGTTAAAAATCCTGTTCCAGAGCCTCTTTGGTAAAGCAGCATTCTGTCTGAGCACGTCAGCATCTTGCAAGATGAGGCTGCTGCTTTGGAAAGGTAATCCATTCTTTATTTGGATGATGTCTTGTTCATAGGACAGCTAAATTCAGCAGGATCTTTGAAGTTTTCACAGCAGTTGTGTTTGTGTCAGGTGTTTGATGGCTACGGGAAGCCTGTGGATCAGCACAATTTTGCCTCATTAAGTAACTGAGTAGGCCATGAAGCTAGGAGTTTCTTGCTTTCCCCAAGCCAAGACATTCACCTAGACTGCCAGTTTCATCATCCTGAGTTTCTTGCTTTAAATCAGCCAACAAAGCCTCACAGAGGTAGTTGCCAAAGCACCTGGCAAACAGTTCACGCTAATAAAATAAAAATGCAAGAGAAATGTGGGCAATGTGCAACTCATGACAGCACTATTCAGCTAGTACAGGTCTGTGTAACAGAGGCATATTTAAAACATTGACATAGTATCTTTAATTGCTTAGCATTCTTGTATCTTTTAAAAGAGAAAATGCTGTCTGCACTCCAGCATAAAAGTGCCTCTCATGGATGCTGATGTCTTATGCAATGTCTTGAGTATGGGCATTTCTGAGATAGAATAAACCCGTTAACCTGTTAATGTTAATTCTTGTGCACGCAGAGATATTTAAAAAACAAAAACCAACAATTTTTCCATATTTACATATATAAACAATGAGCTGTTATTATGAAGAGTTAATACATGAATGTGGATGGTATAAGAATAGTAAGTGCAACAGATACCCCAAAAGGACCAAGAGTAGATGCTGAACACTTGTACACAAAAGAATAAAATAGATTACCCATTTATATTGCAGAACTAGAGATTAGTTTCCTGACTGAATGATAGCTCACGAAGCTTCTAGTGTTTTTTTCCATGGGCATTTACGTATAATGAAGAAATTACATACCTAGTTGATAATATTATCATGCAATTAAATGTATTTATAAAGGTTTTCAGTGCATTTTAGAAATGCCAAAAAGTCATGCAAGGAAGGAAAAAATAGTTTTCTTTTTTCATTTATTTCCATGAAAATGCACGTTTGGCATATGTACGTATTTTGCTATTTGTAGGCAGCTACAGCAAAAGGACTAGATAATATATCTTGAAAATTACAAAACTGCTTGAAAAAAGTGATGATGCCTAGTTTCTTCTAGCTCCTTTGTCAAAAAGTCAGAACACCATCTCCATTTTGAAAGTAGGAGATGGAAAACCTTCAGAGGAAATTAGTGCTAACCATTAGACATGCAAAACAGAACAATAACTAGGGAATGGCTTAAGTGGTAGACAAGTTAATGTTTTCTAAAATTAATTGTTTTCAACTTTAGCCCCTGAGCCAGCAATGACAAATTTGGTCACAGGAATAAATTTTTCAAGGCCCTGCTGTATGTCTCATCCAATTTGATCGACATTAGTCTTAGATAGTTGGCACATCAACACAGTTGGGTCTATTTTTAAGCTCTGAAAAATAGAAATGTGGCTACTCCTTCAAGTTTGCTAGTTCAACCAGCATATTTATTTTAAGGAACAATTTAAGTATAGCTTAACACCAAGAAAAAGACTTGTTCTGTTCTACAGCAGAATTAAAAGGAAACTCACTGTAATATATTTTTGGAGATAGTCTAGAATAGAGTATCTTTATCTCACAGAACGTCTGCAAGCTCCAGTATTTTTGCTAATGTCTACTCCAACTGAAGTGAAAATCTGATTCTCAAGAATCATTGCTTTAATTCAAATAAAAAATGTAATGAGTTCAAATATTTAAGAGACAAATGATAGCAATACCTGCATGTTGCTCAGTCTTGACAGCATGGAGAACTTGAATTTAACAATTCACTGTATTTAATCAAAGTAAAACATAATAGGGAACTAAGAGGAAGATAACCTATGTATAACTCAACCTTTGTTAACACTAGCAGATCTGTTCAGGATGCTCACAGGGTTATAAATAGCGTCTTCTCCAGAATACTGCTGCAGAAGTGGCAGCCATAGTACAGTAGAGTTGTGGGGAAGATGGCTTGCATCCACCTGCACCCACATGGATTACACTCTGGGGTGCGGGTGGCCATCTCATGCTTCTATAATTGCAGTAAAGAAAGGTCACATTACTGATGTTCAGCAGATAAAGCAGCTGCTCTGGCAGAGGGCACTGGTACCTCCTGAGGCCTGGAGCACCTCCCAGACTCAAGCAATACACCTGTCTTATCTTCTCTCCAGCCTTAAAACTTTGCTTAGACTGTTAACAGAGCTAAATGAGCATGAAGCAACACTACAGAGACTAATTTAAACTGAAGAGGTGGAGCAGTATTAGAAAAATACTGGCTCATCTTGAATAAGTCAGATCCTAATAGAATCATGAATATCATTCTTTTTTCAATTTCAAAAGCAGATAGGGTTGACACTTCCTGGAAACTAGAAATCCCTCCAGACACTTCAAATTCCAATGCATCTTTGTCTTATTAAGCCACTAATACTATCCAACCATCCATGTCAACATGAAAAATGTGGAATACATGCAAAATAACTTTTTGTACAGTAAATAGGACCTTTTTCTTGGACTTAATGGTATGTTTCTCTACAACAGCCTACAGAGGGTGTGAACTCCAATGTCCAATGTGTCTGCAACACAGATATGTCAGCAGTTGTAGAGGTTATATGACAGGAAAGGACATCTTCTGAAAAAAGTGAAATACACAGGTAATGTAAATGCTCTGCTTTCATTTTGAGGCTGTGCTACCCCAGTACTGCCAGACTATTATGTAACGGATACATTTACTTAAAAAAAAAGGGTTTCCCTGTCTTTTCTGTATAAAAAAACAAACAGATTTTTCAGCCATGTAAGGAGTGCTTTGCCTATAAAATAGAAAAGTGAGGCAAGGACGTGCAGAGGAAGTCAGTTCTGTAATAAAAACAATTCTGCCCTGCCACTCAAGCCTTCAGTGATAAGAAGGCTTAAAGCTTCTGCTTCAACCCCGATGAAGACTGAAGAACATTTCTAAGTGCTCTGGAGATAATAATGTTCATGCCACATGGATCTATACGGGTCCTTATATTCCTAGCAGGTTTGCATTGAGACGGTTTTTCAGAGGTCTTCACAGACTTAGGATACACCTTCAGGGAGAATGCAGATAGCTTTTGTGGTCATTCCAGATAAGCAAATGAAGTGCAGAAGGACAAAGTACAGCTTTGTCCTCAGGCAGCCAAAATCAGCATTTGGGCACAGCACTGCATGAATTAAGCTATACTGCTTCCGATCTGAGTTGGGACAGTAATAATACACTAGTACTGGATTTACCAGCTTAAATCCAGAGAAACTGTGAGCCTCCTGCCTCGTGCTCTACTTCAAGTGGGACACATGGCTTGGCATTGTCTGCACTCTGCAACCTTTATGCACCACATGGAGGCTCGTTGCAGGATCAGAGTTAACTTTTTAGGCAAGGATGCTTTTAGCCTGCTTGAACTGCCCACTGCCAAAAATGAAAAAGCAACAGATCTCTTTACTCAGATTAACTACTTCTGTGTCACATTCTTTTTCCATTTGAAATGTTATTTCAATATCTTGCTGATTTGTTGCATTTGCAAGCTTTCTCTTCTTCATTATGTTTGCTCTTCTTAGCAAAGTTAGAGCCCATTGCTTTGGTTCATTGAAACATTTACTGCAAGAAGGCTGAGATCACTTTCCTAAATTGCATTAGATGGAAAGCACTGGCTATATGTTGTTTCCCAGTATTCATTCTCTGATTTTATCTAAAGACAACTGCAAGGGATCTAGTTATTGCAGACTGATTCCTAACCCTACAGCCTCTTGCTCATGATTTATACACTCTTCTCCAGTACAGTCAGCAAACTTCTACTAGAGAACCCTTTTTGTTTACCAAAGTATCATTTATTCATTACTTTCTGCACTTTATTTAAAAAATGTGCGTTCTTTTCAGATAACAAAGGTTCATCAAGATAACAATGCATTTCAATGACTGATTTGGTAAGATAAATCCTCAGAAATAATCTCTGCAAGAATTTCATTATTACCATTCTCAGTTTTTAAGGACTTCAGCTTCTTTAAGAACTGAGACCAGATTGCACAGTGTTTTGTTTTTACTCTGGATTTATATTCTCTTCAGTCATATCCTCCCCCCTTTTGGGGTGCAAATATGATGAATAGATCTGATTTATAGATGGATAATGAGCAAATAAGGTCTTCCTCCTGTTGCTGTCTGCCGGTTAGTCACAATTCCATTTCAGGCTTCCACTCAAAACAAATCCAGTGAGTTGCAGAATAAAAGTGTTTCCATGAGAATAGACAAGGAAACATCTGTAATAGAAATGAAGAGATGCCAGTAAATACAGAAGCTTTAAAAAAGAAGCTGGCTATCCTCTCTTATCAGAGAAAGAAAAAAAGAATATTTGCATCTCTCTTCTCTGTGTAATGATTAAGGTAAATTAAATAAAGTGCTTTTATAAATACATATCCAGTCTATTTCTGTAGTCTTCCTTTTTCTGATTACATACTTTCTTAGTTTCCAGAAGTTTCAACTCTCATCCACCATGATGAAACTCAGTCACTGTAAGAAAAAAATTATATATCATACGTGATGTTTCACTCCAGTATTACCAATCCATTTAAATAATTGCAGAGTTGCTGTAGTACCATGCTGTTCACCCCAGTGAAGATGGACAGATGTGATCAAGAGGAGTCAGGGTAAATCATATCTGTTTAGTGTACCTGACACGTTGCAGAGCACAGGTAGCAGGGAACTTTCTGCTCCTGTTGGGCCACCACGCGGGAGATCGCCAGCAGGGGTAATGTGCCCATCCAGGACACTTGCTGCATGGGGAGGAGCTCTAGAGTAAATAAAAGCCTTACCAAATTGGCAGGCAGGTCCTAATACTGTTTTGTCTGCTCCTGTTTTTTCAGGACAAGAGTTATTTAATCACAAGGAGAGTAGGCAAAAGTCCCTAGATTTATAGAAGTAATGTAAATGTGCTACAGCACACAAAGAAAGATCTTAGGATCCCAAATACAAATTAATGTGAATTATTTCTTATAAAGTAAAAAACTGAGTGCAATGTTGTGTTTCCAGACTTTGTTACTGTGTCTTCCGAAGGAGATAAATTGGAGTTCAAATGCCAAGAAAATCCTACTGGGAATTTTAGTTTGGTCTCCTGTAATCCAGTGTTTGAGGAACATGATGCTCTGTCTTTTATTTTAAAATGATGTGTTTTTCTTACCAAACACATAAAGTATCATTTCATCCTACAAGGCTATACCAATGTCGGAATGGATGTTGATATATTGGAAATGACCTGGTTTTTAAAGTGGAAACAATTATAACAGAAATTGAGGTTTCCTCGTAGGGTTTTATGATTCAGAACAACAATTCATCCCAGATAAAGAAAATTACTTCCAGCCTTGGAGCATGTGTATCAGTTCTGTGTGATGATACCAAAATGGCAAATGGAAATAAGGATTTAGAGTGGAAATAAATTTTTAATTTCATGTTACTAGTAAGAAATTGTATAATATGTAAAGATCATATAGAATAAATATCCAGTAAAATAGGTTTTGGTAGCTGCGTTATCCCAGACCAACGGAACTTATATAAATAGTTTATCTCAGCTAGAAAGAATTTAGGGGTGTTCTTGGAAGAATATTTGTTATATGCAAATTAAATTGAGTTTAGAGAACTATAGCATTGCTCACTGCGTCAATCTTATTTTCTAAAACAATGAAGTCACTTAGCAATCTATGTGTCCGAACTAGCCTTCAGGCATGCTGGATCATTGGCAGACAGTCAAGGCATTGAGTCTGACATGGAATTTCACAGCAGCTGCACCCACTGGCAAGCTACATCTTGCTAGTGTCCTTCCCTTCTTGTTCTCTCAGCAGGGTCACACAAGGCCAGAAGGGAGCTGGCTCAGAATAGGCTCCTGCCTCACTTGAGTGTAATGGGAAAAAGAGCGGAGAGGCACTTTGAAACGCCGCTTGTGTAGTGTAAACCAGCTGTCTTTCCACTGTGACTTTGTGGCTTTGGGGGAAATGTCTTGTTTACATCCTTTCTTCAGCTTCTTCTCCTCATTTGGTTATTGCTCTAGACAATAGGCATCTGTTCTTTACCACTGCTCTTAACATCTCAGGAAGATAGCAGAGCAGGAATGGCCAGTACCTGTCCTGCTCCCTTTTAATGCTGTTCTTCACTGTATGATCTTATCCTCTCATATGCGTGCAGTGGTCCTTCAGGCTCATATGCTCCATCTGTTGGCCCGACCGATTCTTTCTGTTGACATGAAATTCACTCTCTTTGGGAGCAGTAAGGTCAGAAATGAATAAGGTGATAATTCTGGCTTGGAATCTGCTCTAAGTGAGCTTTGCACCAAGTCTATGATTTGTGCTAGAGCTTCAGCAGATCTAAGAGATATTCAGTCTTGCTAGAAAGCCTCCAAGGAATGGAACATCTCTCATAACCATGAAAAACAGTTCTAATAGCTAATTCTTATTACTCAACTATCACTATGCCTTTTTCCATTTTGATTTTTTATGCTTTAACAATCATTTATTAGATCTTATTTTGCATTTATCTTATAACTTAAAAATGCTTTCCTACTTTCTTCCTTACAGACCATTATCAATCTCTTGTTAAGCATATTTTTGAAAAACAAACCAGTGCGATCTGCATTAGTATCCTGTAAGGTAGGTTTTCCAGTTCTTGAAACATTGTTGTGGTTCTGTTATGAGTTGTTTTGGAAGAATAAACACCTGAATTTCACCCACTAACTTCACAGTGGAAAGTATCGTATGCAGCCACAGAAAGACCTTTTCCTGATATTTGGTATTTCCTTCTATGCTTCTGTTCCTGTTAACATTATTACCATAAGCCTTCCTGAGTTACATTTTTCCAAATGTAATTCCCAAACCATAGGAGTATCTTGCCTGTCCTCTTGATTCCTAATTATTTATTTGGAGAATATGCTTTTGAAAATTATGTGCTGCATAACTTTGAATGAATTACTTTCTATTTCTGTTACTCCAGTAGCCTTTCTGAAGGGGGGAGGAGATACTGGGGTGAAAGAGGGAGAGTGCATTGGTGAGAAATGCTTTTGTAGAGAGTTAAATGCTAAAAAGATCTTTAGGAGGAGAGATCCCTGAAATGTGTCATCAGGATGAGGTATAATCACTTTGGTTTTCAAGATAATCCTCCCAAGCATGCTGATTAAATAGTATTTGTACCACTAGAGAAACCCGTTATCTGTGAAATGGAAGACATAAGGAAACATCATCTTTTAAAATAATTTAACAACTTCTTCTTGAAAGAAATATGAAAAATTTGAAATTTTGAAAAATAGTTGGATTTGTATCACTTTTTTCTATTCCTGTGGCCTGTGTTGTTGTTTCTTTTCAATTAGATGAGTTGACTCTTGCTGATTCACTCTGGGTGTGAGATATATATGCAACATGTTCCTAAAAAATGAACTTAATTACACTAGTCTCCCTAGAAGGTCTGTAGAAAGACAGGATAGAATTTGTAGCCAAAATAATTCCTCTTCAGTTTATTATCGTATTTTGTGAAAACACAGGCCTTCGTGGCTCATGCACCCAACCATCCTGATTAAAATATAAAGCAAATAATTTACAGTACTTTATTTTCATGGGGAACCTGACATTCAAACTGATGACAAAATATAGTTGATTTGATAATTTGTTTTGAGTACCCTTCACTGAACAGGGTAACTGCCTTTGGCAAAGGGGTCATGTTTCTGAACATGCTCTTGCATTCCCTGGATCACCCAAATCAATATACCTGAGAAGGTCAGGTGAGCAATGAATGCAGGATTGGTCATGTAGGTTTGTAAGTAACTAAGCTAAACAACAGCGAAAGTGCAGATGTTTTTCATACAGGAAGTCTCTAATCCAAACTTTCCCTCCTCTCCCCTCACTGGCCTCATCATGCTCTTTGCTCATTCTGAAACAATTATATACATTTGAATGGCAGCCAGACTGTTTACAGCCTGTGTTTTTCAAATATTAACCAATCCTTCTGATGATTACATCTGGCAGAACATTCAAATTAACCAGGCTGCAGGTAGAAAATACTTCTTGTTGTTGTTAATGAGCATAAGAATGGCAATCTACTACGCAAATCCAATTTCTTCCTCAAGCTGCTTCCCATAGGTGCCAACTTAGGCACAAACCATACATGTGCAAATGTCTGTATTCATACTAGACAATTTTCATAACTTTTTGAAGATACTGAGAATTGCACAAAGGAGGAATTTGACACAGCATTTCTCTGAAGGGTTTCTACTTCAGAATGAAAATCAAGGTGATCTGTGAAAGATGCTGTACAGCACCTTGCTGGTGCAATTCAACCAAATGATTTTTCTCAGGTAAAATGTTACATTATTGTCATGAAGTGACAGGATGGCAGCATGACATGAATTGCTTTAACAGCTTAATAGCAGTCCTGAAATAACACGTTTTAAAGGACATTCCTTGTGTTTGCAGAGTTAAGAGGAAGTTTTCTATTCTTCTAGTGCCAAAACACACACAAAAGTGTATATAATCTTCTGGAATGCAAGGGACTACGGAAACCCTTTCAGGTATTTTATTTAGATTTTGTTCTGGTTTATATTTGCTGCTCTCTTTTGGTGTATTTTTTTTTTGCAGTCGGAATGGATCTGAACTTGTGCTTTCCCACAATTTATAGAGTCTGGACTGTGTGTCTGTGGGTGTGGGTGGTTTAGCAATATTTTCTTGATCCACAAAAGGAAAATTTTGCATATATAAGACAACCAATCTTACAACTGCTTTGAAAGTGAGAAAGAACAATCTTATTACCTGAATGATTGTCAAGATCTGTTTAAAATCCACTATCAATCATGTTTTTTATATAAGTTTCTACTGTGTTCATTGCGTGTGTCAGCTAGAACATCCTTCAGGCAAACTAGTGATTCATTACAAAGCAAAACCACCCCACATTCATTCCCATCTTTCCAAGTTATGCACAGACAGAACAGCTTCATTACTAGCCTGTATGTTTAACTGCTGTCAGGGAGATTCCAGGACACCAGTTAGAGAAGAACTACATTAAATGTGGGTCATAAACAACACTGAGTAAATCTCTAATCCATTGGCCCCTTTCAAATGCTGCTGTATCTATGGGCTGTGTCTATATTAGTAAGCATGCCTGGGAACATTTCCAGGCACTGGAATGTGCATGTCTGTGCTAGTAAACAGAGCTTTACCTGGCCTGAATTTGCCCTGTCCCAAATAATACTGCACCCAAATGATTCCTGGGCACGTTTTGGTGCTTTGGCAGGTCGCTGTTCTAGTTTCCATTCTCCGTTGGCCGTCCACCTGCAGCCGCCTGCTTTGGAGCCTGAAACAGTTGTCTAGCACAGATGCAGGCCTGCATCTTTGATATAACAGGGGAAGGCAGTGCTGGAGGCTAATGATTTTTTAAGCTATATATTAACTATTTTAAATGTTTGTTATAAACAAATACCTAAGTAAAACCCAGGGTAGTGACATGGAATAATTTGTGCTTCAGTGTCAGAAGTTGATTAGAGAAGGTGGTTTTGACAGAGCGGAAAAGCCAAAACATAAGCAGAATAACAAGAATAATTTACTGAGCAAAAGGAGTGGTTTGCTCATGCCAGGCATCTTCCTACGAAAGACATAGAGAGAAAGATTTTTAATCATTAACAAAAAAATCTCAGGTCATCAATGGACACTGATATCCATGCATCTTCTTTACAATTTCCAACAACCACTTATGTGGCCTACGCAGAGAGGAGCTCCAGCAAGCTGAGACACACCTCTTCCCAGCAGTAGCTAAGGAGTAAATGTTGTCCGGTGCTGCTGACTGGCTTCCAGACTAGCAGGCAGTCCCCTGCCTTTTCCTCCCACTCTTTCACTTGTTGCTGGGAGGAGGCGAAAGCTCCGGGATCAGTAGAACTATTAACAGCACAAAGGTCACTCTGGGTCTTCTCAGCAGCGTTGTATTTGATCCTTATTTTTTGACTTTGCACAGCTTTCTCCCAACTTGCCATGTCTTATTTTCAGGCTCTGTCAGGACCTCTGACCTCTGCCCTTCCCTGTATTCTTTCCTCTCCTCCTCACTTCATGTCTTCTATTACTCCTAATTGTACTTTCTCTTTCTTCTAGAAGAAGGATTTCCTCCCTTCCTGACTGCTCTTCCATAACCCCTTCCTCCCTCTTCCTCCCAGCCCAGTCTTGTCTGCTGTTCCTCACAGAGCTCATTATCCAGGTTTCCTTTTTCAGAAGAAAAGACAGCCATCAAGGAAAAGAAATTAAAGAAATTCCAAACAATTTATTCTAGCATTTTGTCAATCATTTCTTCTACTTTCTTCCATGTTATGCTCCCCCTCACACACTTCCTTGTTGTCTATTTAGTTCACAAGTACTTTTATATAATCTTTGCTTTAATTACATTATGCACAAAATCTCTTTTGAGACTTTCACTATCACAATGGTGATTAATAACAGGATGAAATAAATAAGTCACAGCTGACTCCATGCATTTTGAAAAGCAGCAATGTTTTGAATATGTTCTTGGGCATGTGATGTGATCTAGCATATCTTTTGTCTCTTAATACTGGAATCTATAATTCAAGGTACATAGGTTGCTCCAATGTGATAGACAACTCATTCTCTAAGGACCGTAAGGGGCATTTCAAAATAATTACTGTGAACTGACTATTGAATAAGAGAAACCATTGCTTGGGGATTGGCTTAATAGGCATCCAGTAGGTATTATTGTATGCCATAATTTTTGCTTTCATTAGAAAGAAGAAATTGAGTAACAAGTTTAATGATGGCAATATTTGTGACTTACTTATTAAGACCTATCCACAGGTGTATTGCCTAACACAAGCTAAAATGTGACCTTCTTGAGTAGAAACCACAAACTGCAAAGCAGCCCTGTACAAATGAATATTGTTGGACTGTATTAAGTTCAGGGACACCAAGCACTTCACATGAGATATTTTTCTGAGGGTTTGGCTTTGGGTACTGATCTCAGCAATATTTGGGAAACAGTTGAGAAAGTACAAACAGTTGTGACAAATATAATAGTTTGGATGACTACTGGCTTTTCGTGTGGACAAAATTCTTCATCTAATTAAACCCTGAAGTTCTGCTGATGTTAAATACATATAGTAAATGCCAGTAATGTTTCCCCTAAGATCCCAATGTTAAGTGTTTCCACCTCACAGACGAAAGAGGTACCAAAAAGGACTCTGCTCATTAAATAGATTGGCTGTCCATAGTTACCTAAAGCCCTACCAAGTCTTACTATCCATTCAAGTTTATGCTCCATACCACCTATATTTTGGATGGTCGTAAACAGTAGTGAAATTTGTCCTTATGCAATTTTCAATAATGGTATCAGGTCAAGCTAAGGTTAGCATTGCTGCCATAATAAACCATTTCACAGTGTCTTATTAGGATACTCTGAACCTGGTGTATATAACAGCATCTCTGCACAATTATTAATTATTATTTGAGTCAATGACTGGAGCAGTAACAAACCAAACAAAACAAACTGCTTCACAGGAAATATGGCAAGAATGTCCAACCACAACTGAAACAGTGATACATTTCAGAAAAAAAAATAAAAATTGGTCAGCAGATGCAGAGAACAACAATCCCACCTACGAAAGGTCATACATGGGAACTTTTTCTGATCCTTCGGGCCACTTGACTTTCATTTCTTCCCATGTATTGACCAAGTAGGATATTGATATCTTCTCTTTATAGGTCAAAATACTAGTTTCCTGCAGTAACAAAATAAAACCACCAACTCAATAATTAACAGTTAACTTCAGTCAGTAGACAGCCTACTTGCCTTTGGTTCCAGAGGCGGTATATTATGAAAGTCACTGAGGTTTAGAGGCAATGGACAGGGAACAGACTTCTGTTCTGGCATCACTGAAAAGCTATAATGCCATCAGTTCTGTGGTTTCCGCTGACAATGCAACTATCCAGGAGTTTTTCACTATCCAGAAATGTTCCTGCAGTAAGATGGAAAGAGCAAAATGTATCTGTACCTCAAGATGTCCAAATGAATCCTTAGGATAATGGGGAGCAGGACAATAGTTAAGGCCACCTCTATTTTAATTTCTGCCAAGTCTTGCATTGTCCTTCACTGGCAAACACTGGAGTCATGTATGTACAGCCTTGCTTCTCCCAGCCTTCATCTTTCCAATTGACTTGGCTTGACTGTTGCTGTTTATATTCTTTTGCACTTGAAAGTGCTTTTATACTTGCCTGAAGACTGTTACTTGAGTGAGTGAAGCTGCCTGAAGGATCCTATACCTAAAAACTTCCTGTTAAACATGAAAAATAGCATTGCATGTTCTAGGATAGGTACTCTTAGCAATAATAATTATGTTTTTTGGTTCTCCTCTATAATGATTTACTTGACCATGGATTTTTACTTTGTATACAGAATGAGGAAGCTGTATTTTTGTATAAAAAAGAAAAACAAAATACAACTATGTGACTCTCAGGTTGTCTATTTGGAACTAGCCTGCCAAAATGCCAGGATTGAGAGAAAAAATTCCAGTGAGAACTCACCCAAAGTCAGGCGGCTTCCATGGAGTTAGGACAGCAAGAGAAATTGGCAAGTAGCTGTCTTGCTGAGCCCAACCAGCTGCTGTTATTCATTCTTTGTAAGGCTCACTGCCTGAGGCTCAAAGGCAAATCCTGTGCCTTAGCCAACAGGAGCAAGGAGGAAACTCTCAGCTGACTGAAGGTGAAGTTTCAACCCACTGAGATGCACTGACAGAGCATCATTCCACCCAGATAGCTTCTGTCATTCAGCCACAGGTGGAAACTAAAAAGATAAATGCAAACTTTTTTTTCCCCTCTGCTTAGTTTGTTTATAATTTTGAGTCTGAAAGACAGATTCTTCAAAACAATTTTTTTTTTTTGATTTGAGTCAATTTATACATCTGCTTTAATGAATCGCCAAGGATAAAGACGTTTAACACACATTGTTGGATGAATGCGAGTGAGATTTTGGTTAGGTTTTGGATTCAGGCCACAGGAGTTGATAAATTAAGATTATTATATAGGTCTAGAAAGAGGCAATTATAGGTCTGGTGCTAGCTTATGGTCTGTAGAGGATTCCTGAGAAAAGGTTCTGGCTAGGGTAGGGTTTGGATTAGGGTCAGGGATTGAACTGACAGGGGTCTATGAACAATATTTTTCGTTGTTGTTCAGAATGGAATTACAGTTTTAATTTAAGACCCAACGATTTCATTCCGTCTGTAGCAGCAGCAGTTGCTAACCTATGATTAACGTTAAGAGGTTAAGACTAAGATTAGGGTTAGAGTTAAATTTAATGCAGACAAGAGCCAATAAGCAGCTCTAGATTAAGCTGCTTGACTAGTTTTAACAGTGTCAAAAAGTTGGATATAAAATTAGGTCCACTGTCTAGAGTGGATGCTCTGTGAGGTTCGAATTTGTGTTTTAGCTGGCAGCTTTTAAAGAGCTTGAACTACATACAATCGAAATATGTTTCACCCTCACAGAAAAAGAGCTAGTGCCAACAGAAACACCCTAATTAGATTATTTTAGTTGCCAAGGATTTCAGATTAGAGAAAAGTCAGTTTACTGCTGGGTTTAAATCAGGATTCAGACTTGTTGTGGCTGTAGAACAAGAACTCTGTACAAGAGAAAAGTTTTCAGCATAGATAAATCAGGCAAGGACCTCTTGACTAGATTCAGTCTCTCTAGCTTATGTTTAATGCTAGAGTTAAAGACTCAGGATAGCAATAACCTAACTAGTATTGTGAAAGACACTGAGAGCCACTGGAGCTGGATATGGGCCAGCGCTGAAACTAGGCCCCCAGCTTAGCACTGCTCTCATGACAGACAGGGTAACCGAGTTATGGTTAAACATAGCATGAAGACTAGAGGTAGAATTTCATTTGATAGGGGAATGAGGAATTAAGTTTAGGATTAGCAACGCTGTGCTATAGCTAAGGAATTTTAAAGTGGTAATCAATGTGGGTTGATACACGGTGTCAGTAGGGGCTTAGGCATGGGTGAAAAAACGTTTCTAGTGAAGGCTTAGTCACAGCATTCTTGTATTTTCTTTTCAGCCTCTGGCTGTTCAGAGATCCTGAGCTAAAGTTAAGACTAGAGGGAGTGCTGGCATGTAGCCTAGAAGGGCTTATGAATTAATGTTATATACTAGCCAGCTAGCACAGGGGATCTGAGGCAGGAAGAGGCTTCTGTGATTAACACTGGTCCCCGATAGCTAGGGTTTCTGTAGTAGGAGTTCAGCTGGAGTAAATGGGATGATAGGGACTAGTGATAGCAGTGGGTTAGAGTTATCCTAATGAAAACAGGGATTAAGGAGTGGTGCTGAGGGGACCAGGTATGTTCATGTTAGTCTGGGCTAGCAATGGTTGCCATTTTATGCATATACCCAACTTTTATAATTTTTTCAGTGAATCCAGAAGAAAGTGCCTGGCTCTATGAATATAATTATTGTTGGTTTTGCATATGTGATTTTCCCCGTACAAAGCAATGATTAACACCCTTTTAGTTTTACACTTTTTACAGATTTAAATAATGTATTATAAGAGTAGATGCTATCTATATTAAAAATAGTGCAGCAGGGGCAGGTTTACACTGTGTAATGTAAAGAGGGACAAAGGCCGGAAAGCTAGATTCTCTGTGTTGGCACTGCATTTCTCTACGCGGATGTGTCCAGAGTTACTGTGCTGGATGGGTGATGGAGCACACTCTTGCTTCCTTATGAGAAGGATCATTGGCTCAGGATGCAATTTTGAGAAAAAGTTTGAAGATATATCCTTTTCCTATTTCTGGAATAGAGAGAAACAATATAATAAAAATAGCAGCAAGAGAAAAGGAGTTCTCACTATAATTCCTTCTCACAATAAACAGACTTACCTTGTTTAATGAGTTAAGTTTGCACCAATAAACAGACGATGAGTTCCCACAAGAATATGCCCAAAGCCAGTCCTGCGTAGTCTAAAAATCATCCTAAAAGTGATCTGAAGAATGCCCAGAGTACAAGAATTATCATACAGAACAGATCTACACGAAGGAGTGATCTCTCAGCATTTTGCACTTGTCCTATAGTCTAAATTCTTTCTGGAAAAAAACATGGTATGCCCAAATCATCATTATCAAAACAGATCTTGAGACATTTAAGCATCCAGGAGTAGAGTAGCCCAGATACTGTTCCATTCTATCCCATACAAGAGCTGTCATGGGAGTGAGATCATAAAGATGATTTCTTTGATGATAGCTCTTTCTTTAAGTGTGCTAAGTGGAGTATGCTACTGACACTAGGCTGCATCTAAACTGGGTACAGATCATCTTTCAAACCCATAGTGAAAGAGAGAAAATTTGCAATTTGTAATCTCTCAAAATTTGCCTTAGCGTTCAGAATATTTTCTTTCGGTCTTTTCTAAAATGGATGGGATGGCATTAGCCAAAAAAGATCTGCTTTCACAGTTGTTAGAAACACCAGCCTATGCTTAGTTTAAACCAATAAATTAGTCACCAGCACATGAAATATATTTATTAATAAAAGTCTGCTTTAAGTTAAAATCTTCTGGGTCTTGGTGTAATCATAGCTACAGTATTTTACCTATCCTGTGTCATGTTTAGAGGTAAGAGCAGATTTTGAAACACAGCTTTCAAAAAATGCATCCATGTGTCCCATACCTACAGAAAGCTTCAGTTTTATTACTGAGTATGTAGATAAAAGATTTGATGTAAAATTTGCACAGTTCAATAAAAATGGATGTAAGTGGAAGGTGACAAATCAAAAGCAATCTTTATGCTGCCCCATAAAAATGATTTTTTTAACTTCTTTTACATGTTTCCAACTCTTTAGGTGCAGACTTTGTTCCTATCCCAAATGAACAAAACTATAAATCATAATAATTCTGTTAAACCACACAATTTTTTCACATTATTCTAGAACTGACCTTGTGAAAAGCGATTACCTTTAAATAAAGGCTGAAGGTATCCTGAAGTAATTTTTATGATTTCACACTTGGGAAATTGACCTTTTACAGCCATTAAGGTGAAATTGTTGAACAATCGAATTGGCTAAATAATAGTGAATGCAAGTTCATGAATGTTTTGTAAATAAACAACTCCCTTTTTTTGGTCTTTGCTATTCCTCAAAACATACATTAACAGCAAATAAACAAAAATAGCAGGCACTTAAGTCTCCGAATCATTCACATTCTGTTCTGAAAGGGACCTCAAGGGACTTCAGAGGTCAAATAGGCAATCCAAACTACCCTGACAGATGTTTGTCTAACTGGTCTTAAGAACTTTTTATAGCAGGGTTAGCATATAGCCTGCCTGTGCTTAGGAAACCTGTTGAAATCCTAAATGTATAAATTACTATACTTTGGTTTAAGGTACCAGATGAGGAGGAGTTTTGGAGATCATTTAGATTCTAGATGACTCAGCATAAGTCTGGAAACTAGGATGCTTTCTTGTAGGTGAAAAAATTAAATCTCTAAGTGACTTCATTTGCAAAACCTAGTATTCCCATGCAGTATGTGACTAAAAGTACAAGCTCAGCATTTCTGTTGAGTGTGGGTGAAGAGATCAGGGCTGAATAGTTTGGGGTTCATAAATGCTAGTTTTAGCACTGGGGTTGGGGGAGATCTTCATATTTCATGGTCAGCTGCAACTGTTTATAGAAGAAGGCTAAAACTAATTTTTGCAATAATAATTCATGAAACAGTGTATGGCATCCATTAGAGAATTCCAGTTTTGACTCAGGGTTTTGGGTGAGCTCTGGCTGCTTTAAAAAAAATTAAATTCATCTCCTGCAAACTCTGATAAAATTACCTATTTTTGTGTTTCCTAGTTATTTCCAATGTGGCATTTCTTGATTGTGTTTACTCTTATATGTCCTCTACATGTTCAGCAAACATTGACTAATTCTGGCTTTATTTCCAAAAAAAAAACCCCAACCCCCAAACCCATCATTCCCTAAGGTTCATTTCTAACATGAAGGTGTTACGGGTAAACGCGACAAATTGACAACCACTCGGGCCGGGTTGCATAAATTCCAATTTAATAGAATAATTGAGCAAGTCACAAGTAAGCAAAACAGTGCTGGGCGGCCGGGGAGTCTCCTGCTCCACCAACAGCGTGCGCAATCCCCCGCTCACAGTCCCCTTATATGCCTGTAACTTCTGTGGTTGCACCGGCTGTTGCTGGGGGGGGTCGGGATGAAAGCTGGGGTCTTCCTCTGTGTTGTACGTGGTGCCTTTCAGGTCGCGCGCATACATTTCACAATGCAATATCGCTCTGCTGGCTCAGTACAATCATTGTGGTGATAGCCGGTACTTAGCGCCTAGTTTCATGATAAAATCACTTCACGAGTTGATGTAACAAATTATTACCTATCACAATCCCCCCTTTTTGTTTTGGTCCTTTTTAATTTGTTCATCAAATCGAACAACAGCCTCCTGTGCCAGGGGGAGCATAGGGTTATGCTTACTCTCATCTTCATTCAGTTGTTCATATTGACTTCTTATCAACAGTAGGTGGGCAGCTTCGAGTCTGCTTTTAGCTAAGTTATTTATTCTATTTACTATACACGGTCCAAAGGTCAACACAAGTACTAATAAAGCCAATGGACCCGCGATTGTAGACAATAGGGTTGTTAGCCAGGGAGAATGACTGAACCATGATTCATACCACCCTTGCTGGGCTTCTCTTTCCTTTTTACGTCTTTCAAGGCCTTCTCTCAGTTTCGCCATAGTATCCCTGACAACTCCTGTATGATCTGCATAAAAGCAACATTCTTCTCCTAGGGCTGCACACAATCCTCCCTGTTGTAAAAATAAAAGGTCCATCCCTCTTCTGTTCTGTAACACCACTTCTGATAGTGATGTTAACGACTTTTCTAAGGCGGTGATGGATTTTTCTATTCGTTCTAAGTCCTCGTCCACAGCTGCCCGTAGGGTGCTAAGGCTCTGCTGTTGTATCACTAAGGAGGAAATTCTGGTTTCCGCTCCCACTGCCCCGAGGCCCAGTAAGGTGGCTATAGTAATCGCGGTGATTGGTTCCCTCTTTACTCGGACCGGGTGAGGGGTGTCCCAATGATCGTACATCACTTTTTCCGGATGGTACAAGATCCTGGGGACTACTTCTACTTGTATACAATATTCTCGGGACTCATTAAGCACCCTTAAGGAGACACAAGGAGTCAGGCCGGTTTTTGAGCATATCCATCTAGTTCCTTTGGTGGGAATAGCCCATCCATTTTTAGGGATGTGGTTTTGCAATGATATAGATCCACACAGCTTTTTCTTTGATTTTGGCACTTTGCCAATACACATTCCTATTCCTGTAACTTGCTTCATAGTCAATCCCTTCTTCTTATCTTCCCATTGACACTGTGAAGCTGGATCATTGCTTAAGGTATATGTCATATTTACTCCTATTGCTTCATAAAAAGGGGGTCTTATGTCGTAGCATAACCAGCAATGGGTAGTTATACTAGGGGTTGTAGCATTTAATACTTTGTAGGTTGCTTGCACAACCTTCCACAGAGGATTGTCTATCCTCTCTGTGGCTTTACTTTCTGAGATTACAACAGTATCTTTCGAGGTGGGGTGATTCATAGGAATACTTGTCGAATTCATGATCGCACCCGTTGGTTGGATTCTTGATTCTACTCCCTTAACAACTAAATTCGGCCCTATTGCTTGAGGAGTAGGTCGCACACTTTCTTTCTTTATGAAAATTAATCCACCCCTATCGGTCCCGGTCTCCCAGTACCGGACTCCCCAGGTCTTTCCCAAGAACCATCCCGGATCTTCCGGACGGGTGATATTTATCATTAAATATTTACAAGTTCCCAGGGGGGTATAGTGGGGACTTCCCCGATACCCCAGCTGGAAATCCTCTTTAGGGGGGATACACCCAGAAGGCCCCCATTTTACTGATAAAAACTTATCTGATCCTGCTCCTGGAGTCCAATCAGAGGCTATAGTTTCACATCCCCAATAAGCACAATAATAAGAGTTTACAGTATCCTTGCCCAGGATTAGAACTAGGACAAAAGTAAAACCCCATATGATCTAGACATGGTTCAATAGGCACCAACTCACATAAAGTAGCTGTGAATGTAGGACTCCCGGGTACACTTCGTACTTGGATCACTGTTTGATCCTCCCACCTTATTAATGACCACTTAAGGGGTTGGTGTATATTATGTTCCCCCTTTGATTCGTCTTCCTAATAAGCCTAGCACAATCATCTTCCAGAGGAGTAGTGGACCCATGGCTGGGCTAACGGATATTTTACGAACCCTTAATGCCTTGGAGGGGCGATCCGTGATGCCAAGTGTCTCTGGGACTTTAAAGAGTCTGGGCCTTACAATTTTGGGTATCCCTGCTTAGGAGGTGGCTTGTCGGCCTCGATCCCCACAGTTTCTATACGTCTCTGTCTCCTCTGCCTACTCTTTTGCTCAGAGCAGCAGGGTGCACCGTCTTCTCGACAGCAGCCGTATTCTTCAGGGGAACCTCCTGTATGAGCTTTTTGGATTTTTAAAGGCTTCCCAGTTCTCCAGAGTGACACTCAACATACGGCACGGTCCACCTACAATTGGTGTTTTCAATTTTGGCCTTATGTGATCGGGGTGGTTGGCGTAGGTACAACCTTTCTCTGGTTGTACCCCTTTAGCAAAAGCTTCCCACCATTCCACCGATCTTTTCTTGAGATCCCTTTTTAATGTCAAATGGGTCAATTTGCCATAACAAAGGCGACAACTGCCACTAGGGAGGTACCCGTGCTACCAATGAGTCCACTACTTCTCTTTACAAATCCTATATTCATAACACACAAAGGGATAACAAATACAATGTGAGGTTTTACAAAATGTGGTCTTACTTATCGAGGTTTCTAGGTTTCTTCTTAAAGGTTACTTTTAAATTGTCCGGGTTTCCAAAGGCTTCCCATGATGATTCTGAGATCGGCCCTTTAATTCTGCTGGCATGTGTCCATCCTCGCTCTGCGGTGCGAATAGCAGTGTCTGTGGTAAGCAAGACAAGGAAAGGTCCCTCCCAGTGGGGAGTCAAGGATGAGTCTTTCCAGGTTTTAATTAAAACCTTGTCTCCAGGGTTAACTCGGTGAATGGCTACATCTAATGGAGGTCTCTGTACTATTAGTCCTTTCTTTATCAATTCTTGTCTTCTCTTCATAAGCTCTGTAATATATTTCTGTAATAATCTCTCTTCTGCTTTAGGATGTTCTTTTGGTATTTCTAAATCGTATGGCATCCCATATAACATTTCAAAAGGGGAGACTCCTGTGTCAGTTCTGGGCTGAGTTCGTATATTCAACAAGGCTAAGGGTAAACACTTGATCCAATTCATCTGGGTTTCCATCATTAGCTTCGTTAACTGTTTTTTTATTTCCCCATTCATCCTTTCTACCTTTCCCGAACTTTGAGGATGCCAAGGAGTGTGATGCTCCCACTTGATCCCTAAAGGATCTAATGTTTCTTTAATGACTTTGGATGTGGCCCCCTGTCTGAGTCTATGACCGATACATTCCCATACCGGGGTATGATGTTTTCTAGCAATATCTTGGCTACCGATTTCGCAGTAGCTCGGGCTACGGGAAAGGCTTCTATAAAGTAAGTTAAATGATCTACTATAACTAATAGGTATTTATACCTGCCCACTTTCGGGAGTTCTGTAAAGTCAACCTGTATTTTCTCAAATGGCCTCTTGGCTATTGATCGTCCCCCTGGGACTTTTTCTCTGAGGTGCTGCTTGTTAACCTTCTGACAGGTCAAACATTCTCCCACTAGTCTTTTTGCTATGTCATATATTCCAATGCACATATACGTGGTTCCAAACTGGTCTACTAATGCTTGCACTCCCCAATGAGTCTGTTGGTGGAATTCTTTCATGATTCTCCAAGCCACACCTTTGGATACAATTTCTCTATCATCGGGCAACACCCATTTACCTTCTTTTTCTAGGGCTCCTATCTGTCGTAATTTATCTGTTTCCTGTTTAGTAAAACTCATCCTGGTATCCAGCTTATCTTGGCCCTCCTTTCCTTCAGACAATAGGTGTAAAGCTGCCTTTCTTGCCTCTTCATCTGCTAGATTATTTCCCCTTATGTGGTAAGATGTGCCCTTTTGATGGCCCCTAACGTGTACTACCGCGATTCTCCGAGGTCCCCTCAGAGTTTCTAAAGTTTTTCTAATTAATTTTTCGTGCACTAAATTCTTCCCTTGCGAATTAATCAGTCCTCTTTCTTCCCATATTTTCCCAAATGTATGTACTACTCCATAAGCGTATTTAGAGTCGGTGTATATAGTCCCTATTTTGCCTTTTAAAATTTCTAAGGCTCTAAAAACCGCATACAATTCACAAGCCTGGGCCGACCAAGTTTTGTCTAGGGGCCCTGATTCTATTAACTAACCATCATATCTCGGCCCAGTAAATTATATTCAGCTTCGGGAACTAATAAAAAGGATCCCACACTTAATCGAGAGTCTGATTCTAT
This sequence comes from Apteryx mantelli, assembly GCF_036417845.1. Lineage (NCBI taxonomy): Eukaryota > Metazoa > Chordata > Aves > Apterygiformes > Apterygidae > Apteryx > Apteryx mantelli. The sequence goes on along the minus strand of NC_089983.1, from coordinate 20,338,471 downwards.
TTTCACATTTTTAATTACTGGGACCTTAAAGGGTTCTCCTTTAACTCCTATCACTTGTAGTTTCTCTGGGGATGGTTTACACCCCCAGGGTACCGTTTGGACAGTAGATCTTTCTGCCCCAGAATCCACAAGGAATTCTACTTCTTGTCGCTGGGGACCCAATTTCAATTTTATCAAGGGCTCGGTTCCTTTATGAGTCCCCAGCAGATAGAGCCCCTGACCCCCCTAATCTTCTTGGAACATTTGCTCATCCTGCATTCGCTTCCTGCGATTCCTCTTCAGATGCCCTTTCTTCTGGCAATAAAACACTCAACCTGCCTCAAGTCCCTCATCACGACCTCTCTGGGTTGTCCTTCTTGGTGAGGTGGCTTTCTTTTAGGTCCGTTATACGACCTAGGAGGTTGCGCCTGGATCCCTCTCTGTCCTTCTCGGACTGCTGCCACCAGAATCTTTGCCTGCCGCCGATGAGTTTCCTCTTCCCTTCGCACATGCACTTTCTGAGCTTCCCTCAGCAATTCATCCAGTCCTCTATCTTGCCAATCATCTAACTTCTCTAACTTCTTTCTGGTATCTGGAAAGGCCTTTGCTACAAACTGTGTTTTCAATAGAGCCTGTCCCACAGGGGTACTGGGGTCTACCCTGGAATAAAGTTGCAGGTTTTTCCTAAGTCTCTCGAGCCATTCTGTTGGTGTCTCGTCCCTTTTTTGTTGTTCCATGAAGGCCTTATTAATATTTTGCCCCCTGGGAACAGATTCCCTGATTCCCTGAACTATTATGGTTCCTAGATCGGACATATGTGTCCGATGCTCAGCATTCTGATTGTCCCCGTCCGGCCGTTGGGTGGGCCATTTGATATCTGCTGTGGGACCTTGTTGGTGCTGTTGATCCCAAATCCGCATCCCAGCCCTACGGATCATTTCCCTTTCTTCCACTGTAAATAATATGCTTAAGATGGATTGTAATTCCTCCCATGTATAAAGGCTAGGTCCCAAAAACTGATCTAGTTTTTCAGCCACCCCTAAAGGGTCTTCTAATAAATTCCTCATTTCCTTCTTAAAATCCCGTACATCCTCTGAACTCAGGGGCACGGACACAAAACCCATCCCTGGTTGCGGTCCTCCCATGGGGAGTTCTCGCAAGGGGTACAGCTGATCAGGTCGCCCACCTCCCCTCGTTTGACTCCTTGTGACCCTTCGGGTTTCTTCTGGGGAACTAGGAGGGTCTAGATCCCAGTCCGGGGTTGTTGGGGGGGGGGCTATGAGGAGGGGCTGGTATTGGGTTTTGAGCTGGAGCTGAGGGAATATAGGGGGGAGGAGAAACGGGAAGTTCCTCCAATATTTTGCTTTTCTTCCTCGAACCCTTCTCTTTCAGGGTAAATATCATGGTCCGAGTATCTGGTCTTATTCATAAACTAGCATACTCACTTTCTTCTAAACTAAAGGGCTCCTTTGAATTCACATATATATTTGGGGCCTGACATATCCATTTTCAAAAGACCCGTATATTGGCCAATAAAGGGGGTCTCTTCTAATCTGCTTCCCACCCCATACTTGCATGCAGTAATGTACCATTTTCTCTCGACTTTTGCCTTTTCGGGAGGGCCAATCGTTCCAATACTTAATCATTAATCCTAAAGGGCTATCGACTGTAAAGCCCTCTATGGGATCAGAAGACTTGCTCTTTTTCTGTCCCATCTTCCGGAGCACACACACACACGCTCAATCGCTCCCCTAGGTCGTGGCCCACGCCCTCGCGGACAATGGGAACCGCACTACTGTAGGGTCCGCTCTCGCTTCGTCCCTTGGGGACGTCTCACTTAGACGTGCTCCGGGGATCCCACCCCAACCGAACGGAACCACTTAACAATACTTTACTCAATCCTGAGTCTTCGTTCGGATCTTCGTGCACAAAGTTTACGGGATACTGCAGTTCTTTTGCTTACTTGTCCTGATTTAGGGTTCGGAAATACAGGTTCTGGTAGGGGAACTATCCACTCAGGGGCCATCCGAAGACGGGATGGGGCGCCTCCCCTGAGTCAGAGTCCCGAAACCAGGGAAGCCTGTATCCGAGTCACGGCACCAAATTGTTATGGGTAAACGCGACAAATTGACAACCACTCGGGCCGGGTTGCATAAATTCCAATTTAATAGAATAATTGAGCAAGTCACAAGTAAGCAAAACAGTGCTGGGCGGCCGGGGAGTCTCCTGCTCCACCAACAGCGTGCGCAATCCCCCACTCACAGTCCCCTTATATGCCTGTAACTTCTGTGGTTGCACCGGCTGTTGCTGGGGGGGGTCGGGATGAAAGCTGGGGTCTTCCTCTGTGTTGTACGTGGTGCCTTTCAGGTCGCGCGCATACATTTCACAATGCAATATCGCTCTGCTGGCTCAGTACAATCATTGTGGTGATAGCCGGTACTTAGCGCCTAGTTTCATGATAAAATCACTTCACGAGTTGATGTAACAAATTATTACCTATCACAAAGGTTCTAACACTAAGCATGCCATGCTCCTAAGTATTTCTAGCCTCAGAGTTTAGAAAAATTTGAAGGATTGGAAAAAATACTTTCCACTGTATCTGATATAATTTTATTCTTTCTCATTTGGGATGAAATCTTTTGTACTTTTGATAACACTATAGTAAAAAGTGAAAGCTGTGAAATTGAAATGCAGAAATAATGATAAGATTTTAGGCATATGCATGGATAATGCTCCTATTGACATCAGTGGAATTACTCATGTATATAAAATTTTGGCCATTAAGTATCAATGTGGCAGATAACAGCAATGCTGCAAAAGTTCATATACATGATCATGACAAAATAGGCCCTATGACAGACTTATTCCCCCAAATCAAGCTTTTTAGAACCCATTTTCTGCACTTCATTCTGGTGCAAAGCATGATTCAGATGATGTGAAAATATTCTCTAAGACCTGACTTTTTTTTTCCTCACCTTATTGCCAACCATGGAAGCGCCCTGAGTGCAGAGCTCCCCCTTCTTTTCTGAGTGATTTTGTGGCATTTGGCCTGCTGTTTATTTTTTTACAATGTGTTAAGATGATGGCATGGCTTATAGTAATGGCTTCATATTTTCCTTAGCCACTCACAAAACTGGTATTTTTCATAAAGTTTAGGGGAGTTAGTCAAATCCCACTAAATTTCAGTGGATGCTGGACACCCAACTCAGCTCAGCTGCTTTGAAAAATCTCAAAGGTTTATAGTTTTATTAACAAATTTTGTTGTCTTCTTAAGTGAAATATTTAGAAATGAACTGAAACTCCTATCCCGAATGGATCTAAATAATCTAAAATCTGGCAGGAGCACTCTTGAAATTGTGTACATCTCTTTTCCATAGTTCCTCTTTCTGTAAACTAAGGATCCAAGCAGCCAGCAACTAAAGTCAATGGAAAGTGAAGCTGCTGAGCAACTCTGTAAACAAAGTCTCACAGCTCAATGAGGTATTCATAGAAATGTATCCAAAAATGCACTTCTTGACTGTATAATGTCTCAATGCTTGACCACTGATACAGACTCTAAATTAGCCAAAGATTTTTTACAGTCTCTGACCTCACAGGTATGCAGCAGAAGTGATTATAATGTACTGAGTCTTCAGCTTTAAAGGCCTAGGTATTAACAGCTATGGATGCTCATTACTTCCAAAGCAAAACTATAGCATAACATGACTCAATGTTTGTAGTAGGTTTCACTTATTTTTTATAAGAATACCTACCGTATGCAGTAGGATATATTCATGTCAATGTGTGCGCTTTGTTGATCTTTGAAAGTATTATATTATTTCTGTAGTCTTGGTGCAGAGCATTTCCACGGGTTAACTGACTAGAAAGCTTTTTAAATTAAGTATTAAAACAGTATTTTTCTACTTAATTGAAATTTAAAAATCACATTATAGAAGTACTTTTCAAAATGTTACTATTTCTGAGAATGTATGTAACACATTCTGAATGCTTTATCTATCCTCACCAAATAGTTATGTAAGTGTTCCACTTAGTAAGCAGCGATTTTCAAGCCTTGATTTTAAAAGATGGCTTTAGTCATCTGTTATATTTAATAATTCTTTAACAATATATGGCTTCAAATGCTTGATTGTTTTAATGGAATAAAATTGGTTTCAGAATATTCCAGAGTCTTAGCACTGCAGAAATCAGTCTCTCCATTCTGAGTGTTACATTATGTCTCAACAATTCAAATCCGTTTCCTCACAAATTATCTGATGGTGCATCTTCGAATGGACATAACCACCGTATCTGTGTAGCGGAAACTTACTATTTACTTCCTTTCATTTGACTGATCTTATACTCACATTCCACTGAAAGGCTGAGGAGACACAAAGAAAAACTCATGAAAGTAGCCAGCTCTGTGCTGTGCAGGGGACTTCTAAGACACATCTGTGCATGGAAACAAAACCTGAAGAACAGGTAAAAAATATTCTGATAGTAAAATGGATAATATATATCTTTCCTCACTTTACAATTCTTGATTATGTAGGTGCCAAACTACTCTGAGAGGACAGTTTCAGGGAGATGAGAGGCAGTGTGGGTGGGAGACCTACAAGATGCCAGCTTCTCCCACCCTCTCTTGGCTTCCGTGGCAAGGCAGCTGCAAATCCAACTCATGCAGAGCAGAAAAAGAAAAGTACATTTATCTAGGCCCAGGTCAATCACTGAAAATGTTATGTTGTTTTCTGGCGTATTCAGGGAAACTTGATGATTTGACTTTGACTTAATGGCCCTACCTGTCTGACCAAACTTTATGCACACCTGTTATGACTCAGTTAAATTAGGACACCAAAATTGTTAAGATTATCCAAGCATTCTGTGTCCCATTGGAGTGTTGAAGTTGCTAAAGGTGGGCAGTACAGCTTTGATACAGTTTGGATGGCAAAACCTTTACTATTGCATAAAATAGTAAGGAATCAGTTATCTAATATTTCCTTTGAAAATTACAGATCTAACACTCAAGCTTACACAGTAGTATAAGGTATGGTGTGTATAGGCCCCCTTGAAAACAAAACAGATTTTATTCAGGGCATATGTAAATGGCAGGCAGACACAAGCTATATGGGAATTTGAACACAATGCCTGAAGCCCTTCCATTTGGTATGAACAGCTAGCTCAGTGATGGTGAGGGTGCAGCACGTCTTTTCCATGGTGTCCAAAGGCTCACACCCAGGGTGTCGGGGAGACAGGTTGAATGCCCTCTGAAGCCAGAGGGGGTTCAAACAAATAGCATGATGCTCTTTTTACCTCTCATGTCGCACAGTGGCAACACTGCAAGATCTGGAGGAGCAGAGAGCCTCAAAGATGTCTTCTGTATTTTGCGCAATGACTTTCTTATTAACAGGACATATGCAAGAAATTAGCACTAGAGCTGAAGGCTTTTGCTTTGAGCAGACTCATTAACGGGTTTCTGTCATGCTTTGCTTGACCTCTTGTATCCCATGAATCTTCCATCTCTCTCTGAAAAATTGATATATATTCAACGAAAAAGCTAAGACACCTGCCTACCCTATAGCTTGTCCATGTGAATAATCTTTTTCTGATATTGAATTTTTCCTAGGTATTACAGGTTTTACATCTCACAACTTCTTCCAGATAGCTGTTTTTTAGAAAATATGCAATGAGAGTAATTACTCAGAATAAGGATAAGTGATACCCTCCGAAGAATTAATTTGAGACTTCAGCAAGATCACTGCTGTTTGAGGCTGTATAGAACATGATTTTTAACATGCCCCAGCAAAAATAGGCATGCTGCAGAATGTCCAGGGAAATTAGTACGATCTTGAGAATCTGCCTAACACATTTTGTGCTGGAAAAATCACAGAAACTCATTGAGGAGGGAGCTACGTTAGAAAAAAAACACAAAAAAATACAATGGATAAGAAGGTGAAGAAGTCAGCTTTCAAAAAACAATAGGGTGTAATTTTATAATTCTGCTCTGTGGACCTCAGAGTAAAACTTTGTCAACCCCTCTCTGGAAAGGTATAAGAGGAGCATAAAGGGGGCAGAAGAGAAAGAATTCTGTTTACAGCTCTGACAAAGAAACATATTAATTCATTTGGTATTAATCTTGGAGAGTTGGAGTTCAAATCAAGAGAAAAGGTCAGTTTTACAGTTCACCAGTTTATTCTTTTAGTCCTCCAAAATACATAGTAAGGATTTAGAAGGAGGGTGCACATGTGCCATTATATATAGTGATCTAAATATACTGAACTGGACTCCTGCTGTTCAAAAGTACAAGTTTAGCAGTACAGAACAAAACCCAAAGAGTTAATTTCAGTGTGCTGAAATCAGAAGAAAGTGACATGTACATATATGAAAGTAAAAAGAATGTAGGTACCATTTTATATATTTGTTTTCTATTGCTCTTTTCTTTTGCATGTTTATGGAGGGATGTTCTGTTCTGCAGTTAAACTTTACTAGTGAATCACTGCTCTTCAACATCTTTCTTTAATAACAGATATAGCACTGTATGTTTAACAGCTGATGTAGGAACCTTGGCTGCTGGAGCCATGAGCATTGCTCAATGGATACTTCCAGAGTGGGTTTGATTCTGTTTCTCCATGCTGACTCAACAACCCATCAAACAAAACATTTCATTATGTAGGCTCCATGGGACATGTGGGAGACAGAATACAGAGCATGAAAGGGTAGGAACACTCCACTATTATTTTCTTATTATTTTGTAGTTAAAGAACTTCTGGCAAATGATGGTATACACTGTTGCAAGGCAGATGCTATAAATTGGGTCAGTCTGATATACATGGCTGCCAAGGAGCTGTTTAAATATATTTTCCCTGTTTCCAGCAAAAATAAAAAGATGATAGAAGTAAAGACATCCTGAAGTAATTATGTCATTTGGAAGGAAAACATGGCAGGGATTTTTAAAACATACGTGCAAAAAAATGAAGGACAAATTGAATAAATTCCTTATTTGAAAACCAAATGGAAAAGGATTAATTGATAGACAGGAACCTAAGTCAGTTGTCAGTTATCTACCCAGAGACTTCACTGCACTTTGAAATCCAAATCATATCCTCGTGGGTCACTAACAAGTGAAAGGTAGGAACTGCTGTCTTTATTTTGGACACCATTTTCAATTTCTGCTCAAGGAGAAATGAGGTTTGTAATGGCCAATGTGTTACAAATTAGGAATGAGGTACAAGAGCAGAGCATTGAAGAGAAAGTTAGCTAATCAGTTAAGCTATTACCACAGAGCATTTATTTAGTTTCTGAAATATACTTTAAAATCATCAGAATGTGCCATGATAAAATCAAATTGTACTTTAAAAAAGCTATAGTCTTTTTAAAAAACAATAGACAATGAAAGGCAAACAGTTTGGTTGACTGGAGCAATAGGTTCCTGTTCACTGTGATTTCAATTCTGAAGTGATTACTTTCATGACTTCCTTTCTCAGATCCATCAATAAAGGCTCTGGGAGTTGCCAAAATATGAAACCAAGAGGCAAAAGAGCCAGTCTGAAAGACCTATGTGCTGTTTGCCAGTAAAGAGTTGTCTTTAAAACTTTTTAAATCTTTAAACATCATCAGTGGGGAGACATATTTTATACTACCGATCACTGATATGTTATACGGCTTTTTAGCACTAGTGTTTCACTGCTATCCAGATGACACAGCCAGGGTAAAGCTCTGATTTGTAGCCCATGTATCAGAAAACATGTGCCTTTACCAATCAGCAATAACTTACTCCTCTCTTTTAGTGTCAGTTAATGAGTCACTTTCCATACCACTAATTCCAGATCATTGTATAATTCTAATATATTATAAACCCAAAATTATAAGGACATGATGGCATTCTGCATTCCTTCCTGAATAAACAGAAAAAACATTGAGATCTCAGAATGGTTCCCTCTGAACTTATCTGTGTTTCCTCTGAAGAGTAACTTCTCATATAGTATATTAAAGATGTCAGTCTTTCGTACTACCATGTAAGACGTATGTATTTTCATTGCATAATAAAGTCTTAGGCAGCTACGTGAAAACTGTAGCACCAGAATGTACAATTCCGTATTACTTCCCAAACAATGATCAGTCCATAGATAGAAGGAAAGTGTTACAGAGCAAGAACCATAATTTAAGGTCACTTTGTAATGGGGTGGACTGCAAAACTCCTGCCTATGACTAAGTAAGTCCTAAATGACTAAATAAGTCCTTCCATCTCTAATGTCTCCAGTAAAACCTCTGCCCTAAAATAATAAATAAATAGAGAGGCAAAAAAAGAGAGAAAGATGTTTCCTCTAGAAAGGACCCAAGGGCCTTCAGGGTAGAATATCTGAAAATGGAAATGAATTTAATTGTGGTTTGGAAGGAATCAAAATTGTTATGGGCTATGGAAACAATCAAAATCCCATAAATGAATTTAATGCCAATTCCCCCATAAAATAAAGGGAGATTAGTTAGTTGCGTGATTTGGAAACACTTCCAAGGCACCTCTTTAAAGACCCATGTTACAGACCCATTAAGAATGTGTTCCTCTGTTATCAGGCCCAAAGCTGCAGGTTATCGAGGAGACTCTGTACCATTTGCTGCAGAGCGCTTGATGTATTTTAAGGATTTGTCAGCAGGTTTGTATTATAAAATTCCTAAGCTCATTTTCTAACATGCTGCATTTGCCATGCTGCTTTCCTGAAGCCCATATAGCAGATTATTTCATAGTGAATATAGTTGTTTTGAGCTGATTGAAGTGTTAAGTATTAAAATGAATGTGGCTAGTTAGCACTGTCTACTCCATGAAGAAAAAATATTTCCTATTTGATTTGCTTTGCATTCCTATTGGTTTTATGCAACTACTGAAAATTTTATGGCCAACTTCCTATACTTTTCTTGCTATTCCTTTTTTGGTGCAGAAAACTTTTTTTTTTTTTAAACTATGCAACACTCTGTTACTCCTGGCAGTCTTTCACATTTAACCATCTTCTGACACAGCTTACTGCCCTGGTTTATGCTTAGAACTTGCAGTGGCACAGGGTTGCAGTGTCAAATAATCCACTTCCTTGCAGCCATACTGAAATCATGTTCTGCTCAGGATCTTTCCACATGTTTTAAGCCGTGCAGTTCTTTGAAAGCCAGCAGTTCTCATCACTGGACCTCTCTTTTTTGAACTTTCTTTTGACCATCCCTCCCCACCCACTGCATGTTAGAAGCAAATTTGGATAGATGTAGAAAGTAAGAAAACTGCAAAAATACCTACAAGTTATGAAAAGTCTGACAGAAAGGTTTCACAGATTAGCAAAGGTTTCTAAAGTTGAAAGGTTGAGCTGCTAGTAAGGGTGGAAAAAGGAAGTAGGAGTTTAGGAACCAAAGATGTATGTATTCTTTTCCATAGGCTTGGCTTCCAGCTCTGCTTTTTTGCATAGGCACTGCACAATGAGGAATGTTTTTGCTCAGGACTTGCATCCTGGTTATTTATTACATCCCGGCAGCGAGATGTGCTGTGCCAAGATCTCCACTGGAGCTCTGGCCCAATCCTCCAAAATTAAGCAAGTAAGTGGATGCAAGTCAAGTTAAGGCTTTTCAGAGTTCAAAAGTGAATTAAGTTGTCCTGTAGATATTGACTTGGCCCGTGTTGTCCTGCTTTCAGCAGTTATTGAAACAAAATACAATGTGACACTGCAGATTTAGGACCTGATCCCACACATCAATTTTTGTGTGCTTTTTACTCATGCCTCTGAGCTCCAGGCGGGCTTCTCTTCTATTCAACACTCTTACTTTGAACTTCTCCCTGTTTCACACTGACAAGAGACACAGGCTCACTTGGCCTAAGAAAGCACTAAAAAAGTTCTTGTGTTAAGTTTTGTTTTACATCTGAGGTAAGGTTTGCTTTGAGCACAGGTGGTAAAATACAAAAGATGCTTCTAGTAACTCTTCTGACAAAAAGAGCAAGCAACATGCCTGTCAGAAAGGGCATGCAACCAAATCAGCTCTGAGATTACAAGTAAACTATCCAAGGCATACATAATACAAACCAATATGGGGATTTGAACTGACATTTCCTATTACCCAGTAAAGAGGCTTGCTGTCAGGCCTTGAGTTTCAGGAGTGATAGAGTCCCTTTCTTTTTTCTTTTGATGTTGTACCTGTGTTTATAAGTAAGTTTTCCTAAGAGCAGGGACAAGAATTCAGTAGACTCAATTACTAAATGCATAAGGTAGCCACCACTGTATTTAGTCATTATCACTTTGTCTTAATGACTTCTTCACTACAGCAGGCAAAATGGAACAGCTGCAGAGGGAGAAATGAGAAATGTTCCTTTCAGAACAGCATGCAGCAGATATGTTATATTGTGCTACCAGGTCTTGAATAATTAGCTCACTGTACCAGAGACCTAAGCCATAAATGTCACTTGTCTATTAGTGAAAGTATTTGCTTACTCACCTCTTCTAGCTTTCCAAAGAGGATAAAAAGAAAGGCAACATTATGAAAAACATGCATCAGCTAAAGTTAGATTAACCTTTCAGGCAACATTCATAGCTGGCATTCATACAATGTAGAATAACAACAAAAAAGCAAATGGGGTAAATTATTCTGAATCCAATAGGGAGAAATGGATTTACCAGACAATTTCCAAAGCAGGCAGACAACCTTTTGCAGTGCTGAACTTATCACAAAGAACTTGAGTCACACACCTTTACTCCAGAATATTATCTCAGTATAACCAGGAGTTCTAAGATTCCCAGCTAAAAAAATTGTTATAAGCTTTATTCTCTGATTTAAAATTTTAAATATGGGTAAAACTGTGATAGCTTTGCTAATGAATGTATGTATATTTGAAAAAGAGTTAGTTATTAAAATAATTTTACTTTGCCCTGCTTTTTAAGAAAGAAAATTAAGACTGGAATAGAACATAAATGCAAGATTAAATCTGATTTTGGATTGTATGCTGTTCTCTCAAGTCAGGCTAAAATGAAGAAATAATCAAGGTTGACACTCCTTCTGTTCATTTCTATTTTTTCCGCCACTTACAACAATTCTAGGCTCTTGTGATTTTTTGGATGAGGTGGTTTCAAGCTACATTTACTGTTTGGATTTACACTTCATAGCTCTGACCCAAAGCCATGAGGATTTTCAGATTCTGTTTTGAGCAGAAACCTGCTGAGGCAGTGGTACCAGAGCTGGGCTGGAACAGTGGGAATTTCATCCTTCTATTTACTGCAGCATTTTTTGAGTCAGACTTGGCTGTCATTTACCACTTTACTACCCCTCCCTCCTCTATTTCTTCCCATGACAGTAGACACTTTCCAGAAAGGAGAAATGCTTGTAGTTGGAGCCCTAGACTCAGTCAACATAAACTGTTTATATTATTTTTCTATTACAAAATATTGCTTTAGGTTTGTGTGTGCCCTGTTTCTTTATTTGTTCGATGTCTCTTCACAAAATCATTGCTTTATGCAAGCTTATGCTGTTAGTCCTTTGACTCAGCACCTCTACTAGTCTAGCACAAGAAATGAAGAAAGTCAGGCTTCTTGATGTAAAAGAATTAGCCATGTCTTCACTTCCTCCTGGCTAGACCAGTGAAATTAATTCTTTACTGCAGTATTCCTCAGTACTTCTGCATTGATTCCAGTGGAAGACATAAACACTTCTCATTTATAAATGGTTTATTTAATTAAGGAATGTATAAATATTTTTTCTTCATTTTCTGTGAAGTCTAGATGTAAAAAAATGAATGTGTTTTAGAGTTCTATGTTGGTCTGAAATGCGGAATGTTTCCTGGAAGACAAAAATTTTTCTGATTCTCAGCTCCTTCCCTCCCTCAAATGATGTCAGTATGTCTTGGAGGAAGAATCTCAATGCCTCACAAATTAAACAGCAGGCGAGGAATAATTTTTATGCAAACTATAGCTTAAAGCTTTTATGCATCTCAACTATGCAGAGTAGCACAGGTGGAAAACAGATGTAAAGTTAATTACAGAGGCTAAAATTTATCTCTGAGTTTATGGAGATAAATATGTAAAAGGAAAAAGAGGAAGGGTAAGTAGGTTTTGTACAGTGGAAAGATGCTGAGACTTTGAAAATGGCATGCTCAAAATGACAGGATGGGCAGAAATGGTGTTTCTCCTCTTCACTGTATCTTTACCTTCCTCCATAAAAGGGTTGAAAAAATGGAAAGGCAACACGGCAGAAAATAAGGCAGTCAACATAAAATGCTCTATAAAGTGACAGACCATCAATGTGACCAACACTGTCAGTCAGAAAGGCAAAGATTTATGTGCTTCATTAAGCAATAAATTACTCTTTGGTACCTCATATCAAATTGTAGCATTTCTCACTGATGCTATTTTCTTTTATAGTATGTCATAACAGAAATCCCAAATCAACAACTACTTAGCACATTTTTATACATGATGTTCCCACAGACTTTGAAGTTTTTTCTGTTCCTGAGAGAGCAAGCAAATGCTATTGTAAATCTGACTAGCAGAGACGGGATGTTTTAAAACAACAGTTCTACTCCACGCCTCAGTGGTTCTATCTTACTCAGTATTGCCACTCTGATGTATAATCAAAATCATCCCTGGTGATTTTAAGATCAGAAATATTCTTCCCTTCTTTTCTACTCTTATTCATCCTGTGAAACAAAGCCACCTATCTAACATGTAAAAAGACCCCTTTCGCTCCCAAGAATTCCAGAGTGGAAAGGCCCCAACTGGAGAAATGCCATTTAACGGGCCAAGGTAAGCCAAAGGAGGGAGGCCATTTCACAGACGGTGTTTCAGGAGCCCTGGGGACCGTTCCTGCTAAGATAGCAGCACCTAAGGAAGAGGGAGAAGTGTGGAAGGGCTGCAGCACACAGGTCTGGTGGCACTGGCCTCTGTCCTGCCTGCCTGCACAGGGCGGGCGGCTAAAGGCCAGCGGGATGGCTCATCTTGGCTCTTCCCGAGAGCATCCACACCAGCATTTCCTCTACAGCAGGATAAAACGGTCACCGTGAAGGTGACACATGGTTTTGTGAGGGTTACAGCAGGGCTCCGTGAGGAGGAGCAGGGGCGGGCACTGCAGGGAGCAGCTGTTAGGGGTGGGGTGGAGCAGCTGTTAAGGGCGGGGCAGAGCAGCCGTTAGGGGTGGGGCACAGCCGGTAGGGGTGGTGTGGAGCAGCTGTTAAGGGGCTGCTCTTGGGCTTGCAGCTGCCTCACCTGCTGATCAGGGGCTATGAAATGGTTAAAATTACACTTTGAAGCTAAGTATTCTGTGCCACTTTGCCTACTTTTTTTTTTTCCCTACTCTCTCCTTATAATAAAATGCAGGCTGGTTAATTTATGGTTCCTCATGCAGTGAAGAAAGCTAGTCATCTGAAAGTTCAGTTCATTTTTTTTCCTCAAGTCCGTGAGTAGGCCTTCAAGCTGTTGTTCTTTTAATGACCCCTCGAAATTTAAACTCCATCATTGATGCTGCCTGTTGAGCCCTGGTGGAAGGGTTGCACAGCCAGCCTACAGAAGGTGAATTGGATTCTTCTTTATTCTTGTTGACTAATATACCTGTGTAAATAAAGTCATTATGTGGCCAAAACAGACAAAGGAAAAAGCAATGGATGAGACTGGTAGTCAGACAGTAAGTCTAACAAACGGGCATCTGGTGTCATGAAATGATGTGCTGCCTTACATTTGCTCCTGAGGAGATGGAACCTGATTGCTTGCACAGAGGCTGCTGTCTTTCAGTGAGTACCTTGCCTGTGTGGGAGGCAGCAGCTCCTGCTGCATTGCCTCCCGTGCAGCTTTCCTTGTGTGAGTCAGCCTTTTCCACAAAAGCAGGAGCAGATCAGGAAGAATGGAAACCCCTTCCTTGCTCTGAGACTGCTTATCATCACAGAGCTTTAAAGAGGCTGCTCTATCTGAAGATGCAGGTGAAATAAACCTGTAAAATTAAGGTATGATAAGCAGCTCATGATATTGCGGATAAGTGACAGTTTTCTTATCTGGGTAAGGTGCTGAAAAGCCTTGCTAAGTTTGAGACTTCAAGATGATAGAGTCAGCATTTATCCTCTCCAGGCTGTTAGGAGCACTACAGTTAACCAGTGATACTCTAGTATTACCTGGGTGGCCTCAGCATTACTCATTTTACTGCTGTCGTATAGATAGTTATTTTCTCTCTAGGGTGAATGTGTAGCTTTCTGGTCTGTGAAAGCTGTGAATGACAAGCTTTGAGGAAAAGGAAGTAACATAGTACAGGGAGAAATCTGTATTGCCAAAGCGCTCTGGTGCAGGAGTGCAATGCTGGCTGTTGCACTCTTTCCTTTCTGCTGTTCCAGAGCATTTTTATCTTTAGTACTTTCCACAGAAGGGAAAGGGGCCACCATCCCTGAAAATGGGCAGCTTATTGGATTTTTTTTTTTTTTTTTTTTTTTTTTTTTGTCTTTCTGGGGAGGAAGATGGGGAAGAAGGAAGAGATCTGGAAATGGATAAGATATCTCCCTTTCCCCATTGAGTGGGAACCAGTGGGACTGTTGCGCAGAAAGCATTAGGAGCAGCTGGGAATTCAGATACATATGTAAAGTATGTTTGCTCCTGTTATTAGAGTTGAAATAGGTTTTCAGGAAGGAATTGGCAGCCAAAGAGTCAGGAAAATCTTTCAAATACTTTATAATACTGGCATGTGTGGAGGCATTTTGCAACTTGATCTATTTCTGAACCATTAATTCCAGAAATCACAGTATTAGCCAGCAATGTGGTGTCTCTCCAAGCAGTGCTTGTAAGTCTAATGCAGAAAACATCACAGCATAGTGGCATTGAAGAATACTACTTGGCAACCAGTAGCATCGGTTCTGAGATGTCAGCCTATATTTATCAGAGAACAATATGCAAAAATAGACTGAAGGTCTAAATATTACTACTTGGAGCACACCCCATTCAACAGTACTTCCCGTTCCAGCCTCCAAATGCAATATTTGGGAAGAAGCTTTCTGGTTCATCTCCTTAAGACAGTAAAAATACATTTCCTCACATTTCCTAGCCCAGCTTCTTCAATTGACACTGAACAGATTTCCAGAAAAATGACATTTCATGACATTTCTTCCTGGACTTAAAGTAAGAGCCATACACTTGCAATGTTTTCTTGCTCAGAAGGAAGTGCTATAGAGATGGAGCAGGTGCAAGATGGAATGTGTTGCAGAATTTTGCTTTTACTGTCTTGAATAATGCTCACAGTAGTAGCAAGGAGGGGAAAAAATCAATCCTTCCTAAAACCCATGTGATATTTGATTTGGATGATCAACAAGAAAAATGTGCAAAAACTTTGAAAAGCATATAGACAGAAATGCTTCTGTAACTCTTAGCCCACATTCATGGGATATCTGCAAAGGAATCCCTCACAAGTTTATCATTTGAAGGTAGTGAATAGCTAGTAAACCATCTTTTTGTGAAACATAGTTAATACAAATATTAAACTATGAGCAAGGAAGGATTTGTCAGGCCACATGCATTAAATAATAACAGTTTTGTTTCTTTTTTAATATAATCAGATTAATTAATGGATTTTGTATCAAATGCCTTGAGTATCATTGGAAAAAAACAGGCTTCAGTTTCAGTGTGCCATTAAGCACTTATTTCAGTCTTAATTAGATTGTATAGAGGAATCTAGTCACTTAACCAAAATGGAGTAGGGAATAGACACTTAAAAGTTTAAATGTTTAAAGCCCTTAGTTTCCAGATAAAACGGAATCAGAAATACAGAATGTATTTCAGAAGATCCTCAGGCTAGAGTGATGCATAATCTACGGCATAGTACAAGCAAGCACAAAAAGCAATAAAACTAGCTAAACAGAATGTACTGATTCAATGTAAACTTTCTGTTTTATTTTTATAGAGCTCTCCTTACTGACATAGAGCATTATGGGTGGGGTACTCAGGTGAGCTGCTGTTCTGCTGAAACAGATACAGATGTTCCTTTTCTGCCCTATCACTACTTCTTGATAGAGCCAAAGGGTTGCCTAATTTTCTGAGGGAAGTTTAAGGCCCTGGAGAAACATACTTATGAAATCTGGAATTTGGAGGAAACACTATTCTGTTTTCAGTAAAAGTGCAGCAGAACAGAAGTCTTTGGGAAACACAGTGAAAAGGGGAATACGTTACTGTGGCAAAACATGCTGAAGTCTAATTTCTTTTACTTCTGTCGTAGGAATCCGTAATGGGTAAGCCCGTGTTTTTCATGTTAGAAAGAAGTACTTTTTTTTTCTTCCTAATTTTTATAAAACTGTGCCTATGCTTTTTTTGCTTCCTAAATAACAGGAAATTCTCCAGTTAACTATGTGCAAATGATACATGCTTTCTTGTAATTTCTTCAATTTAGCAGCTATAGCAGCTTTAAGAAATAAGAGTTCAAGAAGGTAGGGAATGACCTTTGGCACTGCAACAGGAAAAACAGGAATTAAACTGGTGGAGGAGAGGGAAAGGCCAGGCCAATCACTTTGAACCTTTTCTATAAAACCAAGAAAGATAATCAGTGTGTTTTAAAAAGTGAGCTGTACCTGCAAAAATATTCTAGTAGGCAAAGTTGTTATTCAAGTAACCCCATTTCAAGAGCAAGAGTTAGCGAAGTGATGAAATGTTATTTTAGCTTTATTGTTCCTGTTCAGGGGTCTATGCATAATGTTCCATTGTGTGGTGTAGGTGAACCTATTACTCTGCACTCTAGCCATATCACTGATTGGTAGTTTTTAAGACTTTTGATAATTGATTTACTCCATGGCATTTCACCTTAACATAGAAGAGAAAATGGAAAAAGGTAAGGGAAACTGTTCAAATGTTCTGTGATTTATATTATGTCCTTTCTTGATTATTATTCTGTATATCACCATAGTTATGGTAGAAATAAAGAAAAAAGAATTCACTTTCCAGTAATAAATTTTAGAGCTTTAACAGGTTTAAAAAAACAAAAAAAAACTGACTGAAGCTTTAAAGGATGCTTTGCATGATGGATTGAAAGAGAATTCCCACTGTGGGTTTAGTCAGGGAGAAACCTGCAGCTGGTACAGGGTATCGCTCAGAGCCTCTCAGATTCAGATATTGTTCTTTCAAGGAAAACACAACTGAGAGTGCATTATGCTCTGTAATGATACACAATTTGAAAGGGGAATAATCTATTATGATAAATTTGCTGTAGTGTTTTATAGAAATTATAGCACAGCTTCCTTCCTAGAGATAGGAAATTTATTCAGTAAATAGGGACACAATTTTCTGCCCACCTTTCTGGGAACATTCCTTGAAATGAGGTTTAGTGGCACTCAGAGACTGAATATTTGGGATGTTCCTGACAAATCATTCAGATGCTTTAGCCAGTTTTTAAGTGTTACAGGGACAGAAGGTGAAAGTAAGTGTTAAGGTGACATGCTATGCTTTCTCCTGCTTACTTGTAAATGTGCCAAAATATATCAATGTTATGTGGTGTCTAAGATGTCCTTCAGCCTTTACGCTCAATACTATGACTTCTTCAGATCTGTCAATCTACAGCAAGAAGCAATACCCGGAAAGGAGATTTATAGAGACTACCGCAGAAGAAATAGCATTGGCAGTTCAGTATGTATCAAGTATGTATCATGACCTTTCCAAGTCAGTACTAAAACCTTACCATTAACATGGTATTACGGAAAACAGTGCTATTAGAGTTGCTGAGTAATATCCTCAAGTCTGTTCCAGTTCCTTTATGCCAAATAAAAGGTTGAAGATGCATAAGGTATTCTCAAAGCCTGCTTCCTGTTGAAAGAAAATTACCTTGGCATAGGATTTCTGTGAGACAGCTGCAGACTGTGCTCTTGAGAGCCTCTTTTAGACTCCAGCACACACCAGCTGAAGAGGAGGCCAAGGGTGGAGGCTGGAGGAACATGCTAGGAGCATAGCTTTTGCATTATAATAGTGCAGATGTTTGGGGTGGCACTATAATCCACTAGCGCAGGCTGAAATGTGTCCCAGTCTTCAGAACTGTCTAAATTATATTGCAGTTGTGAAAAAGACATAACCAGGTGGACATGAGAACATTTTAATACCAACTTTAGCTACTTTCTTTTTTTCTCCCAACATCCCTGACTCCATGGTGTCTGTGTTGAACCTGTGTGCTGTGTATCCATATCCACTCTTCACAACAGAAAGCTACGCAGAAACCTCCAAGCTGAAGGTTATCAGAAGTAGTCAAGATATATTGTTGTGCCTGCTTGCAGGCTAAGTAGCAAGCTGAAAAGCAGTTCTTGTCAGCTTGTGCATCACACTTGAAAGAAGCCATGTTTGAGAAGCTTGCATTGATACCTCTGCAATCATTGTGGTGTGAAATGTGGTTGAAATTAGCTGGGTTTTGTTGGTGTTAGTTTAAAGGCTTATGCACTCACTGAATAGGGGTCTAATTCTCAGAGAGTTTTCCCCTAATTCTCATGCTTAATTTTATGTGCCTAACTCCTCTCACATCTTGTTTGTGTGTTGTCCAGCTTCAGGCTGTGATCTGCACTTCTGGCACCTTAGACTTAGGCATTGTGATCTTGAAAGTTACCACCAATTCAAAAGAGATTTGGACAGAAGTGTGGACTACTGACTTCTGATACATTGTCTCAAAAATTGGTCAGACCCTGGATACCTTTGAAGTGTTTGAGGGGGAAAATTACCATAAAATCTATGTGTAATTCTTAATATAAGCAGAAGGGTCTAGGATTGTTGAATTTGAAAAAGTTTTCTATAACAGTACCACATTGTTCCCAGAAAGTTAAAGAACTGAAATAATGGATTTGAAAGGAGGTTGGTAGAACCTATCTCACTGAGAAAACTGTCTTACTATATTCTCAAACCAAAACCTTTCTAAGTGACTGAGATACGTAAGTTTATTTTTACTTCTTGCTGTTTCAATATGATATATTCAGCAAGTTAAAGAACATCACAATTATTTACATTACTATTGGCAGACTGGAAAGGAAATCTCTTTTGTTAATGAATATAAGGAAAATCAAGCATAGATTAAGCATCACTGATGAGTCTTTAAAGAATTTCCATCACTAGAATAAATTCTTATTTAATTTTAGTTTTGTTGCTATGGCAGCTAATCTCTTTCATTATAAGATTTTCAGCTAGCTATCTTTCTCCATAAATAACACTTACAATATTAAAGCTGATTTTTTTCTGGATTCTAGAAAGATAGTACTGTGTTTAGAAAGCTAGAACTTGTGTCGTCTTTGCTAATTTAATGTTCTGTTTCTATTGTAATTGTAGGTTCAAGGCTCCCTTAGTATTTAAAGTTCTGGTTTGGTTTGAATTTCTGCTCTTTTTTTGCTTTGACTCAAGTACCCTAACGCAGATAAATTCACTCTGTGTATGAGAGACACATATAGATGAGATACCGCAAAAGCAGTGTGCATTGGGGTAGTTGTCATAGTCTTCAGTCCAAGGGGAGAAAATCTGTTCCTTTTTCTTACAGAATACAGGTGTCTATCCTCTTCCTTCCTCTGAACTGTTTCTGATGCTATGTTAGTTTCATGCTTAGTATGGCAGGGAAGCAAAGGTCAATGTCATGCACACTCCTTACCTTTGTTTTTATTACAGGACTGCAGTTTTTGCTTAGACCACAAATACTTTATAACTAGTCTTGAAGAAAATGAATTCAAGCACAGCAATTTACCAGCTGGATGCATAGTCCCATTTGTTCAACAAAATGATCAGGTAAGCCTAGATGTTGACTTAGGTATGAATAACTTCTGTATACATTAACATGCAATTTAAGTAGAAGCTGTTTTTTATTATTTTATTCTGGCTTAACCATACAGATGCAGCTTAAAGTCCTCAGACATTTAAAAAATCTTAATGAAGTCAGGTTTGAAAATTAGTGATATTTAAAGTGCTGGTTTAAATACTGTTAGGCCCAAGAGATTTGTGAACTTTCCCTGGAGCATGTATAACACTGGCCTACAATAAGCCAATCAGATTTTATTTGCTTTTTCATATTTGAGATATGATGTGTATGTAAATGAGTGTTCTAAGAGCAATTTAGCAATCCAATCCTAAGTTGAGACTTTATTATACATAATTTTTGTAGCTAATCTGCATATAATGTTTGAATAAACTGTCAACTTTTCATTTATTAAGAACACAAAGGCAAAAGTGTAAGCATTTTAAAAGAACATCTATGGAAAGCTTTAATTTACATATCATTTTCCATTCAACAAAAAAGAAAATCGTATTCACTTTTTTATTGTCATTCTTTCTCAGGCTTTTTTCTAAAGCCAAATGAAAACATTCTTTTTTTCAGAAATCATCAGAATGTGCTGAGTTAATATGCCAAAAAAGGTCATGAAGGCCAATCAATAGCTGTTCTGAAGTATCCATCAAAAATTGCTGACACAGTTAGTGTTACAACTGCTGGATTTTGTACATTATAAAGTGTATCTCAAAGGTAATTTGCATAAGACTCCCCTTCCTTTTATAAAGCAGAAACATTTCTAGTCCTAGTTCTTCCATCTGATTAATGTTGAGTGGTCTTTCAAATATTTCTGCTGAGATTCTCTGGAATGTGTAACTAAGGCATCTGCTACATGGTAAGGGAAGAGAGGAATTTCCTGAACTGCACATTCACTAGGGCTTTTGATTTCTAAAATGCAAGTACTCAATTTATATGCTGAGAATCATATTTAACAGGATTTTCTGCAACTTGCCAAGTTGCTTGGACACAGAAAAACAGCCAGCCAAGATCATCCTGAAGGATCCCTGGAATTCAAGGCAGACTAGTTAATGTGAGAAGTCATTCTGCATTTCATAGGATGCACACAGTTATCTGGCCAGTGCAGGCAGGTGCAGATCACAGAATCACAGAATCACTGAGGTTGGAAGGGACCTCTGGAGATCATCTAGTCCAACCCCCCTGCTCAAGCAGGGTCACCTAGAGCACATTGCACAGGATTGCATCCAGGCGCATTTTGAATATCTCCAGAGAAGGAGACTCCACCACCTCTCGGGGCAACCTGTTCCAGTGCTCTGTCACCCTCACAGTGAAAAAGTTTTTCCTCATGTTAAGATGGAAGTGTCTGTGTTTCAGTTTGTGCCCATTGCCTCGCGTCCTGTCGCTCGGCACCACTGAAAAGAGTCTGGCCCCATCCTCTCGACACCCTCCCTTCAGATACTTGTACACATTGATAAGATCTCCTCTCAGCCTTCTCTTCTCCAAGCTAAACAGGCCCAGCTCTCTCAGCCTTTCCTCATAAGAGAGATGCTCCAGTCCCCTAATCATCTTTGTGGCCCTTCGCTGGACTTGCTCCAGTAGTGCCACATCCCTCTTGTACTGGGGAGCCCAGAACTGGACGCAGTACTCCAGATGTGGCCTCACCAGGGCTGAGTAGAGGGGGAGAATCACCTCCCTCGACCTGCTGGCAACACTCTTTCTGATGCAGCCCAGGATACCATTGGCCTTTACAGATACATCTGTAAATCC
Source organism: Apteryx mantelli (assembly GCF_036417845.1). NCBI lineage: Eukaryota > Metazoa > Chordata > Aves > Apterygiformes > Apterygidae > Apteryx > Apteryx mantelli. Next base: position 20,317,048 of record NC_089983.1, on the reverse strand, counting down.
AGCAGGAAACACAGTGGGAGCACAACTAGCTTTGGTAGTTTAGCTTTATGTTCCGTTTGAATATTCAACACATATCAGACATGTCTTTGGCCAAAATATCAACTCTATCTATGAAACTCTGACTTCTCAGGAACAGATTTAATAAGGAGCAAAAGGAAATATTCCTTCTTTTCTGATTAGGAGCAGCAAAGGGCAAACAGACTTCATTTTTTCAAGTGCTTCGGACATGGATTGTCTTTTTCTTCCCCCCCCCCCCCCCCTTCTTCTTGTTCATAAGATCCAGATTCTGGGTCCTGAGTATGACAATAATTCCCTGATGCACATGAGACAGGGTTGTTCTAGAGCATGACAGAGTAAAAGAAGGAAATAGGAAGAAAAGATGAAGAAGCAAATCCTTGTGGAAGAGGAGAAAAGGTCAACCTAGAAAAAACACTAGCTTACAAATGAATATATATTTTGGTGTCATTGCAAGATTTAAGCCAAAAACCACTGAAGTTAATGGAAAGGCTTCTGTTTGTTTCTCTGTTTAAACAGAGATTTCCGAAAGGAAACACAGCGATTCCTTTAAATCAGCTAATGCATTCTCTCAACAGTGCAATCCCTCATCAGTACATTCTAGGGTTTTGCTAAGTCTGTCTTTGAAAGCGGTAGTATGTCATCTAACTTACTTCCACCTGTTGAATTGATGCAGATATTAGGGGGGCTAAGATGGAGGGATAGGAGGAATCTCTATACCTCCACACGATCACAAGATCTGGTGCACTAAATAATACTGTAGGTGTAAATTAAATTGTGCCAGAAAAACTTGATTGCTTTTTTTAAAGCAGAATTACAAAATTAATACATGAAGAGAGGTGAAATAAATGAGCTAATTACATACTCACTTACCTCTGTGCTAAGCATGGTACATTAAAATGAATTTGTGAGTGCTTTTTATAGACATACCATTTTTCTATGGATTACATTACAGATTTAATTATTTTGAAAACTATTTGATATTTTCCCTTTTAAATTCTACTCCCAGTCTAAATTGTCTTTATTATAAAAATCAAAAGGATGACAAGCTGGATTAAAGATCACAGATAAGGCATGGTAATAAATGGGACTAAATTAGACTGTATATGGGGAGGTAATAGAATGAGTATTAGGAAACATAAACAGTTGATATTATGCATCCATTAACAGCTTCATACATTATTTGAAACTGATCTGGGGGTAAACAGCATCTTAAATAATGAAATGCAGAAATAATATTAATTTAGAAAGTTTGGTGTGCTCCAGGCAATAACACACTGTGAATTTAAAACAGAAATATGAGCAGAAAATAACATGTAATCACAATTTAATTTATGATTGCTAGGCTGTGTGACATACTGGTACATACACCTTGTACATAGTAAAATGACCAATCATTACATATTGCTAGAGTGTCTGGGACTATCAACTGATCCCTTATAAATCAGTCAGAATTTATAAACTATAAATCAGTGGAATTTGAAAAGATTTGAGCAAGTCCAGCTTATGAAGTATCACTTTCCATATTCCAGTGACATGAACTTTCACTTCCTGGCTGCAATACTCTGAAGGACACTATATAAAAAGAGTTCTTTGCTTATTGCTCTTGCTAGTGAAGAACATGTCCTATGATTTTAATTTTACCAATTCCTTGTTAATTTCTAGACTGATGATACAAAGTTTAGAAACTTCTTTTATATAAATCCTTAAATTGATGGATTCCTTCCCTTTCTTCTGAGATCTTGTACTAAATGCAATCATCTGACATGCTTGAATTGAGTGAGTAAGTATGATCATGTCACAATCTGTGGGAAATAGCTGTATTATGAAAAGCAGAGACATATTAACTTCTACAGTTACTCTGGGAAAACCTCCGTTAAGGAAACTTAACATCTCCACTTGTCATTTTTTCCAGTGATATGAAATGATACACTGAAATCTGTGTAAAGTCTTGCCAGAGAGAGAACTTCTGGATTTGTACAGTAATGTGGGCTTTCACTGCATGCTCTATCTATTCCATTGACAGATCAATTGCACCCATGTACATTTTGTTTTAAAACAATGTGATAATAAATGAATGAGTGGTAGCCTTTCATTTTTAGGAGGATGGTGTAATTTTCGAAATATCTCTGGATCACCATGTGCAGATCCATACAGTGTTTGAACAAGGTTTTATTTTGCAAAGCCCTGTCATACAGCTGTGTCTCATTTTCAGCTTACAGATGCTATCTTGCTTACAAGGGCTGCTTAGTTAAAAATCTGTGGTGACTCATAAGGCCAAGATGTACAATTCTCAGTTTGGATTGAAAAGTACGTAACTACTTTATCATCTGCAGGGCAAAAAAGCTTGATGGTAAAGAACTACGTTTTACTAAGAGCAGAATACTGTAGGTCCAGAAGCAGTGTCAAAGCTCTCTTCTTCTGCGAAGTGAGTGTAGTCATCTATAAAAGCCTAAAAAATATGCTTATTCATCTTATTATTATGGAAAGTCCTGGTGACTCACTGCACTGGCCAGATTATTAGAGAAGATGGTTTAGTTTTGTCATACTGTTTGTAATTGAGTTTTCTGCTAAGATGGAAACAAAACAGAAACAATATGGAAGATTCCCTGAGAGTCTGTGAACATGCCTATTGCCTTTTGTTGTTCGCTTGACTTTTGAGTTAAGGAGCAGGGGAGTGTTTTATGGAATATCACTGAACGAGTCAGTGGAAGGAAGAAATAAAAACAGTCAAGGAAGGAAAAAAAAAAAAAAGAAAACCCAAAAGGCGAAATCTTAGTGTTTCCCTGTCCTCCGCAGAGCTAGGATTCAGAGTGATGGAATTTCCCTGGTGGTGAAACAAAGATGCAATGTGTAATTGCTAGGGCTTAAAGACTCAGAGGGAGAGCATACAGAGAGAACGGTGGCCAGGACAGCGGAAGAGCATTGACTCCAAAGGTCAGGAAGACAGAAACTCTGTTCAGGGAATGTGCAAAAATTCAAAGTCCCTAACCACAGCCAAAAGAAGGCTCAGGAGTACTGAGACAAAGGAAGCAGAAAAGTAGATATCGGTGTGTTTTGTATAGATATGTCTGTCTGAATACACACACACACGCACACACATTCTCCAAGGAAATAATGAAAGAAGAAACTCATGAACATAATTTCTTTTTGTGTTCAGCCAGTATGTACTTCTATAAATAATGCAGTGAATGAGATCTGAGAATGGATTTGTTCAAGCTTCTGGGGAAACAGGAGAATTAACCTGGATAATGCAAATCTAGAACAGGGGATGCAGTTTCAGTGACTAATGAACAAGGAATCTATGCCCTCAGTGTGTGCTACAGAAAAAACAGGCGTGTAATCTATTTCAGACAAGGTAATATTAAGAAAGCACTTGGCTGTTGTACTGGGTTCCATACACATCAGAATCAAGTGTTCAGCCAGTGGGAACTCCACCAAGATTATGAAAGAGAAACAACATTTGTATTAGCAGATAAGAAAAGCAGTTATTCTGAGGAAATAACTCACAGCAACGCAGCTTTTTCTGATATTACCAAACCTGACTTACTCAGAAACTTGAAAGCTATTGATTAAAGTAAACAATCTCTAAATTGGTCATCAGTTTCTTCCATGAGGAATGGAGGCCTGTTCTCAGAGAGACTAAAACCTTGTGCTATCAGCATTTTCACTTATCACTGAATCCAAGTTACTTTTCTCCTTCTTGATGAATTTCTGTTGTTCATGTGACTCAATTTCTTTTTCCTCTGAACAGCCCAATGTTTAGACTTTGGCATTTGAAAGAATAATGTGGGTTCTAACTAGGACTTCTCACCTTTATTTTCAGCTCTTACAGGCTAATATAGCATGGAAAATACCAAGCCCCAGAGAAAGCAGAGGACTATTAGTGTTCAGTAAAGCAACCAAATAAGTCTTCCAGAAATGCTGACAAATAAACCCTTGAGTTAGGAGGAGGCACAAGGTCAAACAAGTCATATGGATTTTTAATGAGGAAGTAATTATATGTTTTTTTCTGAGTACTTTATAAACACTAATTATGATTGCTCCTTAATTTTTCCAGGTCAATAAACAGAACTAGAAATAGATATATAATTTTCTAACCTCCCTGAGTGAGTCAGCAGCAAACTTAGCAACAAGTCTTTTGAGTTTTGGATCTTTATTGATTATCACCCTGCTTAAAATCTTATTCTTTGTGGGCAAGCCTGAATACCTGTGTCCACATGAAAGGGGGCAAATGAAAGTTAATGTAAAAGGGTTTCTTGGAAAGGTACCAACCACTTTAGATAAGAGCATAAGCTTTCTGTATCCATTTGTATCCTTTTTTTTTTTTTTTAATTTTCACTTCACTGTCTTGAAGTAAAAATGGCATTGGACTCAGTTTTACTGGAAAAAAGGAGATCTCTTTGATATGTTTACACATCATTAGTCATTGCATCTGGGAGGTAAGTTGCCCTTGGCTTTCTGTATCTGGCCTCAGTGTAAGTAGATAAAGACAAATGCTTTCTGAATGCCAGGATTCCACAAGTACGCAGCCTAGCCCACCACTGCTCTTACATTTCTCCCTTCATTGTAATCTCTTCAATAGATGCTGTGCTGTAAAACAGCCAAGTTAATTATTTTAAAAGTTCCAATAGTTTATTTTTCAGTAAGATTCTCAGACATATGAATCACCAGGAATAACTGTAGTTCAGGAAAAATTTCTGAGAGTTGGAAGTAACTGCTAACACTTGGTCAAAATCAGTTATATAGGACCAGAAGGCAAAGAAGCAGGAAAAAGCAAAGCTTTGTACTACCCTTAGAGTGCACAGGAGAACCAAGGAGGCATTTTAGCTCACAGTTTAGTGTCATAAAAGAAAAAAAGAAAAAAAAAAGAAAGTTTTTAACCAACCCTGATTTCATTAGTCCCTCTGTGTTAAAACTTTGCACTTAGCTGCACTTATACTGAATGCTGCTTTGAAGAATATAGATATTGTCTTGTAAATGTGGCCATCAGTTCATAAAGCTGAATTCACATTTCTCTTTCAAACTCCAGAAAAACGGGGCAGACAATAATGATGAGGGGGCTGAAGTGATCTTCTCAAAACTTTTACAGTGGTACAAGCTAAGCCTTCATGTTAGTCATATAAACTCTATGCCTCTGAAAAAAGTTCAGGCAAGAAAAGAGTAGTTTTAATACTGAGTAGAACCAGTAAAACAAAAACACAGAGTATCTGTGCCAGCAAAATATGTTTCTGCACAGAACAGAGCATTCACAGGATTTGTGGTAACAGTGTATGGAATCAATTTATGCCTGGCAAGGAAAATAAAAGTATAACATTTCTTATGCAAAGTTTTTTCCACATTCACTCCAACAGTTTGTGTCATTAGTTACATCTGTGACAAAAACATCAAGCAAGCAAGGAAAGAGAAACCTTGGCTAACTTGCACTGTTACTTCATCTCTAGGGCTTACCCCAGTGCACTTTTCCAGTAATAGGATATCTGGATGGGCTCTGTTTAGTCTTATATTAAATAAATTACTGTAATAGTCACATCTCTATAATCTATGAAGTATCCATACTTCTTTCATTCTGTTTAAAAAGTAATATCCACCAATCTTGCAAGTATACTGAGGTTAGTCAATATAAGTCAGTCATACTTATTTATATATCGGTTTAGTTAGCAACTTCTCTTGGTTTAGCCTGTTAACTGTGACCTGTTAGTGTCTTCATGGACAGCAGATTCTGTTAGTAGTTGTCATTGTGGTTTTATGGTAAATTATGTACTAATTCCTAGGGTGGTTATACAATTTCATTTATAATTGTTTATGAAAACTCCAGTTGCAACTGTGAATGTGGCTATAAGCATCTTAATTGCCAGAATGTTATTTCATATTCATCTAAAATTCCTGTTAAGGGTTTAAAAAAACAAAATTAATTCAGTTATGTCTATTTCATTACTAATGGACAAAACTGATTTTTCATTAAAAATCAATCCGCTCTTTAAATATTTTCTCACAAAGACTCATCAGTAGCCACTACCACAGCTTGTTGAAATGCTAAGTTATATGCTGTTATATTTGATTCTGTGATGAGGAATTGCCTGTATCAAACTTGAGAGAGGGACTAAATAGCTAAGCAGTTCTACAGAAATATTTAGTTTCATGTTAGATGTGGTCCTGGAGGGTGCTCCAAGTTGTGAATATTCAGTGAGATGAGGAACTTAGAACATGAAGATAGTAGGATTTAATGCATATTTCATAGTGCTTAGTTTTGAATAATTTCCTGCTCAAGATACTGGTGTGAACCCTGTTCTTATGTGCCTTGTAGGGTAAAAAAATTGCAAGGCACTTAGAAATCAGAATTTTAACTGTAGCAAAAACAGGCAGTTTTGATTAATACTCCCTGTTGTCACCAAGAAAGAAAGGCAGCTGGTCTAAAACAATGGAGTAAATAAGAGACAATAAGACTGTAGCTAGAAGGACTCCAAGGAAAAAGACAGACAAGGAGGGAAGAGGAAGGGATGCTCTATACCTTGAGCTGTGTTTCTGCAAGTGAGACTGTAACTCTGAGCAAAGTAATGTTTTTCTCCATTTATGAGTTTAGCCCAACAGACCTGGGCATTTTCTTTAACTCAAATTGTTAATTAGTTAATTGAGTTAATTAGTCCTTAAACAATGGAGTTGAATATTGCTAAAGTGTGAAGGTCATTTCAGCTTATTTCGTACACTGTAAGTTGGCTATCCTTTTGTCACCCTTTCCTTGTTATTGTTTGTATTCTATGCTGACAGCTGATCTTTTTTTTTCTGGGAAATCCTACTACAGGAAATAATTTATTGTCATGCAGATTTCCTTAGTTTCAGATGAAACCTTACAGTTCAAGACAGCACTTTTCAGCTGATACTGTTACTTACTGTAGCAAGCTGTCTAATTACAAGGTCTTAATTCTAGAATGTTATAAGAGGTGCTCCAATAATCTGTCCACTCTGAAACTTCCTTGACCTACAGTATCCAGGCCAAGAATGTCAAATAATAGATCTGTAATCACTACTGAATAAAATGTCTGTTTGCTCTGGGTAAGGGTGATGTTTGACTTTTTCATTCCATAGGATTGTATAACTTTCTTCCAGAACAAGCAAACAAAAAAATATACTTTTTAAGTTCAACTTCTATAGCTAATAATAAATATACATATAATCAGGAAACACTAATAATGAAGAAAGGAACCAGTAAAATCCAAGATAATTTAATTTGTACTTTTGCAGTAGGCAGTTGAACATTTAAGTCTGTTCTATTGCAAAGTATGTAACTATTCATAACTACATTATACCATGTAAAAAAGAAGAATTTATCTTCCAGATTCCTAATTCGCAAAGACAGACAAAGGCTCCTTTACTATATATTGAAGGAAAATAGCATTATGCTACTAAGCATCTGACCTTCAAGGTGTTATGCTAATTTGAATGCAAAATTCATCATCTTTAAAAATTTTGTGGTTTCCTGAAAATTATCCTTTACAGTGAAAATATTCACCTCTCTGGAGTTGCCTCCAGAAATAAACACTTAGCATAAAATGAAAGTGTGTGTATTGCTCTTTGATTGTCTCTAGTCCTATTTTGAGAGTTCTGCTGATGTTACTGATGATCTTTTGTGTATGTACAGATTTTGGTAATCTACAACGTTACTGGAATTCACTGTTTCTTATGCCATAATTCCAACAGACCTTGTCAAAGTGCAAGGTGAGTTCAGTTTTCATCAACTGCATCTTTTTCTCCATTTCCATATTCCCAGTCAGGTCTCTGTTTCTTTCAAGAGTCTATGTCCCAAGGTCTCTTTAAATAATCAAAGAAACCTTGGAGAAATGTTGTAGCTGTTGTGCACAAGTAGTCCAATCCTTCCATTCCACTCAATAGTCCAAAGCTGACTGGAGAACACTAGTGTAATACCAGCCTCATACCAGACTAGAGGAGGTATTTGCTACTGGTGGGCATTACACGTGACTTTTATATTTCAAAATCTTAATGAGGATCTGCTTCCCTTGGCTGAGTTCTGGGTAGGATGTAGCAGTATAACACATGCTAGCTAATAACTCCTCAACAGGGTATGGTTTCCAGGAATTTGGTATACCACTTTTAATCCAGATTTTCAGAAGAAACTTAAATTTCATGTTTAAAAGGAGCACTTAAGTCTTTCAGCTTGGAAAGGAATTTATGAAGATAGTTACTATGCTTCCAAATTTCAAAGAAAAAAATGGCATAGAAGAAAAATTGGAGACTAAAAGCATGTATTTCTGCATAGACTGTGTAGCACCAAACACCTACTCAGTGATTTATCTAATAATGAAGCTTGTTCAAATGGTTCTTCTCAGGCAGCAGCAGAACTAGAGCTGCCAAAAGCTGTTGTAGTTAATACCATGCCTGTGCCCAAATTGTTGTCTTTAAACTCTGTGTAACCCCACTATAGTCTGTAGGAGTGTGAAGCACATAGGAAATGTTGACTGTGATATATACTTATCTATATAGAGGATAATAATCCGCTGATATATCCAAATTGGCTAGAAAATAACTTGTGTACTGTCATGCCACATGATGTGTATCATGGCAAGTCTTGTCTTAATTCCAGAGTCAAAGTTATTTTAGGTTTGCATGTGTAATTTGTTCTAATTTTTTTGCCTGCTTATATTGCTCTGACTCCCAAACTACCTATTAAGCCCTTGAAAGCAGAAACAAGCAAATCCTCTCTCTGCCTTTTACTTCTTTCTCTGTCTCTCCCCTAATTGTTAGAGGGACAATGAAATAAGGAATAGGCTAGACAATCCATCTCTGCCATTAATAATAATGCTGTGGAGTTGAGGAAAAAGAAGGGAGAAACAGCAGCTCTGGAAACTTCTGGCTGCTGGATTAAGCCAATATGTACTCTCTCTATCCAGATTTATTTAAAATGCTGCTCAAAGATTTTGACCTCTCAGAGTTTGGAGAGGTCCAATTATGTGAAAATATTTTGAAAATTTTCTTCTATTCTTTTGTTATGACATTTATTTATCTTCTGTTTACTGAATGGGTACTGGAAGCAGGTTTATCAGATGTGTGAATAACAAAACTGCCCAATTTGTGCTGTACTGCTGCAGTGCTGGAGAGGAATGAGTTAAGAAGAGCGGAGATCAAAGCAGCTGGAATCTATCAAGCAATCAGGGCCCGCTGCCAGGGAAGAGAAGGAACTGGGGCTGAGACAATGGCTTTGATCCCAGGAAGAGAGGGCTGTGGGTCAGGAAGAATGAAGTAAGGCTAATTCTGTTTACTTTGGCCCTGTTTTTGAGTGGGCTCTTCACCCTTAGAGGTGATTTTTTTTTTGAATTGCTTTTATAACTTCTTGCCATAGCGCTGAATCAAATTTACCTATGTGACAGTGAACGTGAAAGTAGCTAAGTGAAGCTGCGCTGTAAAATTATGTCTGAGTAGCCTAGAATAATCTTGCATGTATTGCAGATTTGCACTAGGCCGAGTGCTGGCATGTATATGTGAGAGGTTGGCCAGTTTGAGTCAAAAGTCTTAGGTTAAGGATGTCACTGTGTAGACTGGGATATGTTTGAATTATGTCATTGGTTAACCCATAGCAAAGACAAGCACTTAAATGTTAACTTTCATTTGGATTCTGTAGGTTTAAATCCTTACAGCTTCACTCTAAGGTGAAGCATTAAGTATTTAAAATCTGATGATTTTCTGCCTTTGTAGGTGAGCAATCTGTGTCGATAGAAGAAGCTTTTTCTGTGTTCTCAGGTCTGTTCCATGTAGCATTCTTAGGGTTTTCTTCGTGGTAGACTACTTAATGGATGAGACATCAAACTCGAGGCTATCCAGTATCAATTGTCTCCAGTGACATAACTCTGGATTCAATATATGGTACTTCACGTGCTTTAGATAGACAAAAGTTCCAGCTGGGAGGATTCAGTACTTTTACGCTTGTGTTGGCTTCTGGCTTCTCGGTGTTCATCTTGGTTCTTCCACAGCTGAAAGTTGCTGATGTCTGAATGATAGCTCTATTACGGCCAGCTATAGTTAAAACAATTCTTTGTAGGCTGTATGTGATGGCTTTGTGCTCGTGCTTGGGAACTCAGTCCTTAACAATATAAGTAGTAGTTATGCTGTAGAGCGAAAGCTCCTATTATGCTGCCATTTTAGTGAGCAAATGTAACTTGATGGCATGATAAATTCTAATGTTAAACATTACATATTTTTTGTTTGCTCTCTTTCACCTTGTTAAAAGTAGGTTTTACTTTGGGAGGCACATCTCCAAACATGCAGTTTTAATATTTCTTATCTTTTATCTCTGTTTAAACATATTGACTAGTTACTAATGCAAGTTTACTCTTTGACTTTAATAATTTAATTAAAATAAATAAATTGAATATTACGTAGACTTTTTCCTCCCAAGTAATTCAAAACCACCTCTTTTTCAACTTTTTTATTTCTGTATTTGTATTCTGTCTCAATCCCATGTTTCCCTCCTTATTTTTTCTATCCTATGAATAACTTAAGAAAAAAAATACAAAGGAACTTTGTCTGATGAAATGAAGGTGTAATTGTCCTGACATCAGTGTAACTATTTGCACCAAGGGAGCTGTAGAAAGGAGTTTTGCTCAACCAAGATAAATTAAGGTGGAATTTACAGTCCTGTTGGAACAAAGAGGCAAATTCTTGTAGCAGAGGATTCACTTTTTTGTAGTTTTCTGTCCTTTTTTAATATGCATGTGAAAAGAGAATGATCAAATTCATTCATGTATGACAATGTTTTTGCTGTTAATGTATTCTGGAATTAGAGTTGTCCTCAGGAGAAGAGTGTTTGTTCTGGTGAGGTAAAATGAGAAATAATCCTGATCCTTGCTTTGAATTAAACCTATTCTGAATCACGGCTTTCACAGAGATTAAAAAGCTCAGGTAATTTCTCTCTCCAGCACTCTTCGGTTAAAGCTTCTGCTGCATTGCCACTTGATAGAGGCAGAAGCGCGTACTTTCTGTAGAGTTCAGATTTGTACAAATTGCATGTACCAGCTATGATGTTTCTGGCATGGTGTGGATTCTATAAGCTCACCAGCTCTTTGAGAATCTTGCATAAAAAAACCTCCATCCCCTGGAGTTAGGGAATTGTTCCTATACACAACCAAGTCTTCACATTACATCTGATTACACAATATCCTCCTATGCAGAAAAACATAACTGAAGCTGTTAAATCATATTTATGATTCCTACTTATGGCCATACAACAAATCCTGTAATACTTGCTGTGGTCTCTGTAGATTTTTGTATCTATTTTGGATATTCAAAGGGATGTGGTTTGAACTAGAGCACAAGAATGCTCCACGCAAGACAGAGGAATCCTGGGAGTGTACGCATGAGAGTAAGTTAGCGCTGAAGTTTAGTTTTGTAACATATACCACAATTCCCAGTGGAATATTTTGGCACAGTGATGACTATTCATCTGTTGAGCATAACACTGGGATAGTCATTAGTGTGAATCAGTGTTGAGAGCATGAAGTCAAAAGCAAAATGATGAACTTTGCGCTGAAGACTCTGAGCTCTGGAAATTAACAGGCCTTCTGTTTCTTTATAAGAATACACTGAGATCAGTCATGGATAACTTTCCCTTGAGTTATTAATTTTCTAATATTTTCTGAATTCTCTTACTATATATAAAAAAGAAAAGCTCTGTTTTCTTTCGCATGATACAAGTCAGATAAGGCTTTAAGCCAGAAACAGTGAATGCAATGCTTATTATACTGCTTGTTAACAGCTTTCAACTGAACTTCATGCTATGAGAAAAATTTAATGAATAGGATCATTGCACACAAAATTTAAAATGACATTTGGCCTAACAAGGGCTTTAAAAATGATTGGCATTTCTGATCAATTAAAAGTGAATGGCTTTTTCTGCCAGTTGAAGAAATAATTTCTGTTTTGAGCTCAACTGTTCTTATTGTATACTCAGTAGTGCCTATGAAATTGATTTCTGAGATCAGAAATAGAAGAGTGAGTCCACATTTGCAAACCCAATCAATTTAAATACCTGATAGGGAAGAGGAGGAAGGAAACTTGTTTTTTAATAAGTAAGGCTAACTCCTTGTCTAAAGTAAGAGACTTATTTATCCTCGTATAACACATACTTGAGAATAAATGAAAACTGCAGCTGATGTTGACTTCAACTGTACAATAAATATAAAGTAGAAGAACATGCTGTGTTCAAAATTTCCAGCTGTCATTAACTTGTCCTTGCCTGAATTAGGATTTATTCCCAGCCAATTGTTAAGGGCCATCCTATCATCATCTCAATAGAGATCAAAATACAAGGGAAGGACTAAACTTCTGTAATTTGGAATATATTTTATTATAAAGTCTGGGTGATTCTTAAAGTGAAGTCAGCCTTAGTAACTGACAAGAATGTACTCTGGAATTACACTTGAAATAAGGATGTTGCTCAGACAACCACAGCTAAAGAGTTCTGGAACTTTGCACATCTTGGGAAATATGATTTAAAAATAAAAGTGGCTGACTTTTGATTTTGGTTAAACCCAGTTCTACTTTTGTGTCACTTCGGTGGATTTTTTTTTTTTTTTTTAATCTGTGGATATGTTGCAGCTGAGGCAAGTCTAAAAAATGTTGATTTTTTTTTAAAAGCTTTTCCTTATAAACAATAATAACATTGCATGCATGTTCCCAAAAGCCACATCAATAATTCAAATCTTCTGCTATTTGTAGTATATATAGAAGTCAATGCCAATTGAAAGCCTTGATGTTTGACACTTTTAGCATATGTTGTATCAAAGTCTGAAATTAGAAATGTGGCTCTAACTTAAGATGATGCTAAAGTAATAGTGAGATTTCCTCAAAGGGGAAAATTATTTATTTATTTGTCCATATGTAGTTCAAAAAATTGTACCTTAATTTGAATGGAGATAGAAATTCTTTGCTAGATTGCTGGGATTTGTAGATGATGCGGTCTATATAACACTTTCCCAGTAGAAAAATGAACTGGAGGAAAAAATGTGTGTCATTTTTATGTCAATGTAAAGTAGCACTTTAGCTGTCGCTATTGTGACATTGCGGTCTACCGTTAAGAATTATAGAATAAATAACATCTCTTTCATAAAACAATAGAAAATTGAATGCTGCTTAATTCTTTTGTTAGTGCAGGAAAAGTATGCCTGGTGGAGTTTGAACTGGTTATAATGTCCGCTATTTTGCTTTTCCAAAATAATGAAAGAATAACATTGTATAGTGCTGACATTCAAATAGCCTCAGATTGATTTTTTTTTTTTTTTTTTTTTTTTTTTTTTCCTCCTGTGATGCCAGCTTAAGGGTTTGATTCTACAATTAACTTGAATCAATTGCAGTCCTGGGAGCTTAATGGTACAGGCTAAACTACTTCCTGCTGCAAGGAGATAAAGTAACAGAATGACATTTTGAGCTATCAGAAGTTTTAGTTAGTTGCAGTCTTCAGCTTTTGACCTTTCTTACCTCTCTCCCATAATACTGTGCCTATATTGGGCTGCTTGTGTAACTAGCATTGCAAAAGCTAATCATTCTTTCTAAATACTGTTATCAGGGGTAAAAATGTTTGACAGACTGTAATAAAATGAAGGAAAATACAGATAAGTAGCTTTATCAGACACCAGTTGGCACTAAAAATTTATTGACAATGTTTGCAATTGGCATTAAAAATTACAATTTTTAGCTCAGTGTTGTGCTTTTATCCATGCTCTCATTTTTCCCAGTGGTGTATGGGGTGGATTTTGTGCTTGGATGCTCCACTTCCTTTTTGGCAATGTGTGCCTCTGCTTCAAGAAAAAATGGTGGGTTAATGTCAATGTCTGTATTATTCATATAAAGTGTAGCTCCAGGTTGGTATTAGACCTGCTGATTAGAAGTTCAGTATTTCATTTTCTTGTTTCTTGGACACAGTGTTTGCCTGTGATGAGGACACAGGATTGCATTTATAGTAAAATTATTGAGTCTTGACATATGTGTAGAAGAACTAAACCCAATAAATATGATTTAGCCTAAAAATATATCAAATAAAGTCTCATCTGGTCTTCCTGTAACTGCAAATGTGTTGATAGAAAAACTTCCTGTTGTTCTTGATGGCTTCTGGAAGGCTGTATCCCAGTTTGTGACTTAGATTATCAGTTGTTATCTCTACCTGCTCTTTCCTTTTCTGCATTGCCTTAATTAAATATCCAGTTCTGTGTTTCTTTCTCTTTTGTATTTACTTTCCATGAGATCTTACGTGTCAATTCTCTGGGCATACTGAAGCCTATCTCCTGAAGATCTATTGTTTTTATTTTGGTGCTTCTCTCTCCTATTTTTTTCTCCTTGAGCTTTGATCATGTTGCCCAAGATGCTGTCCATTAACATGCTCCAAAAAGTTGTCACCAAGATCTTCTGAGAATGGGTAGACCAGTCACAATTCAAATTTCAGATCTGATTCCACTCACTTTCTGGATTTTTGGATGAGCATATATGATTTTGAGTATGAAATACTGCCTTTTCATTCATCTCCTCTGAACAAGCTCCATACTTAAATAGCAAAGATATGAAAATGCTACAGATTAGAATTACAGCAGGCTCCTTAACGAGCCCCTCCTTTGTAGAACAGGAAGGCATGCAAACAGGGAGTAATACTTAAATATCTCCTGAAAACAATTCTATACATCCCAAGACTTTATTGTCTTTTTTTTTTTTTTTAAACGTTCGCATAGAATCCTGCTTTCTCTTGCAGCTTGAGTCCCTAAAACCTTTACTGACCTTGGCTCTATACCAGGTAGATTTCCAAAACACTCATCTGTCCTTCCTCCTCTGTCCACGACTGGAAGCAGGAGGCACTTAATTTGCAGATAAAGAACAGGCTCAAACTTTTGAGATTTTTTTTTTTTACTTTTGATCTAGTTTGGAAAGCAGAAAAATGTTTGAATCCTTAATTCTGCTTTTGGCTTTTAAACTCCACACATCAACAAAATTCTAACTAAACACATTTTGCCAAATGCAGAAAAAACCCTGAAGTATGTAATAAAGGAGAAATTCTTCTCCATAAGCATTAGATAGAATTTGTAACAAAATTCTAAGGAGTGTTCCACAAAAAATATTTCATTTTGAACTTGAAGTGTCCTTTCCATTCAGCGTATCATCATGGTTTTAGTTACACTTAAGGAGAGCTGTAGAATTCTTTAGAAACACATCCTGTCTCCTGGTATGTCAATTCTGAAATGCAACTGATTCAGCATATCTCTATTCTGGGAGAAAAAAATCTCCAAATCCTGTTCTTTACATGTACAGACTTGACACATTTTTATTTTTGAAAAATGGAAGTCATACTAGGATGTTTAGGGTAATCTGTTGAATCAAGAGTCTGTTCTGAATTAAAGCTAAGTAGAGACATCCCAAGAGAAGGATCTTTTTTGAAAATAAGTGCTAATTTTTTTTGTCTTTTACTTCTAAACACATGGATTGTGACCAAAAGTGTATACTGACTTAAATTTTACTGTAGCTGAACATCCTTGAACTAACAGAAGGAGACTGCTTACCTTTTGAACAAGTGTCTCCACAGTAGTGTTGAACAGACCTAAACCATGCACGTTCAACTCTGACCACTTAGCCGTTCACTTGAAGTTTGCAAATGTTCCTCTTTAGGCAGGGTCAGAATGTAAGATGGGCCATTGATAATGATGATTTGAAGTATCCAGAGGTGCAGTAGGCTATACCTGTGCTAGGGAGTACCTTCACCATTTCAAACACTTGAATGGATTGATACGATTTAATGCAAACTTCTAAATGAAATACATGTTAAAAGTTGCAGTTTCTGGACTTACTGAAACCAATAATAAGACTTCCACTGACTTCAAATGGAAACAGGGTTTCTCATGTGTAGTTCATTGGTATTTTAAGGTTTCAATTTGTCCCTTTAATAGCCTTCTGTGAGAATATGTACAAAACTCAATGCCAAACTTCAGAGCTCAGTTGTTGTCATACTAATGGTGTTCCTTTAAGGTACAAGTCCCTTCATTTCATCATGTGCGTGTCCTTTTCTCTGAAATGGACAATACGGGGAATCAGTAGCATAAGATGAGTAAAAGTGACATTTGCTTGGAAAGTGGGAAGCTAATACTAGAGTATCTGCATATAAGGTGTAGTTCTTCTATAGCTATAATACAAGATTAAGAAGATGCAACAGGAATATTTTATTCTCAGCTAAAGTCTCTTTTCTGTCTCACAAACTGGAGCTGTGGTATCATCCTTTCTCCTCCCATCCTGCAATTCATGTCAGACATATCTGATACAGTCATATGATGTGTCTATGAAAACAGAAGCTTGACAGAGGGCAAGATACCTCATTGTACAAGACGTTTTTTGCACGTAATCTAGAACACTGATGCCCTGATGCCATTTTGGACACAGACCTTAACAAGAAAACTGAAATAAATGTAGGGGAAGATTACTGAGAAGTTCAGGGAAACTGGGAAGAGGCTAGATCATGGTTTGCTTCAGTTACAAAGATGAAGGCTAAGAAGGTTTCTACTGTTGTTCCCAACTATTTGTTAGATGACTTTTTTTCATAATTGAAGATTGACACAAGAAGAAATGTGTATGAATTGGATCAAAGTTGTTTTAGGTTGGAGAGCAGAAGGAAGTTGTTAAAACCTTTCTGGAGTAGCCTTCTAATAAGAATACTACAAATATAAACATAATAGTTGAAAATTTTTAATAAAAAAGGAATTTAAGTTGGTAGACTGCTGCTGCCCAAAACCACACTCAAGAACTAAGATGGTCTTGTGTCCCTAAAATAGGAGTATTGAGTCTCAGGAATGCCCTTGTAGCATTAAGTGTTACACTGTCTGAGTCCTCTGCAGTATGCACACAAACAATTTTTTTGCATAATTTATATAACTGACAATTCCAACAATTCTGAGAAAAAGCTCAACAAATTAATTATGTGTAAACTGTTGTCCATAAATTTATCTAAAAGAAATTTTGGCATTGCTTTTGTTTAGGAATGCACCTGACCTTTTCTGTTCCCTTGTACAATAGAAGTATGAGTGTCAGTGCAAGTTTAACAAGATCCAGACAGTAAAAGGTTTGCCAAATCCTCTTTACAGTATATGTATTTACTCCAGCCTCAAGATCCTTTTATTCGCAAGATGCTAATTGTTGAAAAATATCAGTTTTCCAGATAAATTCAAATGCTTGGGTGGGGAGGGAAGGATGAAGTTTGGAAGTGCAGAACATGAAGCAGTTCACACCCTGTTTTTATTCTGTGAGCCCAAACTGAAAGAGCCTCATTTGAACTGCATGTTTTCATGGGAATACTGTCCATGTAATCCATATTCATATCAACGCTCTTATGCTTCAAGTCTCTGCAAATATTTCTTTAAGTTTCTCCAGAGCTTACCTGTTTCTGGTTTACTGATATTAGCTTAAAAAAAGAAAAATCAAGGCAACAAATCAGTATGCTTTTAATCACAGATTTAAAGAAATACATGATTGGACACCCCTGAAGAGACTAAACTGGCATAGCCAAGAATTATAATGCAAAAGTACTATCCTGTAAATCAGGACAAGGTTGGGCGATTCCTAGAAATTCTTAACTGGATTACTCTTTCCTCACATGAGCCATCCCACTGGTTTCATTGGGCTTCTGTGGTTTTGCTGGAAATAATCTTATTTGCATCCTCAGTGTGGGCTTCCAGAGTCACTTGCCTGTATGTTCGTTGGGAGAATATAGTACCATTGCATTATGGTCTACTGTGTTTGCCAGGAGGAGTTCAACTGGTTTTTCATGTTTCAGCCATAAATGATTTGGTTCTGGCTTATCTGAGTCACCACTCTTGGTTACATGGTTTGTTCTTTGCACGCAGGAGTGGCATTCAGAACTGACACTTCCTGCACACAAAGGCAGGTTAGTGTCAATAGGCCTTTTAAGGGACTTTCCATCCACCATCCTTGACCCAGGGATGTGCTTCCCACCTGGGGTCTGCTGTAGCACTTATTTGTTAACATTCTGGACACACTGCAAATTACATCCAGTTAGGGAAATGTTTGAGTACAGGGTTTTAGTCTGCATCCTTGTTACAGAAATGTTTGGCTGTACAGTGATACTTATTGCTCTCTTATGTACAAACCACTCTGCTGGAACAACACTTTAAGTATCTTGTATTTGTTTCCCAGCAAGTGTCTGAAATGGAGTATGAGGCTAGCTTCCAGCTGTTTTTTTCCACTAGGTTTTTGGTGTTAAATACAATTAATGTCTCATTTCAAGCAAGAATATTTTAGAATAAAAATTTTAATCTGACTTGAAGGTGATGTTTAAGTAAACCTGTTTAATACCTAAGGCTTGCTACTGTGTCAAGTTCTGTACTTCAGGGTTTGTTCCCTTACATTAAATTTCCTACCTTTTTCAATTGAGTCTGAACAGAATGGCAGTCTTTAACATAACTTTGCATCAAGTCAGCTCGAAAGGCCTGCACTGTCCTTGACCTCAGCCATACTGTGGATCCTTGAGAAGTGAAGTAATTCAGTTTCTAGGCCAGAGGAGAGTAGATTAATGTATAAATTTCCCCAGATGCCTGAATTATCTTCTCTTGCAGTAAGTATGCTAGGAATTTGGGTAATTTGATATTGGAGGATGGCATGATATTTTTTTATTTTTCTTTCTATTTTAATAAGATCAAAGTACTAAATTAACTTGTCTTTCATTTTCCTTAAATTGTAATGCCTTATAAATTTTACAGCATTAGTATATTCTATGAGTGTTTTTTTAATAAAATCTCCCTCTTCTTTATTATATAATAATAAAGATGAGTAATGTATACGTACATTGTATTTCTCTTCCATATCTTGTTAGGTCTGTTTTTCATAATTCTTTATGCATTGGTCATATTTAATAGGTAATTGCAAATACATATCCAATCCAACAGGTTCCCAAAGGATTGCTTGGTTTGGATGGTATTAGGAGCTGGAAACTTGCCTCTGGGAGTGCCTTACATGTCCTGTCTGTTGCTCTTTTCCTTTTATTGGGAAACTTTCTTTTGTCACATGAGAAAGTGGCGTGGCAATACTATTACATAAAAGCATACTCCATCCCTTTGTATTTATTTCACACAACACTTAAAAAGGGATATATGTTTGGGGAGGTGCCATGGTTTTTAAGTGACTTTAACAAAATTTTACTCCAGGCATGCATGTGTGCTCCAGAAGGGTGGAGACATGCTCTGTGTGGAAATACAATGACTGTAGGTCTGCCCTTCTGTGTTTCTTCAGCACAGAGCCCCATTCTAGAACATGTGTTATATCCAGTTCGTGGTAAACTGTGGCAAAATCTGTTTTTTACTGTTAGTGGTTAGTCATCAGTTAAACATCACACTGAGATCTGTGTTGTTGGCATAGTAAACTTTGAGTCTTACTCTGTTCTGCTTTATAAAGAAAGATTTCTAATTTCTGCAGTGCAGAAATATAGTAACGGAAAATACCAAGGAATGAAAAATAGACTTATTTTCAATTTAAAACAACTCTGCATTCACATCTTTAAGAGCTCCATTTCTTCTGTCTCCTGGTTGCAGCACTAAAAAAATAGTACTTTTAATTGCCTGCTGTAGTAAAGAGAAGTTTAAGGCAGTTATTTTCAGGCATTGAGAGGTTACAAAATCTGAATTTATCCTTTTAGATCAGATGGCTAAAGCAACTGCCATGAGCCCAGATGTCTTAGCAAGGTATTTCCAAGCAAGGAAAATTGCCAAGGAACAGAAGGTTATATGCAGGCAATCCAAGTAATGAAGTATTCTTAGGTATAGGGTCAATAACACAGCCAAAAAAGCTTTATTTCCATGTGTGAAAAGGCATAGTTTCTTTAGTTAAGAAAATTAAAGTTAAAATAATGTGTTCATATAGCATTCTGGCAGAGTAGTTATATCAAAAAGCAAGAGGATGCCAAAATTGTGTTAATGCATCGAGTCATAGATCACATGTATTGCTCTGAAAAATGAGAATAAAGGATGTCAATTCCATTTTGATATGGCTAAGGTGATATTGCTATAAACTTGAGAAGGTAATTTGTGGCAAAATTCTTGTAGACGATTTTCATATCTTTGGAAGATATGTCCAAAAATTGCTTAAATGGCAGTTACCCTCATGTAGTTCACTTCTTAAAAGGGTTGCGGTTAGAATAGATGGGTTTGAATTCAGTTGCTGATAAAACCTTTATCCGAGCTATAGTCATAAATGTTTTTTGCTTAATACTCCTGAGTTTCTTTAATGGTGTAGATTTGGAAATGAAGGGGTTGTTTTAGTCCTAATCATGCATACATATTCACAACAAACATGCATGGCCTCACTTCAGTAGAACAGTATGCTAGGAAGTTACTGACTCTGCAGAAAAGTCAAATTATCTTTTAAACAAAAGTCAGAATTGTACTATAAGATAAAGAAAGTCATCTGCTGTAGTGCTGACCTATTCATGGAACACCAAATCATCGGAATATAAGGAAAACCATTTTGGATACAGATATGACATATTTGGGAAGAGATTCATAAAAGATTGAGGAAAACAAGGGAAAACTACCAGACTGACTGTTAATTACTAGAATGAATTTGCCATTTGTAGTGTGTCTTCCCCCCCACCCCCCCCCCCCAAAAAAAAAAACATGAGGGCAAAATGCAACCTTATCACTTCCATTTTTGTTTTGGAAGTTTTTTTAACTGGGAAAAATAAAGCAAATCTACACTGTAGTGCAATTCTTTCAACATAACTTTCTCTGCTTTGGGTTTGACTGACAGATTGGTACAATACAACATTTAGATTTTTACAGTAAATTCTGTACTCCCTGTGAATATTACATAGAGCCTTGGAAACATGGAGTAATTTGAAGTGTTCTTTATAATAAAATTATGGTTTAGAAGAAGAATTGAGAATTTCGAAGAGAGATTAACCATTTAAAAATTTAATTGAACATTTAAATAGTAAAATCCAAAGTGAATCAATAACAGGAATATAAATATTTAATAAGTAAATTTCTTGATTCTTCATAAATGTTGAGAATATTTTCTTAGAGTCAGCCTCCCCCACTGCCTTCTTACATTTCATCCCTTTAGTCTTTGCCAATTCCAAAGCCTGCTACCAGGATAAAGAAATAGCATATCAAGTTCTTACCTAAGAAATACTTCTATTTTGTTGTACCTGCTGGCTTTAGTGCTTGTACCAAGTTTTCCTTTATAAAACTCTGTTCTCAGTGAATTTATTAGTTATAGAAGAGAACCGGGTAGACAGAACCTTTGTGAACTCTCTTTTCATGTCCACAGTGATTCAAATGCAAACACGTTCTTCTGGATCTGGCCAGAGTACATAGCTTGAATAATGGAACAAGTGATTTTTGCTTTGAGGAATGAGACAAGCTTATTTTCCAGTCACAAACTCTTTGCAGTTAAAAGACAAGTAAAAAGGCTCTGAAAACTGTGTGACATTTTACGAAAGGCTTATAGATAATAATCTACGTTACTTAAAAACATTAATTTTCGTTACATATTAACTACTTTCACTGTAGAAATGTTGCTGCATCTGTGATTATAATGCGAATTTAATTCAGACTTTTACCATATTAAAATACTATGCTGTCTCTCAACTAACCTGTCTTGAATGTAGCATTGCTGGAGTACAGTATACTCTGCCTTTCTTTGTCTCAAGGTATTGTGGCATGACACTGGGATATTAGGATTTTCCAAAGTCTTCAGGAGCCAACATCGGGAAAACCTTGTTAGAGAAGATACAGTGCCCCAAAGTGGTGCAAAAGAACTGGAGGAGAGAAAATGGTCCATATATTTTCAAAACAGAATAATTTTTTGTTTTGTGGGCACAGTATATTATCTACATTCAGTTTGCGATTCTGTCTGTTTCTACAGTGCAATGTTTCAGGTTTGCAAAACATTTCTGGATGCTGTCAGTGTAAGTTTGGATTCTGTAATGCTGTTGGCTAGTGCTTGTATACACAGGGAAGATGTTTTTGGAACTCTCCATGCATGCATGGAGCTCCACCAAGATGAATCAGCAGCTCAGGAAATTTAGTCTTAATATGTCTTCCAATTTTTTTTTAAAACAAGTGAAAGCTTAGTTCTGAACTTTTTTCCGAAGATCAAATTATTGTCCTGCCAAAACTTTGACCATCTCTGAACAAATGTCTGGGATGGTCAAATTAGTGGTGAAGCCAAGTATCTGTTCTCACCAAAATGCTAAATTGAACCCAATCTCATCCTAGTAAAAATATAGTGAATGTCATAACATTACAACACCTTAAGTGGTATGAAAGTTGTCTACCATGTATAGAAGAAGTAACATTATAGGAGAAGTCTGCAATCACTATACTCTTAAAGATAACTAGCTGGCAGAAAATTATCCTATATTACCAATGAATTTAAAACTGTGTAAATGAATGCTACTCAGTATGTTTGCTTTTAGGGTAAGCAGGGCAATGGCATGTGTTTCATTGCCCCACCTACAATTAATTCTGTATGTATTTCCTTTCAGCTAACCTGTTTCAAGTTTACACTAAGGGCAATGGGGGGTGGGGGGCGGGATAGGTGTCTGTTTCCATTAATTTTGTAGAAATGAATGGGCCACCTACCTAATAATTATTTAACTCTTTTAGTATGTTTATTATCCCTTGCAGACAGAAGTCTTCTATCTGACAGCATGCACCGTAGTTATACTTTACTCATCTGCAAATCCAGACACCTATTTCAAATCCTATATACTTATTTTTTAATACAGAATATCTGCAGAATGTGAAATAGTGCATTGCTCTTCTGATGTTGTTTCATGTCAAGAAAAATATCTAAGTATGTTGGAGATGTTGGGGGGAAAAAATACAGTATTCATACTGTGGTAAGTTTGCTGGAAAAGTAGATGGCATTCTTCCAGGGAAGACAGCAGCAAAAACAACAACAAAAAAATCTTACTAAGTTTCACTTTTGAGTGGATTCTGCTACCTGGAAGTACTGAATAAATGGAAATAAGTTAATGGGAATGAATGGATAAAGGGGAAAAGATAGTTATTTCTGTGTTAACACTGTCATGATCTTGCAACAAAATTGCAGGAATTCTTTGAAATCTTTCATGAGCAGTTGAGCTTTTTTTCTTTTTTTTTTTTTTTTTCCAAATTTTCCTTTTGCAGTAGTGGTCATCTGTTTCAGCTACTTTAATTTTTTCCATTGCTTTTTCTAATGCTATCTCTTTTCCCTGCTTATGTCACCTTAGCTGCTGTAGTAATGCATTAATAAAATAAGGTAATTGTGGTCTACGGGTCAGTGTAATACTCATCCCTCCCCCATTTTCTTTCACCCATTTTTTTTCCCCTCTATCTCTTTGATTGGTCCACACAATTTCCAATTAAATGTCCTTCAGTTTTCTGACATCTGGAAAGCCATTTGTTTATCCTCATGACAGCATAGAGAAACTATTAGGTCTGAAGAACTGTGTTACCAATGCAGAAAAGACTGATTCTCTTCCACTTTTAAAAAGGTCATAACAAAGCAAATGCAAAGGAAAATAAGTAAAGAGACTCCAAGACTTTAGAAAGCAGAAGGAGTCATGTTCTCCTTCCTTGCCCCATGTATAGTTTATGGACTCAAATGAGTAAGAACAAAATCTATCCAAAGTAAGCAAAGGCAATAGAATATGATGCTATTATTTTTAGATAGTAAATGCCTCTGTTCCATTTGTCTTTATTTCAATAAAACCTTCATGCCCAAGCAAGTAGAAATTCCAATCTTTGTCAAAATCAGCACAGTTTTACTAACAAATGAACTCTTCCCTTTCTGTCCCCTATCCCCTGATTTCACTGACAAACTGCACATATTAGTAAATTATAAATGATCTTGAAGACCATCAGAGAAAGCAGTGTTCTACTGCAGGAGATCCTTGCAAGCCTTCAGATGACATTTTTCGAATGTGCAGGTTAATGTAAATTAATAATCAGTCTCACCAATGCTAGTAGGAGGCATTCTGACAACACAACTCTGGGAATTTTGCAGCCATTTCTAGAATGGAAGAATACTCCACTAAACTCTCCCTCAAAACTTAATGATCAAGTGACTCTTTAGAGGAAGTCGAGCAATACTGTTCTTGGAAAGTGAATACAAGGTTGAGCAATAACAGGGCGGGGATGTGAGCTGGCACCTCCCTTTATTTTCATTCACAGAAGAGAAAAATCACTTACAAAAAGATAATTTACTCTTCCAAAAAGCAAAAAAGTTAGTTAATTCCTTTCTCCTACCTGTCTCTGGCTGTGGATGATTTGACATGCTGAATTCAAAGGGGAACTTCTGCATCTTTTGCCAGAAATGAAATAAAAAATTTAGACTTTCCTGCTGCTATTAATGATACTTTCCAGATTCTTAGAGAATGCCCACATTCTCTGTTGTGAACACTGCCAACCAAGTAGTTGTGATTCTTACAGAAACACTTCCTGCATTATTGCCTGCCTGCAGTTAGTACAGGATTTACCATTCTCTCCTTATCCCATCCTTTGAAACTAATTATCTGAGGATAAAACAGTTCAGCTTTAACAAGTCAACATAGCCACAAGGTATAAACAAAGTGACATCTACTCATGTTTTCAAAATGGTCAATGGTGCCTTAATTTTAGGTGGTAAATTTCTTTAAAAAATAAACACGTAACTTTCAGGATAAGCTTAGCACCAATACTTCTCCCAGGAAGTTTCAAACAAACCAGCGCTTTGAGGTCCCTTTCTTGTTCTAAAATCTTGTGGAAAAGTTACTTTTGCCTCACTGATACCTGGAGATCAGTGTTAATTTCAGTGATTCCCTCTGTACAACTTATTCATCTGTTTGTAACAGATGGCAACTTTTTCAATGCTTGCTAGCATTATTCTTTGTTTCTTTTCCTATGTCTCTTTCCTGCTGGTGTTCTCATATTCTTTCTGTCTTCTTCCTGCATATGCTTACCTTCATGTGTATCTTAGAACTGTCTGGAGAACATGGTCAATATTTTGTGAAAATGAAAAGCTGTTTCTATGCTAGAATGAAATATTTTATTAACTCATAGTTCATGTTTAAAACACTTACTTGGCAAGTCTAAGTGTCTGCTTCATTTGAACTTGTATGTCTGATGTGTGTTCTAGCTTCTGCTCCCTAGAGTTAATCTCAATTTTTAGTGTTGCATCTAGTGCTTGTTGTATTGTAGTGTATGCACGTGGGCTTATTAGAATATTGCAGAGTCTGCCTCCCCTTTTCTAGACCAGGAGTTTGACATAGTTTGCAATATTCCAAAATGAGTGGGAGAATCCACCCTTCTGTCCCAAAGTAATATTCCATGACTCACAAGTGTCCTCCATAAAGTTCTTTGTAAGAAAAGTTTTGCTGAAATGATTTTTTGGTTTTGATATAGCAACCTTTTGATAAAATTTCTTAAAGGAGTTCCAGCTGTGTCTAAGGAAGAATATGTGTGTGCTCAAATAAATGTTATATCAGTACTTTGTATAAGAGGAATGATAAAGTAAATGAAATACCTATACAAATCACTGTAGAGGACAAAAATTTTTAATGGTTTTCAGCTATCCTGTTTTAATTGTGAGTGTGTCAGAGAAATCAGAAAAACCTTGAAATGCCAAAGTAATTGAAAAATTCCCATTTTGCTCAGAAGCTTCTAGTTGAGGCTGTAAAACTTAACACCCTGAGTAAAAATAGTTGAGCTCAACAAGAAGAATGTTGTTAGTACTTAAAATCTCCAAGAAACAGGAGGGAGAAAATGGGCTCAACTTCTTAAGAACTATTTCCCTCCTTCTTCTGTTCCTTGCTTTCTAGGATAACAAACGTTATGGTAATAAAATCATTCAAAGTCTTCCTGGAAAGAACTAAATCCTGTCTGTGTCTTTCTTTTTTCCCCCTTGCTTACTATACGTATTTAATCTGTACATGGATTTTTCTTTAAATCACTCTGTGTTAAGACATGGAAAGAAGCTGGCCAAAAGGCAGGAAAGATGTTATCCTTGAAGAACTGGATGTGATCCCAACTCGGGAAAGTAGTTCTCCATGTTATGTGTCCTGATAAGTAATTGTATTGATTTCAGTGAAACTGCTTCAGGTAAAAACTGAAAATGTTTTCAGTGCTCTGGTGGACAAAGTTGTGGAGGTTTCTTTATTCTTCATCTCTTTCATTACACTATGAAAATGCAGGGCAAACCAAATCCTGAGATTGCTCTGAATAGCAGTTATTTTGTGCATATGAAGTAGTAGTCATAAGAGAATATGCTCCTTTGACATTTTTCTTATTATAGGAAAAAATATTTGTACCTGGAATTGAAAAGCTGAGAGCACCTTGGCTGAGAACAGCCTGAATATGTTAATATGAATGCCACAAAGCAGCATGGCAAAGTGCCCACATCTTCATGGCATGCCTCTAAGTTCTCTTGGAATAGCAGTCATCTCTGTTGAGGCTATTCATAGCTTGCCTGAGGCTCGTTTACTGCTTTGAGGGAGATGGGTGAAGTCCTCACACCAGCTTCTGTAGTGTAGCCTTGATATTCAGGGGAAAGCAGAGGTGAAAATACTTTGGATTTTCTTGCAAACTCCCATGACCTTAGGAGCACTGGACATGGTAGGGAGTAAGATGGCTCTCTTGTATCAGTGGCTTCACTACAGCTCATTTATATTCCATGTTCTGGTTCCCCATGCCTGCTCAGAATTAACTCTTTGGGTATGCTCAGCAAGTCTAGGAACTGAAGGAAGTGATAGGACAGACATGCAATCAAAGCAGGTAACCATGTACCAGTCCCTAAACCTGCCCCATGCCCCAAGATCCTGTCTTGTGTTCCTTCAGGTATGTTAATTGCTTGGGCTGTCATGCTGGGAGAAGACCGGAAGAGATGCTCCTCCGCTATAGAGACGCTTCTTCTCTGTAACTCGCAAAGTTGCTCTGGAGATGTGCAGTTGGAATGTAAGGTGACCTTTAGTTTGAGAATAATCTGGGGATGCACTTTGTTTGCCTCAGATTATTTTGGTTAAAAAGATCTAGAAATGAATAAAGTGATGGTCCACAGTTTTTAGATCAGGTACATATCTAGTAACAGGCCACTCCAAGTCTGCATAGGACCTTCCCCAAAGGCAGTTTATTTAAAAGCCCCATCTTAAGTACAGGCCTACAGATGCTAATGGGAGGCTTGAGTGAACTTTTTTTTGGGGGGTAGGGGGGGATTTTTCTTTGAGGGTAGTTTATCCTATGTTGTCCTAGTCTTTAGCCCTTAATCTTGATTTAGAAGGTAATATGGAATAGTATGTCTTTCTTTGCTTGAATTCAGTTTTTCTGTGAAACCAATTGGAATTCTCTCAGCTGTATAGTTTATCTGATAGAGTGCCTGAATGTTATCAAAAGAGACCTGTCTTAGGGATCTTACTCAAAGCCTTTTCAAAAAACTCCTTACTAGCCTGTCTCTTAAATCGAGGAGGTAAGGCATGAGGTAGAATTCTCTGTTTCCAGGGCTTTTGTGGCCTGTGAGGCCAAGTTCAAATCCTGGCTGGTGTCTGTCCTGTGAGTTGTCAGGTGGAGATGTTGACAGACCTTGGAGAACTGTATGGAAGGTTGTGGGCCCAGAGATCCGGACTGCAGCTCACATTTTTCTTCAAACCCCTTTCTCACAAGGTACTCATGGATAGTTTTTCATGTGAGGCAGTGTGCTTTATGTGGAGAAGTATAATAAAGCTGTGTGGGGGGTAACCTCTGGAAGCTTTTGTGGGGGGTGCCCTAGGGGTGCGTGGGATAACCAGAATAATTCTTAGTGTCCAAGGAAAAAAATGGAATACTTTGAAGGCTGTTAGGGTGCCTCCCAATGTGGATAGAGCAGTCCTAACAGAACAGTATATATTTATCCAGAAAGACTAAGGCCTCATCTGCACTGAAATGGTGTTCATGATAGGAGTTCCTTTGCACTTCCAAAACAAAAGTACTTGTATGAAAATGGAAATTACTGCTGGGGTTCCTGTGTCTTCATGAGCTTTTGCCAGTATAGCTACAATAGTTAATGTATAAATTTTTCTTTTCCATGTTCATGACACAGGTCAATAAACCTTTCAAGAATACGTTTCGCCTATGTTACATGATTGAAGTCATAAAAGAAATGTGTAGTGGAGCAGGACACTGAATGTAACTTGCAGGAATCCAAAGAATTTGTCAGAGCACTATGCAAATAAAACTTTATAAAAGCATTCTTAGACTTGCAGAATACCTGGGATGTTCATGATTACTTAGCACAAGACCTTAGCATTTACTATGGATTACTGTTATGCATTTAAGAGCAAAAAAACCTCTTCTGCTTTGTTTAAAAAGACAATAAACATGTCTTTACCCTGTTTACCTTGTATAAACTTGGTAATGGTTTTCAAGTTCACAAGTCAGTAAGTAAATCTGGGCACACTCAAACTGCAGTTATCTGCAGCTATTGTTCAATAAGGGTGCTTTCTGGAAGACTGAGTAGCCACTGTAGACTTCTTATTGTTGCTTTTAAAGAAAAAGGAAGGACTATTTTGTCCCGGTCTCTCATAATTTATTTTCTTCCTTGATTACCAGAGGTGTTCCTGTATTGCTACAAAGTATTGTTCTTAGTGTCATGGTTATAGGATTCTGGAGGACTCAGACCTCCACAACAATCAGACATTGCAGAATTGTTTTCAGATGCGTCTGCCCAAAAAGCATTTGCATATATCAATAAGCATTTTCTTATGAGTTTGGATAGTCTTAATATAGTATCTGCTTTCTTACAGCCTTGCAACTGAAAACAATAAAGAGAATGAAACCAAATTAAAATTTCAAGGAAAATTTGAAGTAACAAATATACGATTTCTCATGCGGTGATTTGGCAAGAAGCCAGAGACACCAATTTTCCAGCGGTCACTGTCACAACACCTTTAACTTTTTTTTAAAAAACTTATCTTTCCTATTTAACACTGTCTCCTACAGTAGGGACCGGCTGGAAAGCAGCTGATGAAATATCTGTTTCACTATTACAACAGTTAAAATCTGAGGAAATTGTTTTTCTAGTGCAGCTTTGTTAAAATTACCTCAGCACAGTATATGTAATGAGTTACTCTGAGGAAAATCTAGAAATATCACTGACAGTTTATAACTATGCAGCTTGGCCCTTCTAGTGCTGAAATATATTTGTCTTTGCTTTAAATAAGCAGGTTTCTGCTTTTGATTGACATTGTCCATCTTGCTTGGGCATTTCATATGTCTGTAAAGTCTAGGTGTGCTATAAACTATATCTAATAGGAAGAAATCTGTTTTGCAAACTGCTAGAACTTGAGTAACCAGGGGAAAATACTGTTTTGCGCATCCTGGGCAGTCCCTCTTCAAAGCATTGTTGTGTAGCTTACTGCTCACTAGGTCAGTGACGAAGGCAAAGTACACTTCTATTCTGTGGTTACATGCTGGTGATAGCTTTCTCCTGATTGCCCAAAGAAAATGGAAAAATGGAGCCTATGACTTCAGCAGTTCACAGAGAAATGTTTACGTGTTTAGGAAATATTAATTTTGTTACCAACTGCAGAAATGTGTTGTAAATCACTTCCAGGTGACGATGAATTTTTTTTTCTTGTTTCTTCTACCCAGCATAAATTTTCAATCAGTCTCAGTGAATTTATAAATGTATCACAATGTGATTTAGTCACAAGCGCCTGTCACATGTTCCACTGTGGACACATTGTTACTTTATGAAGTTTGTGGTTCACTTTCAATGACACAAATGGAATCCTTCTTAAGATGTGGCAGAAGCTGGGTTTAGAACTGCCTATTAAATGTAGACAAAATATTGTCAGAGTTGTCTGGCAATAGGAAAGAGGTGCTAGAGGGTACAGATGTTTCAGAATTGCCAGTTCTTTGTGAGACCCAGCCTTGTCAGAAGAGGTGCTGTTTCTGGCCAATTATGTTCAGGCTTGCAGCAAATGTGCACACATTGTTATTGCAGAGTAAGGTCCCCGGTTAATAAATATTTTGATAGGATCTGACATAGACTAACATAAATATTAACCAAAGCTGTACTGTGTTCATCAATTCCAAGACCGCAAGTATGCTATTTCTTCTTTAGCATTTTAGAATACAGAAAAAATTTTGTTATTTTCCTGAGATATTTTCATTTTAAAATTGACTTTGAAATCATTGTTGATTTATTTCTATTGGAATACCAAGTAAGGACATGACCCCCTAGTCGCTATCTCTCTGTGCTAGATTCTGTAACGCTAAGAGACTCTCTCACTCTTAGTTAAGGAGCTAGGCCAGTGTGTATAATATTGAAATATGCTTTTATAAATGTTTGGTATTACTTACATTCACAATATAGTTTTCTTTAGTAAGTGGAAAGATAAATTGGTGATTAAGAGGATCATCATCAGAAAGAAGTTACCACACCTGTTGTTTCTCAAAATAAATGTAAACCACAGTGAACAAGCAGAAGTTTCTCTCCTGTCCAGATCAGTTTTTATAAAGCAAAGTGGGACTTAAAATATGATTTTAACACGTACCTTCAACAACATATGATTCTATTTAAAACCTAAGTATTTAAAATAATCTAAACAGTGAGATTAAATGAATATTTTGATGTGACTTTTAACTAAGACTCTGCAGTAACAGGCATTATTGTACTTACTGATGTTTTTACAAGTGTTTAATTTTGTGTCTGTTTGAAAAGAGCAACCATCTTGATATTCTCCTGAAATTCATTATAAAGCTTTGGCTATGAAATCTGGAGAATGACAATTATGCTACACTTCTGTTTTGGTAATGTCTTGATATGCACCTATTAATGTCATATCAGTCCTTTTTCTAGTATTTTCCCTTTTTCCTTCAGTTACACAAAAAAGAGAGCAAGGCCAAATTCTTTTTTCATTTATCAAATTTCCATTAGCTTCTGTGGCATTGTATAGATAATATAGGAAAAGCTACCTTGAGGATTTAGATAAAGTCTTTCAGATCTTTCCTTGAGACAACTGAATTGGATTTGTTATTATAATAGTATTCTGTTGCAAATGACAAGCTTGTGTCATGAGAGATTTCACTATGTTTACTGAAAACTGCTTCATTAAATACTTGGCTGCAGGATTAATTCTGAGTGCTGGGCTACTTTAATGGGTTGCCAAGAGCTAGCATTCTCACCTCGTCTTGCAGTATTTGATTACTGGTGGGAAGCCCTTATGCTTTAAAGCCTTCTTCATATTTATAACGAAATCCCTGTTAACCTTCAATTCTAATAGAAGCAGAATGACTGCATACCTTGAGTGGATGTCTGTTTTATAAAATTCAGATGCTTCCTCACTTGAACCCAATTGTTCTGATGCCTTCCATGGCATCAGGATTGACTTACACCAACTGTGAGATCATAATTTGTCCCTTTGTCAAACCAAACTCTTTTAACGCACAACAATGAAATACCATGGCCACAAGATGGCCTTCAAAACTGCCAGAAACAGAATTCCATTCAGAAAGTTAACATCCATGTCCATATCTTGTTTTAGAAAAGATACAATCTTATACAGTGTCCCAATGTAAAGATTCTTATGCTATTGCCTTACATGCTTACCTCAGAGAGTTGGTGACCTTCCAAAAGGTGGCTGCTTCCTTGATATTTTTTATGTAGGGCCATTATTAACCCTGTTCATGATCAGCAGCACTGATTGCTTGTACAGACATTTTTCAGTAGGACTCTTTGGAACATAAAATGCTACTCAGCCTGAATAAATGTATTTGAGCTAAGCCCACAGAAATGAAAAATGAAGAAGTCCTCCTGATTTGATGCAAATATGTTGAATTTGAAAAATGTCTTTTCAGCAACTCCAAAAAAGTCAGATATTTTGTGTCATAACAGTAGCTTAATATTATTACCTACCATACAAGGATCATATTCAATGCCATCTTTGTGCCACCTAGTGCAGTTGCATCTAGCTCTGATTTGTACTGTCCAGTGCTGAGGTGCCTTTCCCTCTTCGGCAGGTCAGATAGTGGTGGGAGAGAGAGGGAGAGAGACTTCAGCCGCAACCCTTCAAAACTCAGCTGATCTCTTTTCCAAGGGTTTTAATAGTATTGCATTCTTTGATATTAGCATGTTAAACATCTTTTGAGAGTTTAAAGGTTTTGGCAACAAACCCAAAGCTAACTAAACCTTTGTTCAGGGCTGCTCTGTATAGGGCTTTTTGCTATTGGCTTAAAGACTGTATGCTTTACAGATGACAAAATTATTTAAATGGCAAAATAAATCTTTGACTTCAAAAAAGGAAGGAGAAGAAATTATTTCTTTTTCCTAGTTTTGTGGTACATTCGCACTGAACAGAACTGCCTGAGCAGTTTTTTTCACTCTAGCAAACTGAATCTGGCTGGATTTAATCTGAGAAAAACATTAATTGTAAAATTTCTGGTAGCCTAATCATGTGGAGTGTATCCTTCTGCTCCTTCTTAAGTAGCTTTTATGTGGAACAGGTAACCTATGGATAGGAAAGAAGCTTTTCAAATAAGAAATACTCTGCATTTCAAGATATTATAGCATGAAATTAATCTAGAAATTCACAAAATGAACTCATTTATTTCAGATAGCTCCATTCTAGGCATGCACTATAAACAGCAAAAATCATAAAAAGCATTAATCCATCTCCTTCAACATGTATGAACTTTGACATGTGAATGATAAAGTATATATAACTAGATATCATCATGCATAAACATCTGATGGGCAGTGAACTCCCCTTGTCCATATAGCTGTCTGAAATTACTTATTATTATATGTCCAAAAGTAGCTCACATTATTCTGCTGTGGCTAATCACAATAAACAACATATATGCTTTAACTGATAATTGAGATATCCAGAAATGTTTCAGTGAATCTTATATTTGTTTTACCTATACCATTTGGCTGCCTAGCTTCAGGGAAAGCTTTTTTTGTGGATGTGTCAATACTAGGATGATATATGCTTTTAGAGGAATCAGATACCTCAGTATGACACAGGAAGTTTATTTTTCTCTTCCATTTTCTATTAAAAAAAAGTAATACTGCAATGATCAGAACAAATATATATATAAAAATATATAAATATAAATATATATATATATATAAAAATATAAATTTTGCAGTTAGTCCTGGGTTAGCAAATGGGTTGAATTCTTTAGTTGTATTGCATTTCTATTTTATTCATCTTTTAAATAAGATTTTGGATGGTAAGGATAAACCTGATGCTGATGCTGCTGAACTGCTGAATTCCCAAACAATATACATATTTGAATTTAGCAGTATGTATACCACTTTGTTTATCCTAATAATGTTTGATGATATTTAATATTTTGTTCCTGTTTTTTAATTACTGGATCATTATTTTGCTGAAATGTCATTGGTATACTGATGGTAGAATAACCTATTTAATCTTCTGTACAAAACATTTATGTTATTTAATGAAATATTGATAAATTGCAGTAATACTCTGTGTTAATTCAGTCCTCTTCCTTCTCCTCTAGACTTTAAATATTCTTTTCTCCAAAATATTCTCAAATACTTCTTTATTCAGTTTCTTAGCATGATTCTATTCCTTAATCTTTTCATAATTAATTGCAACTGAAGTAGCAACAGAAATACAAGATAATGACAAGTGAGCCATATTTTTTACAATGTTTTCAAAAAAAAAAAAAAGATATTTCAACAGTGATTCTGGTTTGCCTTATACATTATTTTCTTCTTTAAGGATAATGAAGTTTTAAGTATCTGAGTTTCTTAGGATTTGCACTGGTAAAAATGAGACCAGGCTCAAATTTCTGTCTATGTCATCAAATGGTACTTCAAGCATTTGGTCTTATTCCTGTGAAATTTAGTAAAAGACCAAGTCTTTCAGCATTCTCTTTTTGAATAGCAAACAACACAGTCTTTTGCTGCTAACAGTTCAGGAGGACACTAACATTTCCCTTCTCAGCCCTCACTCCCCTAAACAGAAACAAAACCTGTCTTGCACTGCTCAATAGTGAGGTAGACTGGGAGGCCAGTTTTGTCCAGGTAGATTTCTAAAGATACAGAAAAAAGGTTATGCAATTTGAAATACATTTTGCTGTTGAAAGAGGTCTAATATTAGTGCACTAGTAAATCAAGATGACTCATACAAAAAAAGACTGATTCCTCCAGTAACTTTATAGCTGAACAAGAAAAGAATCAAGGCAGTTTTTTGGGGCCTAGATGTTATTCCGTATCACCTAATTACACCTTTGTTTTTGCTTTTTCCATCTTTGCTTGTTTTTAGATCAATTATAAATATAAATTTTTAAATAATAACTTATTCTTTGCTTGCCACCCATTCTATTCAATTATTTCAAGCTTTCAATTTTTTTTTGAATTATCAAGCTCCTTGTCTCTTTGAGTTTCTTGGCATGCATTAAGATTACTTTTCTAGTCCTTGAGGAAATAAGTCTTTTATTTAACAGAGTTATTCAAACC
The DNA here is from genome assembly GCF_036417845.1 of Apteryx mantelli. Lineage (NCBI taxonomy): Eukaryota > Metazoa > Chordata > Aves > Apterygiformes > Apterygidae > Apteryx > Apteryx mantelli. The sequence continues at coordinate 20,282,560 of NC_089983.1, read as the reverse complement.
AGTAATGTCTCATTAATATTAGATTTTGGAAGTGATATTAGATTTTGGATGCATGAGGTAATAATGAATTCTAGACTTTATGTTCAAACTGATGAAGTTGAGAAGAAAAGTGACAAGGAGGCAATGTATTCATCAATAGATATCTTATTGCAGAGCATAAATCCTCCATATCAAGGGAATACCAGTTCATATTCTGTGTGCTACCCTTCCTGCCCCCCCACCCCCAACTCTGAGAACCAAAGCCCTGACTTTCTCTAACTTTTTCTAGGTATAATTTGTTTGGAAGTGGGGATGGAGTATTTATTTCTGATGAAGTTCTGACTGATAAAAACTCTAAAAAGGAATGCAGGCAGCTCCAAAGTCAGAATGGTGTATGTTGTCAGAGAAGACAGTGCTCCAGCAGGCTATCTGTCCACCAGGAGCTGTATATTCATTACAGTATTCAGGCTGTGCCGGCTCGGTAGCTGTATTACACAGTCGTCGTGGTTGAAGTAGAGCAACCGTATATCTGATTTCCCTCAGTGGGTTACTTTTCCTGCAAAGTTATTGGATCTTACATGAAAATCTAAATATTTGCTGGAAATTACTGGACATTGTGCTGTGGAAGCAGAGCAGCGCCTCTAATAGTGTTGCAAAACAACTGTGAAATCTCAGAGGGCTATGTAAGCAACGAGGATACTGGTGAAATACAGTTCATCCTAGACTGTGACTAGATTCTGCATGGCTTATAAAAATTAGCGTTGCATAAACTTATTTTTGTTTGAGAAAGGCAAGATATAAATTCCAAGCTATTAAGCTAAAGCTTGTAATCCATGGAGAATATGGTGACATGTAACATATACCACCAGCAAATACCATATAATTAATGTACTTAGGTTGGACATTTATGGAGAAGGGATTTTGCATATGTGAGTTCTTCTTTCTCTACATAATACAGAAGCTTAACTCATATCCTTTTCTCACCCCTTGTCACTTTGGAGTTCATTTTTCATGCCCTTGTGTCCACATGGGAGAAAGGCTAGATACTGGAAGAAGACAAGGGATAGCTTGCTGGTATGTACCACTTAAACCTGTAGATTACCTATATTTAGCTTTTTGGTGAAGTGTCTCTCTCCGAGAGATCTGGTACAACTGAACTTGTGGAACAGGGGCTCAAATGGAGTTGCTAGTGCCAGAGAAGGTAAACACAAAGTGGTATTAGCTTTCTGAAGTGTCTGTGCACTTGGTCTCTTTACCTATCAGCAAGCATTGACGTAAAATAGAATTTTGTAACAGAGATCTTCACTGTTTTCTTGCACAGAAACTCCTTCTGCAAATTGAAGTTGTAAGGAGCAATTTGTAATATGAAATGTCTGGGTTTTATTATTTGCTAAGACAGAAGCATGAGAGACTTTACTATAAAACAAAACAGCAATAAGAAGACAAGGAGAACAAATACTTAAGAAATAATATCTGTATTTCTGTGATGAAGATAAACCTGCAATAGCAAAAAAGTATATTGGCAACCTAGAAAGTAAAATCCATTTCAGTCCATGGAATATGGTGAATTCTAACAGAAGTAAGTGGATTCACATTTTTGTGGAAACATACTGGTGGTCAGAAGTAGATATAAAACACAATACAGAGAGGTAATTATGCACTATTCAGCATATTTTAGATAAAGACAAGTTATGCAATATAAAAATTACAATAACGCATAGGAGGCTTGAAGGAAGAATAAACTGTAGGAAGATGTGATATTTCTGGAAAATGCTAGAGTTTTTAACTCTCTGCCAGCTTAATCACAACAGAGAACAGTAAAAGCTTGTTATTTATTTTATTACAGCTGTTGACACAATGCTTACCAGTTTGAAGTCCACTACATAAAGCTCTGTAGAGATTTTTTAGATTTATTATTGATTCCATTTAATTATCAATAGACTACAGTGCTGAACTTGGTCATCAGAAACCTTTGTAATCCTATTCAAGGTTACTCTGAGAAGTGAGGGTTCTACAGTAATATACTGTGATATTTGGCTACTTTTCACAGGAAGTCTTTTTCCTTTTTTTTTTTTTTTTTTTTGGCATGTTTATCAGCAAAGTATTCTTCGACCTTTGCAGATAACAGAAGAATGATTTTTATGGTCACTAGCATAAATAGGCCTTGAAAAGAAGGTTTCTTTAAGATGTATTAGAATTTCACAGCTACATTTATATACCAGAATTTTAACTTCAGATGATAACCAAGTAGGAGACTTGTTTCTGAAGCAGCAACACATTTCTTATATCTGTGTGGGCTCAGGACCTTGATTAATGAAATTCCATGATCACATAAGTGGTATTACCAAAAATACAATGTGTATAAGCTCTGTGTATCCTGTCTTGACTTCAGTTTATCCATGTTAATACTCCACCATTAAGCATTTTGTCCTGAATCGCATAATAGTGTCCTAGTCTACCCTATTGATAATGTTCAAGAAATATTTATTAATAGACCTTTTGGAACCCCAAAGGATTGTGAGATAAGGATAATACCCTATATAGTAAAGAAACCTACTATTGTTGTTAAGGCATTGTATGAAAATGAGGTTCTACATCAGCAGCTGAAGTTATTTCTTGGCTTACAAAATGGTGCACATTAAAGCTCATACATAGTTGCTTTAGCAAAACAGAAGTAAACAGCTGTTTTTTAACCGACCCATGCTGAGTAGTTACTAAGCCTCACTCTTATCCCTATTCCAAGGCAAACATTTCCTAATACTAGGAAACTTCAGTTGAGTTTTTGGTTATGTGGCATTTTCTTGCACATCCACTAACAGCTGTAGGGTACTACTAATGCAGTCATTGCCATTAATGGCTCAATAATACATAAATAATATATGAATACTGTCCTCACATGAAGTACTCTCTTTAGGTAATGACAGGTTGCTTATAGAATTAGATTAACTAATTGCATATTAGTTCAGAGGGAGCTAAGAAATAAGACAAGAAGCAATCTTTTTGAATTTGTTAAATTCCACCACATTAAACATCTGGTTTGTTTCATGTCACGTAACCCAAGTTTTATCATGAACCGTAGAGTAAATTCTAGCTGTCATAAAACCTCTATAGTAACTTTCTCTCATGTGTTCTTCACTTTATTAAAGTTATCTTGCATACATGAAAATTTGGATTCTATGGTACCATGGTTCTAAGGAACCAAAAATATTGGTGTTTACTGAAGCAAAGCATTTAAAATTCCTTCATGCATACTCTGCAAGGCTGTCAACATGACTCATAAATCAGAGTAGACAGGGTTTATTTGTCTTTGATTTTGTCCCTTAAACTGATCAGCATGTCAAATGCTCATCTTCCATTCCTAATTGGTGTTTTCATGCCAAATACAATTTTGAAGCTCTTACACAAAGTTCACTTGAAGTCATGTATAGAATTAAGTCACCAAGAGGAGATCTTAAGGCATGAAACAAGTGACCTAACCTTAGGAACAGTATACTAGAATTCTTTTCTGGGCTGGACTGAGCTGCCCTGATTTTCAAGTATACACTCTGTGAAGCATCTCCCAGCTACTCAGGCAAAAAATTGCCCAGTAGAAATTGGTTATAATCAGAAAAACACCTTGTCATCCTACAAGAAGTAATTTGTTTTCCAAATTCTTGGGAGCAAGTGATGGTTTTCATTAACATTCCATGTGTCTAAATTCCAGAAGACAGATGCTGTGACACTGTGATCGCAACTAGCATTGAGCTCTTACAAAAGATACAGGCAAGCCATATCTGGTATTTTCTTGTCTCTTCTCCTTCATATGACAGTATAATTTTGTAGCCACCCTAAATCCTTCTAGATTTGCTTCTGTTTTAATACTCTGACTGAAGAAACATCAACAAGATAAAATTAATAAAAAATTATTGAGAGATTATGTTCTTTCCAGTAATACAGTCCATTGCCTCCTTTTGTTTGCACCTCATAATCTATATAGAGTAATTTATAGGAACAGAGTAAAACCAGAATACATTATTGATTTCTTAATTCCATTTGCCTTCCATTCTCATTTTAATGTCCTGTAACCTGTACTACTGTAAAGTAGTACAGTGTCATAGTATTTATGAGAAAAGAAAAAGTACTGTACATGTTTGTAGGACAGATAATGAAGCGATACCTGCAGTTCCTCAGAAAGGCTGTCCTGATAACTATGCAGTTGATGCCAGTGTTTTTGGAAAAAGCTGATAATCATGGAATAAGAACAGCAGCTGCATTTTTTGAATTTGGACAGCATCTGAGTGTGACTCCAAAACATTTAAGAAACAGTCACAAGACTGATAAAGTCAACCTTTGGGTTCTAAGTAATGAAAATACTTCTGGAGGCATAGAGAAAGAGTTGCTATTAAAAAGCTAACCTTAACAAGGAAAAGAGCCAGGAAAACAAACAAAAATAATGCTCCAGTGCCACAGCGTAAACATGGAAAGAATAGTCACCTCTGTGTTATATAGTTCAATGTAAAGTCTTATAAAGAAAATGCTTGCTATTGGCCTAGCTTGGTTCCAGGCAACTCATTTTCCTCCAGTGATTTTGAAGGAAGCAGAATTGAATCAACCCTATGAGCTTGTGGAAGTGTTGTTTTTTTTTAATAGGTATGTTCATCTGCCTTGATTTCCATCTATGGCTTTGTAGGATTTTGCATAATAAAAAGGATTATGTTTATTTTTTCACCCATTGACCAAAACAGAAAATCTAGATTTTCTGTATAAGCATAGATGTAAGTAATGGAAAAGCTAAAAATGAAGAGGATAGGCCATTAACCCTGAGAGACAGAGCAAATGGGAAGAGATGTTAGTAAGAAACATAGAGGATGAATGGAAATGGTTTACACTGAAAAAGCAGTTTACCTTTCTATAGCTATACATATATTTTTTTTTCTTACGATGACAGGATCTTTGGCTAATATTAATTAAGAGCAGTTTATTGACTTTGTTGTAACAAGGATGTTATATAATAACAAGGCATATGGGAAATAATATTTGGCATAACGACTTAAAGTTTCTTCAGCCTCACAAATGCAAAAAAAAAGTTTGCTTTCCTGTATGCCTTGACCTTTTCAGTTAATTAGCCTAATATATGGCAGTCACTTTGTGAGCAAGCACTAATAGATTATTATCATTTAATTAGTCAAATAAGTGCATTTTTTTCAGCTGAAGCCTAAGTAAAAAGGAAGATTCTAAACTAACAGACCCTGTTTCTTAAAACTACAAAGAGTGATCAATACATTAGCATCAGTTTAGCCTTTTTTGCAGGCCACCAGTCAAAATATATAGCAAATATATTGTGTCGAAGTTGGTGATCTGTTTATAAGATTTCATTTCATGGTTTGACCCTCACCGTGAGCATCATTAGGAGTTCTGAGAAGTGTTTAGCCCTTTTATTTAGATGTTTGAGTAGTAAAACAGATCAAAATATTTTAATATACTTTCATTTTGGTAAAGTATTATTGTCAAAATCAGATACTTTGCAGAGAGTGCTCTTTTCATTAATAATTTATTCTAGTGGATTTTTTAGGTTGGGTAGTACAAAACTTCCTTTGAGGATTAGTAATTTAGTATGTAGAAAAGTGCTCTGGAACACAGAAGTCACATACTTAAGCATCTGCCTACAGTAAAATAAAGATGGAAGGATCTCCCCTGGATCAGACAAAACAGGAAACTTCATCTTCATCTTGCCTATTCCTGTAAGGGGCATATATTTGTATGTATTTGGTGTTTGGATATCTCTTCTCAGTTAGAAAACTCAGATTTCTGGTTTAAAATTGTCCATTCCTGCTTGCTTCTGTTTACATGCAGCACAGGACTGGAAGGGAATTCCAGAATTAGTGTGTGCAGTCTTGATACTTTCATTCAATCACTATAAATAAATATGTTCCTAAATGGATCAAATTCCTCCCTGCTCTAACGATTATAAGTCTTCACTAATTCATAAGCTAAATTTATTCATGGTAATTTGTACCTATTTTCTCTTGTTAGACCTGTAACCTATACATTATATCTAAACAGCCTTTCTTTTTTTCCTGTGTTCAGTCCCTTTGATATACTTCCAGATGGCAATTACAGCCTCTATAGTCTTTATTCATCAGGTTGAACGAGCAAAATTTTGGGTAATCCTGTAAGATAGCTGACTGTTTTCCTGTCATTTTAGAAATCTTTTAGTCTCTCCTAGTTTGAATTCATCTTTCCTGAACAAGGACAATCACATTCTACTTGTTCAATATTATGGGGAAGTTTCCAAAACTGCATACTCCTCTGTTGTAGAGGAATGTATTTCCAGTATTGTAGAAGTCTTTGTTGTGTCTTTCATTCTTCAAGTGAGTTACCTTTGCATTTTTCTGACATTGATGGTTCATATCCCTGCTACGATTGAATATTGCATCCAGATTTTTCTCCCTTTCTGATTTAGCTAACAAGATTATTCTTGTTATTATTCTCTAAGTGCATGGTTTTACATTTTCTAATACATAGTTTAGTCCTATTTCTATTGCACATTGAGATCATCAGATCTGATAGTACACTGCTGCATATTGGTTGAGTTTCATTGTTTGCTTAATGATAATGTTATAAGAATTTGCCCCAAAACCAAGCACTGATGAAGTAATGATGTATCGTCTTTCAGCAGTGCCATTGGCCACCTCCCATTTAGCCAAACTCTTATCCCCCTAACTATTTTTGTATATAAATTCCAGGATGAGTAAGAATGTACTATGTGATGCAATATCAAATACTTCTAGAGACCAGAAAGGCTAGATCTATTTAATTTCATTTGTCTTGAATACCATTTGTCTTATCAAAGATATCCACTTAGTCTGGTGCAATATATCTTCATGAGGTCTGTTGTATGTTCTATCTCATTTTCCAGTCATGTCCCCGTTTTAAAATATTCATTTAAAATGTGTTCCAAATCTCACATACTGCTGAGGTCAGTCTAATAAGACTCTAGCTGTCTGTTGGAGCAGTTCTGTTTCCATTCCAATTCCGTTTCCATTCCAATATGGAAAAGAAATAATTTTCCAAACCTAGAATCCTTGCATGTCTGTTTTACTGTCTAGGTGCAAAACTGTGAACAGTTTAGTCATGCTGTTTTTAAAAAAAAATGCCACCTTTTGTGGCATTACTGTCATGCTGGAAAGAACCAAATGGCTCTTGAAAAAAAAGTTTTTATTTTTGTTTTTAATCTACTTTAATGTTAGCCTGCATCATTTTTCCTGCCTAATATTTTGTTCTCTAGCCAGTCTGCTGGTACTCCCTATATCATCCCACATGGGGATACAACCCTGCCATTGATGCTTTAACTGTTTCTACATCTGCTTAGTCCAACAACTGTTGCTAACAGAGTGTGCATTTCTCTAGCCAAGAAGAGTTAGTGTGTATTTCCAAGATCCCAAAGACCTGGGATAGAGAAATAGACCTGGGTAGCTCATTTATCTTTTCTTCTCTTGTCAAACTAATGTATTTATATGAACTTTAGGCTTTGACACAAGTATTCATGAAAGCAGTACAAGCAGCGCATTAAATGCAGAACCATAAATTATATAGGCTGAGAATGCAGTAGAAAAAGCTGTAAGAAAATTGTAAGCTCTAAGAAAAATTGAGTACTAAATAACTAGTTGTACTAAGTTCCTGAAGCCACCACACTTTTTGCTGAACCCCCAAATCTACAGCCATTAAGAAGTTTTTTATGTATTAGGGTTGGGGTTTCTTTTGAGTTTTATGGGATAAGCTTATCTTGTAAAGCTGAAATTTATTGTTAGGTAATCAGATAAAAAAATCTTCCATATCTGTGTGGCCTTGTGTGATAGTGCCTTTTGGTTTCCTTTCTATTCCTGGAAACACTAGTGTTTTTGCAAAATTAAATGAATATTATATTTCAGTGGTTTTTTTGTTTTTTGTTCTTTTTTTTGTCACTTGATTGAAAAGGGAAATGTCCTTAAGACAAAAAGTGCAGGCCATCAAGCTTGATGTTTGGGTTGATGCATACGTATTTTCCTTTTCTTAAACAGTTGTTTTACATAAGTGAACACTCTTCTCTGAACACTCTGGAAGTTTAGCTTCACTAGAGAAAATGTGAAGTGGTTTTGAAGTGGGTCAAGGCTAGATATACTAGTGCCTCAATAAATAATGTCTTGTTACTCACTCACTTCCTGATAGTATTATACAGACTTTAAGGTAGTTATCTTTCATTTGCAAAATAGGAGTAAATCTCTCCCATGTCAAAAGCTACAGTTTTTATAGTGCAGTTGAACAGACTGTAGCTCTTGCTTTATGGAAATCAGTAGAATGCAGAAGGGAAATCAGGATTCTACTTAGTGTAGCTCCATGTAGAAATATTTAGGACACCTATGGATGACTCAGTGTTTGGTGTGGGATTAGTGCTCGTAAACTGCAGCATCTTAAATCCCCTTGCAGATGATCCTATTTGGATGTTCAATGTGCTTTAACTTATGCTCATTAACTCCCCACAGCTAATTGAGTCTTTTCTGAATGTCTCCACATAAACAAGCCCAGATGTTCCTTCAAAAGACCATGAGAAATTTTTTATAGTCCTTGATGTGTCTGACAGTATTATGAGGAATCATCCACTATTGTAAATAAAAAAACCCCCTCTGCCAATGACAATCAAAGAGCTTGTGTCATTTTAGAAATATTTGTAGAAGCTGCTGTTTTTAAGATTTCATTTTATCTGATTTTTGCTGTTGCTGTGCAGTGCTAATTAACTAGACACCTGAGTATTATTAGCTGTATATAAACTTTAGTGCATATTTTTTGGAGAGAAAAGACAATGTTGGTGGGATCATTGAAAGGAAAGTAAGTATCACAGTTGTGTTGGCTAGACAATCTAAGTGCCATACATCAGAGATGGGACAAAGAAAGAAAAGAAAGAAAATAGAAGAAAAGAAAAGAGATGCGATATGGGCCTATCTTGAAATATACATTGGCATTCCTATTTCCAGACCACTTCAAATCTCCTTACTGAAAAGCAACCCGGCACTGATTTAGGCACAAGTTCCAATAATATATTCCATATTCTGAGTCGTCTTTGAAAATTCTGCATAGAGAAATGAGGATATAAATATTGTATCCTCAGGTTATTGTATCCACAGATTAAAGAAAGGTTAGAAGACTTATTATCACAGGCATAAGGCATGTCTACGCTAGTGCATACAGACAAACGCAAATTTCTCTGTCCTTACTTGAGCTGGCTCTCAGAACTCAGCTTTGGGCCAGAAGCTGTGTAGTGTGGTGTGATGCTCCTGGCAGGTGGTCTTAACTTAGCTGCAGCATTATGCTAATGTAGCTGTACAGCTTCTATGTGGGAGTTTGTTCAGTGAACCTGCACAGCAAGCTGGCTGATTAACGCCCCCGCGTAGGACCAGAATAACTCCAATGCCAGATACTGCCTTTTCTGGCAATACTTGCTGAAGATAATTTGATTCCTCCATGATATTACTGTGCTATGCCAGTTTCCTGCAAAGAGCCCCAGTGTAGTGGGGAGCAAGGATCGCAGAATTGCCATTTAAACAAATTTCTATTATGGAATTCCTGCTGCATGAGGCAGACCTGTGATCATTTTAAAGACAGTGTCAAGGTTTTAGGACAAGTCATGAGACCTTTCAAGGATCATGTGGTTTAAGTGCCCTCCACACAGAAAAGCCTGGGTTATAAGAGGGATTTTGAATTTTAACCAGTAGCTGCTATGGAACAAGTTTAAGGCCATCACAGGTCCAAATTTAACTTGCATACTTTTCTAATACTTGTGTTAGATGAAAATCTAACTTGATCAGGGGCACAGGTTCTCTATATCTTTTTTGCCCAATAATTTAGAGAGTGAGCATAGTCTATTATTAATGGAATTATTATTAATAATAATTAATGGATTTATTATTAATAGGTCACTTTTGTGAATCCATCACTGGTATTTTGCTCTGAACGTTTGCTTGTAATGGTTGACTGAGCTGTAGTTTGGCTTGTTAATACAAGTTTGGAAGACAAAATGTTAGAAGTGACAGCATACAGCACAGCATGCTATTTTGCCAGGTCATTGAGTAGAAATTTTAAAAGCAAAGACCTATCTACCAGTCTCTGGTTGCCCAGTAATATCTCAATTACCAATTATTTTAATGTAATTCACTATTACAGAGGCTTTGCATGTTTCTAACTCCGCATCCAGAATCAATCACCTTTTTCTTATAGGATGAATTTAGATATTGACAAATACTGCTATAAAAGCAGTTTGAATTTCAATTTCAAGCTGTTTAAAAATTGAAAATTTGTGCTAGTTCATTTCTTATTACCTGAGATATCAAATATCATTATCACATTTACATTAGGTGACCAAATACTAATAAAAGGAGAGTTAAGAAAGCATGAAGGATGGTATCCAGTGTCAATCAATTTTAGAACATAACTTCATTTTTTTTATAGGCATAATACAACCTCTCAGGACACAAATGACATTTTAATCCTCATCTCTAGGAAGCTTAGACAAAAGGTAATGGTATATTATAGAATAGAACTATATGTCATTAAAAAGTGAAAACAGGTGTTAAAATTGAGAGATTGCTCTAAAAAAGTGGGAATACAGTTTATTTGGAATGTGGAGCTACTTATCTTTTGTATCTGAAGAAACAATACAGCTCTAATTAAAGGACCTTTTAGCTTGTAAGGGGCCAAATCTTTCAAATAAGCTTATTTGTTGTTTGGGCTCTACAGTGATCTCCACTAAAATGGATCTCTGAGCTGATCTTAAGAAGAACGAATTACCTTTTTCTTCCATATAGTACTCTCTTCAGTCTTCAGTTCAGGATAGAAGTAATTGACAGAGGAGTTTATAAACCCTGTTCTTGACAGAATCTCCATTTCGCTGTTAATTTCAGGCAAATCCTGCACAATTTATTCATAGAAGTAATCCCTCTGCAATTACTGGAATAGCCTCCACTGTTATCACTACATTAGCTTAGTGTATACAAATATATACTCCAAACTTTGGAAAGATAAAACAGGTTTTAGTGTTTAACTTAATGTGTAGCTTTATTGTGGTTGACAGGGAATTCTACTTTTCATAAGGCTTTTAAAATAGATTTTGTCATAATTTGACCAAAACATGGTTGCTATGCAGTTGCCTCAGTCAAATTAGATAAGGTCTCACAGCAACTTATTCACCATTTTCAAATGTAACAAATCCCTCTGGAAGCTTGCCCATACAAGGCATACTGGAGAAGGCAGTGGGAGGAAGATGCACGTGTTCAAAGCAGAGGGAAAAGCAAACATGAGTAAAGGGAGGTACAGAAACATGTGAGTGATTTACATGTCCTCTTTAGTTTTGGTAAAAAAGGGAAGAGGCAGCTCAAAAAATTTCTTCCTTAATTAGTTTAAATATAGATATCTTGTGCTTCCTTGACATAGGCAGGATGTTCCCTACCTTTGGAAGCACTACCAATATCACGTTTTCATGCAGATGAAGAGTGCTGGCTTAAATTGCTTCACAGATATCAAAGATAAGGAGGAAGAGGTCTGATCCAGCCTCACTGAAGTAGAAAGGACTATTTTGTAGCTGTCCTTTAGGATTTTTTACTTTTCTTTGTCACTGGATCCAATTACTGTGCTTACTACAAGAAAAATTCCCTGGGTTTATCTTGCATTGAGTTTCACCCTTGGAGAGCTGGATTTGGGTTTATGACATGTCCTTAAGATTTCCCTTCAAGAAGTTATTTTTGTGAGTAGTCATATATGTTTGGTGTTGGCTTGCCAAAGCATTTCTGGAGAGATGAAAACTGAACAATTTTTTCTTGTAACCTCTTTCTTCTGCCTGAGATTGTCTTAGGACCAGCAAAAGATCATAAGGACAGGATGTGCTGAAGCACATTGCTGCTTCCATTTCTAAACAATTTGTGCCTCCTTTGGAAAAGATGGAATATTTGCTTCAAAATATTAATAAAACTGTGTATGTGTTTGTATTCTGTACTTCCTAATGTGCCTCTAGACTACAGGAAGGTTGCTGAAGGCTTGGTATTCCCATATTTTTATAAAGTGAAGGGCAATATCATGGCCTACTGAGAGCAATGCTGATTTTGACAGTGATTTCACCTTCTTTGTTATCCTTGTGAACCTGACTCTTTTCAACTGTCCTTGCCTCTCTAATCCTTATTCATTTTTCTGGCAGCTAAACAAGCACTTTTCTGATGTTTTCTTTGGCTCTTACAGATTTCTCCTCTGGTTCATCCTCTCTCCCCTTCCCTTTTTACTAGAGAGAGAAGGTCTTTCTAACAGTCTTGTAGTGTATGTTAATAACATGAGTCAGGGACAAATTAAGTACTGAAGTGTTACACAGTGTAATGGAAAAATTCTGCAGCATTTTGAAGATGTGTAGATAACTTATAATGAAAAACATTTCAACGTAGATTAAAAGTAGTATAAAAACAAGAACCTGAGAGGTTTCTTTTTTATGATTTTATTAATAATCTCTATATTTGAATTGCCTCAAACAACCATATAAATGTTAGCGTACAACACCTAGTAGAACATGATAAGGATCTAAGGAGTCATTTAGCATGTTTCAGGCCTACAATATTTATCATTATTAGGTCTTAGAGCTTCTGTATAAATACATTACTTCAAAAGGCTTGACTTTTTTTTTTGTCCTTATATTTATCTACACAACATACAATACCCATCACTTTTGTATCTGAGATAAGCCAGTTTACATAAAGAAAATAAATAGGATCTATTTTTTGAGTCATTAAATCACAGAATCATTCAGACTGGAATGGACCTCAGGAGGTCTGTAGTCCAACCCTCTGCTCAAAACAGAGTTGACACTGAATACGAAGCAGAGTGCTCAAGATTTTTCCTGTCAGGTTTTGAAAACCTGCAAGAACAGAGATTCCACAGGCTCTCTGGGCAACCTGTTCCAATGATTATTTATGCTTGTATGGATTTTTTTCCCCTTTATATCCAGTTGGAAACTACCCTGCATCAATTTATGAGCATTGTCTCTCCTGCTGTGCAGTGCAGCCAAGAGCCTGGCTCGGTCGTGTTGGTGATCTCCTTTAGCTACTGGCAGGCTGCTGTTATGTCCCTCTGAAGCTGTCTCTTCTCCAGGCTGAACAAGCCCTGGTCCCTCAGCCTCTCCTCCCGGGGCAAGTGCTTCAGCCCCCTGACAACCTTGGTGGCCCACTGCTGAACTCATTGCAGTTTATTGATGGCTTTCCTGAACTGGAGGTCCAAAACTGCAGGCAGGATTCTAGATGCGGTCTATGAAGTGCTGAGTAAAGGGGAATAATCACTTCCCTCAATCTGCTGACTGTGCTTCGGTTGATACAGCCCAGGATCCTCTTAGCCTTCATGGCATCCAGGGTGCACTGCCAACTCGTATTTAGCTTACTGACCTGGACCCCAAGGGCCTTTTAGGCAGACCTTCTCCTCAGCCAACCAGACCTTAGCCTGTATCAGTGCAAGTGATTCTTCCTTCCCAGGTGCAGGACTTCAGTTGTCCTTCTTGAATTTCAAGAGGTTCCTTTTGGCCCATTTCTCTAGCCTGTCTAGGTTGCTGTTGAGTGTGCCAACTGATCCTTCCATCCAGTTTGGTTTTGACCTCAAATATCATGAAGGTGATTCCATCTCCTCCGGGTCATTGGCACAGGTGTTAAATAAGATTGTTCCTTGTATAGACCCCCTGAAGAATGTCACTTGTAACCAGCCTCCATATAGTATTAAAACCCTTTGTGATGAAAACATCAGTGTAGCACCAGTACAATCTAGGAAACAAATTTACACTTTTTTTTTTTTTGATGAAAGCTTTTCTTCATTCACAGCATGAATATGTGAGTAATCTGACTGTGGAGGGAACTGTGTTGTTTTAACTCATAGGGAAAGAATTTGGAGGAATCAAGTATGAAAAGGTGGATTACTGAGGAAGTTGCAGTTTATGAGTGATCTGAGCTTTGGTTCATGCAAGTTTCACAGCTGCCACTGTAGTATGTGTCGCTTTTCTCTCTGCTTCTGGGAATTAGTGTTGCATGGGAGATTTTGTAGTCCTTAGATAAGAGGCACTTATCTATTGAGGACTCTGCAATTTAGGATGAAGGCTTTAAAATAAGTATTGAGTAAGGATGAGAAAATAGTGTGAAATATTGTTTGACAGTGAAGTAATCTGAGTTAATCACAAAATAATTTTCTGCATTTCCTATACATCAGAAATGTCTCTTGGCATTCTCTTTTGTGCCCAGACATATCTTGCTGTATGAAGTCCTGAGGAGGTGAATACATAAATAATTGGGTTTTGCTCAGTCTGGCAGGAAGCTGATAGGAAGGAGCATATCCTTCAGACTAGTCCAGTACAGTAAAAGACATTTTGACTCATGATGCCTTTCTTTGGTTTAGGAGCAGTGAATATTGCAGAAATCTGCCTAACTGTGAATTGCCTTTCCCATCATATTAGAAATGCTTTTGAGTAAGGGTGAGAATGTTCAAGCTGCTTCAAAGTCACCATTTTATTTTTTCCTTTAGCATCACCTCTGTTTTATCCAGATTTAGTGCTGTCCAACTGTATTTCTTTTCTGGGTGATGTTGTCTGTCTGATGTGTGAACAGATGTTTATCACTTGTGTGGTGTACTTAATTTATTTAAATTCACAATCCTTATATTGCACCAAAATGTCTTTTAGCTGAACATGTAAATGGAAGACTAGTAAGGAAAAGCAACAGCTTCAAAAATAAACTCTCTTCAAAGATTCTGGAGCCATGATATGAAAATTCCAATAAGTTTTTACTAAAAAAGTGTCTTTACTATTTTGTTATCCTTGTATTTAGGCTCTGCATCAGCTGAGACATCGGCAATCTCTTTGGGATTTAGTGACTGTAGCAAAAAGGCAGTTACACTATCTCACTATGGTATTATCCACTGAAGCAGGTGGATGGGGGTATTGTTTACAAGATAACTTGTGAAAAATAGAGTAGGTTAAAAAAGGATGTTTCTCTTAAAGTATTTTTTTTGTTTTCATTCTTGACTCCAGACTTACGAAATTTACAGTTCAAATTTCTGTACTGTTTTTGCAAATGTCAGATGCATCACATGTCCTCTGGAACTTAGAATATATATTTTCTTAATCTGTTAAAGGTAGACAAGTATTTAAACTTAAAATTTATCAGATGGCAGTAATATTACATATTTTCATTATTAAAGGATTCATATATGTGGAGTTACAAGCATATGGGCATATTTTCTTATTTGTCATCTTATTAACAGCTCCAAAGGTATAGAAAACAACTAAATATGAAACAACTCAGGTACGCCTTATGTTTTAGAAATAAAAGAATTAATTGTGATAAATGATCTTTTGAAGTCCTGCGTATATTGCTTCCAGAATATACAATATGACTTATCAAGTGATGAAGTAAGTCTCTGTGTTTTATTTAGTCACAAAAAATAAGTGGAGTATGGTAAATGTTGAGTCTTTGATAATCAAACATATTAGCTGGATATTGAAGAAAATTTGAAATGCCTGGATCTTCTTCAAGCTCTGAGCAAAACTGAGATCCTAAAAAAGGATTGGAAAGAGGTTAGCTGCATGCACATCTGTGTAACATGTCCCAGAAAAATAAATAAATGTTGTTATTTAGCTTTAGGCAGTATGAACTGAATAAGAATTGCTGGCATACATACTCTTATCATGGGGAAACGAATATAATTCATAGAAAAAGAGAAGAAAACATGCAACATTACCTCCCCTTCCCTACCCCCCCCCCAAAAAAAAATGTTGAATTGAGTGGGTTTATTGCAGGTCTCAGTTGTGGGCGTAGATACATCTCATGGGATGAGTATGCAAAGGACAGTTGCTGTAATGTGCACTGTTTTGAATGAAAATATTCTGAGGTCATGCCTGCAGCACTGTGTGGTTTGATATTCATTCTTTCTCAGATAACATCTAGGTCAGCTTTTAGGTTTGGGAGGGAGAGAGTGAGGAGGTTGCTTGATTTCGATTTATTGTCAGTCTACAGCTCTGTGCTGGAGGTACCGAGTATGTGCATTTGCCACTTCCCATGCTTCCTGCTAAGGCAAAGGCTCAGCCGCCTAGCTGACAATTTTGCTGATGGTACTTGATTTACTCTTCTGTAGAAGCACTGTTTCTAATACCAAGCAAACTACAGCTTTGGTCAAGAGAGAAAGCAGCTAGAACCAGAAATTAGTTGAAGTATTGTGGAAGAAGTGTTATGCTTACCCTGAGTTTTTTTACCGCATCCAAATTTAAGACACGCCTTCTAGTAACAGCTATTCATAAAGAATGGCTGCAGAGACTATAAAAATCTCTGAAGGGAGCAGCTTCTCTTTGCTCTGCTTAAACCACTCTACAGAAAGATTTTTTTCCAGCCAAGATTAAAAAAAAAAAAAAGAAGCTTTTTATAAGCTTTCAGGCTACTAAATATGGATTAAAAATGATTTTTTTTGTACCCTTCATGTTTTTCTGTGAAGTTGCTACACAATTGTTCAAGTAACGTCTGTGGAATGAAATTAAAGATCTATAAAGGATGACTGTGTTTGTTCCCATGAAAAACATGCATATTCCAAATAGCATATTGCTGTAGCTATTATCAATTGGACATTTTAAAACCACATTATTCTTTCATAGTCAGGAAAATATTTTAGTGACTAACTGTGGTTGTCTTCCCTATGGAACACCTCTTTCATTCTGTCAGATAGTCCTTTTCTGGCAGTGAAAAATGCTGTAAACGTTTTCATATCCCAAATGAGTATATGGCTGGTTCTTGTGTTTTCCAGTTACTCTTTGGGGAATTCAGCTTCTTGCTTCAAACTTTCCCATGTGATGTAATGGTTGTCTGCAGATTGCTAACTACATTGTAGATTTATTATTTAAAAAAATGAAAAAAGTTTTCCAGCAATTCTTGACAGCACCCTATAATTATGCTGTTACTGTAGGGGTTGTATACTCAAAGCAAAACATAAAACGGAGATAACCAAAGAACTGTCAAGGGAAAAACACAGATTTAAGTATTTGGGGAGGTCTGAGTTTTTTCTCTGTCTTGAATTTTGTGCAGAATGGACACTGCAGTATTTTATCTGAAAGTGAAATTGTACACTTACATTTGAATTCTCGGCCACAAGCATTTACACTGAGTTCTTCAGGATATTATTAGGGCTTTTTTAATGCTCGGCACAAGATGCTAATCTTGACTGGGCTTCTACACTGGAAGAGCTTAGCAGCAACTAAAAGGATTTGTAAGTGAAATAATACACTCTTCTTATATTGTTATTCCTCTCCCTGTGTTCTATATGTGCTAGCAGCAGCTTTTACTGCTTAAGGTTCTGAACACACATCAGTGTCTTTAATTAAAAAAAAAAAAAAACTTAAAATATTGCTTAGTATTATTCAGTCTGCTACATTGTTACCCTGTCTTCTAAGACACATACTTGTCTTCTCCATCATGCAAATAGTCACAGCACTGTGGTATTAACTAATCTGAAGTCTTAAATACTGATAAAATTAGGGGAAAAAATGTGTACATTCATAAAGTTACCTTCCAAGTGAACATAAAATTATTATTTCTTCTTATTTCTAAACATCCCATTTTGGAATTAAATGGTAGATTTTTCTCGTTTTCCAATGTCTAACATCTTGAGGGAGAAATTATCTTTAAATTTAAAGCATCTTTTCTCAAAAAAATTTTCTACCCTGCCTAAGTTCTTCATCCTTGCATAAAATATACAAATAAAATTTATGTCTATTTCTTTACTGGGTAGGAGTTGGATGTGAATTTTCTCAGACTTTGACTGCATTCAGCTTGGTCTCTCCTCTTTGACAGGAGAAAGCATTTGTGTTCACAAATATGAATTTAATGCTCCATCTCATGAGAATAGTATAACAACACTAAGAGAGATCATTGTTTCCAGCTGTGGTGAAAACAATTTGATGACTGTGATTTTGCCTAATGTGAATATAGACCAATAAATGAAGCTCTGCAAGATTTCACCACTCTGTGGAAATCTTAAGTACAACCAGTAGGCTAGTGTGTGATTTCTTACTGTGTTCAGCTAAAATGTGCAGATTTAAGCAATGCTGATAGCTGTTACTAATGTATAAAAGCAGAAGAATTTATGTTCTTTCTCCAGTATCTTCATATAATAAAGGGATGCCATTGTTTGAAGAGTAAAGCAGTTTCACAGCCATGACTTTGAGGTGATTTATTGCTGACACCAAGTAGTGGTGGTTCATGTCATCTCTGAGAGGACAGTAGTTTGCAGGAGATACTCAGTGTGGATCTAGGTATGTTGCCTGACTCTTATCTGTAAGAACACCCTGTCCAGAGGGGACACTCTCATCAGTTAATTATCTAGTCCCATTTTAAAACACAATGATAATCTCAGAAGAATGTCTTGTGAACCTCTTGTTTCAAAGCACCATGAATTTGTATATCAGGCAAATACTTGCCTGAGGCCATGGAATTTATACCTATGGGATTAAGTGCAGGTGTTGTACTAGAGCAGTACTTCAGACAGTGCCACAAAATGTTGCAAAGGATCTGTTGGCAAGATGTTCTCAGCCAGTAAAAGACACTGTCTTCCCTTTAATGTGAGAGAGTACATGGAGTACAGTAATTCTATCCTGATAGTGATCTTCCATAATTATGTTGGTAACTCCTGATTCCACTGTGCTGTAGATCTTCCTCTTGGGAGCTATTCAAAGATGAATCATTACTAGGAATGAAAGCAGCTGTATTTTGTATTTCAGCATCAAGAAAAGTTTGCAGTGGCTCTCATCAGGAATATACAGGGAGAGACACCTAAATTACCATTATTTATTTGTGATTTAAATTATTTAGTACAGTTTTATGGACAAGGTTATGTTTGTACTTAGATAAAATTATGGCTTCCTTTATGCTGGCTGGTCAGATGAGACTGTAGCTTTTCAATGAGTCAATAAATGAACAGAGAATCATTGATGCCCTTTACTGTAGCTCTTACTCAAAGGCCAAAGCAAATTCTCCTCTTCGGAACCAGTCTGTTTCAAAAACATTTCTCTTGTATGTACATTTAAGATATTTTAGAACTATATTTGGCATAGACAAAGTGAGCTGCAAGTCCCTTGTTTATCTGTCCTTAAAATCAGTAACTTGTTTATATAAATCTCATCTGCAGACTCCTTTCAAAAGCTGTCTGCAAGCAACCATTTTCTAAAAGGAAAGAACAACTTCACTGTAGAATTTCGTGTTTAAAAAATCCAACAGATATTCCTCACAAAGCAGCCAGAAGCAGGGAAAATAAATTAAAAAAAATCAAGTTTACATATAATTTATACAATTTTGGAAAAAAATATGTAAGCATGGGTCATTTAAAAAGATGCTTAAATTTAGGAATTCTAAAGTATGAAAAAATCTAACCACAGAGGAGAAAGAATACCTGTAATAAAAAAAGCTCTACAAAATGCAAAACTTTGACTTAGAGAAGGAAGACAGAGTTCAGAGGTGGGAAGGGGAGAAGATAAGCTTGGAAACTGATTAAAAAAAAATTTTTTTTTTTCCTTCTTGCTGTGCATTGTCCTCTTGGCCATCATGATGACTAAACAAGACTTTCTCTTTATACTTTTTTGCTATATAGAAATATGAATTTTTATTTTCTGATAAAGGTTAATTATGTGTGTGTATAAATACACATACACCATGTCCATGTCTGTTCCCCCCAAAAGGGAGGCCTCACTTGGATGCTCTGTACAGAGTTGCATGAGACTGTTTTTTTCTCTGACAAACTTTTGCATTTCTGAACAAGTGTTGCAAAAAACAAACGTGAATTTCTATTCAAGCAAGGGAATTTATCTGGAACCCATGTTTTACAGGCACCTGCCAACCTGAGGACTATTTTTCTTCTCGCAATTGCAGTAAGAGATGAAGTGTATTCAAGCCAGCTGCAGCATACTAGACCAGTGTCTTTGGATTAAAAATGTGTGTTGTGACCCTGGCAGAATCATCATGCAGCTGATGATAAAGAATAACAAGTCATTCCTAGGAACAGCTGTTAGGATGAGTGAGGACTCTCAAGTGTAAGTGAGCACCGTTAGGCACTATTGATTTAAAGGAATCTCATCATCGTGAAGACTCTAAAACTTCTCTCTTCAAACAGTGGCTTACTGAACAGACTATTTTGCAATTCCCAGAGCTTTGATCATCATCAAAGCACTTGTCCCCAAACTATCCTCTAAAATCTACTTTCAGCAGAAGAGCTGTTCAATTATGCAGCAATGACAGACTGTCAAATAATTTCTTAGGCATACGTTTAATCCCAATGGTCTGATTCACCATTTTCATGCAGAGACAGTGCAATGTGTGGATAAATGGCAAATTTAAATGGGGTGTTTCAGATCTCTTTGATGGTAGTAGAGATAGCGTAATACTTATGGAGGTGAACAGTTGGCTCTCCAGGAGTCTGGGTTTCTTTTGCTTTGCTTTGCTTTTAACCCTTATCCTAGTTCTTCAATAACACTAATGAAAGAACAAATACAAATGTTTAAATCTGGTACAACCAGTGATCCACTAAAACAATTTCCTGACTATGTCTGCTTGAATATTTTGGTAATAAATGCGTTGAGTCCTTTTGACCAGTGCTTTTCATAGTGGACAATATAGTTCTGTTATTTCTGTAGAACGCTCCAACTCTCTGATTCAATCCATTACTATGTCTGACTTACAGTTGAAATGCAAACCTTCTGGGGCAGAAGCCATGTATTGGATATACACTAGTGTAATGCCAAGCAGAATGAAGCTCTGGCAATGGCACAAAATAATTAGTAGTATGGAAAGTCATAGTAGCTTAGTCAGGGTCAGGCAGAGACGTTCCCAAACATAAAAGTCATAGTAGCAATCAATGCTTTGTCCACAATAAATACAGCCAGTTCCATGTATCTGTCTATTCATGTGCTTGTTGTTAAATTATTACCATCTGTTAACTGTAAACTGCTCTAGAAGAATGAAAAAGCTATCTACTGGGGCATCTGATTTGAGAGGGTTCTGCTCTTCCATGCAAAGTGACTTACTCCTGTAACAGATCAGTCTTAAGCTTATCGCAATATAATTGGCACAGGAATAGCAATGGGAAATGTTGAAATAACTCATCTAGTTTTCTCTTGCTCAGTGGGCTATCTTTTAAAAGGCCTTGTATTGTATTTTCTGATATCTCCATCCTTCTTTCTAAATGTCCCTGAAAATATTCTATTCTTTTGCAACACTGAGGTGCACAACCTATGGAGAAAGTAATCCAGGAGACTGTCCAGGACCCTAGGTCATGGGAGAAGAAAGGGCCCTAGTTTAAGCTAGGTGCAAGTCATCCACAGGCTTCTCATTCCTCAGGATGACTTGGACCTTAATGCTAGCCAAAGTCTAATGATGAGTAGGTTATCATTTACATTACATACGCATGCTTCTGTAGTGTTTATGGCTGAGCACTCCTAGCAGAATATGTGCTAATGTGTACGTTTAGGATCATAGGAAAATTCAGGTTGGAGGGGACCTGAGGAGTTCTCTAGCTATGAGGTCAGACCAAATTACTCAGGGTTTAACCAGTGAGGTTTTGAAAACTTCTGATGATGGATACTATAACTGCTCTGGATAACCTGACCTAACTGTTTGACTGTTGTCATGATGAGAAGTTTTTTTTATATAGCCAAATTGAACCTCTCTATTTCAAATTATATCCGTTGTCCCTCATCCTCCAACCTTGCATCACTGCGAAGAGCCTGGCTCCGTCTTCTTAGTCACCTCCTCATAGGTATGTCAGGGCTGCTGCCCTCTGAAGCTGTCTTTTCTCCAGGCTAAACAAGCCCTGGTCCCTCAGCCTCTCCTCCCGGGGCAAGTGCTTCAGCCCCCTGACAACCTTGGTGGCCCACTGCTGAACTCATTGCAGTTTATTGATGGCTTTCCTGAGCTGGAGGTCCAAAACTGCAGGCAGGATTCTAGATGCGGTCTATGAAGTGCTGAGTAAAGGGGAATAATCACTTCCCTCAATCTGCTGACTGTGCTTTGGTTGATACAGCTTAGTGAGCCCCTTCCTCCAACCTGTCTAATCCCTCTGAATATGCCCTTAAGCATATTTACAAGTCCTGTCAGTTTGCACTGAAGCAAGTTGGGCTGTACAAATGCAAACTTAGGTAGATCAAGACTCTCATTTTTAACATTAACAGTTATAGTGGGAGCTACTGTGTTATCTCACCTCCTGAAAAATGGAAAATCCTAGATATTTAGAGGTTGAAAGTCTAGATTTTTAGAGGTCTGATGCTTTCTAGCCTGTTGTATATGTGATATAGTACAACTTGCCTAAAAAAAAAAATTATGATGGTCTCCCTTCTTCCATCTGTATACTGTCATGGCTGCACAAAATATTTGATTGTGGGGGGCAATTCGTGTTGTATTACCATGAGCATTTAAAAGTGAATAATACGGTTGATCCATGAGATGATGACCCATTTTGACACATCCTAGCTATGATGATAGGAAAGCTTTTCTATTAATATAATATTGGGTATTGTCCACTGAGCAAGTGTTTTCTAACTTGAAATTGGCCATTTTCTAGTTAATTTTTTATTCCTTTTCCCTTTTTCTGCTTTTCAATCCAAAACTTCTCTTCCTGTGATTCTCTTTAAGTGTGACCTCAGCAAAGTGATCAGATTTCGGGTCTCATCCATTCTTTTTTAATTAGTTTTCCCTCTTCCCCACAAAACAAGCTTCAAAGTAAGTTATGATCCTTCTTTACTGAAGTAACTTTGCTTGACCCATTTTTGTCCTTCCTGTGTCATGTCTTTGACTTTTGAAATTTCGTCAAATATTATTTAGAGGAACTAAATGAAGGAGTTTTGGAATACCCATTATTAAAACAGTGAGGTTTCTTGCACGAAACATGCAAAGCTGGAGATGCAATTGGACTTTTCTTTTTCTTTTTTTCCCCCCCTTGGTGTACTGCTCAATGGAAATTCATGCCAGCAAAGGCAGAAAGCTGTGGCTAAACAACATTAGTGGATGAGTCACTTAAAGAAAACTGGAATGAAAGGAAAGAAAAGAAACCCTCTGCTGCTTGATAAGAACCAGAGTATGTGCAGATGGTCTCAGTAAATCTTCCCATGCTTGCCTGAAGAACAACTGACAACATCCAGGGCTATGCTTGCGCTGTCAATAGTTCTTGTTTTCTGAACACAACAGGAGCTTTCAAGCACATAGGAATTCTCCTCTTCATCAGGTTTCTGCACAGATTAAGATCATGAAGGCCAAGCTCAGTGCTACATTGCTTCTACAGGTGCTGGAACTTAATATCAGCTTAATAATAACAGTTATTACTTACTATTAAAGACTTTATTAATATGGGTAACTGAAAATACGGGAGAGAGAGGTTAATCCCTGTACCCAGACCTTTCATAGTCACATGCAACCCTGAACTCTAGTTGTAGGAAATCCCCACTGAACCTTTGGCTAGATTCCAGGATAGAATCTCTAGAGATTTTAGTTATGATGATGAGGCAAATTCCAATAAGCATGTGCAGGCTGTAGTGTTTCAAGTGTTTGAGTTTGGTAGGTTTGGGTGGATTTTCACAAGAAAAAAAAGCTAGGCCGCATCCAGTTAAATTTCATCTCTCAGCTTGGAGAGATACTAAAGGTTTTCAAACAAAAAGCGTGATTTTTTTTTTCCCTTGTATCATTTTCAGAAGTGACAGAACTGTTTTGTCTAATATTCTTCCACTGATTCTATATCAGCGTGAGACAGAAAGTTGGCCTGGAAAACTTCAACCAAAAGAGTTAGAGCTGTGCAAAGTTATAAAAATGAAAATAGAGTTGTGTGATGGGACACTTGAGCAAATGTGATAAATTGATGCTACCTGTATGGTATACAGTGTGTGTGTGTGTGTGTGTGTGTGTTCAGAGTATTATGTGTACTTGTGCATTGAAATTGTAAACGCATTACACTTTCTACTGCCCTCCCCCCCCTTTTTTTTTTTTTGCTAAATGTTATATTGTCAGGAAAATATCCTTGAACTAAGAGTTAAGAATGTTTTAAAAATGTGCAATGAGATGCTTGGAGAATGTGAGGAGGGGCAGTTATTACTGAAATACTTTTTTGGGTATTCAGAACATGACACAGCATACTTTTTATGCAGACTATGTGAAATCTTACATATGTAATTTTAATTCCTATAGATCAGAGCTTCTGTGAGCTGCTGGTTGATGATTAAAACTCTGTCAAACAAGACCCTTCAAGTTTAACTTGCAGTTCTGCGTAGCCATTGGCTGCGGTGGTTGCCATGCATCACTCACCACTTACTAATCAGTCAATTGAAATTCGGTGCAAAGGAGATGCAGACGAAAATACATTTTAGAAGAACAATAACATTAGGAAGCATAACCTTCTTGCAGACCCCACTGTGCAAACATAAGCATAATCACTTTTGAAGTAGCTCAAGTCAAGGTCAAGTCAATGGGTTTGGGCCTGAAGTTCTTGGCTGAAATATTTCTGCAGATAGATATGAAAAATAAATTATCAGGTGTGGGCCAGAATGAAGTAAAATTTCTGGCGGCTGGTCTTTGAATTCACCCTGCTCAGGCCACAAACTGAAATCTGATATTGTAAGACACCTTTTTAGTTCATCAAAAAAAAATGAAGTCCTGCTAGCTCAGGAAAGTGGGGATGTAATCACAGCTGTGTAACCTTTGACAACTAGACCACATAAAGCTTGTTTGAATTCACATCATACTCCGGTGAAGTCCAGTTTCTAATCTTCGGCCACCCACTTTCTCCACACCATGCATAATAGAAGCTGACCCTTGTTCACCTTTTAAAGGGAAGCGGGTAGAGCATTGACCTGAACAACATTATATGAAGGTTTGCAGTGAGTTGCTGGTTCTCTCCTGCACTTTTTCCTGACTTTGCTGAAATCAGGTGTTTGGAGTAGTGAAGTTAAGCTTACTTTTCCCTATAACAGAAATCAACCTGAATCATTTCAGTGGTCAGTACAGCTGGCTTGAAATTTGAAAAGGGCAGTGTAGGGACAGTATGCCTTGCTGGAAAGCGTGTAAAACAATGTAATTGTGATAGATTTTTCTTTGGATTTAGTCAGGCCATTTGATCTCAAAATGCAAAGCAAGTCCCACATAAGCTGAAATAGAAGAAAAATAGCTCCAGACAGTCCTAAAAAAATGAAACTTCAGGGTTTCGTTCATCTCACAGTGTGAGGAGCACCACAAAGGGGAATGAGTTTGAAATTGTTCTTTAACCCTGATTTAATTAGATGTGGGCATCTGTGAGTTTTTTTGTTTTCTGTTTTTTTTTTTTTTTTAATGATGCAGGAGAATCTTAGATGTGAGAGAAGCTTTTGCTTAAAAAAGCTTGTTTCTTCTAGCTGAAAATCTGGAGGGAAAAATGATTGGAAATATTGTCAGCAAAGTTAAAAGTTCATACCTGACATTAATCAAGTTCATTTTATGTATTTATAATGTGTACATTTATAGATTGGAGGTGTTTGACAAAGCTGGTGTTTATGTGCAGGGATGACAAGCATTTCAACAACAGTAGAGAGAGATGTGTCAGTGTCAGGTGAATTTCTCTCCTGCAGCTTCATTACAGTATAAGTTTCTTTTCTTCAGTAGTAGCTTAATTTTCAGGTTAGGTATTTTTGTGTTTTGAAAAATTATACTATGTTTTCTTGATTGCTTCCTTAGAGCTGTCATGGAATTGCTATGCTTTTTGGAATGCAGTTTGTCAAAAGAGGGACAGGAAGAAAAGTGGGCTAGAATTTTAAACTGTGCAAGGGCAGCCAAAAAACACAATCTGTAAGTTCTATTCTACTTATTTAAAGGATAAAATGGATGCTCTGGAAGTGTTTTGAGCATTTATTCTCAATCAGTAGTTTGATCTCAGGGTCAAATCAAAAGCTTACAAATGACAAACTGATTTTTTTTTTTTTTAGCCTCCTTGCAAAACACAGAGTTTGGAGGTTTTTTT
Organism: Apteryx mantelli; assembly: GCF_036417845.1. Lineage (NCBI taxonomy): Eukaryota > Metazoa > Chordata > Aves > Apterygiformes > Apterygidae > Apteryx > Apteryx mantelli. The sequence continues at coordinate 20,256,559 of NC_089983.1, read as the reverse complement.
CTGATGGTGGAATTGTCTTCATCAGGAAGTGATGGAAGTATCATCAGTTGAGATGTTTAGAGAATGACAAAAAAGCTGGAAAGAGTACTGCTGAGAATAACCCAGCCTTGGATTTTGTTACCTGCAAAATGTTTTCCACTGGTATTATCTGTTTCCTAATGGAGAGAATGTGTTTTATGTGTCTACTGATTGTTTATAATACATTCCAACAATAAAGAATGCAGAAATGCATTCTTTAAATATCTCGAATGCTGATAAGAAACAACACAATGTCATTACAGTTAATATAGATTGCAAATTCCGTGAACAGCAAAATCTTTCTTGCTTAATATTCTTTCTGAAGAGCTTTGTTGTAACACATTATAAATGATAGCAGTAATATATATGGGATATAGGGTATATTCCTCTAAATTAAACAGCACACGAGTGACTTAAACTGAGGCATCTGGTTTTAACCAGAGGCAGACATGGAGCACATGCAAGGTATGTTCATATTGTGGATAGGTGCTGGTTTATTTCCAGCTGACAGTCAGCAGACTAACACAACTAAAACAGCTAACCTGCTTCTCTCCAAGTAAAATGTGAGTGTTGTAAGCCTAGGCCAACCTAACTGCTAGTTACTGAGGTTCTGTTCTCATTCCTGTATTTGCAAGGAGTCCCTCCTTTGAGATTTCTCACAAGGTAGTTGGATCTTTTACCAAGTTAAGAAGGGTTTGTACCTTGTCAGCAAGGATCTGGAGAGTTGTGAGGCAGCAGGATCATGCAGTCAGCAGGGAGGAGAGCAGGACGGCAGCCAGGCAATAGATGAATACAAGCTCCTGTAGACTTATGGTTTCAGTATGTGTCTGTGTCACCCAGAAAAGTGTTCTGATCCTATCTCCGAAATCATCAGATATGATTCAAATAAACCAAATATTTTAACTTCCCAAAAGAACTTTAAAATGAACTAATGTCATTGCCCTGTGTTTAACACTTTATACAGAGATTGCCAGCTTCTCTAGAAGTGTATAGGTCAGAGAAAAGGTTGGGGAAGGGAGTCAGAGAGGGAAGGGAGAGTGGATGTAAAAAACAGTAAGTGCTGGTAGAATGACAATCTGTAGCAATCTTCTCTTGAACAGTTTCATAGAAAGGTAAGACGCAAAAAAAGGATGAAAACTCAGAAGGAAGGGGAGAGGTTCAAAATCTACCAGTGTTTAAAAATAAGTTTGTAAAAATGATCAGAGAAAGATACAGCAACATGAATTTTTTTAAAGGATAATCACATTGGCACAGCTTGTACAAAAGTAGCGCTTGTGATAAATTGACCAAACAGGCAGGCTAAATCCTGTTAGCAAAGGCTAACAGGAATTTGGGAGAAAATAATGATTTCAAAGAAAACATACCCAATTGTTCTAAAGAAGATTCATGAAAGACAGCTGGGGGAGGTATATTGTATAAAAATGAGTGAGGAGACTCTGTTTATTGGAAATCTGAAAGTATACAAATAATGTCAGTATGATGGGACTGTCGCATCTATGTAAAGAACCAGCAGATAATTAGAAACAGTTTAAAATAATTCATGTTGCACCTAGCAGTGGCTAACAGCAGGTAACAACTCATTTAATCTTACAAAGAATAAGGCATTGCTTCTAATGATTATTACATTCATTTTTTCAAAACCATCTTAGAACTAAGCCATGCATTTTTCAGCACTCTGGCTCATTTCTGCACAATTGGAAAGCAGCTGAAGTAGTTTTTGTGATGAGTTCATTTCAAATAATGGAGCATTAGGAATTCTGAATATTTACAAAGGGCTGGTGTTACAAACACTCGTGCACTGTTGTGGTCCATACGACTATTGTACGTAAGCAGCCATGCAAATATGATTCCCAGAAAATGAGAAGGTTAAAAGTTCGGACTCTTTTTCCTTGCTGGTGGTAGATGTCTCTGAAATCCAGGGCTTCACCCAGCCAGACAATAATGTATTCTTAATTGCAGACTTTTGGAAATACAGCAGTCTTCTGATGCTTACAGTTGGAAACTACTGCTAAACAGAAGAAGCAAAACTGGTAGAAGAAAATTATTTTAACAATGACAGAGCATTAAATTTCTCCTTAGGAAATTACAGTATAACAATGTAGAGTCTAAATGGACTATAACATGAAAAGAGTGGGCCAAATCAGCCCACAAAGAAAGCAATTTACTTAGGTGAAACAGGAGAGTGATCCTAGTCCGGTAATCACAAAAGCTTATAAGAATGCAGTCAGTGATGCTTAGAAACTAAGTGAAGGAAACAAAAAATGAAATCCCAGCTGTCCACTGGGCAGCATGAATCTTATAAATATCTACAAATACAGAAAGCAACTGTCACTCAACAGAGATACAAACCCAAAGTGTGAAAGATCTAATATAGTTTAGATATAATCTATATTAGATATAGATATAATCTATATTTATATGTAATCTATAGATATATGAGATTAGAAAAATCCAATATTATTTTAATCCTATCTAGTGAGACTTCTATTGCCATGAGTAATCTTGAATAAGATGGTACATTGATATGCTCCTCCAGCTGATGAGCTGGAATTTGGAAAAGAAAGAGCAACTGTGCAGATGTTGGTATGCCATTGTTACCACATTTAGATCCAAATTCTCCAGATTTTTTATTATTATTTTATTCTGGATTATTTTGTTTCTCTGTATTACAGAAACCAAACAATGTTTATTTTTCAATTGCAGTAAGAATAGTTAGGTCCTAAAATAGGTAGAGCAAAACAAGGCTGAATGGGAGTAGTATCTGATTAATGCAATCATGCATTCTTATTCCCATTTTGCATTAGGGGCTGTTCTGCAACCAGTTTTAATATTTGATATTAACAAGTATTAATATATTGATATTAACAAGTATTAATACTTGTTAATATCAGTCATAAAAATTCTCTCCATTCTAAAGGTTCCTATGCAAAAATTTAATCCCATGGGCAAGGGATTTCTTTTACAAATGTAAAAGAAGAACTCTGTGGAGTTATTTTGAAAGCATAGTTATATAGAGTAGTTGTATTTAAATAATACCCATTTCAGATGCCCTAATGTGCTCTAAGTTCTGAAATGTGCCTGTAGTTTCTAAAAGACAGAAGTCAAAGAGGAGAGGAAATGAGAGGGACTGAAAATACCAGATGAGAGTGAATGATCAGTTTATCATTGTCTCATGCTCATAAGAGAAAGACAACTGGCAGGGTCCACTGTACTAGTCATGCAACTCTTCTGCAATATAAACATTTCTCCTTCCCCAGGGACTTTTTTTTTCTTTCTTGCACATAAAATTTTGTGTTTCCATAGGGCCATAGTTAATTAACAGAAGTTTCTTAAAACTTTTTCACCAAGAAATCATTTGTAAAGTAGAATCTCTACTTTTTTGGAAAAGGAGATTATCACCATTGCATTTATAAGATTAATTAGATTTCAGAGGAAAATAAAAGTCTAAATTCCTTTTTGCTAAAAATACAGTTTTTAGAGCATATTGTACTCCCTTAAATCAGTGGAATTGACATACTGGCTTGTGTGGGTGACAGATTCCATTTATATTGTTCAGTTCAACTCTGTGGGTGATAGTACATAGCTGTTGGACAAAATTAGCTTTAGAAAACTCTTTATCAGTTTGTACACTTTTTAAAATAAAATTTGGAGACTATTAAGAATGTTCAACAAAATAATCAAACTCAGAAAAAAATTCTAGTTTAAACATTAAAATAATTTCCCAGATTTGTTGGAAAAAACAATTTCTTTTTCACATGACAAAGCAGAAACATTATTCAGAATTCCTTTGCTTTCCTTCTCGAGCTAATAGTTCTCATGATCTCCTAGATGATTTAAGAACATACTACACATGGTATGTATACTGCAGCAGCAATCAAAGTTCACAGTAAACTTTGTGCGTAGATAGGTATTTTATGAATTCATTTTCTGGATACTGTGCAGAACCAGTCCATTAAAGAAAAAAAGAAAGCAATAATCATCAAACTATTCTGATTTTTTTTTCTTTTTACTAGTGTATCCAAAACCCACATAAATTTGAGCCCTTCTGGCAGGTCAGCTAGGTAGCTGTTCACGTGTGTGTAGTACTTGCTATGAGATCATTCCCTCTTAAGTACAGGGAAACAAATAACAGCAAAAACACAGGATGCAGCTGAAAGCGTTTCCAGAAATTTTTAGTGAAGAATGCCGAAGAGTTTTTTATGAAGAAAGATTCTTTTGAGGAATTCAGAGAGAGTGGAAATGTTGAATAGTAGGAGATATGGAAGAAGAATCTCTGATTTAGCATCCCTAGGAGTTACTGGGGCAGAGGATATCACGGAATCACAGAATGGTTGAGTTTGGAAGGGACCTCTGGAGATCATCTAGTCCAACTCCCCTGCTCAAGCAGGGTCACTTAGAGCATGTTGCACAGGATCGTGTCCAGGCAGGTTTTGAATATCTCCAGAGAAGGAAGCTCCACAACCTCTCTGGGCAACCAGATATAATAGAGGAACGGGATGAAGTATTCATGTATTCCTGACTTCTCCATACTCTTTCCTTACAATTCCATTTTAGCCTAAAATGAAGTATGGCAAGAATGAAGGAATGGGTAGATCCAAGTTCAGAACATTAGGACTGAGAACATTTGTAGCATTTTAGCAGTAGTGAGAAAGAAGCTGAATTTGATGCAAAAACGAACAAAATGGAAATGGTCCCATCAAAGCAATGAAAGACCACAACATGGGAACGGAAAGAAACATGGCAGTCTATATATTAAAAAAAAAAAAAAAAAAAAAACACTTTAAAGAGAGAACCAGTGATAAACTTATTATCTTTTATTCCATTTGTTTATGTTAAAATGGAAACTAAGCAGCACTCAGATCCCTATCACTAAAGCTTCTAAGCTTCAAAATAGTTGCGGTCAACCATTGTGGCTTTGCAATGAGTCACGCTGTTGCCTTCATACCTATCTCTAACTACTTTAAAATATTCAGGTTCCTTTCTGAAAGAAGGAAAATCCATCAGAAACTAAACATAATTATTTTTACTTTAATAATGGTTTGAAGCAGAATCTGTGAAATGCAGAGTTCCCAGAGCATTGTGCAACTTTAGGAATATATGTCTGTGCATATATTGGTGTAGTTTTCAATAATTTTAAGTAGTTAAAATTGTAGACCCAGGATCAGAATCTGGAACAGGGTGATTTGCCTTTGAGATCTGCAGTTCTAGAAGAGCATATTCTGCAGTGAATATTAAAATTTTTTTCTCTAATGATTTTCAGTGTTCACTTTCTAGGTCAGGAATATAATTTGCTTGATCAGTCAGCGTGCATTGCAGACAAGTACATACAGAGGTAGATATATACTGCTGTACCCTGCAACTAATTCATTTTAATTTCATTCTCATCCTTTTCCTTGTTATGTAAATTTCATCAAATTTAGCATAGAAGAGGTTAGAAGAAGAACTGAATTTGGTTGTGTTAATTTTACAATATTTGACATAACTAGATACAACTTGAAATTTATTCACTCCTCTCCACCAAGTCATTGTAAAAGAGTATTGCAACCATATCTTCCTCTGCTACAGCATAAAAAGTCTGTGGAAGAGTTGTTGCATTTAACTGGGGAAAAAATGACCTCATGGAGCATAGCATCTTTAATGAAAGTGACAGGACAAATCCACCTCTGGAGTGTTCACAGAAGGCAGTGGAATTATAATTAGAGTTGTTACAGTGGCGTCTGTTCTGCTGACTGTAATAAAGAGTAGCAGCTACAAGAAAGAGACTTAGATTTTGTGTTGTTTAATATTATAGTAGAAAATTGTCTGATATATTTACAAAAATAAAAATATTCATCTTTTCACCTTTCCTAGAGTTAAATACATATTCTAAACATTCTAAAACCACAAGTAAGTGCTGGATACTTAATTTTTTTTTGAAGTAGTCTATTCTTAATGAATGAATTGCTTTGCATAATGTAGTAACAGGCAATGGCTGAAATAGAAGTTAGGAACACCCACATGCACACTATTCAGATATATAAGCATTGGCATGTAGGGGGAGCCACTAATGGCATGTTACCATAGACAATTTCCATGATGCTGAATTTAAAATTTTGATTTACTTCCCAAAGTATTCTAATTGAAATATCCATAAAATGTATATTGAAGAATCAGACAGTTTTCACAGATTTTAACTGACAGTCTTAGAAGTTAATTATAGAGATCAAAATATTTACAATACAGTATGAGAAGAAACAAAGTTTGGAAGGAATTATATACAGTTATATATAAGCAAACCTTTGGCTAGGACAAGTCAGGAGGAAAGTTTAATTTTAGGGTTTATTTTTCTGTAGCAGCTTTGCAGGAATGTTTATACTTTTCTTGGAAGCAAATGATACCAAATACTATTGAAGATGGAAGCCAGACTAGTTGAGTTCTGATCCAGTACAGCAGTTTATATGCGTGACTGAAACCTACTCTTCCCCTTTTTTCCTCATCTTGGGTAGAATGTTTAGCTGTGACCCATTGGTGAAATTTCTGCAAGAGTACGAGAGTGTAATATTTCCATGAACAAAACATAAGTCACATTAAATAAAAAGGCAGATGGTTACCACTTAGCCCAAATTATTGCAGTGAATTAGAAATGAGAAACCTTAAGCTCGTTTAACTTTTATAATTAAAAAATCCCCCAAGAGCTTCCCAAACATGCAGATTTCTGGCGCAATAGAAGATCTCTGGTTTGTGCCTAAACCATAGACTGATTAGTTGCACGGTAAAAAGTAAACACAATCTAAGTCTGGAACTTCTTATGCCATTGCAATTTTGTGTTTGCAGAAACTGCCTGAGAAAATATAAACAGTCCTGAGATACTACGGAGAAAAAAATCCCTTCTACTACACCATGTAAGACTAAGTCCTAAAAGGTATCAGCATACTTAATATTTACTTGACAGTCCATAAGGCTGTAGACCAGGCTTTCATTGCTAAATGTATAAGAAAAGACTGAAGGGTCACATCAAATCAAACCTTTTCTCTGTGAAAAATTATCTTGAGTGTTTACAAGTTCTACCTTAGTCTGAGAAGATACAACTCTTGCATATTCTTTCTAATGATTTTAAAGGATAGCACATTCATTACAGACAGGGTGCAATTTAGACTGCTCTTCTGTGTTTATGGCCCTTCTTCATAAGCTTTTCATTTTTTGTAAGCTTAATTTAAGCTTAGCATCCAAATGCAAATGGGATAGATAGTCTGTTCTAGCTCCTGACGGACATTAAAACAGAGTTTTCTAAGCCAGGATTTGTATTGCATATACTAAAGCTACCTATGTAAGAGCTAATTACACAAACTAGGCTGCAGTTTGGACAGACCCAGTATCAAATATTATTCAAAAAAGCAATTTTATTGTATAAACCCTTTATCTTTAAGAGTTTAGTTTTCTTTTGCTTAGGTAAGACAGAAAATATAGGGTCTTCATACAGTCAGCTCTAGGAAATATTGGGTAATTGCATCTGTTCAGATGTCCAGACCTTGTAATATTAATGCTGTTTAAATAGGCTAAATAAATGAACTGAAACAAGGTTGGGTAAAGTGCCTCTGAAGCTGAAAAAGTAATATAAGTTGAGATCTCTTCAAAGAACATTTTTACAGTAGTAATAGTAGTAAATAAATCCATTCATTTGCTTCATTTGCCTATTTTATTGTGGAGTTTTGGGAATGTTAGCTATGAGGTTTTTGTTTGTTTGTTTTTCTATTCTTATGCCTTTATGAACTTCAGTGGTTCAGCTGAAACTTCAGCATGCTGGAACTTCAGCATACTGTTCACTGATTTATAGTTATGATGTCGTATGTATTTGTAATTTGGGTGCTTCATCACGTCTGAGTTGCTGTCTCTCCTAGATATTGTGTGGCATTACCGCTATCTTACTCTCCACATCTTTGCTCATAGTATCAACCACCTGAGCTCCTTCTGAGAATATTACTGATTCTTCATATTTGTCATGAGTAGCTATACTAGAGATAATCCACAGCTGCTTCAGCCTTCAGATGTAATGAATACTTGATTAAACACTGTCTTTCCCTCATCTAGGGCACCTGAAGCTTGCATTGTACCCACTGCTCACATCTGTATGCAGTTGAAGGTGATAATATGTGGCAGATTTTCACTTTTCAGTATAATTTTGAAGAATAATTTTTAAATCACCCTCACACCTGTTAGCCTGCAGCTACTGTTCTTGGCACAAGGAGGTTAAAAATGTACCTTTCTGTCCCTTGTTTTAAATGAAAGTGCTTTGATACTTAGGTGAAAGTGTGCTTGGCCTTGAGGGTTGCATTTCCTGATAGGTGTCTTCCAGAGCTCCTGCCTTCCATGCCAAGGTGAGAGGCTAGTATAACAACACTGAGCCTGAGAGATGCCTGATATACTGTGGAAAAGTTGACACTGCCTAGCCCTCACCAGGCCCAAATCCCCTTTTTTATCCTTCAGGCCAGTACACTGTGGTGGCTATAGGCTTCACCTTGCAATGTAAAGGTTGTCGACTCTAGGGCCTCCAACTCATTCTGAAATTGCATGAACCTTTCATTTCCTCTTAAATCTTAGGGAAGTTTGCCATGGTACTGTGCCTTTTCCACAGAGAAGTATTTGCAGTGTGGGAGCCCTGAGTGTGCTAGAAGGTGGGAATATTCTTTGGGGGCAACTTAGAGCCAGACCTGTCACCCTCAGTAGTGTGTGTGTGGGGGGGAAGCAACTGCAGCATTCCCTTGGGAGCCTTGGCAAAGCTAAGACTGCCTGGTCCTCACCCTCAGTTCCCTGCTGTAAGTAGTAGCAGTTTTTTGAATCTGTGATGGTTGCTGTTGTACAGATGCTATACAGTGTCTTAAGCCTCTAGGAGGTTTAATAGAAGTTCATAGAAACAGTGCCTCATGCTGTATCTTCTGAAGCAGCTAAGCTCATGCAGTACACATCTCTCCCCTTTGTACACATTGTAATGTTGGTAATGAGTTCCACAGTCCATCCTTTCAGAACCATTTTTGGAGCATCGTTTTCATACCCTTACCCTGCTGCTTCAAGAAGGTGAAACAACATTCTCTCATACTTCTAAGTGGAAATACAGAAACCTTATAAAATCATTGAACTCAAATGCTAAGATGGGTCTGTATTATTTAATGTTACAAACTGATGGTATGAAAGGCACTCATCAAATAGGGCAAATCTTCATGAATTCATTCAGATTTTCAAACTTTAGATAGGAAGTTTTCCTTTTACTTCAGGGAGAGTTTGACTAAACAAAGACTGAATCAGAATTAAATAAGCACTACAGCTGTAGTTGGGTACCTTGACTTCTGTACAGCTGAAGCCCCGGTTTTAATCGAAGCTGTAGTTAGAAAGTATCTTGAACCCACTATATGATATCAGCATATTCTAATGTAGAAGTAACAGGAGGTAATAAAAACATTGGTAAAGGTGTCTCTAGTGTTCTGCTGGAGATATGGAATTCTACCTAATAGGCAAAGTTTGATTTAGCTTTATACTTATTTCACTACTAGTTCTGCTGTTGTTTTCATTTTACCCGTTATTCTTAAAAGCTTTTGGCAAAAGGAATAAAACCAAAATAGTTCTCCACCCAGTATATTCCATGTTCTGGAGGCAGTAGAAAGGAAATAGCCTTGCTGTTTGCACAGTGATAGTAAAGGCTGTGCAGGGTAACACATAAAATATGCAACATTATAATCAGTGTGCCCTGCTGGTGTTAAACATATACCTAACGAGCATTATTACTATCTTTAAATAAAGTGTAGGTAGATTAGGAAAGCTGAGAAAACCATCTCCGTAACCCTTTGAACCCTTTAAGGAGTATGAGTAGTTTTCCATCCTTTTCCATAAAACATAGACGTGATATTCTGTTTATTTAAATGTGCTGTTTGACTCACTGAAAGAAAGTAATGTAAATGAAATCTGAATTACAGCTGTGCTGTGTTATAATGAATAACGTCTGCTTAGTAAGACACTGAGTCAAGAACCTAGTTTTCTGTGGAAGGAAAATATTAGTGAGTTTCACTGGAAAAGCTGACAGATGTACATCTGTGTTTCTCTGCTTCCCATGCCGAATGCTAGAAATAAAGCAAATTGTTGATTTGGCTAGAAACAATAAAAACATGGTTCAAGAATCACACCATTTTCTGCATGACAGATTTTGAGAAGCAAATGCAAACTCTTGAAGTTTTGTTGTTTTGTTTTTTGGGTTTTTTTTTGGTTTTGGTCTCTTTGGTTTGCCTTTTATATTAGTTGGGGTATTAGCTTCAGTCTGGAATGTCTTAAGCAAAGTTCAGCAAGTAAATCAGCACTTATTTTTGTCTGAGGTAGATAACTGATAGCAAAGCAGAATGTAAAACAGGGTATCCTATCATGGTCTAAATTTTTCATGTATGTACATGCAACTTTAAATAGACACCTTAGCTTCCTGAACAAGTAATACCTGTTACAGAGTTTGAGAGGTTTGTATGATTTATATGAAGGCTATTTAAAGAGAAAACAGCCTGTTTTTCAGTTTCACTGTGAAGTCAGCTCTGGATGTGAGCAAATTTTAAATATGACGCTGGACTTTGTTCATATGTTCCAGTTGCATAGGTAATTTGGAATATGGGTAAGAGTTCTTTGAGAATCATACGGTAATAGCATGTAAGAATTTGTTAAGTCATCTAATAAATGTAGACTATTTCACCTCTTTCATTCATATATTGTACATATTAATATATCTACTATTATCTTTAAAATTGCTAACAGGCATAGTTTGGAAGACATTTGAAAAAGCATGCAAAAATGTAGAAAACCCATATGACCCTGTAATAGGTTGTGAGGCAATTGGTTTCTCAGTGCTCAAATTAAAAAATGAGAATTCAGTATGAAAAAAAGTGTTTCATAAAAATGACTATGGGCAGGTTCACAACATCTAGTCTGCCGCTGCAGGAAGAGGATGGAATACCTGGAGTACTGAATCCTACAGGCTGGCAAGGACCAGAGCAGGCCAAACTTTCACCAAATCTAAATGAGGCTGTAAATTTGATTTGAACAGGACCAGAATTGATGCAGGTGCTGTACTTTTCTCAAGCACTACTTGACTGACCATGCTGGTGGCTCACGGTCATGCATACCAGAACATAAGTCTCATCTTAAGTAGTGCTTAGCACTCCAAGAAAGATTTATATAAACTGAGCAATCTAAGATCAAAACTCCATTTTGAAAAAAGAATCCAAACTGCTGCCAGCTATATCATCTAGGCACCTTTTTGTTTGACTTTAAAATTACTTATGTACTCAGAGCATTGCTCTCATGCATGTCCAGGGCTGCCTTAATCTGGATAATTCAGAGCCTGTTTTCTACCTAGACTTGATTTTGATCCAAGAACTAGACAGTGGAACAACTAAATACAAGGCAGCCCCAATGTAGTACGTGGTGTAGGAGCATATATAAAACATTCTTACAAGGCTGAGAACTTTACAGTTTTAATAGTTTGTGGTAATTTCAACAAGGCCAAAAGAGGTACCTATCGTTAAAGGAAACATGCATGTGTGAATAAATATACATGCTCTCATGCAGCTGTGGACCATTTTTAGTTTCTTTTCATATGGGCTTATTTTAAAAAGCTGTAAGGAAAGCTCAGCTATAACTGTTAAGTAGGCCATTGCAGATGTGATTTCATTTCCCTTATCAGCCTGAAAGGAACCATACTTTAAATTCCCCAGAGAGAAACTTTCACATTGCTATCCTTAGACCTTTTAACTACTTCACAGCCAATTCCCGTTTTTTCTACCAGGAGCTATACCTGAGTGACTTCTATAGACAATTCCTAAACATGTAAACTACGCCTTTTTTTTTTTTTTCCCCTTGTTGATGAAGAACAACCTCTCTGGATGAGGCATTCTCCTCTCAGAAGAACATCTGGGGAGAAAGGGGAGAAAGTCAAGCTATTGGTATTCCCTGTAACACAGTGACTAGCTTTCTTGAAGCATATATCACTCTATCACGTGAGCATTCTGAAATTGTGGAGCACGTGAACACTAGTATATACCAAAGGTTCTTGGTTTATTCCTACTCCAGCCCCTATACTTTTGCCATTTCTGTAAGTAAGAGGACATCTTTGAAGACTAATGTCCATTTTCATCAAATGATATATATATATATTTTTTAATATGTACTCCTCTCTAACATGGATAGGTAATGCACTTACAAATGTTTTCATTCTTTTCAGATCTGAAAAAGTCATGCTGGATCTGTAACAGTAGCAAAAAGAAGCATTAGGTTACTACAATGACATTGTAGTACAATGTCATTATTGAAAATAAAAACCTCATTAAAAATCCTTTTTGTAAATAACATTGTCATCCAAACACTTACAGCTCTCAAGATCTTGGATGCTTTTTTTTGCATGCTTTACCATTTGATTCAATTTTTCTGCAGTGTTGTCAGTAGAGTCCAATGAAATTCTTCAAGAATGGCTGAAATCAAATTTATATGCCTTAAAAACAGGATTTAAAGTTCCTAACACCAAGTTTCTCACTGTAGGATAGAAAAAATTTCACTGAGAGTTTTTTGTTTTGTTTTGTTTTGTTTTACCTAGAAGGGAGAGAGGTGTCTGCCTAGATTCTTTGTAGTGCATTATGTTATTTGATCCGAGTTACATTATCAATTCTTTTCCCTCAAGTTATGCATGTCTCATTTCTGCTTTTTTAAATGTTTTTGCCTGTAGGAGGCAGTGATTCATTCTCACATTCTGCAATTTTTTAAAATAAATCAGAATAATTTCTTTTTTATTTACATTTAAATATTTTGTAGCTATCTACTTGGAACAAAAGGTTAGTTTCACTAAATTATTTTAAACAGACTTTAATATTACATGCAGGTTATAATTTCAGACATAAAACAGGCACAACTACTGCTTAGTGTAGTCCATTATTTAAACGTACTTGGTTTCATTCCCTCCTCTCTGTACTTTTCTTTATTTCTTCCTTTTCTGTTATCTATTTACACAGTATGATATTTACAGTTGAATAATTTTTCTCAGTAGTTTGTTGTGGATTTTTGACATGTATAGTGGCATATTCAGACAGTATGATCAAGCTTCTTTTTCATTTTCAGTTCCCAAGTATACCATACAGGGCATTCCTTTTAGCACTTGAAATGCAGAGGTGCATGTATCAGTTCTGTTTTATCTCATCTTCTCATGATAAGTAGTTGAGGAAGGAGTAAAAATTTAAGTAAAACTGTAATGTATCATTACTAAACTTTCTGAGGATTTTGACAATTTTAGTACTTGCTACACCCCACTTAGCACACTTAGCAGAGTAAGTCTAATGTGAGCTGAAATTTCCCCTTTTTGTAGGGAATTCTAATAAGGGAGTAAGACCTGGCCAGCACTGCTGAGGTTGCCTCTGGTTCAGAAGCATCTCCACCTAGCTGCCTCTGCTGGCAGCCTTCCAGGGAGAACCCTGTAGACTCTAAAGTTGTCTGTAGCTGGTGGAGGCCCGGGAGAATAATATATATCAGCAGCATTTACTGGCATGTGCAAACCCATGCTATCTCTTGGGCTATAGTTATACAGTATTGTCTTGATAGTGATTTGAACCATCAAGAGTGTTTGGAGGCAACTGTTTAGGAGAATGCAATTGATGTTGTCATCATTGATTTCATATCAGAAGATGCAGCAAATAGAGGAAAAGAGCTTTCTGCCCTCTAGGAGATGGTCCCTGAGTCAGTCCTATTGCTGTATCTGAAGGGATATAGCAAGGTAAGTTCATATTAATAGTCCTTTGAAATTTGTTAAATTATCAGAAGGATTTTGATTCAGATCCTTTCAGTACTTAAACTTTATTTAGGTGCCCAGATTTGACTGAAACCAATAGGACTTGGTGTCCTAAATCCTCAGAGCCTAAACCCATTGAAAACCTATTTAAAAATTTTCTCTAAAAATTTGTTTTTTAATGCACATTAGCAACTGTACTTTCTTGCGGTAGCCAGTCTTCCCTGGTATCACAATGACACTTTGAAATGATGCTTGTTGATTTATGTTGGCCCTAGGCAGTCCCTATGAAATTCCCATGAAGCAAGATGGAAACAGAGCAGAGACAAAGCAACAATTTAAAAATATTTCAGTGAAAATAAGCATCTGGGAAGAGGAAAAAATTGTTTAAGAGGTTCCATTACTTTAAAAATATCCTTTTCTCTGAGACTGTCGCAAACTAATACCACACATTTCTCTAAGGATTTCAGTAACCCGCCCCTCTTTATGTCAGAAGTAAATATACAGGGAAAACAGTTAGGCTGAAGCAACAGTTGCTGCTTTGATATGCAGCTTTGTGACAAAATAGTTCTGTCAAATCTGTAGCCATGTGCTTTGCTTCACTCTTTCCCTCATGCTACTATTGAAAACTGGAGTTTATGGGAATGCATTTTTTTTAAAAGGTCTCAGTGTCCTCATATGTGGGGAGAGAGAGGGAATAGATATTAATTTCAGGCTTCACAATGCCTACATGCTCAGCACTACTTTAATTTGCACTAAGCCTTTTTACTGCAAATGAGATCAAGATGAAAACTGAGTTTTGATCTCATATTGACTGTTGCATTTTAAACTGAAAGTCATGGTTCTTCTCTGCTCTGCCGTGAGCTAAACCACAGAGCTAAATGTTCTCAAATTTGTATGGAAAGGCGCTGAAACATAAAACAGTCCTGAATCCCGTGGCTTCAGTCCATCTCTATGTGTGATTTTTCATTCACTGCATGTTTTATTGCTTTTTTGCTACTAGAAGTGACTATTGCAGAGGTAAAGGAAAGCTCTTACATCAGCCATGTATAACCATCAGCTCTATGCTCTGGTTTTCCAACCTTTAACAGTTATCAAGACTGGATAGTGACAGACATGTTTGGCCAAATAATGTAAATATAAAAAACATGTTTTTACAGCACAAAGTTTTGCTCTGGCAAGCTGAGCCTTTGTAACTCATATGCCAGACAGGAATGAGTCAAGAACAGCAGGACTTGTAGAAGAGGAGCAGTCCCCTCATTCTGTGCCAGAGGGCCAGTGTTGCCAGGGTGGGCATGCATTGCTTTGGCAGCCTCTGGCAGTAGTGTCATAGGGAGCATGAACTTCCTTACAGGTCATGCACTCATGGTAACAGTCCAGAGTAAGAAGATGTAAATTCTGTCTGCTCTATATACAAGAGGTGAACTTTAGCTCAGGCACATTAGCCCTTCCTGGTTCAAAGTGATCCATGTGGCATAGTATCTGAGAGATTGTCAAGGTGTCTGTGAATCCTAAAAGTATCACAGCTTCAGGGCAAGTATTAGGTTTGACCCAATACTCATTCAAGGAATGTGCAAGGATCTGTGCTGCAGAAGAAGTCATGCTGGATACCAGATTCTGATTATCTCCTAGCGGCCTTTCTCTCTGTCCCTATAAGTCTGTGAAGGCGTAATGGAAATGTATTAGTCATTTTATTGCTCATTAATTTCCCATTTGAAATTGTCAGTCTCATAGTGAGAAACTGGAACATACTCTGGTGATATTCTACTAGAACAGAAACAAAGCACTCAAAAGAAACTAGTTTAGAAATAACCTTCCCTCTGAAATTGTTTAAAGTAAATCAAAGGATCAAAATACAAAATCAAGGCTCAAAATACAAAATGCTCAGGAATATAAAAGTGATCAAATCTTCAAAGTCAAGCAATTCTCTTCTCTTTTCTCCCATTAGAACAATCTGACTGCAAGTAATATAAGTAACTATGCCTGAAGACTGGCTTTTAAGTTTTGGGTTTTTTTTTTTGGTTGTGGGGTTCTTTATAAGCTTAAATGAAATACAAGGTTGCTTGATACATTATTTTGTGATGTAGGAGACTGTATTTTCCAAATTTATGAACATCATAGTGAATTCTTGTTTTAAATATCACCTTTGTCTTTTAATACTGCTTATAATCATACTGTACTATGGCACAAATCTCTGTCTTTTTCATAACTAAACACTTACTTATATATGGTGTAGAATTTAAGTATAAGCCAAGTCTCTGTTAGTGCCATCAAATAATCTGGACATCTGTAACTAACTTTCCAAGTAGCACATTTTGATTTACTGCTTCACTGGAAACGTACAAAGGAACAATAGGACTGGAGTTTCTTTCAGGACTCACTCTTCACAGAGATGAAGCCTAGAGACAGAAACAGCCTTAATAGCATATATCATTTCTCTCCAATTTTTTTTTAATTCTAAATCTGATTTTAATTCTTTGTGTTCATGTATTTATCTTCCTTTATATATCTGGTCTTATTCTATGCCTACTAAAATTTTGCTGATGTCTTGTTTCACAAAGTATGACTTTCAGAAAGTGTTGTTCTCTCTGGTTTTCTCCCCTGCTTTGTCCTTCAGCATCTTCCAGCCCAAGAGTTCAGCAGTCAGTTGGAGACACAAATGAGAAGGGAAAACTTCTGGGGACTGAGAAGCAAAGTTTAGTATCCAAAACTGAAAAGACTCCCAGATGAATAAAACAAGCCAGACATCCATCAGACACAAACTCTGGCCCATAACCTGCAGGTAAATCTGTTTGCATGGACAATTACCTGCACAGTCCAATGATGTCAGTGGAAATCTATGTAGAGGTAAGGATTTGAGGGCTGAAGTTTGGCTCTGCTCACATTAGGCAAGCTGTTCAGGTATTTTATTTCTTCGCAAAGTGAGACAGACATTAGATGTTTGCTGCAATTGCATACTTTTACAGTAGAATATCATTCAGTACCAAGCTACTCAGAATTAACATCTGTCAAGCTGAGCTGGGTACTATGCTCATCATTCATTATTGGGAAGCTAGCTGCAAATTTTAGACAAGGACATGAATGAAAATAAGATATTTCATCCTATTGTGATACCCATTTTTTGCCACAAAAAACAGTTTGATTCAATATTGCCCAGTTTTTGGTCATGCCTGAGGGGAGACAGACTAAGAAAAGGTGGAACTGGACTACTAGCAGAGTTTTATGGAACAGTTGACTGTTATGAAACTAGCTGAAACAAATGATACTATAATTTGTGTACTTTCATGAGTAATCTGTTTTCATGACTAAATTATTTATGCCTGTTTATAAATGCTAAAAGTATCTTCTACCTCTTTTATAATCCACCAATCACTTATGAAGTACAGGAGGAGGAATGTGTTTTATTCATTCACTCCACCATGTTGTTATTTCAAACTTAGATATGTATTTTTAAAATATTTTTATTTCAGTTTCCTCTTATTGTCTCTACGTGCTTTCTTCTGTCCTGATTTTGCAAACTCTTAGCCAAAAAGTAACAGATGTCCCATTGATTACTAATGTAGAAGATTTAATTTACTCTCAGAAGTGTGTAGAGGAAAAGAGAAAAGTCTTCTGAATAATTCAGATTTCCTTGTCTCTTATCCTTCACTCTTGTCTATGCTTCTAGTTTTCTCTCTAGATCCCTGTGCTCCTTAAAATCACTTTTTTCTCACTATGTTCAGAATGCTCTTTGGAAAGCATTTTCTCTTAGCAATTTTAACTACTTTAGACTAGCTTTCGATGGACTGAACCTAAGAGATACTGAACTCACAAGCTTTTCTCTAAAACGTGTAAGATATCTGTCAGGTTCAGACCCTGTTATTAACTTCAGCAGGTAAACTGCTTGGTAAACTTCATCCTTAAAGAGTCTTGACAGACTTCTAGATGAGAAAACTGACATACTTAATAATGAATGGAAAGAATTGCTTGTTTTTCTCAACTAAAAATTTTTTTTTATAGATGTCCTTCTAGTATCCTTTAAAAATTCTGAGTTTATGAAGTTGTTCAGGAAGCACATAAACTTTGTTCTTTAAATATTTTGAGCAGTCCATATGTATACAGTTTATATTTTTTAATGTTACAAAGGTAACACTCATACTGAGCGCAAATTGAAGAGCATGTTTTCTGGCTTGATTTTTAGATATACAGAAGGAAAAAATATGCCACATGGTAATGGTGGTCACCTGAAAATTTTTCCAAAGTTTTCCTGTGACTAGTTTAAATATGTTCTCATTTCTTATATCTTATATATTTATAGTTTCATTTTATTTTGTCTTGCCTTTGCACTACCAGAAAGTCCAATTCATCATTTCTCTGGTTCCATGAATAGCTGACTGAGCTATTAGACTCCAGTCATTTTGATTATAAATATATTTGGGTAGCTATCAGCTTGAAAAGGTATTTCTATCTATATATAAATAACTGATTGCCCTAAATTCAATTTGAAGCACTTGTATATACTTTCAGCTGAGATCCACAGACTACATCTTAAGTAATTTCATGTGTTTTAAGATGGAGTTGACAAGGAATAAAGTGCATAACTGAGGGGAAAGAGTTCTGGCATCTATTCCTGTTGTTCTGCTTGATATTTTGTGTTAATGCAAACATATCATTTAAACTTTCTGGATCTTCCAGTAGCTGATCTCTCAAGTAGGATACTGTCAGTTTCTACCTGACATAGACGTTCATAAGAATTACTGCACAAATGTTTATATATGTACTTTGAGATTCTACAATGAAAACATTTTGAAAGAAAATGCAAGATCACTATGGAGGCCCTAGTCTTTCAAATTTTGTCTCTACTAAAGCATAGAAGGCTAACGATACTGCAAAGTTTTTTAGTTCATTATTAAATGCTTTTTTAATGGATTAATTTTAACTGTCATCTGCAATGCATAAAAATCATTCAAGGAGAATCTCAGTAGGGAATAAGTATAATAGCCCGGTATCTCTTGGAACGCCACCATCCTGATGGCTAGAACTTCCCATATCACATCACAGAGCCTTACGGTTCTGTCTGAACAAGCCTGTAAAGGGCTCTTAGTCTTTCCAATAGGTATTTCACAGCTTTATTCACTTTAAAAAATACAGACTCCTCTGGTTTTGGCTACTACTTTTCTCTGGCACAGTTGAATTATTTTATAGGACACAAACCTTCCCACACAACTTCAGCTCATGTCTTTGGCAACTCAGCTAACCCCTGTTCCTACAGAGCCAGAATATATGGAAGGCAGCCATGCAGCTGACATAGGTTGACTTGACAGACTGTGATCAGAGACAGCAGGGTAATGACTCCTACAAAAATGGGAGGCTCTCAGAAGAGGCCATTGCCACGGCAGATGACTGATCTTTCCATTCATTCCTTTTGGTCTCCACTAAGAGCCTCCTGCTCTTCACAAAACATGCTTTCAAAAAAGCTTGAGCTATATGGAGAAAAAAATTGTTTTGCCTACTGTGTGCAAATTTTTTTACTTTGGATGTTCATTTGTAATTCAGAAATCCATAAGGTTTAATTTCTTTGCCACAGCTTCTTTGTGATGTTTCTAGTACTTACCAAACTGGAATGCTAGATAAATCCTCAAAAGCTGTATACCAAACTATCTGCTATTCATTCATTAATTACCACACCAATAGTTATCCCTGTTCTTTATTCCACCCCTTTGTTAGTCTCTTGTTGCCAGGATACATGATAAATAATAGTAATGATGATGATGATGATAATAGTGTAAAAGGTTATGTTTTACTAGTTAGATTATGTCCTTATAGTTTATTGCTTATTGTCGGGGTCATACCTAGCAAACATTGTTTGAATGAGCTCAGAGGGATAACTTTCTTGATAATTTCGGTTATAGTCCAGCACTGTTGCTTGTCAAGGGATGCCTGCACACGAAAAGCACAATATTCCTGTAGACTGAGGTATTTCTTCTTGCGCATTTTGTCACTGATAAATTTATCGAAATATTTAGTAAAGCCATATCATCATGCAGTATTTTAATCCCATTGCTTCAGTACATATCTTGTTACACAGAACTGTTCATATCCCGATAAGGATTAAATATAGAGTATGATTTAAGTTTAGAGTAGTAGAATATGTTAAATTTACACTGAATAGGTTAGGTGAAAATCCAGGAAGCAGGGGTTTAGAACCATGATTCAGCAGAGCATTTTGGTGAAATGTTGTCCTGACCTAAGTGGGATTATCCATGTACTTAGTGTTAAGTGTAAAAGCTTTGGTGAATTAGAGCTTTATTTAACCAGAATACCTTCCTTCCTTTTGTAGAGTTAAAGGGAAATACGTGGAAGCTAAACCAAATGACCTCAAACAAGATCTGTGAAACTTCTCTGGTATATGAATATCTGTAGACTGAGAAGAGAAACAAAACCAGAAACAACACTTGAGAAATGGAATTCAAGGTGAATATGAGTAAAAGACTTCTCTTGAAGGTTGTGCAGAGAGCTTTTTAGTATGCTAGAGATGTTTTCCAGGTTTCTTGTTAACATTAAATCCAAAAGCCTATTTGAGAGTAAAGAGCTGGTTAAATTCTTTTTGAACAATTTCCATATTACAAGTCACAAAAATTCCCTCCTGCCCCAATTAATCTACATTGCAACTAAGACTCAAGCCTGTAAGGCTAAGCTTTCTCACAACCACAGAATAAAGGTTTCTAAAGAAAGTAGGAGTTAAGATTGCTAAAGTATCCTGTTGCAGTGGACCCTTAATTTTTATATAGTATATAGTAATTTTGAATAACTTTTTCACTCCTGTAAATAAGCTCATCTAGACACATGAAACTGGATGGCTGGAGTTATGGTGCTTTTCTGTGTGGGACACCTGTATATTTTCTTTCCTACGTTATTTTTCTAGTATCGTAATCTTTTATTCCCAATTTCACAGGGCAAGGCTCAAGTATTCTGCAATCCATTACACTCCTATAGCATCTTTATTTAATCTCAGCCATATATAACTTCCTATCTTATTTTTCAATTTTGAGAACAATGGGGTAGTTTTCTCTTGCATTTACTATAAGTAATCTCAGCAAAAACAACTTTGAACTTTTGACAGCCTTGGAAGAACAAAACAATTCTAAAACTATAATTCATGCTTCTTAGGATTTAAATGTATATAGAAACAAATCCATGTTCTAACAGATATCTGAACTGGATAGTTCATTCAGCTATTTGAAAATCCTTGTACTTCCTGTATATTCTGGTTTCTAATTTGCCAAATGTATAAAAATATAGCCCAGCCACGATGGGGTTGGCTGACTAGTTTGTGATGAGCTGTGCTTTTGCAGCCCGTGGTGATTCTGTGCTTCTTTAAAATTTGCAGTCCTTTGCCATTATGTAGTATTTTTATCTTTAAACCTCTCAGGAAACTGTTACCCTGAGCATGCAGTGGAGCCCAGAATGGAGAACTGAGCTGAGATAGATAAGCTGTGAGTTTGAAATGTCCGTATCTCTTTGTGAACACAACAGTTAATATAGCTGAGGTGGTTCACAGACACAAGGCATGACAGGACAGCTTTGTCATTCTTTGGTGGAATGAAGTTTGCTGAGGCTCTAACTTATGACTTGGCTGAAGTTATAAATAGTGAGATATAAATGAAGTACTGGAAAACAATTTGAAAGAAATAGATTATAAGAATTGATTATATGATGCTGAAATATGTAGCAGGCAACAATTAAATGTGCTCTGATCCCCATACCAAACAGCTCTCTAAATCCTGCTTAAATGATCTTCAAATTTGTTCTTAAAGTGTTGTAATACAGGGAAAGGAAAAAGCATGTCATCTGGTGAGGGTAGTAAGAGAAAACAAGAGTCACATATTTTGGGGACATTCTTTTTTTTTAATCATTGCACAAAAGATCCATTTATAAAAGCAGAAGGTCAGTGTGCACACTAATTTCAGAACTTTGGGATTGCCTGAGCTAGTCTGCCTCATCCTCCTCAAAACAAATTTAATATGTCTTAGATAGCTAACCTCGGGTATTTTGCCTAAGATAGTATCAGTATTCCTCATAAGCAAGTGCTGTCTACAAAGACCAGTTACTAGAGGGAGATTACAGAGAAATTATATAGATACACCATCATGCAAGCCAATTAATCTTGGATGAGTTTCCTAATGATATAAAAGTGTGAAGTTATTTTAGCTAATACTGGCAAGATTATCTTGTATGATTATATTTTGAAAAGTTAAAAGTTTATTACATGCATGCGGGTGACCTTTAGGTCCATTTTAAATGAGTAATTTTATTTCATATAGCTGACCATTTTCCTCTGCTCTTCATAGTTTATCAGCAGGCATGTGATTGAAGGATGTTAATATATTTTACTAGATTTTCTTTTTAGAAAATTATTGTTTATGTTTCAGTATCTTCTGATGACTGTGTTAGCTGGTTCCTTTTCAGCCCAATTATTTCCAACAGTCAAAACCAAAATAGCTAATGTTTGCAAGAGAAAATATTCTGGACTTAGTGATTTTTCCAGTGGTTATTGTCTATGGTTCCAAACTGCTCTTTCTGTTTTTTAAAGGTTCTGAACTTCTGGATATTTAATCTTACATTATAATTTTAAAAGTACATAAAAATATAAGTCACAAGACACCATTCCATATTCTGAAATGAACAAGTTCCAACACAGCTTACATGAAAAATTCTGGCATTTCTCCTCTGTGTCCATTTCTGACCCAACTCCTTGTCATTGATTAAGGTAAGTTCTAAATTTATTTTAAAGTCATGGTGTAATTTAGTTTTCATTCCTGGCATGATGCACAGTGTTCTGTGTACCAAACACTGACCAGAAAGATGACAAGGTGAAATCTTTTGGGGAAGAAGGGAAGGGAAATGTTCTGTTGCTTTCCAGGTCCTTGTTACTTGAGCACAGAGCAATTTCATACCTTTGTCTCCAAGTTGCAAGAGGAGGCTGTTGGAGCATATATTGTCAAACAGTGATTTCACTAGCACTCCTCCTCTTGAGAGGAAGACAAGTGAAGGAGGATATTGTAGTGATTTATAAAATAATGAGTAGAATGGATGAGATAAAGAAAGGCAGGCTGTGTGCTGCCCACAATTAGGAGGCATTGAATGAAACTAGCAAACGGCAGTTTCAAGCAAAAGGAGTATTTCTTCACACAGCTCAACACAGCACAAACTGTCAAGGCCATGGACCTTGCGATGGGATGTTCCAAATGCTAACCTTTTACATAGATTCAGAAAGCTCCTAGAAGATTCACAGGAGGGGGGGGAAAAAAAAAGAATTGGAAGCTATTAAACACAGAACACCACATGTGGCTCAGGAAATCCCTTAGCTGTAAATTGCTAAAAGCGATTTTACTCTGGGAGAGTATCATTTTATAATTACCCTGTTCTTACATTCTTCCCAAGGGATCTGCTATTGTTCACTGCTCAGATTAGAATAGCAGGCTAAAAGGACGTTTAGTCTGATCCAGTGTATGCAAAATAATGGTCTTTTATTAAGCAAGGAACGCATACTGTATGTTGTAGAAAAATCTGTGATGCGTAATGGTTCATCAGTAAAAAGTCAGTGTTAAGTTAAATATTTTTCTGACTAGATAACAGATTCAATGACAGAAAAGAACCTGGAATATGAAGTAGTGAACCAGCAGTTAGATGAATTAACTCAGTGCTAAATCACAACTGTCTGATATTCTGTAGAAACATCTCTTAACGTAATACATGAGCTGGAGTTTCTGCATCATGTATTTACAAGGATGTTTTATCTGAAGAGTGCTTTTTTTTTTTTTTTTCCCTAACCCGTGACCTAGATTCCCTGCAATGTTCGCTTCCTCATGAGGTAAAGCTACACTGAGAATGCTAGTCTGTTTGTATTAGTGTTAAATGACTAGAAGTATTTATGAATTAGGTGATTCATACTGTAAATTGCAGGCATCTAGTATTTACTATTCACTTAACTTTACAAATGTTAATAGCTTCCTTTGGGAAATTATAGGGTTACATGAAAATAGAAATAAAAAATAAATAGTTATCATAGCAAAGAACATTAAATATTTTGCAAGCACAGTGAAGTAGTCCCTCTCACTACGGAGTTCTTTAAAACTGGAATCAAAGTCTCATGACAGCAGATCATTTTGTAGAATACTCTGAGGGAAACAGGAAAATGAAGGAAATCAGCTATATGCTATACAGTATATGTATAAGCATATAATATAGTAACCATATATATCTGTGATTGCAGAGGTAAAACATGCAGTAGGTTTATAGTTTCATAGGGTCTTGTGTACAGCACAGTTACAGTGAAAAAAATGAGACCAGTGCATTTAAAGGATCATTATTACTGTTACTGGTGTGCTTAGATATAACACATAGTATTGTTTTTCATGATTATGTTTGCCTGACATCACAATAGAATAAAAATAAAATAAAATAGAATAGAATAAAATATGTAAAAAAACAGAATAAAATAGTAGCCCTTTCTGTTAAAGAAGAGAGGAGAATCATTTTTAATGAAGAATTTGTGTCATCAGCTTAGGGCACGGACAAGTAGTCTGCCTGCAAAGAAGCCAAGAACAGATGAAATTTGCTATGGAGACAGAGAGAGCGAGAGACAGACCACATAAACATGTAGAGTATGTTATTCTAATTCATTCCAAAGGCTGTAATTCAGCATAGATTTTTCAGTCTGTTATTTTAACTTTCTAAATGGACCCATTTCATACTCTTCATTCTGTACAGGAGTAAAGTGCTAATGATGATTTACTGTAATTCATTTGCTTTCTTTGTTTCTAACCAACAGTCTTTGGTTAAATGATGTGCAGTTGAGAATATGAAAGTGTTCAGCCCTTTCAATTTTCCACAGTAATGTATTCTTGTTCCAAAAAGTATCTAAGCTGTAACAGTTATATATTACTTCTGCATTTCATACCCTGAAATTCCTAAGTTAGTTAAGAGTCCTTTTCTGTTTCCTTACCAATTAACCAATCAGTACATTTTGCTTTAAAACTTTTGTCTAATCTGCCTGAATAGAAGACACTGGAATGGCTCTTTTTGTTCTTTATATCATGTCTGTGTTTTAAAATTTGCTCCATTTCTTTTGGGAGACTGACATAAGCCTTATAACTAGTTGAGACTGTTAATACTGATTGTGACAAGTTATTTTTAAGGGAATGGGTTTTTCATTGTCTGCCATTCCCTGCTATTTATATATTCTCTTCTTCCATTGCCAAATTGTTATTTTGCCCTCACTTCTAGTTTAGAATTGCTTACATCTCTTCTCCTAACCTATCAGCACTTACTGTAATGCTGCTTGGAGTCAAGAATTAGAAGTGTAGCATATCACCTTTCATTTTGGTATGCTGACACTCTATTTAATGCTTTGCAGTATCACCCATTGGATTAGTTAATGTCTTTTATCCCATTAAGGAACTTTGGATAAGTAAGTAACCTTGTAATAATGTGTGACCCTCTTTGTTTATTTACTTTCAATTCCTGATTTCAGGACCATAAAGTGTGCATCTGTGTATAATTTATAGACAACTCTTACATACTTACATTAGTGATCATAAATAAATATCTTGTTCTTTGAACATTTTATATTCATTGTGAAGAAGGGTTTTCTAACAAAAAAAGTACCAATTGAAGGAGCTGCTATTTTGCTATGGAGACAAAGAGAGTGAGAATACTATCTAGCAAAGCTGAGACATGTATTTTTTAATTGGCTTCTGTAACACAGAACTTTACAAAAGGTTCAGTATAAAATCTAGGGCTACCCACAGCATCAGAAAATATGTTTTCCCTTGGGTAGGATCTCACATCCACTAAGAAACCATGTGGGTTTAAAACTACAGTCCCTTAGGACCACATCATATCGCCTTAAATTCATCAAGGGCAGCATTAATTAAACTGTTTATTTCATAGGATACATGAGTAACATATTACTTTGAAACTTTGAGACTTGATTTCTAAGTCAGTATCTTTGAGAAATCTTGGCTGTAAATATGTTACTTGCCAAACCAAGCAGCAGCAACTATTTCTGTAGCCATATTTTATGTTGACAACCCACATCTCAGTCTCTAGAGAGGACACTTTATACTTGGCATTATCATCACTGTAGCTCTTCACAACTGCAGAATGGCCCCATCTGAGCAAATTGGCTTCACCTTGATGTCTTCCAATCCAGAATCTGTTCCATGGGGCCCAATGATGGCACAGAAACTTAAAAAAAAGGCAGTTGGATGTTAAGATCTGTAAAAAGGAACCCGTTTATTGTCTTTGTGGGAGATGATTATTCTTGCCAACAGCATATGGTGTTGTAATTCAATGTCACCAAGCTTACATATGAAAAATGGCACCAAACTGTTGATTTACAGCAGTATGGAAAAAAATTAGCAAGTAGGAATTGGGAATGGTAATGCCTAATAAGTTATTCACCCGTTTTGAGCCAAACCACTTACAGAATGAGCCATAGCACATTCTATATTAGTAGCTCTTTTCTTGTCTGACCTTTGAGGGGAGAGGTCAGAATTCTGACTGTTATACCTTAGAGTACTATAACATTCAATTTATGTTTCCAGTACTATCTATACAGGCAGTAGGAAGTGGAAGTATTATGACAGTAGAACATACTGGACACAAGCAGTTCCAAAGCATCTTATTTTAGTAAAACTCTGGACATTTGGAACAAAAACTGATGGGCTATTTCCTCAGCAGTCATGCAGTCCAGAAATACATCGTTCGCTATAAGCTTTTGCTGAAAGCAGGTTTTGTTCTAGGTAGCCAGTGGAACATTTTATTTGCAGACTCTCCCTCTTGCTGAAATCCAGAGTATTCTCCTTTCCAAGTCATCTCTCTGTCTAATGTTGTGTGCTTGAGGATGAAATGCTTCAGTATGTTTAAGCAGGTAGAAAATTTTCAGAGAAACAAAACATCCATGACACAATGTTGAGCTGAATTAGAGCATATTTACCTAAAAAATATTACTGCATTAATTTACCATTCTCATAGTACTGTACATTTGTCACACTTTTCTGTCACCTGCTAATGGTCTTCAGACTTTCATTTCTTTCATTCAGGTGCAATGTTTCCACTTCACATTGAGATAGGTGCCAGTGAGAGCCCATTGTAGTGTTAGCCAGCTCACATCCACCTGTGGTAGCGGGACTGTTCAGAAATCAGGGAGCAAGCAAAAGTTGAAGGAGTTGCTATCTAATAAATTTTCAAAAAAATTTTTTTAAAGATTTCCACATCACTTATTTGCAATGAAAGCTATCCAAAGTAAATATTAGCTGATTTCCTAGGCTTCAGGAAGGCACAGTTCTTTTGGGGAGCAAAATTTATACGAAGCAAGAAATAGACTTGACACATCTACCATGTAATGCTACCTGAAATGGTGAGTCTGTGGATTCTAAACCAGGCTATTAGAACACCCCCAGCATCTTTCTGAATGGAAAGTTCAGTTGGAATAGTACAACAGCTGCTCAAGAGCATCAGTGAAACAATTAAGCTAAATGTAAACAGATAGTTTAATTTGATTTTACACTCCAAATCTAAATAGCAGTTCCCAAATCACTGTAAGGTGTTTTGACTTTCATTTACATCTTGTTGGTGTACTGTAAAGAAGTATAGAAATAAGCATTTTGATGGAATTTGGCAAGTAGCTTAGTAAGGAATTATTGTGACCAGTCTTCACACACTGTTATAACAGTATAGTAATAAATTTAAATTTCTAATAGAAGTAGTAGAACGAGGGAGGACACTAAATTTATATCAAATATGAAATGAACCATCACAAAATGTGACCCAGACTATTTAAAATGATTGAAAAAGTTGATGTTCCATGCTGTTATCCGTTGTTTCGTCCCTGGCATATAGGCAAAATATTTATTGGGTTTGCTAAATGTAGTCAAAACAGCTCTCTGGTTTGGTCTGCCTGTAGGCACTGCCTACTTCTCTGGGTGCCATCAAATTCTGTGTCAACAATTCAGAAGCCTGAATGAAGAATTATTCCTCTCTATTACAAAAAAAATGATAATTTTCCAAATAAGCTCATCCTCAGTTGGCATTTTAGTAAAAAAACATACTCTGTTGAGTTTACTCATATAATCTTGGACACTAGAAGCGGTAAGGGCTTATTAGGTCATCCAGTTTACCCGTCTGCCAGGGTATGGTTGTTCACTACAGTGCAGTTTTTAATTCTGTGGCCAATGGCTTTTTAAATGCATGAAGAGAAGGTGGTTTTATCAGTTTAGAGAAAACTTCTGGTTTTGCTTGTTCTCCTGTCAGACCAAAACCACGACCAGTATTTTTGGCATTAAATTACATTAAAACTTAAAAAAAAAAAAAAAGTGATTGAAGCTATTGCTGAACTCTTCATCTAATCCGTTTGCACTATAGCTTTCACAGTTTAATCTCTAGGTGGTAGAACAGGGTAAAGGGTAAAATTTACTGAGCTTAAACTGTTCAGAAACATGAAAATTACTCCTTTTTAGCAAAGCTTTACTTTTGCTGACATAGTCCCCAGACCATAACTTTCATTGTCTTTAGGAGGTCATAACTATTTAACAATAAAGCTGTATGGACTATTTCCCACACTATCTCATTCCTGATTCAGCTTTCCTTTCCTATACTAGGGCCAATACTTTTTGGCTTGTGACTGTTTCTACAATTTGTGCATTCCTGTTTCAGTGATAGAATCTTTATGAGAATCTGTTTTTGAACTAGGCTCCGGTGTCCCTGTGGTCAAGGCAGCAAAGTACAAAGTAGTTAAGGATCCTCAGAAGAGCTATCAGTGCTATCATACAATGGGTAGTTTGCTGCGCTACTTTCAATTCTTTTTGCAAAAAAACCTTTCTAGATAGTCAAAGATTAATGTATTGATAAATTAATATCTGCATTAGATATCCAGGGTTTTGGTCTTTCATCTTTCCCTCATCTTTTTTTTTAAGGCATTTCCAAACGAGCTTCAACATATCTGTTCCACGACAGAGAAATCACTAAATTAGCTCTCTCAGGAGTTCTTCAGGTTCTGTTTGGGGCGTTGAACAATTTTGTTCTTGTTTTAAGACTCAGTAAGATATAAAATCTCAAGAATTGCTGTCCTCTGATAAATTTTATTATTCATTAGAGCTTATCCACAAAATTAGTTACTTAACAGTGTGAACACCTATTGCATACTATCATTAACACCTGGTATTTCAGTTCTCTTTAACTATTGTCAAAGCCCTTGGAGGAAAAAGCCCTAACATGAATGCATAATTATACAAAGCACAATTACAGAATTAAATGCACAGTTTCTACATACAGATAGAAAAGACATTAAACGTCAAAAGATGTTAAAACTAAAATATGCTTTATATACAGAACTAACTGTATACAACAGAAATAAACATTAATTTCCACAAACAGTTATATTTTGAATTTGGTTGCTCACAACCTCTCCCAACACTAATTTCTAGATTGGCTTGATTGCTTTGTCTTGATGAGAGCAAGTGAAACAGATCCAGTGGGAAGAACTGAGAGTGCTTATCTCAAAATACTTTGTTGGCCTTGAGAACATTTACCCAGAAGGTGGGAGACCTTAGTTCAAATATTTCCTGTGAATCAAGAAGAAAGCAAGTTTGAACTTTGATCTTCTAATATATTAGCTATAGTAATGAAAATGTCTTATGTTTATATTTGAGTTAGGGCATAAATCTAAGAGGTCAAAGAAAAAATTCTAATGTATTTTTTCAGACTCTGGGAAAAGGGGCAGGAACTATCCTGCATGTAAGTGTTTTAAAAAGAATATCTCATAGCAAGAAAAAAAATTGTTGGTTCAGTCTGATTTCTTTTATTCAGCAGCTGAATCTTGTTTGTCCCACCTTATTCATAATATCTATTTTGTAGTCACAGAAAACATAGAAAACTTAGAAAGTTACTGACAGTGTTTTCTAGAAATAAAAAGTCACTTGTTCATTTTTTCCCAGGCTTTTCCAGATCTTTTTGCTATCTAATCTAATGTCCACAAACCCATTGTAAACAGACCGATGCAAAGTAAACACTAAAGCCTCAGTAACAGATAAACATAACATTGAAGATTCAAGTCTCTTTCTGCACAAGTCTTCTGAACCTAATTAACAATAAATTTTCCATATGTATCAATTTTCATGGGAATTTATAAACTTTACCTTGTTTGCTTTGATGAAGCCTACAGTTTTGCTGGCTCTACTGGGACTTCGATGCTACTCTGTGCTTTCAGTAGATGTGAATTCAGAAAGTAAAGGAGGTATTCTGTACAATAACAAAATGTGGAAATAATACAGAGGACAAGAAGAATATACTCACTAGAAGCTTTTTTAGGCGTGCTGAAAGAGTTGTGTGTAAACATGGCTCTCTTGCTTAATTTTACAGAAGCTAAGAAAAAAGCCTGGAAAGTGGTTTATAATGAGCTAGCTGAGGATACTAAAAAGGCATTTGATAATCAACACTATGATGGAAGTATGGAAGACAGTAAAATGTTTTATGGCAAAAAAAAAAAAAATGTTGATGACAAGATTATTCAACTTGGCCAGTTGAAGATTATTGTATGAGGGGAGACCAGCGTGATGAATTACGAAAACAGATTCTGAGGGGTTTTGACTTAACTTGAGGGCTGGATAATGCTATGGGTGTTATTAGGCATAAAGAAATGTTAAGCTTAGAATAATTGATATTTCTGTATTTGTCAGCATAGACAAAAGCTAATTTTGCAGATGAAGTATAGATAGCTAGTTATGTGAGTTTTTTAACTGGCTCAGAAAACTCGGTCAACCGTAGTGTGGAATTTTCTAATTAGAAAATACCAGGGATATTTTTATTGAAAAGGTTGCAGGAAATGGTGCATTAGTGGTATTTTTTTTAAAAAAAATCAATTACATCTTTACTTGTGTTATCTGAATAGAAAGCATAAAATAGGAACATGGAAGACAGAAATAAAAGAGCATGGTGAACAGGGCAGGGGTGTAAAACTCAGCGCGAAATGGAAAAGGCAGATGTGGATGGGATAATGCAACTTCAATCCAAACATTCCAGAGAAATGTGCAAGAGCTTTTGCAAACACTTCCCCCCTTCCATACACTATGGAAATACTTAGTGCTCAATTTTGCATCTTGTGAACATCAGAGGGATTTTCAAAGTTGAGAATGGAAAGAAATGAAATCTTGACATGAATACCTAACCTGCTTTCACCCTGATTTTAATTAGGCATTCAGTAACTAGGACTTAACTAATCAATCGACATATTAATTTAAAGTTTTCAGATATACTAATGTCCACCTATTACATTACATGAAAGTTTCTCAGCATTACTATTGTCCCAGACATTGATCAGGAATTTGTTCTGGACTATGTCTGCAGTTCTTTAGAGAAAATGCACAGAAATTCGAAAAACATGGCAGATAACAAAAATGTCAATTTATCCAGGTGAATTAGAACAGTCACTGACTTCATACACATTATTTCTGCTCCTGATAAATTTATGAAATAGTGTTGCAAAAAAAGTATGTGCGCCCTATAAAAGAAATCCCCAGCCAGTTTTTCAGTCAAGATTTGTGAATAAATTTTCCAGAAATACCATAGGAACTTTTAAATAAACACATGCTTCAGCAAGATCATATGTAGGAAACCAGACTCACTGTAAGGTCATTTTATTCCTAGACAGGCCTGAAATTTGCTTATATTGTAGGACTGGCTAAAAGTCTAGCAGAGAGCAATATCTCTATGCATCTGCTGCAGCCATGTCTAAAATACCTGGCTGGTCATTTTGTGGGTGGTTCTTTTGCTTTTCACAATCCGAATTGAATAGTTAGTCTCTCAAAGTACGCAGACATTTTGGGAATGGATAACTAACCACTGTGAAAATAACTTGGGCTTCCAAGTACACTTTCTGAGAGGCAGTAATCTCAAGAAATAGGCCAAACCTTTGAAAAGAAAGGCCAGTTTATAGTAATATACTGGTCAACAGAAAAAAGATTTTTAAAAACCTAGAAGTGACAGGTGCACCTTAAAGAGGCTGCATTTAATGAAAAAGTAGTTTATGTCACTAGGATAAAAGGGGTGGCAATTATGTTATTTTCAGATAAGGGATTTTAGGATTCAGGTAGATGAGTCAAAGACGATTAAGAAAAAAGATCTGGTCAGAAAGAACATACTAAAATCATAAAATGGTGTAAGTAGGTGCCCAACATTGCATAGAAATATAAAGGTGTTATTGTACTGTTCATTAAGAAAACAAGATTGTTTGTCTGCTGTTCTAGTGTATAACTTTATTGTTATAAAACTCAAAGGAATTAAAAAGCACACCTGATTCATGAATTCTGTTTATTAAAAAAAAATTAAAAAGCTTAAAACTTACACATTCACAAACTTCTGTATTCAATAAGTTGCAAAGGTTTGAAGTCCATGAAGTATTTTCTGTTACAGGGTTATTTCATTCCAGACTGTATTCAAGGAGCAAGCACAAATAGGTCAGTGCTTATATTAATTCTTTTCAGACATCATAACTTTCATTTATTGATTTGCCAAAATGGCTGACTCTTGCTCAGTTCAATGGGGCATGTGGATGGAGGTTGTAGTGTGCTGAGGATAAAATCTGAGCTCTTGTTGCTGGCTTTGCCCTGGAGGCTTGAAGACAGGAGATTCTGGCAGAACTGCCCCTGCCATCCTTCGTGTGCCCGTCCTGCCTCGCTACTGGCAGAGCAGAAACCCTGCAGAGGGTGCTGCTGGGGCTGCGGGGGCAGCGGGGCATGGGGCCACCCTTCTGCCTCTCTGCCCTGTCTTGCTGTGCAGTCTGATGTTGTAGTTTTCTTACTTTCAGAGAGTCCATAGCTCAGATTTCAACATCTGCCTGTGTAACTGTCTGATCTAGTTCCTGCTGAAATACAAGAGTTTCATAGTCCCAGGTTCACTGTTCCTAGTCATTCCAATAAGACCTATTCTACACTTCTTGCTAGTACACTGAATAGCTGACACTCTGTCTACTGCATATTTCAACAGTTATCATTAGTCCTGTTCAAAGGGAGAACAAAAAAGTGGAACTTGCCAGTTAACTGAAATGGTAACTTATTGTGGACAAAACTGTTTTTATAGAAATAGAATAATGTAAAAATAAAGATCACTAGTGAAAAAATTGAAAATTTTCTGATTAATCTGTGAATATATCAAGTCTGGAAGGAGCATTTAACAATATTTATGGCCTGATAATTATAAGCAGTAATTAAAAACATAGGTATTTCTTATCTCTGAAATTAACACTAAAAACATGAAACTTGAGTAGTTAAGAATAGACCTAATTGTCAAAGAAAAATGCAAAGAAGAGATACTATAATGTCTTTGGGGCCAACTTTTTTGTTCATGCTACAAATGTACTTGCAACAAAATAGCAGCACACGAGGAAGCACTGATTTAGATGTCCTTAGCTTTTTAATATAATAAACAGGGGAAAAAAAGGAAAAGAAGAAAAATCATTATTGTAATGACTGTGAGACTCTGAAAGGTTAAAAGAACGAGAGCAGCTTCTATTTCTTGATTCCCTCAAGATAGCTGAGAGACTGCAGGGTCAGCCAAGTAGTGACTTGTTGATGCAAAGTGTCTAACTTGTGCCTTCCTGGCTGACTGTGGTATTGCTTTATATCTCTCTGGGGATGGGGGGAAAGAGTTCTGAGAGCTGACTCTTCAGCTATCACAGCTCTGAATAGCTCACGTTAAACTTAATTGTTGGGTTGGGTTTTATTTATTTTTTTCCTCCAACTTGACTCCAGATGTTGTGCTCAGTGGTGCTCTTTGTTAATCAGATGATGTGTAAAAAGAGGGAAAACCAGATCACAGTCTCTAATAAAGAAAATGCAGTGAGGAAAAATAACAGGTGTATATTCCATCCAAGGCTTGTGTAAGCCTTGTCTTTTAGAAGTGGCCACAGATTCCTACTGTTGGAAATAGGGAAAGATGTATAGGGCTCCTTTTCCTACCTCCAAGTATCTTGATACTCTCAAGAGACAAATTGATAGTAACCTTTTAAAAAGTCTTTTTCAAAGGAGAGTCCTCTGTGAGAGAAAAAAAGAAAGTTGGGCAGGATCTACTGATTGTCCAGACTGAAGGAGCTTTTTGAGCTGTGTAAACCAGGGCATGCGTAGGAACTGTGCACAGATAGGTCTCGACGAACCTACTGTCAGGACAGTTTGGATGGGCCTGAACCTGGATTCTCAGAAAGATCAAGCCAGCTTAGGTACAATAAGTGTAACTTTTGGGGACTCTAAAGTGATTCAACAGTAATAAATGTGGTAGGTCTCTTTGTAATGACATCATAAGTCTTATGATGTTTATATTATATTTGACATATTCAGGGGTCTGACTTACATGTTTATTCAGCTCACTGAAAATAATACATTAATTTTAAAGACTGCAGAACAAAGTCTCTCATTTTATTCTATATCCCACAGTATTTCCCACAATCATTCCTAAAGTGGCAGGAATAATTCTACGGTGGGAGAATATTATTTCTTTCATGTACTGTTCTTGCTTGACACTTTTTCAAAAGTAGAAAACAGGGCAAGATTCTTATTTTTGGCTTCTTCACATTATTGAGTTCATTAAAAAGACCTTGATGTGACTATAAATGTAATTCACATCCACTTTAAGGTGCTGTAATACTTGCATAGCGTGCACCTACATATTTTAGACTTCTCTCTAACTTATTCTGAGAAGAATGTCTTCAAAATTTCCTTTCAGCTTGAAAACCTATCAGAATCTCAGACTTCAATAAGAGTCCATCTGAGAATAGTTTCTAAGAAGGACTAATAACTATTTTTCCCTTTTGAGTGGTAACTTGCTCTTTCTGTGAGAACCAATACATTAAAACTGTCTTGCTCATTATATTCCAAAAGAGTCAATGTATTAAAAACTAGTGCACGTTATTAGGTAAATAACATTAGAAGTTATTCAAGGACAAATTCTTTGATTTTTTTATGGTTTGAATTATTTTTTATTCTTTGCCTAGCAGAAATTGCAAACCACACTACTTGTGTACTTTTACAAGTACCACACTAGAAACATCTCATAAATATTAAAGTACTGTTGCTGACACTTTTGCAGCTTTCCAAAGAAACTGATGAGGTGAATTTTCCTAACTGCTATTTATTTAAAAGCAAGGTTTTAAAAAAAGTTTTGAAGAATATTTCTAAAAGCCACCTTGTTCTAACTTTTAAAAAGTGAGAAAAAATAAAATAAAGATGACCCATGCCAGCTTGCTTGTATGTTTACTATCTCTGTTTTAAATGTATGTTGCTCCTTCACCTACATGCCGTTTTATTCACAAGTTAGCAAAAACATATGACCAGAATCAATGCTAAAATTTTTGAATGCTACCGTTAATCTTCATTAGAAAACTGCTTTAAGCTAGAATTTAAAAGTGTTTTGTTCACTAAAATGACGATGCCAGAAATTGGCTGATAACATACATGCATCTTGTACTACAGGATGTAACTAAATAAGCCTGTTAACACTATTCTTTGCTATGAACCTATGGAGAGCATGTCGAATAATGGCAGTATACACTGACTCTTAACTCTTTTCAGAGTCATGTTCATACTGTCTGTAACTTTACATTGAAGGTGAGCCATCTGGGGCCTCTGCAGCTACCTAACCCCAACTAAAAGTAATACTGAAACTAACGGTTTATTTGTGTCATAAAGTCATCTACACTGAGGTAGGTACACTAAAGGTTTGCTATGTTATATTCTGGTTTTGTGAGATTTTATTATAAATGGGAGGTACTAATATTCAAAACATTTTAATAATAAGATCCCTGATACCTGCATCAGTTTCTTAGATGATATAGTATACTTAGTTATTATGAATTCTTACCAGATTTATCATGCAACCTCTATTTTATGGACTTTTCTTGACGATTCGCGCTCTTGCAGTTGTTTCTGTTACAGTTGTACAATCCATGTGATAGTTAGAAGTCTGATGTGGCAAAACAGAGTATGTGTCTCAGATACGCGAACATATAAAGCAGAGGCAGCTCTTACTTTGAGGATAGTGGAGGTCTGTCCCCAGCAGAAATTCGTGATCCTGGCTATGCTCTTTCTTGGTCATAAAGTTTTAGGTGACATGCGGTTGTGGCATAACACACTGGAGACTTTTCACCAATGTATAACAGAGGTAACTATAGCACAGTGCAAAGGTCTTACAACAATGTTATATCGTGTAACAACTTGTTGCAATATGTTACCTGTGCAGTAACCCTCAGTGCATCTGTCACTTGCTGGTCCCCAGCTGGCAGAAATGGACTTGTTGCAGCTTGGCTCTGCATGTGAAGGGTGTGTAAGAGAAAGCCACACGGTTGTTGAAAAGGTAATGATCTTCTATTCTGTTTTGCGAGGCAGAAAAATACATAGTTTTGTCACTATTTTCTTCATAAGGAGTAACCTACAGTTTGCTTATTTTGTATCATACCGTTCTCTCAAATCTCTATTGCACCCAGGCATATGTGTGTGCATGTACCTACAGAAGGCTACTGTAAAATTTCTTGTTGAGGCTCCCTCCAGCTAAAAAGCGTCAGAGCAGCTACTGATACAAAGTATCAGGCAAGATCCTTTACTTTGCCCTTTGCCTAAGGCAATGACCTTGAATCATGAAAATGGAAGGAACTATTTCTGCTGAGAAGAGTTATGGGGCTATAAAGCAGTATCCATTTCTATTGAAAACTTTTTTATCAGTCAGTGAAATCTGATAGTTAGTTTGTTGATAGCTTTTGCATTTCAATGCCTGATTTAGCTCAGAACATAAACATCCCCAGAAATACAGCTTGCTGTAGACTATACTCGTGCAAATTTGTAGAGATGTTAACTATTCTAATAAGAATGTTAATTAAACGTATCCTCCAAAAATTTGTTCTACTCTGTCCCCGTATTCAAGAAATGTCATTTTTGTCTTCAGAACTCCAGCCAAAAGCATAGAAGATCTGTGAATCTGGTATTCTGCACTGTTTGGCCATTGTCAGAAGAGTAACGAATCAGCAGCGTAATGTTGCTGTGGTTCTAAAAACATTAGGAGCTTGACAGGAATGCCAGTCATGTTTCTGAGCATAAGTGTAAATGTCATTTGGCTGGTGAGGACCAAATTTGAGATACGTGGCAATCTTTATTTATCCTAATTCAGTAAATGTGGCACTGGATCAGAAGACAAGAGACCAGCATTCTTTTCATACCTTTGTTTTATATTCTCAGAAATCTCACTATCTTCTTTATGTTGTAGCTCCCCATAAGTCTAATCCAAAGATGACACTTTGTGAAGTTCTAAGAGATCTAGAGATTATTTATGTAAAGCTATTAGTCATTTAAATTTTCATTAGTTTTTCAAAATAAAATATTTCCTCCACTTTCTGAGTACTTAAAGTGGTCATGGTTGTTATCTTGAGAGCTGGAAAAATAACACTATGCAGTGTTTTTGTTTGCAGTGACAAAGAGACAGTAAGGCAGCTTGTGGGAAAGATAGTACAATAACAAGGCTGACCTCCGGCCTTTATAAATTAGGAAGTACAATTTCTAAATCAAAGACAGCATCAGAAACTCTGGGAATGGAAACAGGCTTAATTCTCTGTTGTGCAAAGAACCCAAGATGCTCCATAGCAGCAGGTCAAATTTTCAGTCCTGTCTATGTGTCCATTTGTTTCATAAATTCCAGGCAACTATATACTCTGGCAGACTTTGGGAACGAGAATGAGAGCCAGAGGGGAAGCTGTGTGGTAAATGGCTGGGGAATCTGTGCTCATTTCATGTCAATGAGATCTAGAGTTGCTCAGAAAAGGGGGCATTTGACTATTCCTGAATTCTCAATGAGGAATCTCTTTGCAATCAGGATGCTTCTTCTCTCCTACTGTGTCTACAGAATTGACTTAAATACTGAGACTGCAGCAAACAACATACTTTTACAATCAGGGAAGAGTGACCCAGACCAAATCTCTACTCTTAAAATAAATACTAATCAGATATACTGGCATTCACTGAGAGATTCTTTCCCTGGCTGCTTCTTTTGATTTGCTGTATGCAAGATGTTCTTCAATATTGTGGGTCCTGGAACTTGACTGATCTCTAGCAAGAGTTTGATAGAATATCCCTTTGAGGACAGGGAGTTCAGTTGTGGCTGGGAAGGTTGGATTGAGCATATTTTCATTTAAAGGCATACTCACTCTACTTCTTTATTTTCAAAATCATGGCTATTGTACTTTTCCATAATTACAATATTAGTCTCATGGTCAAGATTTTCAGTATATTCATAACTGACTATTCACTGTTTTGCCATTTGGAAAAGAGATGTTTCATTTTTTCAAATATGGATTTAATTAATTAAAATAGACACTTTTGTTAATTTTCCTTTGTATAGAAAATGGTCTTCTGAGAAGAATATCTTCTTATAATAAGGAGTAAAAAGACTTTATACCTCAAAGCTGTTTATTAAGAAAAAAGTTATAATATGTTCCACTAAGATATCTTTTTAGTTATATTTATTTCCACTTTTCTATGAGGCACAATGGTTAGGAAAGGAGACAGGCAATATCTATTATCTTCAGGAAACAATTACTGGAGTAAATGGATATCAATGAGGCATAACAATTTTTGGATTCACAGAAGAGTAGCAAGAGCATTTCAATTAAAAAGGCTTGTTTTAAGAATAGAATTAGTACTGCAGATTGAGAGGGCGATGTACCAGGGAAATTATACATGAGAGACTGCACATTATGAGCTTACTTTTCATCTTTGCTATCAGATGCCTTTCAAAATGAAAAGATAGCCTGCACTTCAAGTATTGTTGAATGACAGAATAATATATATACATTTTTTGAGTGAGTGTCATGTTTTATGGGCCCTGCAGGTGGACATGCAGTAGGTCAAGTTAACATTTTATGCGTTCTTTTGTCCTAGAAGAAAATAAGTTTGTGCCACAATTGCCATCAGATTGCCTGACAACAACGCAAGCCTGGTTTAGAGCAGTATAAATCTGACTACATTGCTACTATTGGAAAATGAAATTATGTTAATCAGTTGGGAAGTATTACTGTTGTAAATCTATTAAATTTATGTAAGTATGTTATCTGCTGTAGGCATGAGTCTTCAGGGAGATATGGGAGATAAGCGAGAAGAAATCTTAAGAATTGTCTCAGAAAAAGTATTACTGAAACCAAAGGTCCCCACTCTGTATAGAGATCCCATGTTGTGTTACAGCATCTTTGGCTGGTGATGAAGATATGATCACAGACTGGTGTAGTGCTGGAAAGCTGGAGGGACTGCAGTAAAGGTTGGTGTTTCCATACAAAAATAGGGGATTCATATTCATTATAGGGGATTCATATCATTGTTACCATTCTTTGTGCCACAAAGTTTGTGGGGCTGAAAAAGAATGAATGTGTGATTATGCACTATTTTCATCTGTTTTCCAGATGACTCTTGCTAACTGCATAACTTGGTCACCAGGTTCCACCACAACTTTGTTGTTACTCCTTTGGGGTGGTTTTGTGGCATCTTTTTTAGTCAGAGCGCCTAATAAAACTTCTCAAGATTTGCCTATCATAGTCCAAGCAGTTCTTGAGGAGATAGAGTTGATGCATTTGAACTGGGATTTTCTGTTCTATAATACTGAAACAAAACCTGCAAGTCCATATAGACCTTAGTCATAAAATGGGTTCAGATCAATAGTATGACTGTGTACCTATTTATAATTTTCTTTTTTATATCTTCTTTGTCTTCCATTATACCTGATGTTATTAGTACAGACCTTGAGGCCCTCAAATACTAGGTGGTGATTTAACGTTCTTAGGACAAGATTCATTTTGAACAAAAAGGTACTTTCAAAGCTGTCTTTGAAAAACAGAAGAAATCAGTCCACGTATTTAAACCAAGATGCAGAGTTCTTCTGGTATGCATGACAATGGACAGATTAATTCATAAGTGCCATCACTTTCCAACAGCTGATGTATCATGGGCTCTGTGAGAATATAGTAGAGTTAACACGAGAGAAAAGAATGTGAGAAGAGGTCATCAATCAGAAGAAATCCTGTAAAATGTCAAGAGAATCCTTATACTCAGCCTTCCAGGCTACCCACCCATCAACAATAATAACAGCAGGGCTGGTCCTAGCTTGGTATACTTCCAGGGGTTCCAGAAAAGCAGCTGGATGCTATTTCCCCATTCTAGGAATTGTCTGTGCTCTTTAGGACACATAAACTTATGGTCCAGAAGAGAGCATCATACCTGCTTAGTATGATCAAGCAGTGAAAATCGTTCTAATGATGTTGTTGAAGACTGACAGTTGATTTCATTGGGATTTCACTTTCTGTGAAAAAATCTGGTATTGCCATGTTCTCTGATCAACTTGCACATATTCCGTTGCCTTTATTAAAAAAAAAATTTTTTTTTCAACAGATTCAGCTGTTTTGCCCTACTGGTTTCTTTTACTTTGAATAAGGTTAATTCTGAACAGATCAAGAGTTAAAACACTTAATCTTGTGTTTTTCTACTTTCCTTTTTTTCTAAAGGATGAGTCATATGAGTATGGATGGCCTTTTGTTATGATTTAGTAAAGTCAAACAAGAACATTTACTGACTCATTAGAAAAACAGCAAATTAGAGAACAAAAAAATGTGAAGCAATCATTTAAAGTAGTTCCTAGATGTATCTTACAGTTATTGTTCTTTTTTATATTAAAAAAAAAAGCATTCATAAAATGTGCTAGATTGCTAGTCCTGAAGGCTAAGACCTTGTTTTCTGGAACCTTTCTATGTTGAGGTCTTAGATGAATCAATAGCCGAGGTTCGGCACACTTGATTTATACTGGGAACTACATGTACTATCCAGAAGAACAGAAATTTGAGCAGATCCAACAGATGCAGCAAACATTCTTTGTGCAAAGCCAACAGAGTGGCTGTTTTATTTGTGTGATGCACCCCTACTTTCTGCACAAACTCTGTGGCAGAAGAGTAGCCTACTTTTTATGTTAATTCAGTTTCAGACTGTTTTCCTGACAGATCTTAGTTTTTTGTTACTTAGAGGTAAAGCAGAACATGGTTGTGTGTGATCATGTAAAACTAAATATCAGTCACCAATTCCCAAACAAGTTTGTTCATAAATAGTT
This sequence comes from Apteryx mantelli, assembly GCF_036417845.1. Lineage (NCBI taxonomy): Eukaryota > Metazoa > Chordata > Aves > Apterygiformes > Apterygidae > Apteryx > Apteryx mantelli. The sequence continues at coordinate 20,215,608 of NC_089983.1, read as the reverse complement.
AAATATACATTTTTAATGTTGGATGTTAATGATGTATGTCCTTCTAACAACCACAAGTCATAGAGAGCAAAAGCTTGTAGCCTTTGCGTTAAGTACCTTCTTAGGTGGATAAGATTGTGATATTTCTTTAAAAAGTGAAGGTCTGTTTTTTCAAATGTGCAAAGAAGTCTGTTTTTTCAAATGTGCAATGGAAATCTGAGTTTGAGACAAGAAAATATTTCTTGCAGTGTAAGTTTGACACCTCAGTAAAAAGGAGGAGCATCTTCATAAAAGATTTGGGCCAATGTTCTAAATTAACAGATTTCATCATTGGCTAAGAGAGTAGATACGTGTTCAATACAAAAATCCACGCCCTGTCCACAGATTTTGAATTCCCCAGCATTTGGTACACCCAAAGGTCATTAAACTAGTTTGGCTTGTGTCCCTCCTGCTATGAAGAGAAAATGCTGTGGGTGCTGTCTTCTTCACCCATATACAGTCATAATGTTGGCTCTGTTTTAAGAGCCCTCACAGCTGTGCTGTAACACAGTTAGTTCCCAGCGTGACTCAGATGAAGAATTGTATTTAATATCCACAGGACTTTTGCAAGAAGAGAATTTTCACTTGTGAAAACCATTGAAGCTGGGCAAAGCTCAAAACAAAATGCATGTGAAAAAGAGGCTGTGTCTCAAAAGCTAATTTCCCATCTTCTTAGGAAACAATTTCAGTGAAATGGAAAGTTGGGAGATAAGTAGAACAATTCCATTGATTTGACCACCTTAATTCTTGAAAGTGTCCTATAAGTCATCAGTCCTTTGGTCATAATTTGCATTACTTCTAGCTCATAAACAGAAATGGTTAAAAACTAGTTTATTTTTTGTTTAGTGGCCCTGAATTCAGCTTTGTTTTAGGTCGAATATTTTTTTAAATGGGCTTAAAAAGAAAGCAGTGTCATAGGTGCATTAACTTAGCAGTGTATGTTGTTTCCCTAAAAGTGCAATGTTGGGGGGAAAAAAGTTTCCTTACAAGATTGCTTAAAAACCTTAAGCCAGGCTTCACTGATGTGGTATTTTGGGGAATTTATCTAAATGCATATCTTTTTTCTCCCCCTCCCACACTCACCCCTTGCTTTTGGTCGCTATTTACAGCTTTGTATTTCTGTGAAACTATACACTCCTTTTGAATTTCAAGGTTCTTTACTATGGTTAAAATCCACATAGAACAAAAGATAAATATCATGTTCCTGACATAGGTATAATGACAATGACAAATACTGAATATTGGAAGTTCAAATTAAGCTCTCTTGGAAAAAAAGAGATAGCTGCCAGCCTGTTTTACAGGTCAGAACTTTGTGAACTTTTAAAATAACAGATCATTTGTGAAAGGATTTATCATTTGTAGGGGTGAACATGAAGTCACTTGACAAATATATAAAAGTGTCTCTCATTTGTTATTCTGAAGCAGAAAGTCTTTGACCACAAGATTCAAACATACAGAAGGAATCCCTAATTTTGGAAGCAGGAGCATGAATACTCCAGAATAATCTGACATAGAGGTTGGTTAATAGTTTTGGTCTACATATCTTTCATAGTACACATTGTAAAGAGCAATCACATTCAGTAACTGTTCAATAGTTGTTCCAGGTTCCCTCCATGCATGAATGCTTTGATTCTGATATGAGTAACTTTTTACAGTCTAATTTAGCTGCCAAGCCATTACATTCCTGAAAAGGTGAGCATTACCCAAGCCTACTCACAAAATATTCTGCTAGACTCAAGAATCAATCCTAGTGCTGAGGCATACAACAGCTGGATATATAGGGGGGCTATTTCTGTGAAGAAGAATTAAAAAGGAAGCCTTTGTTTATAAAGTGTCTATGGATGTTCAAGGAAAGGAGTTGGGTCACGGTCTGTTTAGGGTAAGTAGTTCAAACAAAGCAATTTGAACATCCAGTCAAAGGGAATTAAATCATGACAGTATATGGCAGCCACCTCATTGTTTTTTACTAGAATTATGAAATCAGTTCTAGAACCACTGTCACGTGAAGATGTAGCACTAATGAGAAATTTCAGTGCAGCTGATCATTGCCATTCATTATTTGCTGAATCACAGCAAAGGTACTCCAGGACCCAAGGAAGATAAGGTCCATAGGTTATTTTGTTTTTTTATGGAATATATCCATTAAGCTATATTGGCTATTTTTATATATAGGAACCTCAGAATTACCACTGTAATAATTTCTGTACAAATTCAAACACTCAAATTGATACTCCAATGCTTATAGGAATTAGTAGGCATAACATGGATAAATCAGGGCTTATAGTCAAGTTAGGGCCTAGTCTTGTGTCCAAGCCGAACAATCCAGAACTGTTCTTAGAATTTAAATTTGAATTGAACAATCCAGTGTTGATTCTGTTTAAACTAAAGGGAAGCATAAGTGAAAATAAGGGAGCATAAACTTTAAGAAATATAGAGAAATGTTTGGCGTGCTCAAATGGGCTAAAAGGTTCATAGGCTTCATTTTGGAGGTGACTTTAAGGCTGTGATCTAATTTCACTTATTTTTTCATTAGACACTTAAATGTGAACACTTAATATTCATTATGTTTTATGTATATTAAATCATTACTGTGACAAACATGTAAGTATTAATACAGAAAACAGAGTGTAAGTAAAAGGCAGCTCTGCGTGCAATTTTGATAAGTCATTAAATCATTCCATTGCTGAGAATGGTTTGGATCCAGTGTCTCGGTTCAAATAGTCTTACAGAGATAGTCTGGGACCAAAAATTCTGAATCTAGGTTCAAGTTTTTACTGATTTCAGTACAGTTTTGATTTAATATTTCTATCTTCACCTTATCCGTAAAAGATAAAAGAAAAATGAACAAAGCTGTAACTGACATGTTCTTTATATCAAGATAAAACCTTTTTGACTGCAGTAGCAGAGAGCTTACTGCAAACAGCAATACAGCTATTCAGTTTAGTCATAGATATGTTCTTATACTGAACAGAAGTCCTGCTTCCTCCTACAGGTAGGCAAACAGATTCTGTTTGGACATTGGACAAGCCTGCAAACTTGTTCATTTTTCTTGGAGAGCCAACCAAATCATTCCAGGTATTATTACAGGTACTATGGTTCTAATTTATGTCATGAGCATAACTCTGGAACAAAAATAATAAATTAATTAATTGTAGGCATGTGTATGAAAATCAGAAGCATTTTTTCTTACATACTAGGATAGAGTAATAGGAGGGGGTTGTCCATTTGTTTGTTGTAGCTACCTGAAATTTATAAATCAAATAACCTAACTTATTGAGTAATGCGATACTGGTTACAAAAACCAAAAGCACCATGAAATAACTCTACCATTCCAACACAGACAATGTAGAGAATTGGGGAGTATTTAATTCATGGAAAAAAGTGGCATGTAATTTTTTTGAAGTGCATCAAGCCACTTGCACCTTATGAGTGTTTAAGACACAGATGAATCACTCAGAATATAAGTGGCCTCAAATTAATTAAGACATCTTCATACTTGCTTCCACCTCAAATGACCCTGGCAGAATAGGGATTTCTAGTTTAAGTGCAAATATGTTTCAAATAAATAGGTTTTGAAATGAGGTCCAGTACCTATCAGATATAAAGATAACCTCAAGCTGCTTTGATATATATATTTTTTAATGCATACAGAGATATAGGTCCCTTTTTTGGGATGACAGTTCATAACATAAATGCCTTATAGGAGAGATGACTCCCTGCGTTACTGTAATCTCAGCAATACTTAAGAACAAATGAATGAGTACTCCTACAGTCCACAAACTGGACCAAGTTAATCTCTTTCAATTAATTGACTGAGCACAGCAAGTTGATCATTGGTTTAGCAGAGATGCACACTGTGACAGCTTTCTAAATTCATTTTGAAATCTCCCAAATTTGTAAATAAAACTATGGTCGCAACAAATTTTCCTAACAAAACCTGCTTAAGCAGTCTTATTTGGAAGATAAGTTTGTGTTCTGATCCTTCTTACTCTCAATAAAGTGTTGTATGGAATAAAGAAAGAACTTGAGTTAAAAAAAATAGTAGTCTCGAAATTTTTTGTTGCCTGAGGAGTAAACAGTGAAGAAAAAGGTGGTACTTGTTCTACATTCCTTTAAAATACTGTAATGACAGCATCAACTTGAATTATTTGAAAACTTTTAGTTTGTGAAGAATTTGGGATCTTGTCTTCTTCATAAAATCTTTCATGTTTACTTTTTCCCCAGGTCACACAAAACCATGGTGTGAGGCACAGATGGTGAGAAAAGCACTGAACAGAAGTGCTGCAATTTTAACGCCTCGCTTTCATTAGTGCTGATTGCTCATCAGCAGAAATATCCAATATTGCTCTTCAAATTCTGAGATTCTTTCAGTTTCTATGGCCACATCAGTTACCTTCTACTTTTGTTAGGAAGTACTGAGACTTATAAATGTTATTTGGGCCATACCAATTGATTCCTCATTTACATGAAAAATGCTTTACCACAGAGAAGTTACCATAGAACTTCTTTTTTCACATACATGTAACTCTCGCACAGCATGCACTAACTGTTCATATGTAGTCTCAGTGTGCATTTCATATATGCACAAAAGTTCCAGATGTGCTGTTTATCTTGTTTAGTTGACTTTATTCTTCTCTAAAGCCAAGAGAAATATTAATCATTCATTTACAGTTAGGGGATGGGTCGTCTTCTCATATTTCAGTAAAGGGGGTGGAAAAGTAAAGTAAGCCAATTTTTTTCCTATTTAAGGCCAAAGCTGGGGAATGCTTGTGGCTGAGTTCTGTACATGGCCCGGTGCTGGAAGGGCAGGGAACAACCGATGTTGCTACTTTGAATAGATTTTTCTTTCCCCCCCATTTTTATTTTTGCACAGAGAGTCTCATGTCTAATATTTAGACATGATGAGCTTTGTGCAAAAAGTAACTTTGCTCATTCTTGCCGTGTTTCAACCCTCAGTTATTTTGGCACAACAAGACGGTGAGTAATTCAAGCTTCTTATGATTTAATGTTTTTATTTTATTTTTATTTTCACCAATCATTTTAATAGCTTATAAGAAATGTATTCACAAATCTCACCAGAACACTTTTCCTTCACTAATTCAGCAGCGTCAGATAATTAATATTGAAGCTGAAAGTTGCAGGAATATGCATCACCATCCCAAAGGTTTCTCTTCGCTTTGCTTTTTCTGTGGTTAAATGGACTGACTGTACAGTGCTCTCTGCCTCAGCTGCATTCGTTCTTGTTCTTACTTGTTTTCATATTACAGACACTGGAGAGTTTTAAACTATTTCTTTTAAATCTTGGAATAACATCTTAAATGCTAGCTCTGCACAGTCTGGAACTTATTTGTCACAAACAGTAAGTTTTTGCTTTCAGCTTTTTAGTCAGAGTACTCCTTTGTACTTGTAGTATGTTTTCCCCTGGCAGCATGTTTTTTGTTTTGGGTTTTTTTTTTAAACAATTTATGCATGGAAAACAGCCTTAAAATTCTAATAAGTTTTGATGAAACAGTTTTTATGAGTGCTACATGAAAATAAGCCAGTTTACAGGATTTTCACTTTTGACATAAAGCAGGAGGGTAAATTAATTCCCTCAGCTAAAATAGTTTCAAACATGCATCTGCAGGCTGCTTTAGTCCCTCATGAGACTGGTTAACAGCTGATGGTATCTGGGAGTCTGTGTGAATGTGGTATGCATATGTTTACAGAGAGAAACAGAAAGAACACCAAAAAAAATGAAAGAACATGGAATTTAGAGAAGAACAAAACTTTGTATACAATAATATACTTACAAGTATATTCAGCTTCAGCTTACAGTGAAGATAAGTGTGCTATGAATATTTAAGTTAAACAGATGACATTCCACAAGTACATCTGACCTTTTTTGGTTGTGCTCTGCTCCTGCTTGCCAGACATTTTAAACAAGACCTTCCTTAAGATACATTTTTCTTCCTTATAGATAAAAAACGATCTGTACTGTATTTATTCATATATTAAAGAAATTAATAACTTTGCAAACAACTTGATAAGTGGCAGCCAAATAAACTGTACTGCAGTAAAGCAAAGCCAAACGCTTTTAAACCCACATCCTATCCTAGTTTATATAATACAAATCATGAAAACGATTACTTTAGCCATTTCATGGTAAATCTATCTGCCTAAGCATACCTGGAAAGGAGCTTCTGCCTAGAAGATTACTATGATTCTACCAGCAGACTTTTGGCAGTGGAGCAATCGGAGCTCAGAATGCTCTGCTCATGAGCAAATCAGGTAACATAATCTGCAACAACAAAAAGCCCAAATGAATCTGGAATACCACTGTTCCTCACCAAGGATAGACACAGGTTAAATGTTGAAAAGTATCTTAAAAGAGAAAAAGTACATGTAAAGATATTCCATAGAGAATAAATATAATTTGCTGTAAACTGTAATACTTTTCTGTTTCTGCTTTTTCAATATATAAATTGTATCTTCAGTAATTCTCAGTGAAGGAAAAATTAAAAACTTGAACAAATGGATGCTGTGAGTCCTTTCTCTGCTTACAGCAGCAAATAATATGCATAGATGTATAAATAAATATTATATATATATTCAGTGGGATGAGAACTAAGGGACCATGTGCTGTAAGAAAGAACTTCAGTTTCATCTGGCCCAATAAACAAAGTCCTCTGAGTGCCAGGTCTCTTCCCCTCACTTTGGTTGGATCCCTGAACGTTTCTGAAGTGCAAAACATATTTGACTCAAGAAATGGTGAATTTGGGGTGGTAAAACAATATACATGCGAAGTGTGAGGGAGTTTTCTCATTTCTCTGCCACATTCCTGGCTCATGCTGTAGCAACATTTCCTTACTGGGCTAATTTCCATACTTCTTACAGAGACAGAGTCACTTAGAGAGGCTGATAAAACATAAGTTACCCCTTAATATATCACATTCTGTCCTCTCTTTGGAATGTTCCTTTCCATAGAGTTCAATATTCTTTTCTTACAGTGAAATTAGTAATCAAAGGAGTTGATTATTAACATTGCTAATTCATGTACAGTGCAGTGATGGACTGGGGAGCTTAACTTTCCATGAGTCAAAAGAGAATTTCCAGACATGCTAAAATGCTCTCTCTTGTCAAGAAAAATGTTTGTATGGTTTGTATCAAATGTAAGTCAATATAAAATTTTCCTTGGAAAAGCCTGCCAGGAGACAAGACTTGGCAAGATATTAAGGAAACAGTATACACTAAGTTTAGAATAGTCACATGTACCTCTGGGCTATGTGTTTCTTTGTCTTGCTATAATAGCTAGCAATGGAGCTTGAGACAGTTTAGGTTTTCTGATTTGTGTTAAGTTTCTTAGTGTAAGATACTGCCAAGCCTTGATCGTGTTCAAGATAAAATACCTCCTAGTGGCTGACAGCTGTGTTTCAAACATTACAGTTGATTCAGATTCGAGAAATGTGTTTTCAGTTTCACCATTTGAAGTCATATTTTACATCCTGCATATTCAACTACCAAATAAAGAAAAGAACTTTGAGTACTTCTTTAGGAAACAAATCCATCTTCTACCCAGACAACACTATTTCCTACAAGCATTTGCTAGTCTAATGGCCTACATTTATCCCATTTAACTGAGGTTCATAGGGTCAGTAAAGACAGGTACTTCCTGAAGAGAGCACAAGTTTTAGGCAGACTGGAGATGCTTGTCAGGCAGCACACTCACAGCTCCACTCACCTAGGCTCTGAAATGGGAGTGGGCCTGTGCTGAGTGAAAAAGGACATCTCAGTCACGTATACCTGATGAACCTCAGATGAACACCCAACAGACTGGGGAGGAACTTCTCAGAGGTCATCAGAAAAACTCTACTGCTCTAAAAGCAGGCAGAGAGCCAAGCCAGAAACCCTTCATTATTATTCCAGCTAAGTTTCTGCTCTGAGGTAATTTAGTGCTTTCATTGTAATGTAAGTACTGTCTTGGGTGTTTGGTCAAGAAGTTCATTTCTGAGATAATGATTGAATCTTAAAATATCTTTGAGAAGACTTAGTGACCTTTCATATTAGTCTGAGTCCCGAATTACAGTTTTAGAGTGAAATACAGCCATCATACGTAGGTTTCAGGAGCCAATGTGCAAAGAATTCCTTATACTGAACAGCCGCTTCTGATTAAATTACCCAGAAAAGAAGGATGTTATTTTAGGAATATTTACAAATAAGTAAGCCATTAATTTAGCCATTTTGTTTTCTTCTTTTTTTAGTTCAAAAAGGTTAGATGGTTATTGGAGTAGATGGGTACTGCATAGTACTATGGGCATGTAGTGTATTTGTGGAATTTCCAGCCTGATATTTTTAGCACTTACCTACATGCAACACTGTACACATACATTTTTATTGATAAATTAGCTGGAGTAATTGGGTAATGCTAATGACTGTCTTTCCTCATGTTTTTTTGGTGACATAGACAACTCCTCCTCCAGATTTTTGAAGGTAAAGCCAGATGACGCATGTTTGGTACCCTCACTGTGTGCCAAAAGATTGTTACACCATCATAGGTAGCCTGGACTACATGAAGGTATGGTAGATCAGGGGTCTTCTGTTCTTGTCCCCTGCATCTCTAAATATGCTAAGTGGTTTATACCAAGTACATTGCAAGCAAGGTTAATTTTAGAAAAAGTGATAAATCCCTTTCTGATTTGGAAAAATCAGACTAAACGAAAGCCTGGGGAATCCACTCCCTCTAACTAGTTATATATATGTTCTTGGAAATATGACAAATTTCATAAACACATTCTAGACCACACATCCCTGGAAGAAATTAGCCTTAAGAAAATGAGACCATTAAATATCCCTCTCATTGTTTTCCCTATTTGTTTTTGATTTGGGACTAAGGCTGTGCAGACTCATTTTTTGGAAGTGGAGGTGGAGTTGGAAGCATCTATTGTTTTATTACAGGGAGAAGAGGCAGAGGTAGAAGGGTGTTGCCTCTGGCACTAATATTATTGTTGATGCCTCAGTTGAAGCCATTACATTTTTTCTCTTTTTAGTGTTACAGATTAGAAGTAGGTCCTATTTTCTCTTCCAGTTGCTGCCAAAGTTTTGAGGTTTGAAATAGACAAATGAGACAGCTGCATGTTAGTTTTAATTAATGCTATTCAAGAGAAAGAAAAGAATGAATTACTACTACCTTTTTGTTTCACAGATTGGCTGGTAAACCAGACTGGCATGGATCTATTAGTCATTATCCTGATTATGTGCTGATGTTGTTCAAACCTTGTTTTAATCAGAAATGTTCAGAAGATGGGACATACCTGGCTTCATAATCTGGAAAATATGCTATAGATCAGTAATGGAATTGATGCAGACTGATATTTAGCATTTTGGATTAGCAGCAATCTCTTCAGAGTTGAAAGGTTCAGTCAACCAATAGGGAGAAGCAATAACAAAGTATGCTTTCTCTGGCTAGCAGGCAACATGAAAATTGTGTTACTCTTAATGCTTTTATGGTAGGTTAAGTAGTCTGGAGAAGAGCACAAACCACAACTGTTGTAGCAGTTGCATGTTTTCATTCGTCAGTTTAAAGTAATGATTCTTCAAAACCCACAGAATGGAAATTAATGCAATGGCTATGTCTATTAATATTCCAGATTATTATGTTTCAGTCGTGCTTGTTTATGAAACAAAGCAAAAATCACAGCTAAGAAAATGAAAACTGTTGACAATGCCAAAGGTATGCTGTTTACCTACATTTTTTGGTGGGCTTCAATGACTGGATTAGCTTCCAACATAACTGTAGCAATTCTATGTGATGAAGCAAAATCCATTTTATCATTGGCAATACCTAGAAAATAAAGCTGGAACATGAAAAGAGTAGAATAAAATGTTTTCTGATTTAACGTGAAGCTGTTATCTTGTTTCTCCTCCTTGTGGTAGCTTGCTAAGTTGTAGGTTGCACTACTTTAAGGCAGTTAAGGGTTCAGTCTAGGGCCTACTCCCAGCAGAAAGGATTTCTGCATAGCACCTGTATGTCTACCTGTATGTCTTGAGATTTTCTGATTTTGATTTTTGGCAGATGTGGATAATCTTAAACCACAAGTGGAAGAAAAATGCAAGCATTTTAGTGTTATCATTTTACCTTGAAGTAGTTACAGCAGTACTTTTACAGCCTATCCCTCGTTCAACACATTCCTAATAACATGTCCTATATGCAGAGAGCTGAGCATGGAGGTAATTCATTCTTCAGGAGTGATGCAAGAAGAGTGTTGTTTTGTTTCCATTCTCTGGGAGCGCAGCCCTTCCACTGGTTCTTTCGGACACTGTTGAGGGCAGTGTTGGCAGGTCTGGAAGTGTGCCACAGCCTGTGGCTGTCACTGTGCTGCCCCATGCCCAGCCCAGGATCCCCACGTGGGATTCCTGCTGGAGGGAAGGTTGCTTAGGGCCGTGCTGCTCTCTCTGACCTTCTCTCTGTTATATATATGCCACAAGGTGACTCTCTGCAATTGTCTTTCAGTGACCATGCTGCTAATAGGTATGGGAGCTAGTGGTTTGGCTTAGTTGCTGCTGCAGAACAGCTCTACGGAGTTGCTTTCTTCCATTAATTCTTTCGTTGCACAGGTTTTGCGAAACTTTACTTTTTGTCCTCTCCACGGTTTTCCTGACAAGAAATGCTGTCTCCCTGGAAAATCTCTGAGGAATTCCCACAGAATTTTCTAATCTTTCCCTATGCAGTACTGAATCAGATATTTTGTAGTTTGGGGAAATAAATTTCTCATATTTATGTGTAGATTCTCATTTTTATGTGTAAGGACCAGGTCATTAGTACTATTCACGTTGCTCTGACACAGTATAATAGCTTCAAAGATTAACCCTTCCTTTGCTCCTGGTTTTGGCTGATGGACTGATAATCTTTGCAGCGAGGTAACAAATTAGAGTATTTGTAATTCATTACAGGAGTCAGGAAGGCTCTTCAGTAATTTTAATGGTGATAAAGATGTTTCCTAACCCCATCTTAAATGCTGGAAGGATGCAAGGAAGAATGGATTCCTTTTTTGGCTGTAGAGCAATACATCTTTCACACAGAAGCATAGTAAATTGTAGTTTGCATATTTACTTTTAAATAATCATTTTTTCTCATCTTGTATTTCGTAGGAAAGGTTCTTTCCACTTTGCTTGAGAAAATCTAGCCCTTCTTCCAACCACTGATTTTGTTTATTTTTACTTCAAAATCAATCCTGTTGTCTCTGAGTTTGCAGAGTCAAAGTTGAAGTCTCTGCCTGTTTCATGTCAAAATGACAATGGAAAACATGATATAACCCCCTCCAACAACAATCGTTTGTTGGCGTTAGTTTGGGTAAACTTCAACTCTGGGACTTCTGGCTTTACTTAGTGAAAGTACAGCAGAGGAGATTCCTTTCCTTTCAGTTAAGAGACTACTTCCATTTTCCCTCAGTTATGTCAAATCTTTCATTTAAACATGAACTATCAGAATGAGAAAAAAACAGTACCCCCTTTAATAATGTCTGCACATTTTTGTCTTGCTTTGATTCACACAAATACTCTGGGAAGAGGTGTCTGCCAGGGAGGAGGAAGCATGCATGGGGCATTAAACAGGGAAGAGTTTGATAATAATGGAAAGATGTATAGTTTAAGACTGAATATGTTTTCTTATTTGGAAAGACTAAGCCTTCACTTATAGCTAAAGGGGCACCCCAATGACTCTAAAGAAATGAGAGATAAAAATTGTACATTTAAGGCTGTAGCTGACTTTGTACCAGAATGGCCCTCAACATAAGCCAGAGAAACACAAAGGTATCCATAGCCTCAAGAGACCAATCCTGAAAGCATCCTTCTTTACTGCTGTTTTTTGCTTTCATTTAATTTCTGTCTCACACTGGAGGGTGGCATGGAAACCTCTGCTCTCCTGTCAGGCCAGTAAAAGATTTGCTTCCATGTGTGCAAAACTTCTGTGGGCAACTACGCTAGCTTTAGGCTCAGCTTTACTCCCAGGTCCAGCAGTGTGATGGACACTAGAATCACGGGAATACTCTGTGCATGTTTGCAGTAGTAGATATAAAAGGATGGTCTGTGGCTGGAAGCTGCTTCCCACAGCAATTCAATATTAACAATTCTTGGAAAATTTCAGGACATAATTTGTTCCCACTGAAAATCACACCCAGTGACCAGTCAGTGCATTAGCAGCCATGTATTGCAAACGTCTATTATTTTCCCCTACTCTTTGCCTTTGTGCTGCTGCTTCTCTCTCTCCCTCTTTTCCTTCTTGCTGTTTTCTTTTTGGAAAGGATGCAAGAGTAAAATTGCAGCTCCTTTTTCAAACAGACATGACAGAAACAATTGCTCACTTGAATACAGCTAATGGAAAATACGGGAAGCATCATTCATTGTTCCTTTGATGTTCAGTGTAATAGCCACACTGAGCATCAAAGGGAGAATGAACTTCATCCCCCATGTTTTCCTTTAGCTATAAGCAGTGAACATAGAAACACTTCTTTGTTTGTGAGAGGCTCTTTTAAAAATTTATATATTTTTTTGTATTTGGCTTTAGATCTGCTGTATGGTGTTTGCTTGTTTCCCTACCGAGTGGTGGCCCTTCTGTGCCAGTTGCTGAAGAGAAGAATGTTCTAGTGAAAGCAAACAATAGACTGTGTGGTGGGAATTGTGACTCTTTGGAAGGAGCAATTGAAATCTGCTCCGATATTTGTAAGATTCTTCGTACAATATTCTAAGTCTCTTGGTGGCTTAGATGTTGGCAGGGTGGTCCTCTCTTTAGATCCCTCTTTTTAGCATGAACAGAATAACATAAATATACAAAAGAGAAAAGAGAAGTTCAAATCCAACTGATTCCTTTCCTGTTAGAGCAGCTGAAGAGAGAAAGCATGTTGTAAACTTTTCAGTGAAGAAGAAAAAAATAGGTACAAAGCCTCTTCATTTATCACATTTCTCTGGCTCAGGCTCTTCCATTCATACCTTTTAAGCACTCTAACAGATAACCTCTGACAAATCTGACTGTATCTGTTTAAGACGATGTAGCCCTCCCCTGTTCCCCAGGACTGTTTATTCCCAGTCTGTGCCAGCAGGCATTGTTGCCGTACAGCACTGGGAGAGCTAATGGTGCCAGGCCTCAGGCAGTCACGTCAGTGCCAATGCTGGTGACTTCTGATATTAATAAAGATCAGCTCTGTGCTTGCAGGCACAGGCTTCACCATGCCAAAAGCATGGCTCTTTACCTGACAAGGGCATTAGCTGGGAAAATGCTTAGGTGCTAATACTGGAAAAAATAGGGACTGAAATTGAAACTTAGAAGGTGGCCCCAAAATTAAGGAAGTATTTTTGGTACCCTGAGAAAAACTTCACAATATTCACTTTGGTAGCCTGAGAAAGTTGCCAGTAAGAATGTAGTACCCAGCCATTTTGTAAATAGCTGTTTAATTTCCACTATGAGGCAGATTAAGAAGAATTCCAAATAACTGCCATCTGTATCCAATAACATGTCCAAGATGTATGTGAATTAATACAAACTGGAATAAGGAGTGAATGAATACAAATTGTTTAAAAGATGAAACTGGGTTAATGATGTGCTATGCATTCAGAATCTCCTTTTTTTCCCCCTGAACTTCTTAATTACAAATACATTTAATTTATTGGCAGTCAAAGATACTATTCTTTTCTTTGGACAATATACCAGGATTCTTTAATCCGTCTTTGGAATATAAAATGCAAGAACCAAATCTTTCATTTACTTCCAACTTCTGCAGTTACATGAAATTCAATAGAATTGTGCGGGGAGTTACATTAGCATAAGATTTGACCCACTGCTGCTTTACTCACCTCTGATGTAAATTCACTGCAGCCATGGAGTTATACTGGGGATGACTTTGTCCAGTGTATCTGGACATATTACCATATTACTGTATAGCGCATATTACCATGTGCGCTATCCTGCACTATAACATTCCCCATCTGCTTCTATCTCAGGAAAGAAGTATTGAATCAAACTGATTTCTTCCAAGGCAAACCATAGAAATGGCATTACATAAAATTCTTAGTCCTCTCATTCAGCTAAGATGAAAAAAAAGAGTATGTCCCCTTTTAAATTTTAATTACCTGATAAAAATTGTTTTAATTGCAAAGTTAGGCAAAGAAAAACAAAATCATACCTTTTTTTCCCCCCATGGTCTTTGGGTTTTGTCTTGCAAAAAACTTTAAGTATCCTGATTTAAGTAGTTATAGTTCAGACTCCATAGTATTTTACATGAGGGTCTAGGTAGAGCAAGCTGTAGCAATTACCAGTTTTAAGAGGTTCACTTTCATGTGGCTAAGAATCTGAATGTGACTTTCAGAATACTTTGAATCTGTCAGACTGGGCTGGGAAACCTTCTTGCACACAATAACTTTTCCAGTTTTTCTTTCTTTTTGCTAGATCTGCTGCAAGAAATGCTGCAAAAACTCTTCAACACTACAATCTATTTGTAGTCCTAGCTAAAATCGTGAATGCAGAAGTACAAGCCACTAACATATACCTCAGTGTTTTTTGTTTTTTTTTTAACATCTGACAAAATGTTATGCTGCATTTTGGTACATTTTTCTGCTTAATTGTTCCTAATAATGTTGAGCATGGAGCTATTGCTTCTTCTTAGAAATACGTTAGGCCAGCTTCTTATGGGATAAGATTACCTCGACACTATGACTCTGTCTGTAGAAGTCTTCATCGACTGCCCAAGGAGTGGCAGGATGCATGTTTTAAAGAAACTAATAAACAAATCCATAAAATAATCAGCAATCACATCAGAGCTTTGAATTTATGTCAATTTCTGTTTAGTTTAGGATTCAGACACAAGTCTTTGTGCCATTTGGCATCATTCACTGTAAAAGACAAGGAGCACATCAAAATCAGGTTACTGCAGAGTAGCGAGAATTTATGCCAGCACTGCAATTGAATAGCCTCAAGTAAACTGATTTCAGCCTGCTGCTTCTTTTTAGAGTGACACCAAATGGCACAAAAGGTGATGTGCCAAAAGTATATTGTAATGTGAGAACAGAGGGGATGGAAAAATCTCACAGGCCTTTTACTAATGTTTGGAAGTGTGACTGAAAAATTATGCAATTTTCCTTCTTAAAGGCATTAAAGGCACTGAATTGAGATTCTTATTTTCTGTGTGATCTGCTCTAATGCAAAAGGTTGCCTGTATTAAAATGTTTGATCCTTTCAGAGACTGAAGACCTCATCTCCCACTGGAATGACTGGAAGTTATGCTCTGTAGGTCTGATCCAAAGACCAGTAAAATCAAGGGAGATTAACCTAAATTCTGGTCAGACAATGTTTACTATTAATCAGGCATGAATGATGTACATTCTACAGATTTTATCTAAACAAGTCTACCTCTAATAAAAAGGCAGAAGTACAAATATTATCATCTGAGTTACAGAGTCAATATATTCAGAGAGGACTTCAGAGAAAAAGTCCCAGAAAAACATCTCAATACAGAATGGGTGTCAGGAATATCTTTCTCTCTTACTAAAAAAAAAAAAAAAAAGCCATGATGTTGTCCAGGAATAGCTAACAACAAAAAGAGTTCAACCATCCCTTGCATCCGTCATACTTTTTTCTCTAAACGACATTTATAAATTCAGAAACAGGAATAACAATTCTCTGAGCAACCTAAAAAAAGAAGCAAGATGATACATATTTACAGCATTCTGCTCTATCTTGCCCCTAGAATGTGTCAGTTTGAAGTAGTTCAGTAGAAAGAACCAACCAAACACAAAAACCCCTTTCTCTTTGTTTTGCCATGAGCAGTTTTGAAATGAGAGGGCTTTTCTTCCATGGTTTTTCATGCTGAATACCAGCTGGAGCCAGTGAGGCTACTGTGTAACAGTATCACTGGTGGGATATCACTGGTCCCTATTTCAAAGCAATGCTTATGTGCCATAGAGACATATGCTTACGTGGCATAGAAGTCTCATGAAGAACATCATTCAAGAATGTCAACATGCATGACTGAGTAGAGGAAATTGTGAAACATAACTGTGCAAACAGAACACTGTGACGGATTCAGTTATTTTAAATGGCATTACCTTTGAGATAAACAATAGTTTTGTGAAAATAAGAAACCATAGTTCTTAACATAAATCAAACTTTAAAAGATCAGGAGAAACCTGATAATCTGCAAAGAGAAATAACAGTATTTTGAGTTTTACTTAGAAGCTAATTTGTCATAAGGACGTTTTTTAATCCTAATTCTGAAATTTCTAAAAGCCGCAGAAAAGTTTCAGCATTTGGAGCCTTATCTGGAAGAATGGACGGAACAAGCAATGATTTGTTTAAAATGCAAGTGCTTGTTTGCACCAGTGTATACCTGTTTTTTCTATTTTGTAATCTGAAAGACACATTGGGTAGATCTCAGAGAAGGGACAGTTTGGCTACATGACATAATGATACTTTGCTTCAGAATCCATCTTTTTTGGTACATTGCCAGAGAAACTGTATGTGTATCCTTTCTGCAGTATCTCTGACATAAAAATATAGCATCGTGACTAAACAGCATTATTGTGTGCTGCTTCCTCTTTCTTGCTGTGCATCTAAGTTTAGAGGAAAATGGCTGGGACTGGAGCAGTGGCAGAATTGTTCAAATGCCAGCTGTTTTGGCAGAACTGTTAAATCTAAAAATGTCATAATGGGTTGGCCCAAATGGGCCCTTATGTGCTCATGCAACATGCAGAACAGATTAAATTAGTTAGCTGGCTGTTTTAAGAAAGCTCCATTTGAGAGATGTCTGTGGGCTCCGTATTTTAAAAAATCCATGTTGTTTAACCATTTATTTTCATGTATTTCCACCTCTAGTCCTGACTCCTATGAAAAAGAAACTATTTCAAACTTTTCCAGTTCTCAGCACTTACCTAAATGAACAAAATTCAAACAAGCTAGACAATTTTGGCTTAGCAAGCCAGTGAGTTCATTATGAGAATCCATTGTTTCCATTACTGATCACAGGATGGAATGAGTGTGTTTGGTTTTCTTATAAACATCATCACAATACCAGACAGAGAGATCAAACCATTTGCTTCAAGGTAGACATTGTGCCATTCTTTTCTGCTCGGTAAATGGAAAGCAGCAATGTTTCAGAAGCTGGAATGGAATCCTAAGTCTACTACTGTATATGGAGGAATTATAACATTTCGATTGAAGCTGAATAATGTATTTCCTTTCTTCTTTGTCCATTGTTTAAGCAATATATGCCACATTGTTTTAGTACATAATAAAGAGATGTACTTCTTATAGAAGAAATGCAAAAACATATTTTGAATTAGTCATGCTGTAAAGCAAATGGCCAAAAACAGGTCAAAATAAGGAAACACAAACTTCATTCTGTTTAAGGTCCATGAAAAGCAATAGAAAGACTCTTCTTGGCTTCCATAGACTTTGGATCTGGTCAAATTGAGAGGCAAGGCTTCTGATCCTTCACTTCAGTGCTTTTAAAAATCTCTCTTTGATTAGCTTGAAAGACTTGATCTGATTCACTTTAAGTAATAGCAGAAATCTTGCTTGACTCATTGCGTTTGTGAACAAATTCTAGCAGATGGTAGTTTCTCGGTTTTGCTTCTCAAGCAATCATCAAACTGCTGCTGAAAGATAGTGAGTCATCTGTGTGTGGACTATTGCCCTCTCTGAGACAGAAGCAGACAAGTTCAAGACATTCTTTAATTTCTAACTATTTAGTCACAGCTCTGCAAATGGGATATGTGAATCTTTTATTAGTGTAAGAGCTGGAGATTTCACTGTGTATGAAGTGGAAAAGCCTGTGGTTTTTGAGGATACTACTAGTAGATTTTTCCTTTTGCCATATAAACGTGGTTAAGTCATGATCAGAGTACCTGAGCAGGTACAAAGCCAAAAGCAACTATAACACAGGTCGGATTTTCAGGTCAGTGTACTTGACAAAAAATTCCCATTGACCTCTCTGGAATCAGAATTCTGTCCTGTGTGACATCTGTCAGTCCTACCAAGACCATTTTGTTTTCCCCTGTAAATATTTGGACTCTTTTATATACTGCTTTCACAGGTCCTTTGAGACTAAGTGGTAATTTTCCTTTCAGCTACGCCTGACCGGTCTGCTTAGCAAATGGGAAATAATTGTGTTGCCCCCTTTTTTTTTTCCCCCTCATATTGGGCTTGCCCAGGGAAATGCACTCATAACAAGACATAGAAATTTTTTAAAATGTGAATGCTCAGGAAATAGCATATATGCTAAGTTATTCAAACTTTCAAACAGAAAGCTTTAATATTTTGTAAAATGAGTCAGAAATTTACACAGCTTCCAGTGAACCGTTGCAAAAGCTGTCATAGAAATGAAGTTCTATACAGCCACCATATTTAGTGCTTTGAGAAGTAGAATAAGAATTAGCATTGCCATAAGCCAATCCTCCTCAGTTTTAATATTTTTTTGAAATCTTAGACTAATATGTCTGTTTGGAAATCAGTAAGAAAAATTGGTTAAAGCAAATATGTGACTGTTTTACCACAAGTTTAGAAGTAGGCAAGTCAGCTTTTTTATAAGCTTATTATTCTTATTATTTGCCAGTGCTTTAGCACAAATCAGCTTTCCAAAGTATTTTGGAGCTAATATTTAATCTTTATGAGCAATGTACAATGCATTATGTCATAACATGCTGACACACAGATCTACATCTGAGCACAGAGGGGGTGTCTTGAACAGACTAAGTCATCCCAGATGTAAGTTTCCTCTGGAAAACTTATTTAATACTTTCATTCTGCCAAAGGCCGCAATGATTTTCACTGCAATTCTCCTAGCTTATTTCTTAACTCATTTAACAACGTCCAGAGAGTTAGAAACAAGTATGAATGTCGTTATATCCAGATGTCTATTTAGTCTTTCTTTTTCTTTCTGTTGAATGATGCCATCTATTGTGGAATAACGGAATGACAACCTTGTAAAAACAAGGAAAAATATTTTATTTCCTTATTACTGTAAAATTATAGCAGTCATTTTGTGAGGCATTTTAAATGTCTTTGATTTTCATTGCTATCATTGACTAAAAATAGGGAAAGGTGAATATTTTTTCAATATTAAAAAAAGATCACTGAGAAAAGGCTCTGTTTCAGAAAAGAGTGGTTATTTTGAAAAGAGAATCTTTTCTAACCATCAGTGGAAAAATATGTGAATAACAGTCCCTTTCTGTTCCCCATTGGAGGTGTCCTTTTAATTGCAAGGTAGCAGGATGACATTTCTGGAAAAAAAGGGGAAAAAATCAGTGAAAGTGAAATAAGAATTAAGAAAAATTTGAAATACAAAAATGGAAATTCTTGGATATTCCTTCATAAGAACCTTGCAGTCTTAAACACTTACAGTTAAAGAAATTTTGTGGTTTTGAAAGCAGAAAAGAGTTATGCTGAGAGATGAAAATCTGAACATTAAAAAATAAAGTCATCAAACAGGGAGACATCTTACGGGTACAGAAGTATATGTGTACACTCTGCACTTCTATATACGTGTATACAATTCATATAACTGTACATTACACACCTACACACAACAATATTAAGTGCTTTTATGTGTATATAATGATATTTCTAACAATTTTGTGTAAACTATGTTTTGCCTTAAACTAAGGAAAAATTATTTCTTTGCTTCCTCATTATGTTTGTAAATGAAAAGGATATTTTAATCTGTGGAGCTGGAAAGCATGTAAGTGGAGTGACTGCTGAGTACATTGCTCTAGAGTGAAGTTGGTCTATGTCCATCTGTGCTCTATAGAGTGTATCTGACTTTTACATGGGTAACAAGTTCTGAAAGTAATGCTTTCAAATTGCTCAGTGTAATGCTTTCTGAGTCTTCTTTTATACTGTGAACGACTCATGAACAGTGTTACTCATCTTTTGCAGCATTATAATTCAGTTCTTTTCATGGGTGATTAGAGAGGCTACAAAGAAAATTTCATTCATAATGCTGCAATTTTCATTTCTAAAATACATTTCAGCCTTCTTAGTGTATGATGAATAAAAACATTATCCATCATCTTTCTTCCATGAATATAAAATGTTTATCAGGAAACATTTGTCATTACTTTTGTCAAGGTTGGGCAGTTTGTTTTTTTGTAAGTGTCTGACATGAATTACTGCTTTATTAAAAGAGGAAAACATTTCTCACAGAAACAGTCAGCAATTAATTAAGCAGAAAATCAGTTTTTTGCCTGGGATCCACCAGAATGATTCTGCAGTGCGAGAGGTGGGTAACCAAGCAGCTCTATTTAGAAACTAAATCTGACTTGACAGACTGATCAAGAATGTCTAGATACTTATTAAATGTTAAACTTCTCTTTAGAACTAGTGGTTGTTAGGCTGTGTGCTTTAAAGCAGCATCTGATGCTGTGACCCTGAGTCATGGCAGGTGTTAGGAAGATGCTATCCTGGAAATAACAAACAGTTCCTCACCACCTCTCTTGGGTATAATCTGAAGATTCTGGTGATGTCCAAAAGGTGGAGAAGCAACAGGAATAGGAATAAGTGAATTTCTAAGTGATAAAAAGCATAGTTTTAATTACAGCTAAGAGGGAACTAGTTTTCTTATACCACTGGAATGCTTTAGATTTTAAGATTTTTATGTTGTTGAAGCTGAAATATTGGCCACTCCCCCAACATGAGGCACAGAAAAAAAAAAATCAGCTTGAAAATGTCTGGAAAGGTTACTTAAAGCTTTTTTGCATCTTGTTTTTGTTCTAATCAAGCTAGTGGTCAAGAACAACTCTTAACCACAAGTAGTGTCAGTCTTGACAAGTTAATATTTTCTAGTTTGCTGCTTTTATAATTGAAGTGAAGAATTAACATAAGCTGGTATAAGCAGAAAGTCCACAGGGGGGTGGAGATGGAGTAAAAAAAAAAATCTCTGTCTAATGCTGGGCCCGGTTCCAAGATCCCCATTCTGTTACTCCACTCAGATAGCCAGGAGATCTCAACTGTATTGCCCATTGCCCTTATGTATGAGCTCAGATAAAGTGCAAGGAGGAGGAGAGGAACTTCATGGATGACATAGGGGAAAAAAATCAGGTTAACAGGAAGGAAAAGCAATGGACTGTGACTTTAGGAAGGGATCAAAGTCTCCAAAAATAAGTTCCGTTGAGTATGTGGTAGAAAAGAAGGTGGATTGTTAAGGTGCAAAAGACAAGAGGATTAAGGGAAGGTGAAATGGGAAGTTATCTATTATGGAAAAGATGAATATGAGTAAAGAGAAAAGAGGGGCTGAAACAAAAGAAATATGAGAACAGAGGAAATGTGTAGAAACAGAACAAAGAGAGAGGAGTAAGACAGAGGAGAGACATATCAGTGGGATGTGAAGGCTGGTAAGTGCCAAAGGTCATGGGTATAGAAATGGATACTCACAAAAACAGAGGAAGCAAAGCAAAAAATGTAAAGAAAAAAAGATAGACTGATGTGCTGTAAGCTGTATTGGAAAAGGTAAGTAATGGGGATGAAAAATACCACATGTGAGAAAAGAAAAAGGGAACACGTTACTCATAAGAGTGGACTTCAGTAATAAATTTGGACTCAGTCTTGCACTACATGATTAGGACCATTACGACAGTTTGATGGTATTCAGAATTTTCCATCTGGAGCCAGTGGTAATTTTAATGGCAGAGCTTTGAATGATTCTTTTTTTTTTTTTAAAGATTAATTTAATCTTCATTACTTACTCAGTTATCAAAGCTATAAGGACCAAGTAGGTACATAAATAGCTATTTCTCCAGGATTTTGTTTTTTAAATCTAAATTATTTGTAATTATTCATGGAAAAATTCTTATTTCATCAATCAAGACATTCACTGATACTTACATTTGTAATCTAAGACTTCTTATAATTTCTACAAAGTTTACTGGGAACTTACCTAACTTTGAAAGTGTAAGTAGTGTTATTTTTATATTGCTTTCTTAAATGACTGAAGCTTTCTGAATCTTTTTGCTCAAAGAAAATATGACCCCAAAGTTTAAAGTTTGAAGCTGTTCTTCAGCATCCTCTTCAAATTCATTATCTACAACAAATTTGATCACTGGAATAGCTATTGGAAGGAATTCACAATGCCATGAATATCACAGATGAATGACATTTTTCTGAAAATACAGACATGTGTAGCATATGACCAGTCCAGATGACATATTTATTGCAAACCATTTGGGCGATTAATGTGAACATTCTTTTAGATCTATCCCATATGTCAGCTTTCAAAAAATATTTTGAAAACACTTAAATCTGTTTACTAATGCAAGATGCTAACAAGAAAAGTTCATGCTGGATAGACTGCTTATTCTGTAGCCATGTGTTAGTGTTAATGTTGGCATATGGGCGTCAATGACACATTTGAGTGTTTGGGCACGTTTGCTTATCATCTGCAGCAGAGAATTCAATTGCTAATTACACAGTATCTCTGCCCTACACTAAAATTGCTCTAGACAGAAGATTACCACAGATTTAAGTGGGCTTTGGATCAGCTCCAGGAGATTTCCATTGATGTCTACAGGAATCTCATACAGATTCAGAGCAGACTCTGCAATTGATGTAGCAGATCCTCCCAGTGTTTGAAGAGAAGTATTTAGCCTTTTACTTCACACAGACAAGCCATATTATGGTAGAAAACAAAATACACTGTCCAAGGGCTTTCATTTTAAGCATCTTCGTTTGGAAAATCCATTTGAACTATTACTGAATATTATTTTGTCTTTCTTTCCAGTCACCATAGAAACATGTACCCATCTTGGCCAGGTTTATGCTGACAGGGATGTTTGGAAACCAGAGCCATGCCAGATCTGTGTGTGTGACTCCGGATCTGTTCTCTGTGATGACATCATCTGCGACGATCAAGAGTTAGACTGTCCCAACCCAGAGATTCCCTTTGGAGAGTGTTGTCCAGTTTGTCCACAAACAACAACACAACCTACTAGAGTAAGTATCTCTTCGATACTTGTTACTTTAGAGTTGCATTCTTCTTGATCCCTGTTAACTTCAATTAATTTTCATTTAAATACTCTCAACTGTGTTTTTCACCTTCTGACTTCAGGTAAATATTTAGGATGGGCAAATTATGCCAAATGAAATAAAAATAATTTGAACTTTCACTGAATTTGAACTAGAATTTTATCAAGATTCAAAAATCTTTTTTGTTAAATTCATAAAACATCATTCCTGCCCCCCCCCATTCCCCTTATATCTCTGTACTTCTGTATTCTAGCAGAGAATTGGTACCAGATTCAATAAGATACCAGTTACTTCTTTGGTTTATGCAGCCTGAAGGCAGGAAGTCCCAGGACAAAAAGCTTTCAAAGAGTGCTTCAACCCAATTTTACTTAGAAAACAGGCACAGATCCATTTCAGATAAATAGTAAAAAAGGGCAGAAGACAATAATTAGCCATTACATATTTCATTTTAAGGAGAAGCACAGGAATAATGCAAGCAGCTTATTTGTTGAAGTCATGCTTAATCTATATCCATGAAACTGATTTAATGCACAGTGAAGGAAAGATGATTCAGACCCTACAGCTGTAATTTGTCATTGTCTTGTTTTTAGATGTCAACATTATCTAAAAGCAGTTGCAGCAACTTAACCTCGAAAATAAAGAATATTAGTGCATGCCAGGCTCCACCACCTAAACTCCTTCAGGGTTTGAGCTAGCTATACTGAGGTCTACTTTGTAGAAATACTCAGGTTACCTGAACATTTCATGCTGGTTTAAGATCCATGAGATTCTGTTGGGGTATATGGATTCCCTCAGAGATATTGAAGATTCTTAATTGGAATAGCCTCCTGAGATTGTCATTGCTTCCAAGTTTGGGCTGTATTAAAAAAAAATTCCAAAGAATGAGCTTTCTCGCAGTATTTCAATATCCCCATTTTCAGTAGGACTAAGAATTACAGAGCAATAATATAAACAGTGATCGGGGGGGGGGGGCGCACGTGTGCATGCATGAAAAAAGGAGACACTACATCTGTGTAAAAGAGAAGAGAGAGAGATGTGTACGTGGAAGAGAAAGGGAGCGGATGTGTGGCATCCAATATACTACAGCTATATAGCTAGTGTATCTGCTCAAATGTGAAATGTCAAATACAAATAACTGACCTAGTATCAGTTGCACCATGCTAGTGCAACTATAGTGCTTCCAGAACTACCTGAGTTAGTTCACTGAAGAGTTTGCACAGGCATGAATGACTGGTACATATAAGCATACTGGAGAGTTCAGCATGAGTTCCTATGTTGTTGACCGCAGCAGTTGCAAACTTTCCTTCCAGCAAAGGCTTTTTTTTAGCTCCTGGGATAGAAGGTTGTTATTTTTAGGACTGAAGTTCCCAAGATGAAACCCTATTTAATCAGTTCTCCAGTTCCTGATAGTAAAGGATGTGGAATACTTCCTCCAGCCTGTCTTTGTTATGTACAGGTTTGGTCAGCCCTGTGGAAGCTCATCTGCTGACTTTGGATGATGTATAGGAAAATTCTACCTTGAAAGATCCGAGATCTTTCAGCTGAATATATTTTGCTGCCATTAGTAGTTGAATTCATAAAAGGCTGTTCTGAACTATTAATTGAGAATCTAGATAGTACCTTATAATTGCATTATTCATTAAAAAGTAAATAAATTGGGGGAAGTAGGTCTGAAAAATGAAACTTAAATTCCATTATTTCACTTATTTAATATGTTTGTTAATTGACTGAGAAGGATACAAGAAACCTGTTCCTTACAGATTTTCACAGTGCATGCCTGTCCCCATTGTAGTCAATGGTGAAGCTCTACTGATTTTATTAGTGCCAGGTTTTCACCTACAGTGGGTATATAACATTAGGGATGCACTATGAAAATGCAGATGAAAGACTGACAAAAAATCCCACAAACCCTCCAGCTTTTTGAAATATTGAAGTGAGAATAAATGGAATTCATTTGTTAAAACTGTATTCCAGTGTTTAACTGTGTTTTCCTCTCACTTATGTATTTATCTTCAGTTTTGTTTTTTGTTTTTATTTTCTTTCTTAATTTAGTTACTTTTCCATTTTTTTCTAGACTCCTCCACCCGTTGTCCGAGGTCCCAAGGGAGATCCTGTAAGTGCAACTTCATTTTTTTTCCAAGAAAACTAACAAAATCCAGAGCCAATTCATACAGTGCTATATATTCCATTCAGCCTGCTGAAATATCCAGCTTTCACTGATATCTGCACTGTCTGCAGACTGTGCCATATAGTTATTTTGAAGTAACCTCTTTAGCTTCAATAGAACTGTGAAAAACAGAGAGAGAGAAGAATTCAGTCCAAACTGTATTACATTTGTTACCTTTTTTGTTACGTTCCTTCCCAGTAGGAAAAAAAAAATTGTATGGACTTCATTAGCAGTGTTAATTTCACATTCAGCAATTGACCTGTTTAATATTTATAGTGTGCTTCCTTCAATATCCACTGGAATAAGGCTCAAGCAGCTAGTAAGTGTTTCCTTGTGTGAATGTTGTCTACACTCTTTATCTTTCTTAAATTGTTGAGGTGTGACCTTAGTTATGTCTAATGGAGAAAGCTCTCTATCACAGTCTTGCATAATTTATTACAAAGGAAAGGATTTGTCCCCCATGCAGTTGCACTTAGAAGCAAGTGACAATGTCTGTATTTGTTTTATTTGTGTCTTTGCAGGGTTCTCCTGGTATTCCAGGCAGAAATGGTGCCCCTGGCCCTCCTGGACAGCCAGGGAGTCCTGGAGCTCCTGGTGCCCCAGGGATCTGCCAGTCATGTCCCAGTGTAAATGGAGGCGTAAGTAATCGTTATGTTCAGCTACTGTGTTGTTGCTCATAAGCATACAAAACAATATTGTGAAGCACAATATTCAGTGGACACCTCTCCTTTTTCAGGAAGCACAAAGATTAGGCTCCCTTGGGCTGATACTTGCAGTGCTACAAGGCAGTAGAGAACCTAGCCCTTGTACCTCCTCGCACACTTTGCTTTCAATGGCATGTCTCATTCGTGCCTTTGAAAAATACAGCTGAGAAATGTGTGGGGGGATGGTTTATAAGGTTTGGTTGGAGTGCAATTAAATCTCTGTCTCATCTTATTTCTTAAATCTTTTGGGGCCAGAGCAGGTAAGACTTTATATTACTCAGACTTAATCTGACCAGAAAAAATTTCTGCAGGAGGAAGTATGTCCATTCAAGCTTAATGGTTAGGGAACTCTTACATTTCTATATTTTATCCAATCCTGTTTAATAAAGAAACATTCTAGAAGACTGGACTGAAACTCAGGTCTTCTTCCTGTAGACAAATGCCATGTAAGTGCTATTTATCGTGCTACTTCTTGTGTTTTGTTTTTGGCCCACTGAATCTTGAATTCTCTTCTGAAAAGCCGTGCAGTATCAGCAAGAGAGCTCATGAGTTCTCACTGAAGGGGTGGCTGGGTTGTCATTTCGGGATGTCTACGATACAGGTTTGAATTCCTTCACACAGGTAAAGGATTTGAACCTGGGTCTCCTACTTCCTTGCCAATTTCTGTAATCAGTGGCTAAGTATGAGTAGCCCCTTTGTGCTATACGAAAGCAGTGACCATCACTACATTTTATAGAGAGCTCAATATGTTAGGCAGTTCTGGGTCTCAGGCTAAAACCCTGCAGAGGATATAAGCAGAAGAATACATATACTCTTTTTCCTGACAGTGCATAGGTATAAGTTAGGCACCAAGCTGTTCACCATCTTCTCCCTATCTCTCCAAAATACTCCCAGGGTTCTGGTTAAGAAAAAGAGCAGAAGTGTCAGCTACCTATGGAACATTTCATATAAAACCCTATGATATCTATGCAGCATAGACACCTCCATGATTAGTTGGCTAGTGAAGAGAAGATTTTAGTATTGCAGCTTCAGATTTAGATGCCTAAAATTCTGTGCAAGTTCCACTTCGAACATCTTCTAGGAATATGGCCCATGATTTTTAGGCACAACCAGCCTTGCTAGTTATGCTTAGCAAGGTAGTATAATTAAGGAAAACATGTTCTTCATCTTAATGTTTTCTACATGTGGCAGAGTTCTTACTTGTATTATAAATGGTTCATGCTATATCATGGAAATTTTTAACTAAAGATTCTGTGCAGTTAATTTAGTTAAGAGAGTTGAGTCAGAGCTAGTGGTTAGTTAAGAGATCACATTCAGTCTCACGAAATTGAGCAAGCCTGGCTTTACAAGATGTAATTGCTTTAGCACAAAAGTATTAAAAATTGTATGACGTAACAATTGTTATTTGTGAACATAGGCCACTATTCATAGTTTCCATATACTCTTCCCACTTCCAGGTAAGCCAAAAACTGAGGAAAGATGCCTTGTTTTTGTTTAGTTCTTGGTGATTGCTACTAAAGGACTGAGCTTCTGGGAGTTGTACCTTTGCTTGATTAACCAGTCTCAATGTACATCACAATAATATATCAAAAGAGCTATTATTTTGGATTGGAAGATGCAGATATAAGCGAGGATTATAGGTTGAATTAGTCACCTACTCCAGTGCTCTACTGAACTTACACTGTTGAATCCTGACAACTTGGCTGATATCAATAGCGCAGGATTCTTCTTGTGCCTAACCAGTGAAGGAGCTGGGTCCCAAATGGTCTGCGTTATCACACAGAACACTGTATACATTTAAGCTTTTCTGCTCAACCACATATGTGCCAAAGATATTTAAACTGCATTAATGCTATATTATTCAACTCCTTTCCCCAACATCTGCATAACAAAATCACTGTATGTCAATTGAAAGTCTAAATTAGGAGTTTCCTGAATAAATGACTGCAAAAATCTTTCTTTTTTTTTTAAGAAGTATTTTATGCAAAAGGAGATATCAGAAATGCTATCTGCTGTCACAAAGCCCCATAGGACATGTTTTCTCTTCATGCTTTGTACAGAATTTTTACTGATTTCAAAATGAATTGTCACAAGCAATGAGGCTTGGCTGCTGGGACTCAAAAGTCATGATTGTTTTTGATTTATCCAGAGTGATATAATGAATGGGAAAGGAGAAAGGGAAAGATAGAAAAGGACAGATGAGTATGTTCCTGGTTATGAGGTGAAAAGTTTTACTTGTAGCTCACGGAAGTACACACATACATGTAGGTGAGAGACTTTCTGGTACAAAATGCTCTGAAATGAGACATTCACTAGCCACAGGTGGAAGAAATGAAGAATTAATAAATTATTGCATTGCTTAGACCATTGGCCCAAAAGAAAAATCTTTCATCAACTTCTTTGAGAGACAACTAAATCTGATAGAAAAGAGGTTGATAAAGAAAATGGGGAAAAGCTTATAAAAGGAGTCAAACAAGAAAGAGAGGAGGAGAAATAATGGTAGTTTGTTGGCTCAGCTGAGGCCGAGCTGTCAGCATGAAAAGTGAATGCACACAGTGTAGGAAGCTAACATTGCCATGATCGCAAAAGAAAGATATTGGCTGGGTTTGTCTCGTGGATGATTTTGAACTATGGCAGCTATATGTTAAAAAAGTGCTACTCAGTGTATGTGAATGAGTTATTTCCATACATTTGCCTTACCAAAGTAAGAAAAGGCTTAGAAATAAAAAGCAAACACCTTTTCTTTCTTTCTTTTTTTTCTCTCTATTTCTGTTACAGAGTTTTTCTCCACAGTATGACTCCTATGATGTGAAGGCCGGTTCAGTTGGTGTTGGTTACCCTCAGCCCATTGTAAGACGATAGTCTTTTCTCTTTCCTTTCTTTTTTAAAAGAACAATTTTTCTGCTTGTAGATTATACCTTGGATGTCTATTTGTATCCTGATTTGAATTTAAAACATTAATTTTTAATTTAATTGATGCCTGCAAGTGGAATGTGATATGAGACAGCAATTTGCTTTGCAATAGCATTCTAGAAAGTAAGTATAGATGATGTCTTTTTCTGCTTTTTCTCTCTCCTTTTCTTTTCTCACCTTCTTCCTCCTAATCTCTCTCTTGTGCTTCCTCTTCATTTATATCTTTCTCCCTTGCATACCTCCTCACTTACTTGCTTTTATATTCTTCTGATAATTGCTTCCCTCTCCACATTTTTACCTCTTCCACTGTCTCTAATCTTCTTTTATTCATTCAGCTGCATTCTGTCTTTCCTCAGTATGATATGATGATTCCATACTTGTGTACACTTCCACAACTCAAATTTGCCTGATAACAAGTGAGTAAACCCTTTCTTTTCATCCTAGATGCAGCCAAAGCTTTTCAGTCTTTAAATTATTATTATACCCACAGATATTCAGACTGTGTACTAAGGATGCTGTATGTACCTGTTAGGCCTGCTACAAGCTTTTCATGGGCTTTTTAGTGAGACAAAACATGGATTGTCCGAAACAGTTATGCCTAAACTATGCTTCCTCTATAAAACAAATGTGAAAGTTGCACCTCATGATTTTTCTTTTAGGCACTAGAATTTATAGACATTCACCACCAATGACACGGAGTGCTCTTGCAGTAGTGATATTGTACTGATACATAAAAGCGTCTTTCTTGATTCAGGAAATTTGCTATGTAATAGATGTGTTGAATTACTATCATTTGAGATTGGCTGCTGCTTCATTAAGTATAATTGTGATTTCTAATCTCAAGCTGCATAACAAGGTTTGGGTATCACATGTTGTAATATATGAAGATAGTTCCAAGCAAACGTTATTTGTCAGGATTCCATGAGATCATCTTATGGAGTAAATAGTATTTAATCACGACAGCTGTTTTTGCTGAACTATAGTTCATTATTTTCTCACCTTTATTTTCATCCATTTATTTCTACTTCGTTCACTTGCTAATATGGTCATTCATGCATTGGTCTCCTTCAGCCATTCTTTTTCTTACTCATTTGTTCATTTATTCATTTTTCAGCTCCTCACAGTTTTTGCCCACAGCTTACCATATCATCTGCATTTTGCTACTGGCATCTTAATATCAGATATGCTGAACCAGGCAGATAGCAGTGATACCCTTCAGTTTGACAAACATGGTTGCTCCTCCATATTTTGGCATTTTTTCCTGAGATGCTTAGTGATTTCTTGTGTTTTATTCACTGTCCTTTGGTTAAAAAAAAATTAATTGGGCACCCTAAAAAGTTTTCAACAAGAACTGATTATATATTTTCATGTCATATGTTTTTTTACATTGCATCATGCAATACATGAATCCAAAGTAAGTAACAGAGCAGATGTGACTAAACTTGCTGGAACTAAAGAGCATTTATCATTAATATTATATAGATTCTTCCTGTTAATTTAAATAAATACCCCAAACTGAAATAATTTGGAAGAGTAATAAAAAAAAAAAAAGTCAGCTATAGCATCAAAAGTTTTCCATGTGTCATTACCATGCCTGGTATTTCATTAGTTGCACATCTCTCCATTACTGTATTTACAGTGGCTTTCCACTCCATGTACACTGGTTTTCAACTTCACATCTCAGTTTCTCTTCATTTACTCTTATTACCTTCACATATTGGCTTTTTCTCTTTCTACCAATGCACATATTCTAACTAAAGTATGCTCATTTATTTACAGTCTGGAGACACTGACAGCAAGCAAATACCATTCCTAACTATGAGTTTATCTCCTCAGTGTGCATCTTGAAAAAAATAATGTCATGTTTGTTTAGCCATACATTTAATCAATTGATTGCAACTGATGAGTTGATGATTCCGATCCATGTTGAGTCCAGATTTAGTTTGTACCAAATGAGTTCTAACAATGAACACTAACTGCTCTGCCACTTTCTGTACTTTCTGACTTAGAAATAGCAATTTTTACAGTGATTCTCTCTTTCTGACAAAAGAAAGTCTGTGAAATAGTATTAACATAGCATACATATAGTATTATACTATACTACATATATTGGTGTAGTATTGCTCTGCAATTAACCTTATATTATGAAAATTCACTCAATGTAACATCTGTAATATATGACATATTCTGACACCATATGACAATATCCACGAAACACATGATTCCTGATATTGGCTGTACTGCAGCACATACAGTGTTTTTCACATAGCTCATATCTTCAATTGTTTTGGCTGTATCAAGTCCATGAGGAGTTTAATTTAATAAAACCTTTTTTTAAAGGACCACAAGTAGCTGCAATAAACCATTGTGCTAATTTTCAAATGTTTTCTGTTTTGCAGTATCAAATACTTTTGAGGTTGTTGCTACTAGAGGTAGAAATACTAGCATTTTTCCAAAATTTAGAATTTCCTTAGTTATATTTTATTCCATTTTTACCAGCTAAAATATGGAACAGTTATATGATTTGAGTTTTTCCATATGTAAAATGAGGTTTCATCCTCTGAATCCTTTGGTTAGTCCAGACAGCATTTATTTTTTATGGCTTAATACTGTACAACTTCAGAAAACGAGTTCATTGGCGAAAACACATGCCTTGCTGACAAGTAACAAAAATATGGTCTTAATTCAGTATACCTGTAAGTCCTAAGAAGTCTAGGGTCGTAAACTGCTTACAGCATATGTTGCCAAGACACATCTTTCTCTTAAAGGAGAACATATTATGGCTACAGGAAGCCAAAAGACTCACTTCTCCAACAGAATTCTTCTAATGGTTTCTACATGTATATGTAATGTAACTCCTAAATGCAGGTGAGAAATTTTTAATTAGTTTTAGAAACCAACATCTGGCATCAGTATACTAGCATGCAGGTTTACTAGCATGCTTTAACTACACCATTGAGGGTGGAGGGTTAGGATAATACAGCTCAGTTCCATGGTAAGGAAACAGAACCTCATTTACTCTGCTTAACAAATTAAGAGTTCCAGATATCTGTTCTGTCAGTTTAGCTAGCTGTAAAGCTAAGCTGTAAGTAACTTTTCAGAGGTCTAGAGAAGTGAAACAGTGACCAAAAAGAAAATTTGCAGCTTTGAAAAAGTCTCCTTTTGGAGTTGGATAGCTAAAGCTGCATGCTACTGCAAAAAGAAACCCAGTGGTCTATTTTCTGAAGGTACTGTAAATACTAGGCAATGTATGTAGCAATATACATGCGCTCTTTGGTCTTTTTACTGCACCAAGTATGTGTCACTGCAGATTTTTCTCTGTACTAATAAGCATTTACATTGAAAATTGTATTTCACAGTTACTGGTGACTATTGCAGTAACATTAAGCTTCATATATTCACTACGCTGATATAGTGACTATTTTTTTAATCCACAATATAGAGTGGCTTTCCAGGACCTCCTGGCCCCAGTGGCCCCCCTGGCCCACCTGGTCATGCAGGTCCACCTGTAAGTAAAATTAATTCTTTTCATAAGTATCTCATTCCTTTGTATGAGCTTCTCCTTTTCTTTCTCATAAATGTTAGGAACATTTTCAACCAAAAAAATCTAGGTACCGTGAACAAGGATTGTATGATTAAATGTCATGTTCTGTTCTTGGGCTGTACTATCTATGTATCACCAAGAATCAATGACTTAGGACCATATGCTGTACTTGTTTAAGTACGTGTGCTCCCCCTGAGCTCACTTACATTCCATGGGTTGTCAGCTGAGGTTGAATTTTGCCCTTAGAGATTCTTAAAATATACTGCTGTTTATGATCTTCTGTTAAAATTTCTAAATGTTTATTCATACAAAAATGGTAAAGGAAGGTTGGTAAAGGAAACTGGAAATCCCAGTACACATTCTATGAGCCCACAAAGGGTTTGAGTTTTTTAATGTACATGCCCTTTTAGAGAAGCAGTTTTAATTCTTTTTTTCATAGAGGCATATCTTGCTTGATTCTGACAATTTCACCTTCCTTTGGTCATTTGGTGACAGTTCTGAATAATTTTTTCTTTATGATTATGAAATCATTATGAAATGTGGTAGCACCATGGAATGATGCATGGAATTGGTTATATATTAGCTGTTTCTTTCTGTATAATAGGGTGCTAATGGATACCAAGGTTCCCCTGGAGAACCAGGACAACCTGGCCCTTCTGTACGTATACGCTACATATCATTATATGTGTCAAAGGCCTGATCTTTCAGGCATGAATTTGACAGTTCATCCTGTCTGTTTTCTACTGTGTGTGTCAGATGTTCTAATATTTTGTAACACCTAATACATTTTTAATTTGTAGAAAGTTCAAGAAACTTAAAATTTATTATTTTTCTAAAGGGACCTCCAGGCCCTCCTGGACTGATAGGCCCATCTGGTCCACCAGGAAAAGATGTAAGTTCACTACTGTTCATCCAGTGATAATGAATGGGAAGAGTGAAAGTTGATTAAATGATAAAATAGCAGAGCGAATTGGTACTGCTCCACTTAAGAGTTTTTAATGTCTCCTGATTTCTAGATTTGGCAAAATGACTGTAAGAAGCTGGATTTAGCTTAAACTAGGTGTAAATGTCCATTCAATTTTAGCAGGCAATTTAATTAAAACAATTTTAGAAAAGAAAACCTAAGCATTAAATATGCTCTTTTGATCTGATACAAAATGAATTAGTGGTTATAAAGGTAAGCAGATAGTAGTGGTGGCTGTCTGCTCCCTTCAAGTATTGCTCTGAAACTTTGTTTATGAAAACCATCTTTTGAGTCACAGCTGGGAGTCCTGAAGAGGGATAGTACAAGGAGAGGCAATCAGCTAAACTCTCGGTCTATTTTGGGTGTTTCGCCATGAAAAATCAGTTTTCTGTGATGCTGTTATCTTTTCCTAAAGATTGACTTGATATATATTAGATCTTATCAAAATCTTATTAAAAACAGAGTTAATAAATTGTGACAAATGTTTTTCAAAAGTAGTTTCATGTAGTGAAATCGTCTTTACCTTGATATAATTTTCCCCATTGTCTGGTTGTGGAGGTTTCATCTGCTTATTCCAACTCATCTTGATCCAACAGGACTAGTTCTTTGCTGGTGACTGTCAGAAAATTTACTTTTTTTTTTCCCACAGGGAGAACCAGGAAGACCAGGTAGAAATGGAGATCGAGGAATTCCTGGAATACCGGTATGAAAAAGCCCCCAGTAACAATGATCTTCTGATGAAAAGTTTTGTTTTCCAAGTTTAAATTAGTCAAGTGAACATGACATGTAATGTACATTGGTTTGTGCCCTTCATTCAGTGTTTATGTTATTTATGCATCTTTCTGTATTTGTATATTTAGGGTCACAAAGGACACCCTGGTGTGCCTGGAATGCCTGGAACGAAGGGTCAAAGAGTAAGTATTGATAAGAGTGTAACTGAATCTGTCACTCCACTTGAATCGTGGTGCTGCACTCTTGTGCTTTCTTTTGTTATCAGTCCCCAGCTAAAGAAATTGAATCATAAAAGTAAAGGTCAATTTCTGGACTATGTAGTCTGACCTCCCATAACATAAACTGTTGAATTTTATCTAGTTAGCTGAATTGTAGAGCCCTATACCAAACTCTGAATTAAAGCATACCTTCCAGAAAAACATCCAGTCTTAACTAACAGGCAGAGAGAGATGGAGGATTCAGCATTTTCTTTGGAAAAGTGTTCCACTAGCTAGTAGCACTCGTTTTTAGAAGTATGTCCCTTTAACAAGAATTTGTCTGATTTCAAGTAATGATGATTAAAAATATAAATATGATATTGTTATAATTTTAAGTGATAATACAGCATTTAATAAAATATAGTTGTTATTGCTAAACATTAATTTAATGATAAATAAAAAAGAACAGTAATGACAGACCTTCAGTGGAAATTTATGCTGCTTCACTAAATCAACAGAAAGAAACCAATGCATGTCAGCCAACTATCTAATCCATGGTAACAGCATTTTTTTTAATATAAATTTTATAAAGTGTAAGACAATATACAGTCTAAACATAATTATTTTAAAAACAATTGTAATAACAGAGGAATTAAGCATTATAGTGTATAAACATTACTGATAACTGTGCAAACTTGATTTAAGCTAACTGTTCTTTTATAAACACCTGATTTATACTAAGTATGTCTCTTTCCAAATTATTTCTTCTTAATTTTATGATACTACAGCTTTGAATATAAAGGAAAAGAAAGTAAATGTATGTAAAAGTTAACCAAAGCCAGGTACTCTAAAATCACTATTTCTACTTCTACTATTTATCCTTCAAAAATAAAGATTAAACATAGCTATAAAGTTATTTAAGATTCTAGAAATGCTTTTTTTTCTAATGCCTGCTCTGAGCACTCAGCTTACACATTATACTAATGAAACAATGAGAATTTGTATTAAGCATATGTAACAAACTTTTTTATAATTGGAGATAGTCAACAGTACTTCAAACTTCCTCTCTGCATAAATTTTAGATCAGGGCTAGAAAACTGAAGCTGAAATTCCTGATACTGAGTTCTCAGCAGTGTAAACAGGAGCTCACAATTTAACCAAAGCACACAATCATCTTCTGTTACACTATTTTATTCCTGTAACACTTTGTTAAGCAATCTTGATTTCCTCCTGCAATTCCAAAAGAACCCACAAAATATCTTCCTACAGTTTAAAAGTATTTATAATCCTTCAGATTTAAGATAAGAAGAAATGATGCACTTTAATATTTGGTCATGGGGAATCAAGTTTTGTAGACTGTGAGATAAATAGTATTCATAGATATGTTTTTTGTTTCCCACAGGGTTTTGATGGAAAAGATGGTGCAAAAGGTGACAGTGGTGCTCCTGGTCCGAAGGTAAAATAACTGCTAATAGTATAATCTTTGTAGGAGATAGAATTAGACCCTCAATTGTTTGTTATATAGCTTTGTGTATTAGGATATTATAAAATCTCTTAAGCATTGAAGAAATTAATTGCACATCTCATATAAAGAATTGGTAGCTCCAAAGGAATCAAACTGTGAGAACCATATCTTATCCTCATTTTCTAATTGTAACAAATACAAGATTCTACAATGAAAGGACATGCCCTGATCATTTGACTTTATTGCATAATAGAAAAAGATCAAATCTTCCCGATTTTTTTCAATTTAAATATTTTGTTCCAGCACTTCTTCAAACTTCTCAGACCTTGCTGACCTCAGTACACACTGAGTACACTCAGCAGCAGACATAAAGTGGCAAAGAATTGGGTTAATTTGTTTCTACAGCTCATCCCCATGAATAAAGCAAAAAATGTTCTCAGCAAAGTTCATTCTGTCATTGTTCGGTGTTTTCTCTACATAACAGGGTGAAACTGGTCTTCCTGGCGCAAATGGATCACCAGGCCAACCGGTAAATATATGTATTCTCTAGTATTTAAATGGAAGTGCCAATGGTACTTTCCTGTTAACAGACTGACTCATCTTTCTTTTAATTACCCCACCACAGGCAATGAACAATATTGACCTGTGCAAATAAGAACAATGTCTCTTTACTAAACCATATGTATTTAGGCAGCCATACCACAGATTAGTTTTCTTGTGTTTCGTAGGGACCAAGAGGTCCAGCTGGTGAAAGAGGAAGACCTGGGAATCCTGGTGGCCCTGTAAGTAACTACAACTGTTGTTGTAATCAAAATATTTTGTTTCAATTTGCTGAGAATTCTCTGCCTCATAGAATTTATGTCCTAAAACAGTTGTAATCCAATGCAAAGGATTAGAAAACTATATATCGTCTGTAAAATCACATGTGAAAACTTATCAGCCCCAATTAAAGATGGCAGTAAGTAGCACATGACACACCCATTTTAATTTCACAACTTGTTCATCGTTTTATTCTCTATTTTCTTTTTACATGAATGTATTACACTTTGAAGGAAAGTTCAAGGTTTCAGCAAAGGCTTAGGTTCAGCTGAGAGGAATAGGGAGAAGGAATGGGAGCAAAGTGCAGCAGGAGAAGGCAAAGGTAGTAAAAATACAACCTCTAAATTAATTAGAAGGAAAAGGGTTAAATTATGTGTTGACAAAGATTTGGAGTTATATTCTATGCTCTGAAGGAAGTCATATTTCATAGCTTCCAGCACAATCAACAAAGCACAGCTAACTTAAAATAACCAGCAACTTGTTTATACAAGCGTTATGTACCCTGAGTAGCAGACCTCTTGATCTAACGTATTTGCAAGATAGGCAACAGGATTTAAATCAGAACACTGTCAGGTTCTTGCAATGAAATTTTAGTCTTTCGTGTGAATTGTAAGCAACTTATTCTGAAATATACAGCATCTATTTGGATCTTATATATTAAACCTCAGCAACCGATTACACAGGTGTTGTTTTGTAGCCATTATTTACTTAAGAAATCTGATATGAATATGTTTTTTATGTCATGCTGTCTCATCATTACAGTGCAAGTCATGTAAGGTGATGGACATTCCTTCAGTAATATTTAGTTGATTTTTATTTTAGAATTTCACAGTTCAGGAATCCTTGGGCCTTAGTAAACTAAGTGGGAATGTACAGATTCAAAAACACGATTTGTGAATCAGGGGCATTAAAGTGTCCAAGGGGAGTGCTCTGTATCAGCATCTTGTGTTCTTTCCATAGGGTGCCCATGGCAAAGATGGATCTCCAGGAGCAGCTGGCCCACCTGTAAGAAGACTTACTGTTGTTTGACTATTTATTTCTGGCTGGTGTTCTGTAGAGCGAGCAAACCTGAGACTTGACATGCTTTGGTTTAGGAATAAACATTTTATTGAATTATATTTCATAACTGTGTTGGTTAAGACACTTGAATCATACACTGAAAATAAGACAGTTTTAATGCTGTAAATCAGAAAACGTGTGAATGCAAAACTAAATCATTCTCAGAGAACTTACTGATGAAGAGAATGGCTATTCTCTACACAGATCAGGTTTTGAATGGGCTTATCAGGCACCTGAGATGGGCAAAAGTTTTTATTTTCCAGGTGCCCAGAAACATAACTGTGTCCATGTGTCTGTGTAACAGCTATATTGGCTTCTTTTCCTTCTGCGCCTTTTTTTATAATTAAAATCAACTTTTGACCATTTTTCATAACTTTATCTCTTTAATGATTTTTTTCATGTTTTTAAATTTTAAAACACAGAAATTTAACTGAACACATAAAAGTCAGGGTAACTAACTTGCAGGTGTGATATTTTAAGACTAGCCAAACTTCATCTTCTATAGCATGATTTATATTTGCTATTTTGCCAGGTGCTTCCTTATTCAGAGAAAAATCTCATAATCAGACTTTTTTTAACTTAAGATTAATTCCATATGGCTTTTACCTCTTGTATTAATAGTATTTCCTTCACTTTTTAAGGGTCCCCCAGGTCCCCCTGGAACTGCAGGATTTCCAGGCTCTCCAGGTTTTAAGGTATCCAGCTAAGATGTGTACTAACATAGGATTTGCTCCTTTCTCTAGTTAGCCAGTTTATGTTACTATGCATCTTAATTAGATGGATTCTTCTCCTCTGGCTGCTATTGCAGTGTTTGCAAGGCTAGAACTGATGTATCTTCCTATGTAGCATGAGACAAAGACTATCTTCATCACCCTCATGAGTACCCACCCCAAAACACAGTTAAGTGGTAGACCCCGTGCTTTATGTCACATTACGGGAGGGGCTCAACTGAACTGTCAGCAATTAGAGGAAACATGAAGCATGTACTCTCTGGCATGCCTTAGTATCATGTACCTCAGTGTTATGCAAGCCGTGCTTATCTGATCCTTGCATTCAGGTGATGGTAGTAACAGCCCTTTTCCTAAATCATCCAAAGATGCCCCAGGAGAGGAAGAAGCAATGAAGCTAACGCTGTTTGCACTGGAGACAAGATTAAAATGCATTCATTCTCCCCTTACACTGTTTTTTCCATAGGGTGAAGCTGGTCCTCCTGGTCCTGCAGGTGCTAGTGGTACTCCTGGAGAGAGAGGGGAACCTGGTCCTCAAGGTCATGCTGGGCCGCCTGGGCCTCAGGTGCGTAAACACCACTTGAGAACTTGGAAACTCCTTGCCAGCTACTCTTCACAAAGCCCTATGAATCCTTTGGTTTAAGGGCACTAGGTTAGCAGCATCAATTATTTATTCCTTTATTTTTCAGGGTCCTCCTGGAAGAGCTGGAAGCCCTGGCAACAAGGGTGAAATGGTGGGTACCTTTTATGTCACTGTCTTTTGCTACATGTTGGTGAGGGTTACCATTCTGACCAAGTAGAATCCAACAATGCCATGCTCTGTTCATCTTGGCATCTTTTGGTTCTCTGCAGGGACCTTCTGGTATTCCTGGTGCTCCTGGTTTGCCAGGAGGCCGTGGTCTTCCCGGTCCTCCAGGTACAAGTGGAAATCCTGGAGCAAAAGGCTCTCCGGTGAGTCACTAATACTCATTACATGGTTGTACAAACAGATATGTTGGAAGAAGTTCTGATACCATTAAAAAACACCATTCAATCTGCCTATTCATTTGAGATGGTCTAATATATTATTTTATAATAATGATATGCAATTGTTTTTATAAATGTATAACATACTTATCTTTCACACATTATTTTGTATCTTGATTATATATAACGGTAATACATAAGTATGATAAGATTTGCTTTCCTCTGTTACCTACTAAATCAGAAAGAAAAAAACAAAACAATAACTTGTCTAAAATGGCTGCCCTGAACAGAATCTGTGATTTCAAAATCCCAGTTTCACCTGTTTAAATTTGTAAATTCCCATGGGCCTGAGTCTATAGCCCCTACACCCAGTGAGTTGTACATACTGCTATACTGCCATTTACCCCAGTATGCTCTCTCCTGACAGCTTTACACCACATGAATTTCTTTCTCAGAGAAACACTCAGTGACTTCAAGCAAAAGTCACATTGATTTCTGAAACTGCTCAAAAACATACCTGCAGTTTTACTTGGTCAATATAGTCGCGTTTAAGATCTCATCCTTTCTTTTCTAGGCTGGCTTTTTAAAGAGCCCCATACGTTCCACATCCAGGTTCAACTAAAGTCTGCTAATTCTGTTGCAGAGAGTAAAATAATAAAAATGAGTCAATACTTTGAAAGATATTGTATCTATTTCTTAGTATATGAGCACTTTCTAATAACCCTAGAATAATATCCTGATGCAATCCATCATTTTAGTGTGATTTTCTTTTGTTTAGGGAGAACCTGGTAAGAATGGTGCAAAAGGAGATCCAGGCCCAAAAGGAGAGCGAGTAAGTGATTTTAGAATGTATTCGGAGACCTTCCCAGGAAGTCTGAATCCTCAGTCATTCCCCCATACAAAACCAGGAGTTTACTTTTGAGGACTTCTAACTTCACTTGTGGTTTTTTGGTTGTCGTTGTTGCCAGGGTGAAAATGGCACCCCAGGTGCTGCTGGACCTCCTGGTGAAGAAGGCAAAAGAGGTGCAAATGGTGAACCAGGCCAGAATGGCGTACCTGGTACACCTGGAGAAAGGGTAAGCCACTATAGAGGATGCTGCACACTAGATACATTTTCAGTTAATAGGGAGATATCAAAATCTGGTATTCAAAGTACTTTAAGGAAAATTTGGCTCTATATATGTTCTGGACAAATTTCAGATGTGAAACTGCTTTACTAATCTTGGGAAAATTCCAGATTAGTTCCTAATCTGAATTGCACAGCTTGGTTCTGTCTCAGTCCAAAATAATTTCATTTTTCGATAGTGCGGAAGTAGTGATCTTAAATAACTGGTTGTCCTATCTAAAGCTTTGAGCTGAAAAGGAACCGTGTAATGTGAGATCTACAAGGGAGATCAAAAAAAATTTTTTTCAATTTATATACAGCTTTCAGAAGGACTTTCTTTTGGTTAATTAATACAAAGAGCTAAAAATTATTTATCACAAAATTTCAGCTCTGGAAAATGAAATTAGAGCAAATTCTTGTACTTTCAGGATTTGCCTTTATGTGAACATATCTTTATCGTCAATACATTTTAAATATCAATAATGACAATTTTGTCAATAGGTCTTATATGTCAATAGTGTCTTTATTGCCAACTGTTTTTAGCTGGTAGATTCAATAACTTTACAAAGCGTGTTTTCACAAAGGAATTTTTTAATTGATTTATTGAACAAGATAAATAGCAACAACCTCATACAAATTTTAATTTTCTGTTCCCATCTAAACCAAATGAAGTTGAACTGACTTATTTATAACTCCTAGTTTAATAATTGGTTGCAGCATTTGTAGAAGCTATTAGGAAAGCAGAGATGCACAGTGAACAGATAAATCAAGTTAAATATATAAATTGGGCTGCAAATTAAATTTTATTGCTAAATTTCTTGTTAACAATGAAGATAGTAAATATAGTTATTAAAATAATACAACACAGCTATTTTCTGTATTGAATGAGAAGAAAATAATTCTTCAAGACAGATTTTTTTGTTTTGTTTTTGGTATGAATTTTAAAACCACTTATGAATAAAGTAACTAATGCAGTGCCTGTTGAAATAAAATGAAGGACCACCTATGATTTCAACAGGAGAGTTATATACAAAAAGAAAAAATATTCTTTAGACTTTCTTACCAAAGTGAAATCTCATTTCCATGTATTTCTTTCATTAATTCTCATAATATGTCTAAAGGTAAATACTTCAGAAAAAATATTTGCTATTACCTAAGGCATATTTACTATAATCCTTATTTTGTTATGTTATTTGGCAGGGCTCCCCTGGCTTCCGTGGCTTACCAGGTAGCAATGGACTTCCAGGTGAAAAGGTATGAGTCTTCCTCTAAAAACACCCCAAACTTCTGTGGAATCCATGCTAATTTGAATGGACAATTTCAGGTTCAAAATGATGCCTATTTACTTGATGTGAATTTCAATGTCTATTTTTTAGGGTCCTGCAGGTG
Source organism: Apteryx mantelli (assembly GCF_036417845.1). Taxonomy (NCBI): domain Eukaryota; kingdom Metazoa; phylum Chordata; class Aves; order Apterygiformes; family Apterygidae; genus Apteryx; species Apteryx mantelli. The sequence continues at coordinate 20,173,860 of NC_089983.1, read as the reverse complement.
AACGTGGTAGCCCAGGTCCTCCTGGCCCAAGTGGAACTCCAGGAGAGCGTGGACAAGACGGAGGCCCAGGTCTTCCAGGAATGAGAGTAAGACAAAATTTCTCTAAGAAAATCACCTGATAAACATTATTAGAGATTCCTAATCTGAGCTGATACAACAGATGATAGATAAATCCAAATATAAAATTTTTCTAGTGATAGTATTGCTTCCTTTAAGTAAAGTACATATGCTCATAGTGCAATAAATAACCATGCAGTAACATGGAGCATTCAGAGAACATCTGTAACAAGTGAATGTAGGAAGTTTATATGGAGCTGAACATGTTCCACAGTTCTCTGACTATGTCATGCACTGTCATGAGAATATGGCTTTAACGTGAATTATCATTGGATGATCTTCTGTGTAGTCTATTTATATTTTAGCAAATTTTGTCTTTTATAATGCAAATATGTTGGTTGGTCAGATTTTCATAATACACGTTCAGTGATTTTCAGAGATAACTTATGGTATAATAGATACAGAATGTAATAACATTTTGTGAGGTATACAAAGAATTAGCAAATGCTGACAGCAGCACATCTAAATTTGAAAGTCAGCAGTTACTGATTCTGAACACAGGCTTTTGGGAGCTAAACAGGTTTTTATTAGAAATGAAAATGAATAAATTTTAAAATATAACAAAAATAATCACATTTAAAGAATATAAAGACTATAAAACAAGTTACTAAAAATATGCTATTAACATATGTGTTGCTCTTAACTAGAGGGACAGTGAAAATTGTTTCATTCCTTGATTTTACCCTCTGAAATGAGTTGTCTTCCCAAATAATGAAAGAACAGAGTTTTTGTGTGGTGGTTAATGTCTGATGCCTTGATTATCTACAATGAATCTAAGAGAAGGGAAAGAACTCCTAACAAATGAATTTGTTAGCTTTCTCCATTTTATTTCCCCCAAATAAGAGGATTTTATTGAAGAGCTTAAAACCAGGCATATAATTAAAATACTTGTATTTTTATATATAGTGACCTAATAATACACATTTTAAAAAGAATAATAATAATAATAATAATAATAATAATAATACCTTTTTTTCTTCCTTCAATTGCAGGGTTTGCCTGGAATTCCAGGAAGTCCTGGAAGTGATGGGAAACCTGGCCCTCCAGTACGTACACTGTGCAAATATTTTATCCCAGTCCTCTTACTGACCTTGCTTGATCCCACAGCAAATGCTGTGGACCACAGTAAGATTCATTGTCTCTTTTTTCTGCTTTAATTATCAAAGCACTTTATGTGCTTTCTCATTGTAATAGCATTGTGTAAATCTTGTCATTTAATATTATTGGAAATACAGAGTATACAGAAGAGCTTAGTTGAAAATCAAAACACATACAAAGTTCTGAGTGGAAGTGTTGCTAGCCTGACCTTGCCTTAGCTCCCTGAGTCATGGATATTCATTTATTTCACCTAACGAATGCTGTGTCTTCATTTCTTTTCTGCTTATCCCAGGGTCAGCAGGGAGAATCTGGCCGTGCTGGTCCACCTGGCCCAGCAGGCCCACGTGGTCAACCAGGTGTAATGGGTTTCCCTGGTCCTAAGGGGAATGAGGTTAGTATGATTTCTCCACTTATTCTGTGCTTATCCTTGATTGGTGAACTGTTAAAATAAGTTGATGTAGCTCTACAGTGGGACAATCTGGTGCTGCAGCTTTAAATTACTGTATCCTGACTAGAAAAAGTATTTTAAATATGATCTTTCTCTTTTGTAAGGGTGCACCAGGTAAGAATGGAGAAAGAGGCCCTGGTGGACCACCTGGAACACCTGTAAGTTTCATTAATCATTTATTTTCAATAATATTGCAGAATATCCTTTTTTTAGTCAGTCACCTAAAAATGATATCAACCCATAACCACAGCCTAATTTTGACTTTTTGTAGGGTCCTGCTGGGAAGAATGGTGATGTTGGACTCCCAGGTCCTCCTGGACCTCCTGTAAGTGCAGAACTCTAGTAAGATTCAGTCATCAATTATTGCCAAGCTGGTCTATCACCTATGGAAAGAGTCTGTGAATTTTGGGGAAAAAATATTTTTTTCTATAATATAGAGAAATATCTCTTTATGAAGACAGAAATAGCAGAGCTCTTCTTCCTCATTTTTTTTTAATAAATACATACTCGCTACTTTGTTATGAGAAAACTGAGGCAGATATGCCCGGTGTAAGTTGAAATTAAAGGCCAATTTACAGCTTTTCAGATTGAGATATACAGTGTTTCCTTTCAACTTTATCAGAGCTAGCAGTTCAGACTAGTGTCAGGTATTCCTGTGAGATAAATATCTTGGCTGAATTACATCTAATGGTTAGAGTGAAAAGAGTACATACCAATACACCAAGATACATTAGGATTTAGGACTGTGCAATGTTGTCTTCCATTTGAGATAAGGATGCTTAGAGTAGAGGTGATGTGGAAGTGTTTATGTGTTCAAATGTTGTCAAATGGTTTTGGTTTCTTTCTTTGTTTCCTCTTAGGGTGCTTCTGGAGAGAGAGGAGAACCAGGACCATCAGGTTCACCTGGCCTCCAGGTACTCCGTATTTGTTGTTTATTGCTTTCTGACTTTTTTTTAATGGACTAACAAAAAAAGAAAGAAGACATCTAAATATCTGATTAGGACGCATGCTGTCGTGTTTTGATGTAAGACAGATGAACCAATTGACAAAATTGATTGCCCAGTATTTTATGATTACAAATGAGAGGACTGGCTCAGTGGATTATGTCACACAAACCTCTGGCTATCAAATTAGAGCCTCCTCCATTATAAAGGATTAGATTGAATTAGATACGCATCTCCGTGTCAAAAAAATTTTGCCAGTTAGGAAACTGTGTATTTTGTCTACGTGCCATAGATTTTTACAAGATGGTACTGTTCCTTCATATAGGGATTGCCTGGTGGACCAGGACCAGCTGGAGAGAATGGAAAGCCTGGAGAACCGGTAAGTAATACATCTTTTCTACACCAAAAAAAGAGAAGAAAAACACATGGAAGACAATTCTTCCCAGATTGCCTTTCCAAGTCTACCTTAGGGAATAAGAGATGAGAGAAACAGGGTGCCAACCACAGTGCAGTTTTACTATGATGTGAAGCGCATAGATGAATTACATGTATTTTCTCATAAACAGGGGCCAAAAGGTGAAATTGGAGGACCCGGATTCCCAGGCCCTAAGGTAATTTATACAACATTTCTATAAATATATAAATGAATTAACAAACTAAGAACCTGAGAACAAAGAGTAACATATTTTGTTATTGCAGGGTGAAAATGGTATTCCAGGTGAACGTGGTGCACAGGGCCCTCCAGGACCTCCTGGAGCAAGAGGTGGGCCAGGTCCTGCTGGCTCAGAAGGTGCCAAGGTACCAACAGACTTGCATACTTTCCAGTTATCATGTGCAGCATTCAGGTTCATATTCTGTTTTTCTGAGGGGGAGTTCCTAATTATTTTTTGTCACTCTTTAGGGGCCTCCTGGACCCCCTGGAGCTGCTGGAGGCACAGGACTCCCTGGCCTACAAGGAATGCCAGGAGAAAGAGGAGCTTCTGGAAGTCCTGGACCAAAAGGGGATAAGGTAACAACCCCCCCGCACGCGCACACTGGCACGCGTGTGCACACACACACTGATAGTTTTATGCTAACTCTGTTTTAGCTTCCCACAATGCACTGCATTTGTTACATGTTCACTTTTGGCCAGATTTCAGAGGTGCTGATTACACATAAGTATTATTGATTTAGCAGTGATAGGTGGGCTATATATGTTCAAAAATATATATTAAACCAGATTAAAAATGCTATGCTACCTCTTCTGCTATGCTAGATCTTTTGGTGTGTGTGTGTGTGGGGGTGAATCAAAACAGTACTAATGAAGCTAATAAACAATGAAAATAGTTTGTGCCAAACTGTTTGCCCATGGTATGGACACCTTTATGAATTAACTGGTTTTTTTGCATCAAAGTATTCAGTATCTGACACTGAATACTCGGTGGAATGTCATCCTCAATTTTAGATCTGTGTGACCACAGTAAGAAAATCTAGTTACTGTGATACTCTTAGGATGCTTTCCTCTGCATTGTTTTTATTCTTTCTTTGTCTTATGCTTGATAGGGAGAACCTGGTGGCAAAGGTGCTGATGGCATTCCTGGTGCAAGAGGAGAGAGAGTGAGTACTCTTTGAAGGTCTAACAATTTATGAATTAGCTTCACATAGTCTACACTTACAACATGAGTAAACTTACAATGAATAAATATTATCTAGGTGATGTAAAGTATTAATCTCATTGTATTTCATTCTGGGAGTACAAATTTGGTTTGTAAACTAAATCGGATTTAATACTAGTTTTTGTGATTGTATCTGCCTGGGTAGATAAAATAAAATTTTTTGCAAGTGGAAGGCTACAACACAGTAGGAGATTGTTTTGGAGAGAAAGCACCAGTATAAAAGTAGGAAAAATGCTCCTAGCTTCCTTAATCTAGTTGACTGAGGAGGAAAATGCTGGTTGTAGTAGAGCACAAAAAGACATCATGTTTGTAAGGATTCCCATACAGGATATTTCTACAGCATACTATATATGATATATTTATACATATACATATAGTGTATATACACATAAAATATGTGCTTAAAATATAGACATATGTCCAACAAGTACATACAAGCAAGTATATGCAAGTACATTGAAATAATGAGGGAGAACAAATATAAAAGCTCGGCTTTTTTGAGTTGGAGGATAAAAAATGTGTTTCAAAGTATAAGATACATATTAAATTCTCAAGGAAAAAAGTCAAGGAGCTGGTCAAGAGATGTCTAAACCATCCTGAAGAAATACAGAGCAGTTTTTTATATAAATAAATAAATAAATAAAAATATATATAAAGTGTATGTACGACAAGTTAGGCCAATGAATGACTTTCATTGTGCATCATTGAAAGAGACCTATTAACTTAAGATGGCTTTGGATCAACTGTGTATGGGGAAAAAGTAATGAGAAATCAGTCAGAGATCTCTCGCATCACAAAGTGTTGGATCGCAAAGTGGCAATCCAAAATACCAAGTTGAATAACACAATGGCATTGTAGATTTACTTTCCTTTAAATACCTCTAGCAGCATGTTTAAGCTGACCATAATAGATGAATTAACACTGTCATATTTTGATACAAAACATGTTATTTTCTAATTGTATAGGGTAATGTAGGTCCCATCGGCCCTCCTGGTCCTGCTGGCCCACCTGGAGATAAGGTAAAATATCCTCTGTAGTGATGTGTGATGCTGTAAACAGTCGCCTTAGTGACTGTCTCCTTGGAAGAGAAAGAATTATGTAGTGAACATTTGTGTTTCTTGCAGGGAGAGACTGGTCCAGCAGGCGCCCCAGGTCCAATGGGTGTCCGTGGTGGTCCTGTAAGTAAGAGTACTTCTGTTCCATCGTAATCTTACCGCAGCTCCTCTAGCCTGGTCCAGACATCAGTTGTGTAAATTTTTCCTATCATCAAGAACATATATGGCTTGAGTTCAAGTCAGACAAAGCACATTCAGCTCCTGTTGACTCCTGGGATTTACAGATGCTAAGAACTTCAGAAAATCAATACTTTTAATGCTGTAAAGGGACCAGTTTGCTGGGGTGACAGTTCAGGGCAAGCGGTTCAAGGGGCAGTGGGCAGTGGTTCACGAACAGAGCACAGGGATGTCTTTTTTTGTTGTTGTTTCATTTCTGTCTTACAATTAAGTAAACTTTTAAAAATATCATACTGCTATATTTATACTTCAGACTAGTAAAACATCAATCTGAGCTGTATATGGGGAACACCATAGATTATACTGAGACTTTATACAGGTATAACTGAGAACAGTTTGTCACATATTAGATAATTATCAAATAATTACTGAACAGTCTATAGAGCTCAGGAGCAACTGTTCTTTTTTTTTCCTCTAAAGATTGATATGACAGAGAAGCTTCAGCTATATGCATGAGAATGTCCTCAGACTTCATAGGTGAAAATTGTTTTTCTAACATTTTCCATCATTGGCATATTGTTTTCTATAGGGTGAGCGAGGAGAACAAGGTCTCCCAGGACCTGCTGGCTTCCCTGGAGCTCCTGTAAGTATGAATACTTAAAGGCAATTAAATGTGATTATTGGTTGTATTTCATTTCTCTTAAATTCAGTACCATCTTAGAAAGACTGACTGTGACACACTTTAACTTACATGTTCACTACATACATTCACTACATTTGCTGCTCTTTCTGTACTTGGTCACACATTGTGATATTGTCTGCGTTTTTTGAGTCATAGTAAGGGATACTAAAGGAAGGCAGCATGATCTCAGCAGACTTTTAACAAATCAGAACTTGTATGCATTTTAATTTTTCTACAGGGCCAAAATGGCGAACCTGGTGGGAAAGGAGAAAGAGGCCCGACTGGTCTAAGAGGAGAGGCTGGACCCCCCGGAGCTGCAGGTCCCCAAGGTGGTTCTGGTGCACCAGTAAGTATTGACTGTTCCTCAATGCTACAAATGAAGAGAGGCTGCTTCAGTCCTCCCTCAGGTCACTGCCATGTCTGAGTGCAAGCATTTGAACTGCTTGAAACTTAATGGCACTTTCTATAACTTTTTTATCTGTTTTTCAAGTAAGTCATGTTACTGTATCTGCTTCCTTCCATATAGGGTCCACCTGGTCCCCAAGGAACAAAAGGAGAACGTGGATCTCCTGGAGGACCTGTGAGTATCTCCTTGACTTAGTCACTGATAAATGGCTCTGTTTATTACAGCAAACATTCTGTGAATGACGCACAAGAACTTCAGTGACTTTAATCAAGAATAATTCAAGTGTTCAAGAATAATCAAAATATTCCACATGGAGTAATTAAGGTTGAGGTATTTAGTGATCTGGCTTCCATTGGTTTGAATATATGTGAAGTGCCAAAATAGCTTTTGGGATAATGACCTGAAGCTATAAAATGGCTTATCTCAACAGTTGTTGTTATTAGATTTACATGCTATCTTTGCCAGTTTCTCTGAGCCCATTAGTTCACCTTTGAGGGACATACAAAACCACCTCTTGCAAAAAAAAAGTTACAATTTTGAAGTTCATGTTCAGTTCCAGGAAATGTAATTCAGGTTCTATGCAAAACAGCTAAATATAATCCAAAGTCAGCTTTCATATAGAGATTAATTTGTTCACATTTTTTTTCTGATCTTCAGAAACTGACAACTAAAAGCATTGATATATTGTAGGGTGCTGCTGGTTTCCCTGGTGCTCGTGGTCTACCTGGTCCCCCTGGTAACAACGTAAGTTGTCTTACCATTCTTTTATTCTTATATTACAGATGCATTTAAACATATTACTGTATTAAACTGTAAAAAGCTGTATGTACCTTGACATAAATACAATACAAGCAAAAGTATCCTGAATATGATATTTGGCTGTAGGGGAAAAAAAAAAAAAATGCAAAGGCAGGCTTATTCTCCTCTTATCTTGTCTGGGACAGCAATTCTTTCACTTACTATCTTGGTACACCTTTTTCTCATAGGATTTGCTTTCCAAAGCCCATGGAAGTTAGTGGAGTTCTTTTGCCAGCTACCCTGGGATTTGGATCAGGTCCTAACGTATTTCTGTTGGTCAAGGACATCCTGTTTTCTCCTTGCTCTCTTATGATGCAAGAAATATTCATTTCAGGGTCTTGCCCCAATACAGTTTTCAAAACTACATTTTGTAGATCACTCTTGAGGTTGGTTTTAGTTATCTGGAGAATGGAATAGCATAAGATTTAATTAGCTTGGGACAGAGGAGTTTAAAATGAATAAGGTGCAGAAAGCTCCTTTCTTGTGATGTGGTCCACAAGTGAAGTTTAATCTACCTGTCTAGTCTGCAGTGTCTTTCTATAAAAATGAATGCTTGCACCTCAACTATTTCCAGTATTTTATGCATTATCTGTTCATGAAGAAAAGCTGTTCCATAATAATATTTGCTTGTTCAACATGCACCTACTTTTGACTTTTACATAGTAAAAATTAGAAACTGATTTTTGATTCTTCAAAAATTAAGAAAGGACAAAGAGTACAATGGATTGTCACATTTTTAAATAAAAATTATAATTGTTCTATTGTTGTATGGTAACACTGAGATATGAAATAAGAAAACTTTTAGATTTGAATAAACAGATTTTTATTTTCTGTCTTACGGTTACAGACAGATGCAATTTAGAATACTGCTGAACAATAAGAAAACCAGGAATTTTATTTAAGGTACCATTAAAGCCAATGCAGTTCTTTCCATTGATTGGCTAAGCTAAGAATTTTAATGAAAAACATTTCATTCTGCACATGTCTAAGACACCACCTCAAAAGTGTGTCTTGGATAAATAGGGGTATCCGGCATGAGTGATTCCAGAAATCAGCTGGGACTGCTACTGTTTGAAGTTTCTGTGTCAGAACCCTGGATAAAGAATTTCCCCTGGGTGGGGAAATTACAAACATTGGGCATCCCAAATGTGCATTTGTTGCATTATGAAAACCATGTATCCAGACATAAGGGAGAAAAAAAAAAAATCTGGTTTAAAAGGCGTTCAAAAGCTGTAGGTGAAGGGATTAATTCTCTATATAAAACCAGATCAGATTCAGGTACATAAAGGTTGGGCCCTAAATCCACCTTTAGGCAATGAATCAAGTCTGGCTGGCTTTCATGAGGAAAGATCAACACCAGTAAGCATGTGATACTGGTTCAGATGATATTGCTCACTCTCTTCTTTTTAAAAAAAAAAAATTTAGGGCAATCCAGGTCCGCCTGGCAGTGCAGGGCCTGCAGGCAAGGATGGGCCTCCCGGACCCCCTGGTAGCGCTGGTTCTCCTGGCAGTCCGGGGCCTGCTGGAACAAGAGGTGAGCCTGGCTCACCAGGTGAAAAAGGGCCACCAGGTGCACGAGGAGAAAGGGTATGTACACGTCTATCCAGTAACTGTTGTATCAATAGATTGTGATTATGTTTGTCAAGAATAAGAATGTAAAAGAGGCTCAACGGCGTATTGACAGAACTGACCTTTTCTTAAACAGGGAGCGCCAGGTGAACCAGGTCCTCAAGGTATCGTTGGTGGCCGTGGTAACACAGGCTTACCAGGTCTGCGTGGTCCAGCAGGTCCAGCTGGTATGGCAGGTGCAAAGGTGAGAGTGCCTTTATTGAAGCAATCATCCTCAAAGCTAATGCAACAAATCTAATTCCGCTGTTAGAAATAGTCTGGAGTTACAAAAAGTAATGAATGTGCAGCACTTTTTAACGATCATAATCTTTCTTTTATTCATAGGATTTTTGGATAAGTGAAAATTGATCACTCTTCTGAATTATTTCAGAGACTATAGAATTTACAGTTATTTGGGTTTATATCCATAAAATCAAGCTCTAAAATGTCCAGTAACCAACAGCTGTGGTATGTGAGGTTGTCTTTAACCTGTATTACCAAGATTCTTGGATTAGATTATCTAGAAGTATATTCTATATATATCAGCTACACTAAGAGGGTAATTGCCCGATAACTCTCCTTGGGATAAGTTTTCACTAATAGTTTCATCACTGTTGGCTGTTTATCTTTGATTATTCCTCGGTATATATCTTGCCCAAATATTATAACCCAAATATGAAAATACTTTCACCTCCCTCAAGAAAAGGAGGTGTGCGGCATGTTTTATTTTATCACTAATATTGTGATAGACTGGCATTTTTTGTTAACTGCTTTGGCCATTGTTTTTGAGCACATAACAAGTGACAGTACCTGCTTATTATTTTGTATTTAACAAAGCAATAAGCAACCAGTTTCAATGGTATTGCATGAATATTTACTAGCTATTTGTGTAGAACCCTCTTAATGTACGTGACAGTGAGCCAGATAGATAGCAGTGTGTGCAACACCAAGGGGAGGAAAAAGTACCTGTAGCTGTCATGAGTGTGCGGTGTAAACAAGAAAGAAACCAGCTTGGACAAATTTTTCTCCTTCTTCTTCCAAATACTTGCTATCACCAAAGGCACACCGGACCATCACAATATTGGGTCTCCTTTATGATCACTGCCTATTTAATTAGAGCTGTGTAGTATGATGGCGTTTTTATAAGCACATTATCTTCAGTGAAATCCTTTTCCTTTTTGTTCAGGGTGAAGACGGTAGACCAGGCACCAATGGTGCCCCAGGAGAACGGGGTGCTCCCGGTCCACAGGGTCCTGTTGGACAAAGAGGTCTACCTGGAGAACCTGGTAGAGATGTGAGTGGATGTCTTGGATCCTCCTGCTAGCTTATGAATTACATACAGGAGAATCAGGGAGTAAATATGCTTTAAGGTTCACAAAGCCTCCCTGAAATGCGTGATGGGCAAGGGCCTACATTCTCATGTAAGATGGTGTAGCCTGCTCTCTCTGCTATACCTTTTACAACCTTTGGACCATGTCTCTGTCTCACTTGGAAGCGAGCAAGAGACTGCCCCGCCCATACTCTTGTAAAATAATACAAGTCTGATAGACCTTTTATGGGTTCCTCAAACTCCTTGAACTCTTCCTCCTTGAAAACTCTCTTGTTCTGATGAGCATTATTTCAGCTTAGTGGAAAACATTCTGTCTATTCATAATTCATCTTATAAATAAACTGTGCCACCCTGTTTTTCCAGGGTAACCCTGGCTCAGATGGGTCGCCTGGACGTGATGGATCCCCAGGAGGCAAAGTAAGGAACCACCAATAATATCTTTAGATTGCCAAATAAATGTTATAAAGAGATATCCAGATATGTAAATAATTCTGTGCCATGTGACTTGTTCCTTGCATCTCTTAACCTCCACTGAATATACACTTTATATTGTAGTTCAATAAACTATTAAATTCCTTATCCTGTCAACCGTGACTCTATCTATCTGCAGGGTGACCGTGGTGAAAGTGGCTCTCCTGGCCCTCCTGGACCTCCTGGTCACCCTGGACCTGCAGGTAACAATGGTGCACCTGGAAAAGCTGGTGAAAGAGGATTTCAGGTAAGACCAAAGCAAATAACTTACTGGTTATTTACTTACCTTTCACATGCACAGTCCATTTCATGCAGTGTGAGTAAGTTTGGAATAGTCAGCTACCATCATTTGTTACTGTCAGTTTCTTAGCATTGAGGACCTCTCTTACAAGACTGCTGAGGGAAAAGATGTCGCAGTTTATATTGCTAATAACTGTACATAGATTAAGCTCAAAACCCACATGCTTCTTAGGATGCCAAAAAGCACACCGTCCCACAAGGCCCTATCTTAATTTCCATCCCATCTGATGCCCACGCAGCACAAGCTATGTTATGTAACTAAGGGAGTTAAGCACTCTGGAAGATTTCAAGTTATTTCCAAGAAATGCTGACATCAGCACAGCCTGAACACTGAGCACCTCACAGAAAGAACTACGTGTCATGCACATGGGCATGTTTTGGTGCAGACAAACAGCTGGGTAGAACAAACACTGATAGAAAAATGAACTGGATAAAGCTGATTAATTAGTGCATGAAGCTCCCCCTAGTTTCTGAACAGCTTTAGGCTTTGACCATACTGCTTATCTGGAAATAAAAAGGTGATCTAGGCAATGGCAACTGATCCATACCATCTTATTCTTATCATGTCACAGGGTCCACCTGGCCCTCCTGGCTCTACTGGTCCTGCTGGTGCTCGTGGTCCTGCTGTAAGTCCTATTTAAAGTATTTGTGATATCATATATTCACTATTTTCTGCTATTTGGGCTTTTTTTTCTTATTTCTTTACATATTGCTTTTATTACAAATCTACTTCTAAAGGGTCCTCAAGGTCCTCGTGGTGATAAAGGTGAAACTGGTGAACGAGGTAGCAATGGCATAAAGGGTCACAGAGGATTTCCTGGTAACCCTGGCCTCCCTGGTCCTCCTGTGAGTATTTTGCATTATTTGGGGAATTACAGTTGTGTTCTTATCTTCTGTGGTTTGGGTTCCAGGTACCTAATTAGGCTTAGCTAATTTACTGAGGAACCTGTGTATTTTGATTGTCAAGTGTATTCAGAGGTCCAGGTTCCCTGATTCAACCTAAAATAAGGATAAATAAAGAGGCTGCTAGGAGCTAAAGCTGGGTTTGCTAAAATCCCTTTGAATTATGCTTCTCTCTTTGACTGGAACAAACATTCTTTTACACTCATTTTCATAGGTTATTCCTGATTAAATTGTCAAAGATAGAAATAGGGGTTGAAATATCTATGTCTATGAGAAATTTATGCTAGACATACATCTAAATTTATGAAAAAGCTACTCAGAGTCCAAATATTTCTCTTTTGTCACACATCTTTTACAGTAATTAAAATTAGGCCAAATGGGTATGAAACTGTAAACTTTGTGAACAACTGAATTGTAAACAGACATTACCATTTTGAACAATTCTTAATAGCTAAAATAATTGAAGGGTAATAGACAGCACACCGTAGGTATTTATGACAGGTCAAAATTTAAAGAGGGATTTATATTGAAAAGAACAATGACAGCACAGCTTCTTCTCATATAAGTGATAATCAAGAAACCAAAATTCATCTAGTGCTCTATCAGTGATGCCAAAAAGATGGAAGTGTTAACCGTAAATACCAACCTGTTTAACAACACAGCATACCCTGTTGTCTTATTTATATCATGAATAAAATTAAATCTGATAAATTTTCTTCATTTACATTATGACAGTGATATGATTAATCATTTTTAAATGTATGGTTTAGTTCTTTATGGCACATCCATAAATAAACCAGCAATTTTTAATGCACTTTTAAACATGTTGATGCTTGCCAAATTCTTTAAATAACTTTGGTAGTATGATTAAAACTGCAGCATTTGGAGAGTATAACTAGGAAGATAGATAAGATTTCATCCAAAGCTTGTTGAAGTCAGCTGGCTTTCTTGCATTTTGAATGAGAACCATTACTAATATTTTTTCATTTAGAGAGCATTTGATAATTTTTTTCTGGTTAAAGAATGGCAATCATTCTTTCTTATATCTGATACAATCTTCTATAATGATGTGTTTTTATATAATTTTAAAGATGTTTTCATTGTCTTCATTTAAGGTACATCCAGCTAGCTGCAAACTAGCAAATTGAGAAGTATATCATTTATCTTTTCTTCACAGGGACCTCTGGGTCCACAGGGTGCAATTGGAAGTCCAGGAGCTTCAGGTGCAAGGGTAAGAAAAACTCCCTATTTGGTATAACTGTAAGATTCAGAGTATTTGCACACAAAAAATATGGTGATCTTAACAGACAACTACTGAAGAAAAAGGAAACGCCTGATAAATCATACAGAAATGTTTGAAATCTCTCACAAAACATTTCTAAAATTGAGATTATCTTGTAAACGATTTTGACCATATTATATGTGTTCACCATTGTTCTAGGGTCCCCCAGGACCAGCTGGCCCCCCTGGAAAAGATGGTACAAGTGGTTACCCCGGTCCAATTGGTCCTCCTGGCCCGCGTGGTAACAGAGGTGAAAGTGGCCCTGCAGTAAGTAAATTGTGCACACTCCATGTAAACAAATACTTTAGACATTGCTCATTAAAAATAGGACTCTCCCCCATTTAAATATCTCCCTCAGAGCATTTTGTACTTCAGGGATCGAGTTTGTGGTAGGAGGTATCTACCCATTGTGTCCAAGTCCAAAAAAGTACAAATCAGTTATAGCTCAGTGTAACTATTGATTTACTGGGTTTTGTGTTAGTTCCACATAATTGTTGACCTTTTCCATGTACAATGGGAAAGTAGGAACTCTTTACTTCAGATCACAGACTCCCATTTTGTTTTAGAAGCTACAGAACAGGGATACAGTTTTCCACACACCTCTAGGGAAGCCAACACTGCAAAGGTCATTAGCACAGCTCATGGTACTTCTTTTAAAGCCAAGGAATGGCCATTCTCTGGATTTTCGTGAAAAAGGTTCTTTTTCCTTCCCAAAGTCCAGATAGAAGAAGGCCAGTCACAGTCTGACAAAATTAGGAAAAGAAAATTTCAAGTTTAGGAAGACAGGATCTCTAACAAATGTTCATACCTAATAAATGGCGTTATTTAGTAAGTAAAATAAATGTTTCTGTGAGAATTCTCATGTGTTTTAATATTAGGGTCCACACAGACTGCTAATTTGAACTTGTGATCTTTCTTTACTCAGCATCATGTTCTTTATTTTTCAGGGTCCACCAGGCCAACCCGGTCTTCCTGGTCCTTCTGGTCCTCCTGGTCCATGTTGTGGCGGCGGTGTGGTTGGCATGGGTGCTGGTGAAAAAGGTCCATCGGGCTATGGGTATGAATATCGAGATGAGCCAAAAGAAAATGAGATAAACCTGGGTGACATTATATCTTCAATGAAATCAATTAACAACCAGATTGAAAACATCATTAGTCCTGATGGGTCACGGAAGAATCCAGCTCGTAACTGCAGAGATCTGAAATTCTGCCATCCTGAGCTCAAGAGCGGTATGTTAGCTTTTTATTTATACCAATGGCAGCAGATCTTGATTTTTGCTGAATACTATTGTCCTTAAGTATTGGAATGCAGAGATCTGCTATAAAAAAGTTTTGGTTTGGGGATTTTTTTTTTTTGAAAATGTCATGATAAAGATGATAGATATAATAATCATATTCAAGTGACTATGCATATACACAGTATATGCACAGACTTCAATTCTGCTCCTTTTGTGCTTATAAGTAAGTATAATATTATACATATATATAAGTATATGTTTAAATCCTTTTCTGGATAAGAACTATAAAAAATAAAGTTCTATATTTATTTCAAGTGTCAGTCACCTTACACTACTCAAATGAGCATATTTGTTTATTTGTATATCATCTTACTCTTTTCTGTGGCATCTCTTCTGTCAAAAATAACATACTTCCTAATTTGGTTCAGGAATCTGGAAGAGAGATAATCCTCACATCATACATTTGAATTTCTCTCCAAATATTGTAAGCCTTTCAATATTTTGTTCACCCATAGGAGAGTACTGGATTGATCCTAACCAAGGTTGCAAGATGGATGCTATTAAAGTATACTGTAATATGGAAACTGGCGAGACATGCCTCAATGCTAACCCCAGCACTGTGCCAAGGAAAAACTGGTGGACCAGTCAAAGCAGTGAAAGGAAACATATTTGGTTTGGAGAAGCTATGAATGGAGGCTTCCAGGTAAGAACTATACCACCACAGTAAGCAGCCCAAAGGGTAGTACATATATTTTACTCACATACATTGTAACTTACCAAGAAATAAGCAATATTATGGAATCAAACCATGCTAATATTTAATGGGTGAAATAGTTACTACACTAGCAGCCCCTAGACATGACTAAATCAAAGATCTCGCTTATGTGTTGTATTCTGCAGTTCAGCTATGGAGATCCTGAGCTTCCAGAGGACGTCTCGGAAGTTCAGCTGGCGTTCCTCAGGATCCTCTCTAGCCGGGCCTCTCAGAACATCACTTACCACTGCAGGAACAGCATTGCCTACATGGATCAAGACAGTGGAAATGTTAAAAAAGCCCTGAAACTGATGAGCTCTGTGGAAAGTGAGATCAAGGCTGAAGGAAACAGCAAATTCACATATGCTGTTCTGGAGGATGGCTGTACCGTAAGTAAACAAGATTTTAGGATGATAATCTAATAACTGATTTCCTCTAGAGGACTAGACCCTGAATAATCGATGAGAGAGCTTTGCATGACCTGGGTAAAGAAAGGACATAGTTGCACCTAATTGGGGTTATGTAGATTCGTTACACCAAAAGTGTGGCTCTTGTAGCAACCGTAGAAAGTGAGGTGAGCTGCTATTTAAATCCGTGCTTTACAGTTATCTCCTCTCTTTTGAGCCCAAGTCAGACAGAGGCCTACAATGAAGTCACAGTGACCAATTTTTGATCCAAACCCCATCTCAACTCTAAAACTAGGAGCAGTAGTAGGTAAATCAAGCTGTGCAAAAAGATCAAGGCTAGCTGCTTCAAACCAGTCACATGGATGATGACTATGGGAAGGGGCAAAAACAGGCATTTTTCAGCCCTGAACATTGCTAGTCACTGTGCCTTGCTTACTGCAGCAGAAAGTACCAAAGAGGAACAGTCAAATCTAAAAGCATGCTTGTCTAGGAGCATCTGCAGCCTTTTCTGTAAAAAATAAACAGCAGGAAGCAGAAATTGCAGATGGTGTTGTATAAGGTTCCAAAAGCATAACAGACACCAACATATACTGCAAAAACTGCATTTTAAGGATGCATGAATGTATCTACTTTGTGGCCATTTCTTTAATATGAACATGAAAAGCTACCTCATTACTGCTACCACTTTTTCCCAGGAGCAAAACCACTTTCCAAAGAAAGTAACCATCTGTGCAGTCTCCCAGCACACAGTGTATTTTGATCCTAAGTCAGAGAGCTGGCACAGCTCGAGTACTCTGCTGCCCACAGGCACACATCTTTTCTGAGCAGCGAGGGGCTAGAACACCACAATGTCTCGCATAAAAGGTCCAGTGGCTGACCAGAAATGAAGAATGGTTATAAACGTATTCATTTCTAAGGAGCTAACGGGCATAAAAGTTTTCATATTGTGGGGAAGAGCACATTATATGGGGAAAAACAAGTATGGAATACAGTAAACTGTACGATAACTTCCATATGGCCCAACTCTGATTTCTGACATGTTTTTTTTCTCTTTAATTTCACAGAAACACACTGGCAAATGGGGTAAAACAGTCTTTGAATACAGAACACGCAAGACAATGAGGTTGCCTGTGACTGATATTGCACCCATAGATATTGGTGGTCCTGATCAGGAATTTGGTGTGGACATTGGCCCAGTCTGCTTCTTATAAATCAAAGATCTTGCTCTTTCTGAAACCCCAGCAAACAAATTCACATTCCAACTGTGCTCCTTTGTTTTAAACTTGTCAGCTAGTACAGGTGACCATCCGTATCCCAGTTATTTATTAAGAAAATTTCTGGGGGAAAAATTAATTTGATATCAAGGGTTAATGTTTTTGCTATTACACAAAGTACAATAAAAATGCTTTTTGCTGTTTTTTTTTTTTTACACCAAATTCCATCTTCAAAACATGTCTCCGTGGTGCTATAATAAAAAAACTTCAACACTCAATAAAACAACACTGTGTTCTATTAGTTGAATGTTAGCCAATTTATAAAGCACTGATTGCTCCCAGTACCAAAGTTTACCCTCCTTTCTAAGATGCAGTCCATAAAGCTAGAAAGACTTCCCTGTTTCAACTACCTCAACATGGACAGAAACTGGGATGTGTCTAACGATTCACACCAAAAATCAAACAAATCAATCAAAACATATTGGACCTATTGGTCAATTCGGTGGAATCATTTGGTACAAAATTGTGTATTTCTGTACTGATTAGCTGTGAAAAAGTACAGTGTATTTTAAGAGTTTAATACCTTAATGTCAACAGTCACCATAATTTTATTGTTGGATTGTATTCTGTTATCAAAGGTGCTTCTCTACTTTCCTGTCATTGCTGGTCAAGACCACTAAAATTAGGGAAGTGTAAAAGACTAACGTGATGGTGCTAATGTATTTTTCACTCCTAACTCTGCAAGTCAGGGTTATTTGACTTGCTTTAAAAAAAGTAAAGGATTAACAGCAATTGTAAATGTCTCCTGTCATAGGCTGTTATTGGCATGTCATATTTGAGAACTTTCTCCCTTCACTCTGTAAAAGTCAATAAAAGGTGCAAAAATTGTGAACTACTTTTGTCACGTTAACACATTTATAGTGTTGAAGGTTAACCATCTTTGTAAGCTTTTATATGGTTGTTGGTCTATTCCTTACAGAGACACATAATAAAATATCTTTTTAAAACTCCTTGTTGTTCCATAAAACTGACTTTTTTAAAATTTTGCTGTATGTATCTCTTTCCTCAAACATATTAATAAGGCAGGCCTCAACACTGGCACCATTTTCACTGATTTTTTCTAAGGTAATTTTACTTGAAGGACGGGAAGCAGTTTATGGCATCATATAGTGAAATTTTCTTACTTGCTGCTCCTCTCCCTCCAGAAGCTCATCTTTTCAAGCCTGATGAGCATCTCTGACTATCATCATAGATTCAGCGCTGACAGCAAAATCCAAAATAGTACCGTGTACCTGAACAGAGCTATTTGGAGGGAGTAGAAGAACTGAATCGCCCTAAGAAAAAGATGCCATCAACAACAAGAACAACAAAAAGCTGCTTTGATCTAAATAAGCAGGCTGTTATCTTTCCAGATGACAGCTTAAATGGCCTAAGAGTCTACTACACTATTTACTTGCCCTGAGGCACTACCATTTGGACAAAGCTGCCAGTCAAATCACCTTGATATTGTGTACGGCCACTGGAGAGGTACTACTAAGTAAGTCAGTCATCCGCAGATCTTAGCCCAATCTCAAGGCAAGGCAATCACCTCAGTACTTTTGGTGGTGTCTGAGTTCAGGCCAGAAGAAGGAAATTATGGACATAGGAGAAACTTTGTTGTGAAACCTCTCTGGTAGGTAATGCCAATGGATGTGACACAGGCTTTCCTGTGACAGAACTGAGCCAAAATCCCCCCATGTGTCAGAACCACTCTGACTCACCCCAGAGCCCTGGGTGATTAAGGCCCCTCTCCAACAAGATCAACAAGAGCTTCAAAAATTGGGGAGGGGTGTAAACTCCAAGTCTTAAAGGCTCTTGTTGATAGGTATGGGTCAGGCATCCTCTGAGAGTATTTCTGTATTGGACCAAGCAGGAAAAAGGGGCAGAGGACTGCTCTTTCTGAGAAATCTCACTGAACTCGGGTCTGAGCCATGCCACTTACCTGCTCTGGCATCATGGGATTCAGCTGGCCCCACACAGAACCAGCACAGTGAGGGGCTGGGGAATCTTTGCCAGCACAAATTAAAATATCAAGGCAGAAATGACTGTACTTAATATAACATAAAAAAATAGCAATGCCAGTGACTCATCAAAAAAAAAAATATTGGCTCTCATGGGAAAACCCCTCTTTTTTAATGATAAAAATAGCTGCCATTTGTGGAAGATGAGAATTATATGTAAGTAATAATATTATTCTGCCATAAATTATGTGGTTGGAAGTCTTTTGATTGGAGTTGAAATTTTATGAAAGCAGCCTCTAAGAATGTTGGCTGACGGCAAAATGCATTGGAAACACCTGTTCTTAATCCTCCAGGCAGAAATAATAGCCTCTATAATGTCCAGTACTACTATGCCTGAGAGAATGACTGGTAAAAATTACTTGAGCTTAAAACTGAGGTGTTTTTTTTTTGTTGTTTTTTTTGTTTTTTTAAATAAATACTCATCAGGTCTTTGATTAATAATTTCTACTAACAAAGGGTGATTACTAAAGCATTTGTAGAACACAAACAAAAAGAAATAGTTGAGACCACCATAAAATAATGTACTTGTTTCAAATACCTTCATCTTTTTCAGAGAGTCACTTATTAGGACAACATGAGCCTGATATTTTTGTACTTTTTAGAAAGGCCTTTGAAAAAAATAGAAAAACAATATAGAACAGATTGATAAACAAGCAATAGCTTGTAAAATAAGGCTATTCTTTGGTAGCATAAGATTCTAATCCTATTTCTTACTCTGATTTACTGTATCTGCCTGCAAGAGCCTCTAGCTTTTATTTTACATGGGAAATAATAAAAAAAGTTCTTACCTGATACTTTTAGGCTAGCAGCACCATCCCTCATTGTTAGAGTAGCACATCTACTAGTTCATGGCACACAGCAGTTAGTTAGTTCTGGCAATAACCCCCTTTAGCTTAGGTGACTAGCAGAGCTCTTCCAAGGCTGTAGAGAACCATCACCTGCTTTCAGGCTTTATGATAAGAAAAGGTGTAGTCTAGGCTGGTGTAGAACAGATATTTGCGTTCCTCTTCCTTTAGAATATAACTTTAATTAATTTGTATTGGAAAATAGAAAAAAAAAACTACCATATACACAGTTGCATGAGAGCCATAGACAAACATGCAAAGAAGCTGCCAACACAGTAATAAGCCTGATATGATCAAAGAAATTTCTCATTCTGATGCACAGTTTCTTATTTACCTACTGCATACCAGCTGACAATCATATACTTCATTCCCCCACATTACTACAGCTCTTGCAAAAAAAAAAAAAAAAAAAAGGCGCTCTTACTCCTCCTCAGATAATTTCCCAGATTCTCAGCTCATACCAATAGCTTTAGGATTTCACTAACTTAGTGCTAGAACTTTGTCTTAGTATTTCCTTGGCATGTCACCTTTCCAATTAACTACAGGTGATCACTCAAAGCTGTGGCCCTTTCGCAAGGCAGCAGAGCTTTTCTTCTGCTGAACATGGACTCAGTGCCTGAGGAATATTTCAACATTTCCTTCCACATTCTTTATGGAAATTAGTTTAAAAAAAAAAAAAAAAAAAAAAAAAAGCATGACCACCACCAACCCAGCAAATCCTTCTCTGTTTCTAAAGGAGAAACTTTCGAATCTGGTTAGGCACTGATTTGAGCCTGTCCATAAACACTTGCGAGTCTCAGAGCCTATTCTTAAGCCTCTGGTTGCAGAAAGTAACTCAGAGAAAGAGCTGGCCATGGGAATTTTGACCTCATAAATGGTCTTCCCCAAACACACCTGGTCATGCTATGATTTGGCTGATAAAGCATAACTATTGAATTTCTCCCAGAAAGTTCATTTCCAGTGTTCCTCCTCAGCTGCACATAATGCACCTATTTTGGATATTGGTTATTTTTTTATGATTGTAACACAGCTTTACCCTAGTCACCAAATTAGTATAGCTTGTTATGGATAACATACCCATTTTGACCAAGACAGAAACAATAATTTGTTTAATTAATCTTTAGTCTTTAAAAAAAAATCTTTAATCTTTAAAAATGATGTCAACTTCTTGTCACCTTAAAAAGCACAGGAAAAAAGTTAGATCTGGCAGGCAATTATTTTTAAATTGAATATGCCTCTTTTCTGGTAAGTGCTAGTAATGGGGCACTTCCTGAACAAAGCTTAACTACAGAAATGTATGAAATAATAGTTTTATTACTATGTAGTTGCTTTATGTTGTTACTTTAACATCTGGTTACTTTAAAATGTTATCTCATGTCCTAGATTATACATTATTATGCTCTTAAAGACAATCCATAGAAACATAATTTAAAGCATTAGAAAAGATATTTTGGAGGAGGTTTTTGGATTTGGGAAGGGAGAGAGGAACTTACCGTGTTTCTGCCTCTTTACTGGGAGAAGGGAACACATCATTCACCCTACATTGTGGGATTGTTGTTCCAGGCTAAAGAAAGTGTGTTAGAGCAAACACCTGGTAGTCTCCTGTTCTTTGTCCTGTCACAGCTTCAGTCCAGAGGACATCTTTCTGCAGCATTGATTGCAATCCACATCATCATTGTTTCTTCCCCATGAGAGCATCACTCTGCTTGTGACCTCTCCTTCCAAGATGGCCCTTGGTTGTCCTCTTTTCTTTTGTTCTCTTTTGTTTGTCCTTCTTTTTGTCCTCTTTTTTCTAAGCAAAACTATGCTTGGCCAAAACTTCTCTCTTTATTACTGCCCGAGGAGGTTCATGAGATAGATAAACCGCAATGGCCTGTTTTCAGTGTATGGTTAGCCATGGACACCTCTGGATTAAGGGGCTTAAATGTGTTTTTTTAATTGCTGATTTTCAGATCCAGGTTCACATTCATTGAGAATACAGTTATTCAAAGAAGTTCACTTTTGGATACGCTGGAGATGCATTCCAGTTATGGTGGGTTTTTGTGCATGTTGCTATCACAACTCACATTTCAGCTTTACTATCTTTGTTTCAGGTACTCCAACATACCTGAAAAAGTCTACTTATGCTTCCTATCAGTTCAGTAGCATCTGCAAGGCAAAGATCATAGCTCTTACCTCCACTAGCAGTGTCCTTTCAAGGGTTTCAGCCACTCCTTTCAGAAAGTGGCTGAATTGCTATGGCAGCAGCAAATGCTTTTGGCTTAATCTGATTTTGGTGTAGAACCAGACAGCATGTTCCTTAGAGGACAGAGGTTCCTATATTACAAAACTGGCTCCTATAGTTGTCACAACTCTTATGTCAATGTTACATTTCTTTGTCATAGGAGCAAGATTGCTCCCTACCATACATGGAAAAATATTTTACAGATGTTGCTAGAACTGTAATAAAGTTTGTCTTGTTAGAACTGGTTGTTTTTGTATCAGATCTTTCACTCAGTTGACTAAGGCCAAAGCGCAGTTCTGTGATGCTTTGATAAACATGACCTTGCATGGTTTTCTGCACTAACACTCTTAACCAAGCTTGTAGAGGATGGACAGTAAAACCTCAGCTGAGGAACTAATTCTGCAATGGAAACATGTGATTGTGTATCATACTTCAACACTGAGAACACAATACATCATAATGGCTATGAATTATTACTGCTTAGAGGAACCTTAAACCAGAGCTGATAGCAAAGATGATTTCTTACCTCCAACAGCAAGGAAATAAAAAACATGAAAGAAATTAACACATGCGGGATGGCGAGAAAATTTACTTTTGTAGGATCTGGTTCAAAGTAGTGTTCCCTGATACCTTAGTACTTTTTCAGACCTTCTCTCAAAGAATGAGCACGTGCTCTAGGTGACCCTGCTTGAGCAGGGGGGGTTGGACTAGATGATCTCCAGAGGTCCCTTCCAATCTCAACCATTCTGTGATTCTGTGATGAGGAAACATATAATGCTAATAGCACAATAGGTAAATCAGCAATCAGTCTTTCTGAGTTTTTTCCTATGTTACGTAAAAGTATGAAGCATCAGAGTTGCATCCATCTGCTCAGATCCTTCCTCAACACTGCCACTGGCTCTGCTACAGTATGTTCTGTTTCTCATCTTTGACTTTTATTTCTGCTTAAATGTCTGCTTGACATTTATTTCTGCTTTTCCTTTTGCAATTGTTTTACTTTCTATCTTCCCGAAGGTCTTATTCTTTTTATAAATACAGCCTCTCTCAGTGAGACCAACTGCCTTGCAAGTATTAACGCTTCAGTGTAGTCTTCATTTCTGTCCAAAATTACAAATTTTATCTTCTGTAGATTATGAGTTACCTTTACATCTATTTCATATATATATTCACAGAAGTACTTTCCTACAATATACTTACCTGTTTGTGATGTTTTTCTCTTCAGATATTTTACTGTAGCTTCAGCTATTACATTAATTAACCCATCAATGTCGATGTTATGGGTTTTATCCAGTGAGTAATTTATTTCCTAAACACATCCCACAAATAAATTCTCTTAATCATTATTTTAAAACTTCTTGCAGATTTCTATTTCTATATGCAGAAGTTTGCTGAAGGCAACGTCTGTGCAGCAGGTTCTGCTGCCTCACAAATCCTAATGGCTTTTCATAAGCCTCAGGTAGTTTATTCTAAAAGTTTTTTACCCAGTTTTAGAACTGGTAATCCTCTCTAGAATCTGTCTAAAATTCCAAAAGTCTTCCAATGCTGCTTCGTTAAATAAACTGAATCAAATCCAATATTAAAGTTTCAAAAACTTTTCTCTTTCTAATTTCTCTTGCGGATCTTACTCTCTTCAGGCATGCCATTTCTCAGTGTGCAATACTCTTCTCATATCTTTAACGCAATCTGATAACAGCTTTGCTCAACCCTAGGCAGCTGCTGGAGATGAACAAAACCTAGAAGCCCTTACCCAGCAGTAATAAGAAAAATAATACTTTTTGTTCATACCCCATTTTTAGACTCTCTGCTTGCCTTCATACAGAAGAACTTCTCTACTTGTTTGCTATGCTCTGCAGACTTTGACTGTGTGGTGCTTTTAGCTGCTGTCCCACAATATTTTCTTTCTTACACTTCTGTGTTGCTTGATGTGTTCTTCTACTTCAATGTAGTACTCCAGGTGCCCTACATAATCCTTTTGGAATTAAGAGCTTAATTAGAGCTGAGTATTTATTAAAGCTACAAGGAAGCTAACAAACAGGTGAGGAAGGAGTTTGAGAAGGAGAGGCAATGAGATTTGAACTCATACACCCAGAGACAACAGAGTAACCACTGAACTAGAACGGAGCACCAAAATTTGAGAGAGAGGAAAAGATTTTTGTGGACAGAGTGTGGAAGAGGTGCATCTTAGGCTGTTCCAGCCTTTTAAAAGAGCAAAAGATTCAGCCCAAACCTAAACCTGTTTTCACAGTCACTTGGAAACTAAGGTGCATACGTCCAAAACTGTGATTCAAAAACTCTCTTGTTCAGGGAGGACTTAAATCCTTGATTCCTTGTTTGCCTCCCTTTAAGCACACAGAACTGCTCAATACAAAAAGCTCATGGATACAGCAGGCAGGTTGCAATCATATTTGACACACACACTCAGAGTTGGCTTCCTCAGGAAATACAGCAGGAGCAACAGCATTCTTTTTTTTTTTCTTTTCTTTTTTTTTCACAATATTAATATTACTTGCTTATATTTTAACAGTTATATTATTTATGTATCATATGTATAGCATATATGTATTTAAATTTATTATATTTAATTTACATTAATATAGAAAGTAATATTAATCTTGCCCAGTTAAGCCACTGGGCAAGTTAAATGATTTGCCCAGTAAACTATATCACTGAGACCACTTCTGTATTCAGTCACGTCTCCTACTGCTCAAAATAAATTAAGAGAAGCTGTCAGGCAGGAAAAAAAAAAAGGTCTTATTCTTAGAGAAGGCATAACTAAACTCCATTCAAAATATAGTGTAAAGGTCAAAGATTATTAAAACTAGTCAATAGCAAAACAATAGGCTCTGCAATATTTGAATCCCAATTTTTTGTTCATTGTGTTTGCAGAAGAACACACTTTTTCATCTCTGGGAATATTTATCACAACCTCCAAGGCCCACTGAGCATATTTGAGAGATCTGCTGCATTTTTTCATGCGTCAGTAAGAACAGATTCTTTTGAAGTTTTAAGTTGAAAGAAATCTAACAATAAAATACACTGTAAAAAGCTGTTTCTGTTAGGAGCCACTGCAGGAGAAAAGAAACCCAATATGGATTCTGCTGTCTAGCTGTATAAAATCTAAGCCCTGAAGGAGAAAAATCAGTGTTAAAAAAGCCCCAAACCCTACTGACCAAAGTTGCTGCTTTTCATACTTGGCTGATATTTTGTACTCAGAGAGATATTAAAAACGACAGGGTCTCCCACTGACATGGCCCCTCGCGCTAGGGAAGCTCTGCATGTTCCCAAACCTATAATCAGCTATGTAATTGCATACAGAGTCAAGGCTGATATTTTATATCTGTAGTTCAGTGACACAGAGATAAAATCATTGCAATGATGATACACATACCTTAAGAATCAACATTACAAATATAGATTATTTGGCTAAAATAAAATTATAAAAAAATCCAAATACACCTTTCTATACACTTCAAGATAAACTACCCAACCATCGTTAACCCCTCTGTGTATTGTCAACATACAATAAATACCAAATTATGAGTGGTGAATAACAGAATTTTAATTTCAACCTGAGATTTTACTGACTAGTTTTTATGGAGATGAAGTTGCAAAGAGAGAGACTTGAAAAGAAAAAAATATGTCCCTGATAATTAAACACTCTTCTTCAGCAACCTCACAAAACATTTATACTCATCATGGATTACGATATTCTGCTGATAAAAATCAGAGATTACAAATAACTTTCAAACGTGCATCTATACTCTAAATGTTCTTTATGCCCTTTGATAGATGTCCTACAGAGGTATGATCACAGCCACCTTTGCATGAATTTGTTTGAGCTTGCCGTTACACCTCAGATTATTAATATTATCCACCAGCTCTCAGGGATCCCACATGATATGGTTACTCATGAGTTGCATATTAATAGAAATCATTTCGTGCTAGTAAAAAAGAAATCACAGAGTTCCTGCTGGGGTCTGGAAAGCTTACGTCCGTATGAACTTGTCAACATCCCTGTTCACAGCCCATATACAAACATGCATACAGACATCCTGGACACTTGCAAAGTTTCCTTGAATACTTACCCTTTTAGAAGGATGAAACAAGCATAAATTCTTGCCTTCCTTTCTACAATGCAACTTTATGTCTGGTCCGGCAATTGTGTTCTATTAGAGACAATTTAAACTGACACTTGGAACTGAGGATCATGTTTTATTCGGTTTGGAATAAAAATCCTGATTCTCTGGAGTTTCGAACAACTCTAGTCAGGTAGCTTGACTAGGATTGCTGGTGATTACTCCACACAAATTGACACTGATCTTGTGAAAATTATCACAAAAAGGATATTATTCAAAATACTTTTATACTCCTATGTTTAAAATACTTCAGGTGAACACATCACAAATGAATTGTTTAAAATAGCAACAAAATAAAAAAAGGTTAAATACTTCTATTTTCACGTTCCTGGAAATTAACTGATATGGGACACACTGGAAGGAATTCTACAAAAAGGAAACCACTGACATAGCAAGAAGCATGTATTTAATTAAATGCTTTGCAAAGATACATGAATAAAGCTATGTGCATGACTTTCTTTAGGGATGGCCCCAGCTGTTTATTTTTTTTAAAGAAACAAACAAAAATGTGGAGAGCACAAATGCAGTAAAGAAACAAAAAACTAAGCAAGTTTGTACCTACATGCTTTACAAAGTAAAGCATGCTGGTGGTACAAAACATTCTATATACTGTATGACCAACAGATAAATGCACTGTAACATTGTTCTTTCACACACCATAAGCCTAACAGCTAAACTCTGAAAATGACATTGACAGTAGGCATCTTTATTTTATCAGCCTTCTATAGAGTCATTTAGCACCATCACTTTTTTTTTATTGTTATTATTTTTGCCCTGCCTATCTCCATTCTTGAAATAATAACAGAAGCATAGCACCTTTTAATATCTAAAATAAAAACAAGAATATTAAATGCATCCCAATTTCTAGAGATGAGGTAGCTCATGCTAAGAAATGATGGAACTTTCTTGCCTTGACAACTCAAGGCCATTAAGTCAAAAATTACTGGCGATGCATGTCTGGATGTCAGCTAAAAACAATGAATTTCTAAACTCTCTTTCTCTTTATTAGCAAATGGTCTGGTATACATGTGAATGACTTGCAACATACATAAATTGGCACCATATATAAGATACCTGTATAATTTGATATGTAAGGGCTTATTAGATGGACAAGTATTGGAAAATCAACAAGCATTGGGTTTAAGATGTATTTTGAAGATAAATGATAATTTAATGGAATTACATGGGTATATTGTGAGAAGTAAGAAGTCAGGCCTTAAAATTTATATGGGACAGTTCTACTGAAAACTCATATTTACCCCAGTAGTATTTTTACTTCATAAATTAATCATGGCTGTGGAATCCTCTTCTGAGCAGACTATTACATAGGAAAGTGCAGGAAAGGCAATGCCAAATTAAGATGGTCTTATTTGAAGAGATTTTATTCTATACAAGACAGATTTCTGTGAATGGCTATCCTACTGGCAACCACAGGAAGACATTCTGGGGTAGAGGGAGTAGACCTGATTCAAATACAACCAACAGTTCGCACAAGTGCTCTACTCTTCTGTTACTCAGTATGCATCCAAGCAAAAGAAATAATCCTTAGAGCTTTACATAGTTCCACATTAAAACTATCTATTTTGAATACATGTAAATTTTCAAATAATCTGAAGCAAAAGCAAGGAAAGATTCAGATTATTTTTAAAAGGTGATCATCGGTCCTCTTAAAATTGTACTGTTGTACTACAAAAGTTAATTTCAATCATTTAAAACAGAAGGTTTGTAAGTAAAATAAATATTCAAAAGGAGGCTGGGCATTTAAGAAGAACTGTATATACAATGCTGATCCAATATCAGCCATTACTTCAAGAGTCTCAGGATTAACTTCAGTCTAAGTTCATGTGTTTAATTGCTGCTGTTGCTGGGTAATGTGTAAATTTCCCCCCTTTCTCTTACACAAAGCAAACTGGCCCAATTTCAATTCCAAATTCCTGGTCGGTGCTGCCAATGTCCACCGGCGCAATATCTATGACAGGTAAGCGCGCCACATTCTGCGTTCTGTACTCAAAGACAGTCTTGCCCACATTCCCATTACGTTTCTGAAAAACAAAGAAAGGAAGCGTTAGGCCCGAGCTTGTGCGAGAAGCAGGCTGAATGCCAGCAGGTGAGCCAGGTGAGGTATTTCAGAAGGATCTCACTGTATCTCCACTGAACGACGCACCATCTTGTGCACTGCACCTTGATCATTTTAAAATGTATAATACTGCTTTTACAGTGATGAGCAGATCCTTTAGATTGACACATTAAGGCCTTCTCAAACTGGATTGATTTTTCTTCTTCTTATGAAGTTCTTCCCTGTGTGTTAATATGCTCCTGCACATGTATTCTTGGGCTACACTCCATTAATGCACACTCTAATTTATTTAAAGTCCAAAGCTAACTTTAAAAATATTTTGCCAATATCTTGATCTTGGCTGAGAATGTTATTGAACATGAAAAAAACTTATGCTACTTCTACCTGATCGTTTTGATTCCCACTGGGAATTTTTTTGTGGGACCATTCCTCCTTTCCAGCTAGGTCAGCCACAGCACCAACAAATTTGTTTTAGTGTATTGCTATTCATCTGGCAGACAAGTGCTTGAAGTTATTTGGTTTCTTTGTGGGATCCCCCACAGAGGTAAACAAGTATTGGGAGATGCAAGATGGTAAGATATATATCTCAGTATGCTCACTAATAACTAGTAATTTATAAATATCCTCTAAATAGTGCAGACTTCCATTAAGTGAACCCAGAACTGTATTAAAATATCAGTTTGACCTGTTACTTCTATAATTCATGTTGAAATTCTGCAGCATTTTAATTATCTTGTTCTATGAATTCTTGCTAAATTGAGGAAGAACTGACAATATTAGAAAAGTCCTTTTTCTCCATACCGAATGATAAAAAGACAGAACTTACAGAACAGCTGTCATGAAGAACAGTATATCTGAATCGGCTGTTTCCCTCTGCTTTGATCTCCAGGTCATTGGCGCCTTTCAGAATTACAGCTTTTTTCAGGTTCTTAGTCTGATCATCCATGTACCCAACACTGTTCTTACAATGGTAAGTGATATTCTGGGAAGCTTCCTTTGATAAAAGGCGCAGGAATGTCATTTGAGTGACAGCGGTATCCCCATACACAAACTGTGAAGATACGAAATAGATTAACATATATTACATGAAAATTCAAATAAAGTGTGTGAATTTTATACATATCTGCCATTCTCATAATCCTTTCCAGACATGACTAGCACAAGACCTATGACAGAAAATACAAGAATGATTTCATTTGTGATTTGCTGCAAGTTGAGGACCAAGAAATACAGACATCCTGTAGCAGGGATCATTTTGGAAAATTTTGATCGTAATGCAGAAACTTTGAAAGTGAACAACTGACCCTATTCTGGAAGGCAGTTGGGTGTCCACAGACATTTCAAGTTTTTGAATGAATACTGAATTCTTTCAAAAAATGGATTCAGTAAGAGCTAAACATTATGTATGAAATAGTAATTTATAGCAACCTCAAACTAGATAACAAACATCAATCACAGAAAACCCTTTTATATTCTACCTACTATATCACAACTTTAGGAGCTTGTTTTCTATAGAGTTTACATTTTATTTAGAAGCATCATCAACAGCAAAAGTTTGACTAAATAAAAATACCTATACATTTACATATGGACATTATAAAATTAACTTAGGCAGAAGTTTGAAAAATGCTTTTATATTTTTTCACTGTTTCTATAAGAAACTCCATCAATTTTTCTGTAAATAACAAAAATTCTAAAATAACTGAGATTTTTGCCATACCTGTGCAGTTTTCATTTTATTCATGCTTTGTGAATGATTGCAACATAGAAAACCACAGTTAGGAATGACTAAAAATGTGCACATTCCACTACACTTTGCCAAAAAAGAGAAAATCTTATTTATTGCTACTGTCATTATATACAAAATGTGTTATCTATGTTTATTGATATCAGAAATACATTTATTATTTAGAATATTTGAAGTGTTCATGCGACTATTACACAGATCATACTGGTAGTTATCAAGTCTGACAATGTTGTCAAAAATTATATGTTCTTTTATAGTTTTCCTTAAGATAATTTCTTCTGCCAAAGAGTATCTGACTTACAAAAACCCATTTTGTAGCTCTGCAGGCTGTTATATGTCAACTGTGACATTCTGGGTGATGGCAAGTTCTTCTGAATTTAGTAGGACGTAAAAGCACTGAGCATCTCAAAAATGCAACCAGTATCATATCTGCTCCCAATTGTTAAAGTTCTGAACTGTTATCAGGAATCTAGCTGATAATGGCACAGTTATTTTCACCCACCAAATACTCATTTTAAAGATGTTTAATTACTCCCTATGAAATAAAAACTGCAAATGCTTTCTATGTTTTTGATTCAATAAACTAGGAACAAAAAGGTACAAGCTGATGGAATAATTATATACTTTGCATATCATAAACTTATGTTATTTGGCAGCACCATTAAGCCTACTTTTAGCAGTTATCACAGAGGGAAAACCCCATGGAAAGCTAAGAGAGGGATTTTTGTCTGTCTAGACACTGATGTATTGGGTCCTGACACACATAATACAACAATCATGCTTTCTTTAAAACCAGCTTAGTTGAGAGAATTTATAAAGGAGGTTTTATATTTTTTAGGAGTAAAGAGTATTCTGAAAGAAAGAGTGGATTGCAATTAAAACAAAAGTTATTTAAATTATGCATTAGGATTTAAAGAAAAAGAAAACACTTTTTAAGGACAACAATAGAGAGTTACTAAAACAGATTGCTGGAAAAGTTGAAGTTTTTAGGATTAAGAAAAATAAACATCCACCAGCAGTGGTCTAGTCATAGCTGATCCTGCCTGAAATATACTTGCATAGTTTCTCCCAGACTCCCTTCCTATAACTGCTGTATGATAATAACAACAGATTGAATATCCACCAGTCAAACAATATTTATAAGGTTCTGACCACAGCAGACTCTGCTCAGTGCAGCAGATAAAATCCAAACCAGAAGGAACTAGAATAGAAGAGAATTCTTGAAATTAAACGTGTTTAGTTACCTGTGATCCCCTGTTCATATCAAGGCCATACCAAATAGGCTTCAGATCAGATGACCTGCTGGTCCACCATGTTTTGCGTGGTATAGTAGATGGGTTTGCAGAAATGCAGGTCTCTCCAGTTTCCATGTTGCAGTATACTTTTATAGCATCTTCAACACATCCCTGATTAGGATCAATCCAATATTCACCTACAAAGAAATGTGAACTCCACTGTATTATTAAGATTCCTGAAATAACTGGGGAGACAATACAAAAAGAAGAAAAACAGACATACACTTCATGTAACAATTTGGTTTGTATTTAAATGTGTGCTTTAGATATACATTATAATGTCGCTTTAAGATACAAGCTGATCAATATTTCAAATACTTCAAAATCAAGGAATTCAGACTTGGAAGTTGTTTAAGGTTATTAAGGTTGTTTAAATCCATTGCAAAGCTCCTAGAAACTCTCAGAACATAAAGACAACACAACAGTTAAAAGATGATTTTCCCTCCATATGAGAATCCGATGGCAGCTTCTCCAATTGTTGATGTTGGAGGCAAAGTTTCAGGACA
The DNA here is from genome assembly GCF_036417845.1 of Apteryx mantelli. Classification (NCBI taxonomy): domain Eukaryota; kingdom Metazoa; phylum Chordata; class Aves; order Apterygiformes; family Apterygidae; genus Apteryx; species Apteryx mantelli. Next base: position 20,142,083 of record NC_089983.1, on the reverse strand, counting down.
TGGGGAAAAGCTGGAAAGGCCTCCCATGGATCCTCTCTGCCTTCCAGTCTGTTCTCATTTATCACTGCTAACCAGTATACATTAGGCAAACTCCTAACTGGCATGTTAGCATATTACTACCTACGAATTGCCAATATGGAGAAGCAGCAGAAAATTCTGGATGGAAAGCACTCGCAGATTGTCAGCAATGGAATGCACTGGGCACCCACAGGCAACACTTCGAGCTGACAACAGTTAAGCAAATATTAACAAGTGAGGTACATGATTGCAGAGATAGGTTGGTAAGTGCTCTATGGTGATAACACTTCAAGAAGTAGCACTCCATGAAAGTATAAAATATTTCAGATGTAAAAATACATCTGAATAAATATTGAATAAACATGGGATACATCAGAAGATACACTTCATAGGTAAGAAGAAATAATACATTTGTGAGAAGTTTATGAGCTCCTAGTGTGAATGTCAGTTTAGACCATCAAAATCTGCATTATGTATTTTTTCAGTGACCCAAATATATTCTGGAATAAGTCAGAACAATATGGCACATACAGAAGATGGTGTGTTTATACGCACCACTCTTCTTGGAAGGGTGGCAAAGCTTCAGGTCATCACAAGTGCGTGCCGGGTGCTTCTTTGAACCATCAGGACTGCGCATAGTCTCGATCTGGCTGCTCAGTGACTTCAGTGTGGCATGGACTCCTGGATCTGTTTTATTGTGATCATCTGGGGCTGCTTCATCTTCAGTAAACTCTGGTAGTGGATCTGCCATAGCATCATCATAGTGTCCCATAATGTCACCAATGGCAGCAGTAAGGTGTCCTGGAGGGCCTGGGGGGCCTGGAGGGCCTGGATCACCTGGTGGACCCTAAAGTAAAAACAAACAAAAACAAAAAAGGCAATACAGGGACAGCTGAGTCAACTAGGCAAAATGATAGCGAAGGGAAGCCGGTCACTAATAAAGCAAAACTTCAGGGCCAGTCACCCTAGGATGCAGGCAACATTCAGATATGGATAACAAAATCACAGTCCCAGGAACAGAGGTAAGAGACTAGAACTGCATGTGAGGCATTCTCTCTGCTTCATGTCCTCACTGCCTGTCTTACTACCTTGCTCAATTTCTACTTATTCCCAGCTGTCGGACTAAACAGCTGGAAAAAGTCAGCAAGGAACGGCCTCTTGATTCCATTTTTTTAAGCCATTCCTCCCTCCTCCTTCAAATCCCTGCCTAATGAATTTATTTCTTAAAACTCCCAACAGCTGTAAGTGATTTTTTAGAACAAACTAAAATTCTTGTTTCTACTGAGTTGTCTTAGGCACACTTTGAATTAGTAAAGTCTGCAGGGAAAACTGGGCACCAGAAATATCTTTACATTTATTGTGCATAGTGCTGAGCTTTTTGGCCACAGGTCTCCAAACACGTGATACAGAATCCATTTCATCCTTGTTTGGCAGAATAGGTGTTTCCCTGAGTAAGGCTATTTTCCTGAACGAGGGGTTTTGAGGTCCTTCTGTCAACCTGGACTGTGATACTTGGGGAGGTAACTGAGTCTTGAGACAGAAAAGGTCTGTTGGTACACACTGTATCTCCACCTGCAGACTCTGCCAGCTCTTCCTTGGCAGCAGAAAGTCTGTAATATATCTTCATTGCAAGTTTGATACTCTGGTGCAACAGATGGTATATCTGGATGCAGCTTTTCCTTGGACATTAATTACCTCAGAATTTGCAATTAGTGCTCCAAATGTTTAATACAGAACACACACCCAAACTAACACATTCTGTGTCTGGCAAATGCAGCACTTTTATTTTATTTATAGACTATTCATTCAAGTTTTGGTGCCTCAGCAGAAGCAGAGATAATGAAAATTGGCAGAAAATTAAATGAAATAGGGTAAATATTAGCACATGATAAACACAGGAAACAACATGAATATTTGTGTTATGAGACAAAAGAACAGCAGAAACTGTTTCTCTCTGTGACTCATTATTTTAGGTACCCTTATTCCACATTTCCCATATCCACTCCAAAATAAGCAATGCAAATCTTTTAACTCTTCACACGATCGTTCATATCAGGCTGTTCTCAAATCCCTCTAATTTTTTATCTATACCCCTTGGGATGCTACAAATTATGTTTTATGACTTAGGAGAACACAGATTGGTAAATGTGGAATGTGTGGAGGGCATTTGGCCAAGTTTAGGACTTTTTTGAAAATGGTCAGACCACTTTTTCTTTGTTGCAAATTAGCTCATGGTGATGCCTGTAAACTTCAGATTAGGCTGAAGGTGAGCTGAGGTCAGTGTTAGATTTTGGGCTAGTAGTTTGGACTTAAGGATTTCCTTAATGCAAGGCATGATGGAGTATGCTGCTGGCAATCAGGGTCACCTGGCTGTTCCTAAGTCAGCATCACCTTTGTGGGACTGGAATTAATTTAATGGTAGGGCCAACATGAAAGCTGACTTTGCACTACTGCAGGCTCCAGAGGCACCCATTGAACCGTGCTTAGGCCTGAGGCTTTAGGGCACAAATTGCCAAATAGCCATGTTGAGCTGCAGATTCAGCACGGTCCAGCCAGCTAATTACAGAAGTAGCTTCAGGTTGGCCTAAGGATATCATAGGTGGATGAGACTAGGATACTCACAGGTCTGGAAGAAGTTAGTAAGAAAGTCCTTTTTAAACACAGTTACCCTAGCTATCTGTTGGAGAAACTATATCTAATCTTATGATTTGCTTTGGGCTCATGGATGTTTGAGAAATTGCTGCAATAGAGTGTAAAAAATTGCATTATTTGAAGGTAATCTCTTCCCTCTATGTTCCCATCAACTTACTTCAGGTCCAGCTTCTCCCACACTTCCTCTAACACCCGGAGGCCCAATTGGCCCAAGTGGTCCAGGACTTCCATCCTTGCCTGAAGGACCAACTGGACCTGGAGGGCCCTGGACAAAATGAGAGAAAGAAGGAATGTGTTTTAGCATTTAATAACAAAGTTATCGAAAACAGCCTTTTACAAGCATTATCTCTTCAGGAGGCAATACAATTACTTTTGTCCATTACCTGATTTTTAAAAATCACCCTTTTTCTTCTTCTCTAAAATTAAGAAGGTGGCAGTTTTAATGCTATTTTCTGAAGTCAATTGCCTGAGACAATACACCTTGGATCAGCTGTGTTTTTCCCAAACCATACAGGTGGGTTCAATTCTGAGTGCTACCCAAACTTTGGAGTAGCTGCTTTATGCCCACCTGTATATAGACCCAGAGATATCCTGTCACTTGGGAACACCCTAGGGAGCCATATCTTTCCGCTGCTTTTGGGTCAATGACATACATAGGGGGTATGAAAGGCAGAGCTGCAGTAAGCAGAGCTGCCACATGCATGGCTTCTTTGCATCAGCTGTAGCAAAAGTCTGTATAAAAAGACAGGAGCACCGTAGTGACTCAGAACTGGCCTTTTTATCTGGTTATAAGCTAGGCTTATGTTAAAGTTTTGTTATATCAAACAAGGTAACATCCCTCAGCAAAAGATAATACGGTTAATCACCACATGACACTGAAGTTGATAAATACCAGTAAACTAAAAATGAAACCCAAATAGAAATGTGAGAGTGGGGAAAATACCAAAACCTGAAACATGATACTCACCCGAGGACCAAAAGGGCCTGGAATGCCAGGACTTCCCTGTTCACCAATAGGACCCTAAATGGAAGAAATTATGGTATCATTGAGATATCTAAAGCATATTCCTTTAGCTTAAAAAAAACCCAGTGTGTGATATCTGCAAATATGCAGGCATAGGGTTATAATATGCATGAACAATGGGCAGTACATTTCGCTCTTATGATTAATTTTCATCCTATTGTTCTCTTCTGTCACAAAGACACAGTAACAACAGCCATCAAAATTTAGAAGAATAGAATTTTCTGGTGCTTGGCTATGTATAAAGTTGTTCCTGCAGAACAGCCTTGCTTTCATGACATTCAGAATCAGACTGGGTTACAAAAGAGTAACTGTCAGCACTATTCTGAAGTGGAAAGATGCTTTGCGGTTCTTTTTATTGACTCTCTTCCTGGATGTTGAAACTTTCAGCCCTTGCACAGGTCAGTGAACAAATGACAAAAATCAAGTTTTTCATGGCATTGCTAACCAATTGCCACTGCAATCAGGAAGTACTTGCAAATATTTTAGAGACATACTGTCACACTGGCAAAACGTCTTGTAAACTCTAATGTGCTGCTTTGAAACTATCAACTTTTGTAATCATCCTGTGCTGCCAAGTCATAGATTCTCAGTGACTGGCCCCTTTGGATTGGCACAAATGAAACGAGCAGAACGCAAATCTTGCAAAGCACAAGTGCAGACAGTCAGGCCACTGGCAAGCACCTATTGGGAAAAAATAGCTCTTGTATTTATTTATGTATTTTAAATAACTATGGTCCCAATATATGGTTCAACTAAAAAGAAAATAAAATTACAGTAAAACCAGAACAACTTACAGGAGGACCAGGAAGACCTTGAAGCCCAGTGAAACCCCTGTGTCCTTTCTGGCCCCTATCACCTCGATCTCCATTGTCACCTTTGTCACCACGAGGCCCTTGGGGACCCTGTAAGCATCAGTGATGAAATGTAAGATTCTGGACTGGAAAAAAATTCATTTTGCTTTAGACACTGCTCTCCGACCTCCTTCACTACTAAAGCTAGAAAGGTGGTGGTGCTGGGACAGCTCCAGGAATCTTAATTTTTACCAAAAAAAAGTAAAAATTACATAAGACAGTGTTGTGCTTAATTACATTTGCAGTAAATTTAGTCTGTTTAGCTCTATCATACAGTCAAAAAAACTGTGATAAAAATATTTAATAAGTTACATAGCAGAATTACTAATGTTGAGAAATATCTTTGTCATAGTACATATGGCAAATAATTGTTACAGACAAGATTAAAATATTATGAATCTTTACCGTAGGAATCATAAAAGCTACTTTCAGTATGACGTCCCCCATATTGCACCTTTACTTTTCACAGTTCCTTCATTATGATTAAAATGCAACTGAAGTTCCATTCCCTAACTACAGATAACAGTGTTCAGGTTCTCCAGAACAAATGGCTTGGTTCTATTAATGTTATAATTTCATTCTGGTATTTCTGACAGTTTCAAACTTCTCATATTGATTTAAAAAAAATCATTGGAAAAAACAGTTTCTGCTTTCAAATCTGTATTTGTCAGCCCAAATTTCAAGTTAAATCTCTCAATGCAAAATTCCAAATAGTTTATCAATGACATCATTATTGCTAACTATTTAATAAACTTTTCCTTTTTCTCCTATGACTTTTGCTTAGGGATAGGACAGCATTCTTTTGAATTTCCCAAGTTTGAGATTAAGTTTTTGTTCCAAGCTTGGATTGTAAATGAGTTATATAACAGAAAAAGATGAGTTTTGTTTGTTTTTCCATTTGGATTGAAGTCAGAATCTCGTGAGTTGAATAAGGCAGTTTCATGGAAACAGGTGATTTTGTTACATTTCTGCCATTTTGATCTAAAAATCTGTCTTTCTGTTCAGTATTCATTTCTTTCTTCTCCCAAAATTTGATTTGTCAAACACAGACTCTAGCCATTTTCAAGCTCAGGTCATACCCATCATCTGGACAGCATTGCCCTCCAAATAGAGACTTCAAAAGCATTTGTTATTTCTCTGAAACTATTTTTAAAGAAAGCATAGGAATACTAGTATATTAAAAAAGATCTGCGCAGCTTTACAGCTTGGAAGACATTCTACATTCATTTGCAGGCAGAACACTAGAAGTTCAATCGCAATTCAGCATTCTAAATTGGGCTCAATTTCCCTTACACTCCCTTGTAAAAAGTATCTCAGATTATCCACAGTGACTACGGAGAACTTACAGGCAAGCCTCTTTTTCCTGCACGACCTGGGGGACCCATCGGACCTCGAGAACCCTACAAAGATTGCATAGAGATGACATGTGAGGGAATACACAAAAGCATATACAATATATTTTTGATAGACAAAAATAAAATGCCTCACTTACAGTTTCACCTCTTTGACCTGCATCTCCTGGAGGGCCAACAGGACCTGGAGTTCCTGGACCCCCTGGGGAACCTGGTAAGCCTGCAGGTCCAGGTTCACCACGATCACCCTGAGAAACATAATTTCAACATTATTCATCTAAATAATACTTTAGCATTCCTATTCCATTTTCTAGCAGTTATGATTTACGAAGATATCCTTGCTGTAAGAACTCAAGTCTGAGTTTCTGGAGGCAAGTGTTCTTAGCCAGGTTTCCTCAGCTTTGACAGGTACTTCTTATTCAAAGCTGTAATATGTTTTTTTAGAAAAAGTCCTCCATTCAGGGAAACTGAATGAAGAGAAATAGCCTGCAGTAAATAAATAATAAAATGGAGATTTATAAAAGTGACTTAATAAAACAATATATTCTTACACGTTCTCCAACAGCTCCATCTCGTCCAGGAGTACCATCATTACCAGCAGGTCCCTAGAGTTAGAGAACCAAAAATAGGACTATTGATTTGCTCTGTAATCTTGCACTTGTATAAGAACAAAGAACTAGAAAGGTGTTCTCCATCTCTAACTTCAACTCTAGGAGAATAACTGCTAGACTAGTGCCTTTTTTTTCCATGGTATTACACTCCAATACTTACTTCTGGACCAGCTTCACCTACAGGTCCAGTGGCACCTGACTGGCCTATAGGTCCTGGAGGACCTTTATCACCTGGTGGCCCTGTGGGACCTTGTTTTCCTGGTGTACCCTAAAAAAGATGAGAAATATCACATCATAATTTAAATCATAAAATAAAGAAGACACAAGAAAATTGCTGCCTGTAAAACACTACTTATGAATCCATAATCCATAATCTGAAATACCATCAACATTTGTAACTTCCAAAAATTGAGAATTAATGAAAGCGTTTGTATAGATTTTTGATATATATTTGATATACTATGTATTTTTAAACAGTTTCATTGTGTTAGCTGCTTTTTATTAACAGCTGTTTGAATAGGCCTTTGACTAGGAGTTGCACTTCTAGTTAGTCTTTCTAGTAGTAACTCTAAGCACACACTCCCTTGATATGTCAATACGTCTGGTGGCATTATCCATGATGGACAAGAGCTTGCTAACTCTGGGAGACTAATCAGACTCTGGAAAAATGTAATGCAGCTTGAAATAACTAACATAATTTTTTTGTGTGTCTCAACACAAACACAGCTTCTGAGCCTGCAATAATCTCTGGTTCACTTTAGCTATAAATTGACTTTATGAATTCGGTGGTGTACAGTTGTCCTCTGCCCTTTTACTAATACTCTATTTAATGACTTGCTCTCCTGGATCATTAGGCTTTCTGAGAAATATCTGTAAATCCCATGTGAAAGCAAAGAAAGCCCAAATGGCAATTTTGAAGACTGCAGTTCACAATGACATTTATGAAATATTTACTCCCATTCAGGTGGCCTTTGGGTACCTAAATGAAGTGTGAGGTTGGTTTTTATTTTTTAAATACCTAATTTCCAGTCAAATTCTAACATGTTAACTAGAAGCCTTAACACTATTACCCATTTACTTTTAATTCAGGTTCAGATCCTGCATTATGGCAAAAATAAAATCTTCTACCTTATGCATTTGCATGAGGTTTAGTTATTCATTACTCTCTCTCTATTAAATCCTGTAATGGGGGTTTTCCAACTTTCTCCTCACTCACTGGACACTACACTCTCAGATCCACAAAGCTGATGAAGATGCTTAAGACTGGTATATTGACTAGGTTGTTACTTACTGCAGGACCTGGCAGCCCAGGCATGCCTCTTTCCCCTCGCTGTCCTGGCATACCAACAATACCTCTTTGACCAGTAGTTCCTGCTGGACCAGGGGGGCCGTCCGGGCCCTGAAATCCGCAAAGGATGAAACATTACTATCACTTCACTATCAATAACATAGGTAACAAGATCAAGCCTAGAGTTAGCTTAGAGAGAATTAATACCATCAACGAGAACGTACCGGCTGCCCGTCTTCCCCTGCGTCGCCCTTGTCTCCAGGACCTCCCGGGGGCCCAGCTGGCCCTCGATCTCCCACACGGCCATGAGAACCAGGATCACCGCGAAGACCTGGGGGACCTTCTTTTCCTGGCTCACCAATAGGCCCAGCAGGCCCTGGAGCTCCCTAATAAGATTAAAAGACCTTGTCACACTAGACTTTGCTCTTATCACGGCAATTAAACTCTAAGGACTGTGTTTTGATTAACTAATAAATACACATATGCTAAGAAAGGACCAATGCGTGATGACCCCAAGCTAGTACCACCTCATTTACAGTGGTGTTGGACTCCCAGGATTTTCAAATGATGTACAAGCTCTATCCCTCTTCCCCCCTTTCCCCCTGCCCCATTGCAATTCCAAACTTCCTCCTTTAAAGGACTTTTTTTTTTTTTTTTTTTAAATCTCAGACATGCAATTATGGCCAGAAAACTCACCCTCATTCATTCTTTCCAATATCATCAAGCTAAAAGTTCATATTTAAGCTTTCCATTCCCTTTGTCCCAATTAGTGTTTTCTTGTACCTTTGACCATTTACCAAAATTCTTTTGAAAGACTTCACATTTATATTATGTTTTAATACAGCTGCTTTAACTTCTCTTCACCTTTTGATAAACTCACAATGACTGTGAGTCATTTTTTTCATGAAAACATAAAAAGACACATGAAGACAGTGACACACAGAGAAATGGAGCTGAATTTTTACTTGTTGAGCCACAGCTATTTTTTTTATTTTTATTTCAGTGTTTCTGCAAATGTTTAGATGTAAGTGTTCTTTTGGTGCTATTTTTTTTTTTTAGTAGATTATATTAATAACTTCACAGGTGGGATAGCCTGGCAGGGGCCTGTTCCTTTTACAAAAACTCTCCTAACTTCAGATATCACTGAAGAAAAAACAGTAAGAAAAAAAAAAAAAAGGACAAGATGATACAAGATGTGGTTTCATTTCTGCAAGCAATTAATTCACCCAAGCAGTTTGAACAGCTCAAAGCCTAACCAAAGCCTACTTCACCCAGTGGAAAGTCTTGCACTAACTTGGACACACTGGATAAAGTCCAAGATTAACAAGCTTTATTTAATAAAGTAGGATGCAAACCTGCAGTCACAGAAGTCTGTGCTAACAAGCTGCTATAGCATCAGGCCACAAACACTGCTTCATCTTTCCTGTTTCAATTAGTCTTCAGGTTTTCGACTATCATTTTATAAAATGCACCTATTAGGAATATGTGAATTAACTTACAGTAGGTCCTGGAGGCCCAACTCTTCCAGCAGATCCTGGGAATCCAGTAGCACCCTAAAAAGCATGTTAATAACAACTTTACAGAAAGAATACAGCATTTTTTACCTGAAATGATCTTAGCTCAATTAATGAGCAACTGTTATAATTACAGTGTGTGAAATGCAAGCCGAGATGAAGAAAGATATGTGCATTTTTTCCTTTACACACATTTTATGTAAAATTGTATTATTAGATTATTTATAGACAAGTTGCAGAAAATAAAATCTACTTACAGGTGGACCCTGAGTTCCTCGACCACCTTTCAAACCGGGAACACCTGGAGGACCCTAAGAAGAAAGAGAGGTGTGATAGTGAAAACTCAGGACATTTTAAATAAGCAAGATCAGCCTATGCCACTGGTTCTCTGATAACGTTCTTTATACTTACTGGTGGACCAGGAGATCCAGCAAGGCCCTGTGGTCCTGGCGATCCAGCATCTCCTTTCTGTCCAGGTTCCCCAGGTTCACCTTTCACACCTGGCTGACCATCAGGGCCCTAAAAGAAATAATAAAGAGAAGAGAGATCAGGTCAGAAAATAGCAAATCCTTCCAGTCCGAGAAAGTCAATCTGTAGGGTATTTCTGGAAGGCAAAAAAATCCAGGAGAACAAATCAGCCCAGAAGACAGTAGTAGTGCATTTGCTCAATGAGACAGTTCAAGAGAATTGTAACTTTTCACCACAGTCTTTAGATGATCACAGGTAGGATTTTCTGAAAATTTTGTGAAGTCAATATTTGCATTAAAAATATTGTCAGATCTAGTTCATATTTTTCTTTTCTTTAGACCCCTTAGTATCTATATATTTCCTATTTTCCTTGGCAGCTATTACATATCTAAAAGTAAAAGGGATTCAGCAAACATTCTCTTTTCTAGATTTTTCCACCCCAAGAGAAGTAGATGCCTAACTATTTGTGAAAGGTCTGAAATGCACTATTGCCTGTGGGAAAGTTTGGGGTATTCACTGAAACACACAGACTTTCTACTTGTTCCTTTTATTCATTCTAACCTCAACTTCTCACGGGGTAAATCTTTGCTATGTTTCAGCAGATGACAATTTACAACTTTCCTCATTTTAATCTCAAAGGAAACAGCATATTCAGGAAGATGTGAAATCTGGTGAACAATTACATAATCTTATCAACAAAAACACTTTTCAACTGTCCAGAGTATTTATTGGCCCTTTTCTTTACATGATATAATAATGGGAAAAAGAAACAGCTCTTTTTGTAAAAAAAATGTGACTCATGTTCCAGAATTATACTCCAGAATTATTCATAATGTAAGAAATGAAACGTGTCAAAGCATGAGTAAAGGATTAGTGTTATACAACACGTACCGGAGGACCAGCAAAACCAACAGCACCAGTTGGGCCATTTTCACCTCGGGAACCCTGGTCAAAAAATGAAGAATTGTTTTTCACATAAAATTCTTTCTATATACAGTATAATTTGCAAGTAAGAAGAAAAGATATAAACTATTTACTATCATAAGTGTAATTATATTCTTGCTCTAGTTATCAGAATTAAATGATCACTTAATCACACAATAGTCACATTTAATGTGTCAATCTCACATTTAATCACACAATAAACACAGTGTTAACTATGATGTTAAGATCTAGCACAAGTTCAAGACTATATATAAACTTTCAAGAACTTTCAGAATTTAGAGAAGGAAAACATGTGCAAGGACTAAAACCACAATAGGAGAAACTCTGTTCACAACCACTTTCAGTCAGAGCAGGATTAGCTGAGAGCACACACTCTATGTAAACCTACCATTCCAATCAAACACACAGGGCAAAAAAAACAGTAGTTCAAACATCTACTTTACTGTGAGGTCAGAATGGGCTGTGAGCTGCTTCAGTTGAGCTTACCACAGAATGTTTCTTTGGAAAAGAAGCAGATGATTGCTACCAAGGCCCAGCACTCCCCAGAGGGGTGGAAGCTGTTCCAATTTATACTGGAAATAAGGTTGTTCTGATTTACGACAGAGTTAATCAATTCCAAGCAGTATCAAGGATCTAGAAGGGCTGAGCCCATAATTCCCTAATCATCAAAGTCAACCTTTAAAATCCTTAAAATCACAAATAGGCAGAAGATGACAAGTTAACATAATTAGATCAAGAGAGATGTATCTCTGTCCATTGTCCTTCTAAGTATTTATATGTGTAGAGTAGTATCTGGTATAGGCATGCTTTTAGAAAGATTGAAATAACTAAAAGTGGTGACACGCTTTCAGGAGTGAGGGTAAATAAGGGTAACTCTATGCAGAAATTGCCCTAACACCAGTACAGAACAAAATCTGACAATAGTTTTACAAGTGCACAGCACTGAGTCAGGCACTATAAATTTTGGCTAAAAAGGAAAGAGAAGAAAAAGAGGAAAACCTATCAACAAGTGAGAGAAATGCCTAGAGTTTGGATCAGTGTTAAATATTAGTCCCTTAGCAATATTTGTCAACTCATGCCAGGCAAAAACCAAACATGTTTACTCACAGGGTTTCCACGGGAGCCAGGAGGACCAACTAGACCGCGAGGACCTGGTTCACCCTTAAAATAAAATTAAAGGTTATTTCCCAAGTAACTTGGAGCAGTGAAATTGTTAATAAAGTGTGCTGCTATTAAGAAACTTCAGTAGGGAATGGCACAAAAATCTGGTTACCTTTTCACCAGTGGGACCTGCTGGACCCGTTGGGCCTACTGGACCAGGGAGACCCTGTTGAACAAATTAAGATAAAAGGAAGTTAGAAAAGAGAAGCTTCAAAACCATTCAGTTAAAACTTCTCTTATTTACCATTTTCATGTGCATTTTAGCTCCTTTAAATTCTTCTCCTTTACCTCTGCAAGTTTGTTGGGTCTTCTTTATCTAAAATTTACTCGCATTTTCTCTCCCAGAGACTGAAAACCTGTATCTCAAAAGCCCTGCTTTCCCTCATTCTCTCATTCTTCACTAACTTCGTCTTTTCCTTTTTGCAGTGTTTATGAAGACGACCAATGATCAAAAAGCTCTGGCTTTATTTTGCTCTCTCAGGAGGAAATGAGGTCCTTTTCTCTAACTTGCACAGAAGCTCTCTAGATCTTTTCTGCTAGTACTTCACTGTTTAAAATAACAAAAAAGGGTCTATCATTACCTTTGAAGGCTCATTTATTTATATCATGCAAACTCCTGAAAAGTGTCCTTTTTGTCCTCCTTGTGGCATTTAGGCATACCAGTTCCAATCTCTCCATCCAATCAACTGCACATAATGATCCTGCAGCACTAACCATATTACTTTCTTGAATACTTAGATACCCCAATTATAATTTGCTTTCACTAGAAGCAGAATATCACAGACTTTGTGCATCACATTTGTATTGAACAAAATTTCCCTCCCACAAAAAGGTGCCCTGGAAGCTGCTTCAAACTGTAGAGAAATACAAAAAAGAATGTGTTAACAAAAGGTACTGCATCGCTGTCATTGCTCTAGTGACAAGGAGCAGAAATATCTGCAGATACCTGATTTTAGAAGAGGGATCTACATTCAGCTGACCATGTACTTAATTTACTTATTCGTTACTGTAAACTATGAACTTGTCTTTTAACAACTAAGAACTGTTCTATATCTATGGAAACTATCTGACCTATATAACTAATTCCAGCTAACAGCTGATAATTCTGAGTTAAGGCTTCTGTATGCTACAATTTCTCCAAAACCCTTCTCTCCTCTAACTAGAAATTTAGTCCAGGTGGTACTTGAGAATCTTTCATATTTATCTCAGATTTCCAGATGTTTAGCAGCTAGTACTCCAACTGGTTTGCAAAGTTGAAGAATCTCAAATATATGGAATATATGTACAGAGTAATGCCAACACTTCTGGAAAGCAAAAAAGGTCAGTGCATACACAGCAAACCTAATGCACTTGGGGTTCTTGGACAGCTGGTCTTCACAGAAGAGTGAATGCAACATGTCTTGAACATATTAGGTTTACTGCATATGGGCCCATCTGCATTACTTACGCACAGGAGATTCAATGCTTTGCAGAAGTGTCAGTAACTCACTGCCCTTGTGCTGTACAGTACATTTACAGGCATTTTTGCCTGCAAAATTCAGGGCAGAGAGAGGGCAAATCAATTCAAATGAAAAGGAGGTATCCAACTTAGCTCAACAGTCAGAGCCAGTGGGTCTGCTTTTTGGCTACTGAACTCTGCCTGTCCCTTTTTCACCTTTTCACTCTTGTTCAGCTTAGGTAAATCCCAAATCAACATTTTGCTTCTGAGAATCTTTTCCACTGACACCTTAGCTCCCATTATCTATCACACAAAACATGGGCTTGAACACAAACATCCCAAAACACTGTGCATAGCAATCTTGAAAAAAATTTAGAGACCAAATTTGGAGGGTAAGTGGGATGAGATGATTGTCAACCCATGATATCTTCAAGTTGAAAATTGTTTATGAGCTGAGTACCGCTAACACAGTAAGCAATCTGCTATGTGGAGAGTGGGTCTAAAAAGAGTGATAGATTTACTTACCCTTGCCCCATCATTGCCAGCTGTACCTTCAGCACCTTTCTCACCTACACCGCCCTATGGAAAATACCAGAAAGTCAAAGTTGTGGCACCAAATCCTGAATAGTTCATATCCTGGAACAATTACAGTATTAAGAGACAGTTAATTCTATTCAGCAGAACAGAGATAAACAGACTTACCCTATCACCCTTGGGGCCAGGAGTTCCAGCAATCCCTCTTTCTCCAGGCATACCTTGAAGACCTGGTGGGCCTGGATCCCCAGGCGTCCCACTAGGGCCTGGACTTCCCTGAAATGAATAAAAAGTGAGTTTTTGTCCATGCATTTGAGAAGTATCTGTGTCTCTAGGCTGTGCCTGAGTTGCAGTCTCAGGGGTACAGTTGTAAGTCATAATTTTCTCTTAAATTTGGACCTAATTCATATCCAAATACTTTTCTTTTCCCATTGTATTACTCAGGAAGTCCAGCTGTAATACCGTAGTCTTTCCAAAATACATCAGTATGTACTCAATGCATCCTGGGGTGAGGACTGGCTAAAAGAAACTCTAGCCTCTTTCTACCTTGACAAAGCTTGGGATGCAAGATAGGTCCATTACACCAGATAGCAACAGGTAGAAATTGCCAGGAGCAGAGATGCTTTATTTATGCTTTGCTTCTTACAGTTATGTCCTTTCTGTATATTACAGATCCCATAGTACCACAGGAACTCACTTTTTGGGGTGATCTTTCCAGACCCAACTAAACCAAATGTAGGTGAAAGTAAGGGCTTGCAGTTTGGCTTGCAGTTTTCTGATTTTCTTTTAAACACTCAACTGTGCTTTGTCTCTTCATGTAAAGTGACATGGTTCTTAAAACAGGGCCAATGCTAATTAGTTTTCTGCAGTTTAGAAATGGCTTTGCTCTGTTCTACTGAGAAACACAAAAAATATTTTAAAATTTAGATCTATATAAATGAAAACAAAATGTGATTTCTCAACATTTTACTACCTTGCATTGCATTCATACTGTTATACTGGAATAACACATTCAATACTGCATGAAAACTCTCCTCCTAGAACCCTCATCTAAATAAGATAGCTTTCATAAAAAGATAACCATTTTACAATAACAAAGACCCCTCTTTCATGTTCTTCCAAACAAGCAGAATTATACACGACATCACTGCAGCAACATAAATCTCCATTCAGCTTACCTTTGGACCATCTGGACCATGACCTCCAGCCATACCCTTTTCACCCTGAAGTCCTGATGCACCTGGCTCTCCCCTTTCTCCTGGATTGCCACGTTCTCCCTACAGAACAGATAATTATAACATTTAGTAGGCAGGAAACAATTCTGGTAGGAAAAACGATAAATACACCCTTCATACAGTACTGCTATTTGAAGAAAGAGCCCAGGAGAACTTAACAAAAAAAAAAAAAGATTTATGCTTTTATCCTTAGAGTTGCATAATACAGTTTGTCACTCAACAAACTGATAACAGTGCCATTTTCACAGGCTGTAAACCAAATAATTTTGCAGTCTGTGTATCATCTGAAGAGCTCAAACTACTTAACACTATTAATACAGCTTCATGAGCTATGAAAAAATCATTGGTTTATATAACTAACACACCATCTTAAAATGTATGCATGTTTATAATCATTTTATTGGTGAAATAAAGACAAAATATTGACTGGAGGTGTTCAAGTCTGTATAGTATATCAACCTTCAACCTCAGAGCACTGTTATGAATGTTTAGTTCTGAAAAAAGATACGTACCCTAGGGCCCAAAGGACCAACAGCCCCAGGATCTCCGGGAACACCCTATGCAGAGGAGAAGTCACTATTAGAATGAAAGTATTATAGTTACGGAAATTAGAGATAAACTTTTTCATAGTTTTTATAGTACTGTGAATGTAGATGGCTAGTTAGGAAAAGTATCTGTTCATGACAAGAGGATGTCCAGTGTCTGAGAGCATGTCCAATCAAATCAAAGCAGATGGCTCAATTCTAGTAATTATTTTACCCCAAAGCAGTCTTCATAGACAGTTTGCAGACTGCAGACTACATCAGTACACACTTTGAAACACAGTGGGAAATTAAATTACAAAGAGAAGAAAAGGTAAAACTCCCTTATGAAGTGAATTCTCATTAAATTTTACAGAAATTACCTGATCACCTGGCTTTCCTCCCTCACCAGGAGGACCTGGTGGCCCAGGCAAGCCCTGTAAAAAAGTAAATAAAATGCTCGCTAATGTGATGAAATGTTATGTAAATTCAGATTTAATTAAGACACCAAGAATATGAGTTGTAGTATTATACACAGTAAATAAGATTATGCCCTCAATGATCCCCAAGCAAAACAGTTACATGAATATAGCATCTGTTTTCCTCTTCTCTAAAAAGAAATGACAGTCCTTATGTATTTTTAGT
This sequence comes from Apteryx mantelli, assembly GCF_036417845.1. Lineage (NCBI taxonomy): Eukaryota > Metazoa > Chordata > Aves > Apterygiformes > Apterygidae > Apteryx > Apteryx mantelli. The sequence continues at coordinate 20,125,826 of NC_089983.1, read as the reverse complement.
CTTGATATGCATATGTCTACAAGTGTTGAAGTCCTCTATAAACAGAGATTAATTTTATTACTGCTACTACTAGTTGTCTTCACTACTACTTCCTTATCAAAACAATTCATTTGCTCCATTTTTGGAGCAAATAAATTTGGAAAATCTCCAATTCAAAATTAAAAAACAACATAGGTTTTCTCAAGGGATATAGATTGGTACTTAAGACTTATGCCAGTTCAGTTGAACACACAGCTGGTGTTAGAACTAAGTATCACTAATTATTCTGAGCATCGTTGCCTTAATTCTGAAGTTTTCATTTTGTTAAGCATTACTTTGTTGAATTTCTCTAAGTTGATAAAGACATGACTGCTTATTTTTTCCTCTTAAAAAAAATGAGTACACATACCTGAAACCCTGTAGGACCCGGAGGACCTTGTTCTCCTCTTTCTCCTGCCAGTCCCTACACAAAAGAAAGTTAATAAGTGTACAGTAGAGAAATATAGGCAGGCTCCACATTCTTCTTCTGTCTGAATAGTGTAGGTATTTTCAATTATGTATTTGTTTATTATACATTTGTACTTATCTCAGGTCAACATATACCCTATCTAAAAGATATAGTAAGATATAGCAAGATATAGCTTATCTCCTTATTTCTTTAAGATCACAGAATAAATTTTGTGCTGATGGGAAAACATTCCATTCCACTGAAATCAAATAAGTCAAGGAAATGGACTATAAGAAAATTTTGCACCTTGCACTATTTTTTGTAAAGGTCAGTAAAAGAAATTGGAATATCAATATATACATGTTTCAGCACAAAGCTCACCATTTTTCTAGGAAAACTGTTTATTTAAATGTTTTTTTTCTTTGGTTTGGAATCAACAGCTGGCATGAAGACAGATAAAAACAGAGGCTGAAAAATTAATGAATGGATGGAAATACAAGCAGGCAGGCATGCAGTGTTGAAAAAGTTGACTTACTGGTGGGCCAACAGGACCGGAAGGACCAACTTCACCATCTTTACCAGGGGCTCCCTAAATTAAAATGACATAGGAAGAAGTCTTATATAGTGAGCATATACAACAGAAATGCATCATTTTCTATAATCACTGAAAACAGTAACAGTCACACTCACTCGCTGTCCTGGAACACCCGCATTGCCTGCTTCTCCAGGTTTTCCAGGATCACCCTAATTTCAAGAAATAAAAATAACCATTTTTAGCTACTATTTTCATCCATTAAAATATGTGTAAATGCTGAAAGTTAAGCAGATGCTGGGTACTAGGTGCCATACTCACACTGCTGCCCTTTGGTCCAGGAAGGCCCATGCTGCCTGGCTGACCTCTGATTCCTATTGAACCTGCCGGACCCGGACGTCCGTCTTCTCCTGGGGCACCCTATAGAGGTACAGCATTTTCCACACCAAATTAAAAACACTGTTTACTTGTATGAGCCTATTTACCCCTGGAACATGACTTCCAGTGATACTAGAGCCTAACCAGCATTATTGGAACTTGAGAACAGCCCTGAAGTAAATAGATACTTGTATTATTTCAGCAAAATAGATGCCTTTAAATAGCATTAATATATTGAATACATGTCTCAGAGCATAGTAATTGAACCCACACTGTTTCTCAGTAGTCTCAGATGAAAAAAGGTCAGCATGGAAGATAAATGGCTTTCCAACATAAAACAAACTTGCCTAATTCTTGTAATTAATTAACTTGTAATTAAAATAGGCATTTAAAGCTACAATTTTTCACTTTCAAGTTGGTGAATCTAGTAAATGCTAGTTAAAGCACTCATATTATTATATATGTATTGCATTAGTCTGGTTTTGGTGTTGTATTTATCAGTAAAAAATGTCTTTAAAGCAGACAGTGCTTTATGGAGTTATAGGCAGACTGCTACAGCTAACCAAATATTATGCAATTATTATCATGGAACCATTATGTACAAATAGTCTATTGTTTCCAAAAAGAGATAGTTAGGAAAGATATTCAGTTTGCAAAGATTTAAAAATCTTGCAGCAGCTGCTAAACAAGTGACAGATACAGATAAAACCAAAGGAACATTATTTGCACTAATTTAGAAGCTGGGAACCTAAAGTTAACACTTAGAGGAAAAGGTGAACCTCTAAAAATGAAGAAAACTCAGTTTAATAAAAATTTCAGTCAGTTGGGACTTTTGAATTGTTGTGGCATTAACTGAAAGGACTAATTGTTACGTCACTTACCAAGGGGCCAAGTTTTCCTTCAGGGCCTTGAACACCTGGATTTCCTGTCAAACCCTAAAAATGGGAATAACATTAGTGTAAAGTTGTGCACAGAATTCTAGAACAAGAGAAAAATGTAAATAACCCCCCAAAGATATGCTCAGTAATTAATATCATAAAAACGCTAAGATATTCTTTACGCAACATTTTCTTCGTTGCAGCTAAGGTCCTCATCCTCACTGTTAAATTACTTCACAGCTTCACGCCTCATTGTCTTTGATCTTCTCTTTTCCTATGTCCACTTTTATTGCTGTAACACATCTCTTCAGTGTCCCACAGGATCATCATCTTTACTTCTGCCACTGTTGCCCAGTGATCTATATTACATCTTTTTCTTGCTATACCCTTTCTCTCCTTTTGTGATGTTTCAAATTCTCCTCAAATATTTTTCCCGAAAAAATTTTCCACAACATGCATCACTCAACTATATAGGTTATCAATCACCAATTTAATGAAGGTTTGACTTTCAGTTAATGTTTTCTGTGATAACTATGTGCTTTACAAGCATACATCCTTCAGCTGCCAGTCTAATCAGGGCTATTTTTCCTTCTTTTGAAGATAAATGGGATCTTGCTTTTGACATCATGGGAAAAGAGTCAGATATTTTGACCTTTACTCTTTAAGTGGTCCCACTGAACAAAGTTACAAATAACATTTCACTTCAAAAGACAAAGGCAATTCAAAGGAATGAGGGAAGAAGTTTGTTCTTATACAACAGCTTTTTAATTCCGTGAAGTTCATTGTTGCCTTTTGAAAATGGAAAATGTCATGATTTATAGTGTTTTGATATTAGTTCCTTACCCTTGCACCTGGGAGGCCAGGTTCGCCAGGACGCCCAGGATCCCCCTGACCTCCTTTAGGACCAAAAGAACCTGCTGGACCACGCTCTCCTTGAGCACCCTAGAAAGATAACAAAGGGCTATTAGGTAATAGGTAGAACATCCACAGTTAGAAGAATTAAATAAAATAATATCTTGTATTAAGGCCATATTTTTGCAAACAGAGTTCCAAAGTATTTGAATCTTTATTATTACTTAAATGTGGTCCCTTCCATAAAACAAATTTATATTAGGAATTTAGAATCATTGTATTCTTATGAAGAGTTAAGAATCAGCAGAAAAGCTAGCCAAATGCATCTGTGAGTCACTGCCCTGGAAGTGCTATAGCAGTCAGGAAAGCCAAAGACAGATGAGCCCATCTGTTCCAAGGATAAGCCTAGAAAAACTATACCACACGCTATAGAGCAATGTATTCAGCAATACAGTAATAGAGACAGGTCAATGTCTTCCACCTATTCACATCTGAATATGAGAGAGCATTAAGTCGGGGACATACAAAGACAGCTGAACATCACAGGATTTAAAGTGTTTTTTCTCCATAACATTTTGGTTTCAAAACTTTCAGACACCTTTCTGGCATTTGTCAGTTCCTTTGACCCTACTCCTAGGGATTCTGAGGATCTACCTATTTGCCCAGAAACATATGCTTTTAATGGAATATGTTCTTTCCATATATCTGCATGTATGAGAACTTCAAAAATGTCCTGATGAAAGAGTGGACACTAATTTTATTTACCTTTGGTCCAGGCAAGCCATCAGAACCTGGAAAACCACGATTACCGGGAGCACCCTGTCAGAAGTGATGCAAACAAGATTATCATCTTAATTTTTACATAACTTATTGCAAACAAAGTAAAAGACTTGTGGTTTGGGAGTTCAGTTTATTTTTTTACAAATTCCTTACTTCAGTGCTTTAAACTTGTTTCTTTGGAGCGGTAAAAATATCTAAGTGTTTTATTCATGCATGCTGAACAGCTCTTTCTATGTGAACAGGCTCACTGAAAAGACGACTACCATTTGTACAAGGGTTAAGCAAAAAATATATTGATTCACTCATCAGACCTCCAGTGTTTCTGTTACTATGCTATCTGTGCACTGAATACGCTAACGAAAATTTTCAGTGTAAAAATGATGCACAGTATCACAGAACTCTTTTTCCCCCAAAACAGTAATCAGACGTAAGAACTATTTAGGATGCAAAAAGCATCAGGCTACATTTTTATATACTGATCATCACAGTATCATTTTCAAAAAATATATATTGTATCACAGGAGTACAGCATCCGAAAATTACTAATCTAATACATAAAATTTAGAGATATAAATTAACTACTATTAGGAAAACAAAGTTTGACTCCACCTGCAACCAAGCTGTAAGAAAATTCATGTTTAGGTCAAGATGAGAGGCTTTTCAGTCTGGCAGTCCGTGTCTAACAAGATATACTGTCCTTCTGGATTGCTTACCCTCTCTCCAATCGGACCTGGTGGACCTACTGACCCTGGATCGCCTCGAGGACCTCTTTTGCCTTCTTCACCTACAGGGCCAATGGGACCCTGGGGACCTTGTGGGCCCTATAGAAAATAAAAATTGTTTAAAAATTCTTTGATAAGCTCACTGTTTCTCAGGCGTATTGAAACAGATTACCTTCTAAACATCATCAACATTTTCCCAAATAAAGGAGAAAAATATTTTATAGTTATGTTTTGAATCAGTTACAAAATGCAGCTATCCAGGGTCAGCTTTTCCCTTTTTCAGTATTTATAAGCTGATTTTTCAGTAAGAAGTGCCATGGGAATAAACTGCAGTTCTACAGTTCAGCTCTGCTGCGTTTCTTGTAATCATCTATTTGCTCAGACAGAGTAATTTGTAATTACATTTATTCCAGTTGAACAGGAAACAAAGGACTCAAAATTCAATAACATTCTTGTAGAAATTCTCAAAGAAATGAGATCCAGTCAGTGGTAAAGAAACCATTACTTCATGTGTATAGTTTTATCAGCTATTATGTGATGACTAAACTAGTAAGAAGAAAAAAAAAAAAGTTGAACTGACTCCAACTCTGCAGAACCTTTTTTATTCTAAAATTCATATGTTACAGCATGGAATTAACAATGTCGCCAAATAATTTCTCACAGACATGAGCAATGGGCTAAACAGGTATTAACACCATCTAATATTTTTTGAAAAATAAAAAACATATTATACCTGTATAATTAAACATATTTTCTATATTAATATACATTATCCCTATATTTATAAATATTCACACTATTTTAGCATTTAAGCAAAAATATAATGAATATATATACATGCATAAGTATAAAATGTATTAAACATATTTTATTTAAAAAGAAAGGTTTTTTTTCCATTATGATCAGCATGCACCTGTTTGCTCTTAAATGTCCAGAAATACATGGTATCCATTTCTCAAGAGATGAAATTAGAATAAAGTCATTCTACAAGTGCTACAGAAATCTCAATAGATATATTAACCGGTTTCTCTGTCTTCCAGCCCTTTGAGGCCTATAAGGCCTAAACTGGCTAGGTGATTACATCCAAGGACCTACTTTACCATCCATTCTTAGTACTATCTAGGCAAGGTGACTGTGGTTTGTCTTCCACAATAATTACTTGATAAACACAAGTAATCATGAGAAGTAGCATTAAATATGTCTTGAAAACTGAAACAGCCTATTCAAAACATTCATACATGGCTTTGTGATTCCTTTTCATTTTACAAGCATGTAGAGACTTACAGGTTCACCTTTGGGTCCTGCTTCTCCCTTGAAACCTGGAACACCAGGGTCTCCCTGAAAACAAACACATGAGTAACACCCATAAAGGTAAAAATCTGCATAAAACATTCAAACGGTTTGGATTATTCTTGGTAATAAAAAAATGTTCCCTAGTTTAGGAACTAGATGTAGGTAATATAATCAGATGTTTACAGTGGTCTGTCTTTCCCCTAAGCATTATGTCATCATCAAGACAAAAACCCAAGTGAGACCTAATTTCAGAAGATAACCGTTAGTTTTTGTCCAATGTACACAGAGACTCACTGCTAATCATTGTTTTATTTTATTGAGTGACACATTTGAAAAATATCACTGAGAAAAAGACATTATTACCATCTGGCCTCGAATACCAGGTGGACCAGTACTGCCTTGTGGTCCTGGGGAACCCGGTGGACCTGATAAGCCAGGGGGGCCTCCAGTGCCTGGAGATCCCTACAAACAGAAATATCAGCACATCAAGGAGAAAAACAATTTAAAAAAGGAAATAGAATAAATTCACTTACAAAATTTCTTCAACAGATGATTTGATTACTTACTGTTGGGCCCTTAGCACCTGGGGAACCATCTGTCCCTTCAGTTCCCTAAAAATAACGTACCAATCACTAAAATGAATTTTTATGAGTTGGGTATCAACAGAATGAGACAATCATGTGATCTGCTTTACAAAAGCAGACAATAAAGGCTATTCAATAATATAGCAATATAAGATCTACCTGTGCAAATGCAGATATGAATAACAAAGTATGTAAGTTTACGTGACTTTTAATACGCTTAAGCTTTAAAGTACTTGTTGGATTCAGACTACATCAGGCTGTGTAATGTTTGGTTTTCCAAGATGTCTTAATTAAATAATGGAAAGTTATTTGCAACAAAATAAGTAGAAAAAATATGAATGATATCTTTCTGGGGAAAAAAAGCCATTTGGGCAAAATTCACTGTCTATCAAGTGGGGTATGAACAGACAATACACAAGGTGAGCACTGAGGAACCAAAGTTTAACGTACTTACAGGAAGCCCTTGTGATCCAGCTGGGCCTTGTGGCCCTGTTTCACCTCTTTGTCCTTGAGGACCTTCAGGACCACGAGGACCCGTTGGACCTGCTTCACCCTAAGATTTCACAGGAGAAAACAACTGGGGATTACTTTGCTCTAAAAAGCTGCATTCCAAAGTAACTAAGGAGGAATAATGAGTTTATAAGAGAAAGATAATTCAGGCTTTGAAATAGTTTATGATCCTTAAAATAGATTTTTACTTACCTAATTCTGCCTCCACTGCTTCTATATGAATGTAAAACTTTAAAACTACAGATAGAATTTTTTCTCAGTTTATATACAGTCATGGGAACTTTCTACAGAGAAGCAGCATTATATCTAGGGCAAGTGGCCCAAATCACACCATGATGTTACTTTGATCCTACTGTTACTTCTGTAAGATAAGACACCTCTATATAAAATCCCAGTATGTATTGGTAATTTGACAGCATTTTTTTCAGCTTCATTAGCAGCTGAGTCTTGAAATTTAGAAATAGTAAGACATTTGGAGATTTTTTGCACAGTATGGATCAACTCAATGTTGCAGCACTGTATTAAAGATTGCAAAAAAAGAAAAATAATTTGACACAGTAATCTGATTGTCACAAGTTGTGCTGGTCATAAGCAAGAAGGGCCAAACAGATGATCATTTCCAGAAAAGCCCAGTATGATTGGATTGGATGTTCCAATAAAACAATTCCTCATGGTATCTCCTTTGCATTTTACCTTTATATAGGCAAATCAGCTTTTGGAATTGATAATTAATGTTGTGTCTTCAGAACTTAAGCCCACATCTTCCACATGTAATCTGCTTAGCTTTTATGAGTTCAAAATAGCTATTTCAATTACATCATCTGATGATGAAACTTGAAGGTAGCTTCTCCTTTTCAAAAAACCTTTCTTGATTCTTCCCTTGACAACGTCTCCAAATATTTATTTAGATATTTAGCACTGTTTAGGCATACCAAAACATTTTATGACATGCATTAAAAGGATTATCATCTAACTGTATAAACTGTGTTAATACTCTTATCGAGGCTTGTTTCCAGAAAATTGTTTTGTAAATGTTGCCAGCTTCACAATAAAACAAAACATCTGCTGAACTTCACTACCTGGAATGGAAAAATAGTTTCTTCTTGTATAATTTTTTCCTATCATTTTTAGGAACATAAAGCAACAAAGAGGAACAAATGGGTGACGGGGGGAAAGAAGTATAAGGAAATTGCATGAGTCTTCTTTTCAGTCTTATTTGCAGACATATTCTCAAGGCTAGAAAAAAAATATGGAGTTGTTTTGTGAAAGCCAACAAAGGAAAGTCAAACATCGACCACACTGCAGCTAGTTTAAGTTTTTTCTTTTCAGCCCAATCACAGAGCCACAAAACATTTTAATCATCATTTGCAATGTTGTGATGAGTAGTGGTGCAAGCTCTGTTGTGGTTCAGGCATTCTTCTTATCAGTCTAGGTCATCACAGAAAGTGTATTAGGCTGAAAATGGTCACTGGAAGATGCTGCTTCTGTAGATTCCTGCATTATCAAGTCTTGGACTCAGCAACTCAACTTGCAGAATGTAATTCTTGTAATTCTTTTAATATACTGGACAATTTTTTTGGAGCACAGCATGATAGTTATCCTAAAACCATCCCTTTGCACAGGGAAAAGCAAAAAAAGTATCCTGGTTATGGTCAACTTTTATTACTTCATTTGGCTTCTGATTTATGGCTTCTGTCTCAAGGTCTTAAGTAAGATTGATATCAGCAGCTCTCAGGAATCTGTATACATGTCAGTCTGAACTTTGTGCAGTCTAGGATGTACTTTTTAATTCTGTGTTGTTAGACATACTAAAAAGGGTTTGTTTGTTTGTTTGTTCTTTTACCTTTACACCAGGAGCACCCGGAAAACCAGGAGAACCAGTTATGCCAAGCGGGCCCTACAAAATACAAAAGCAGAAAGCTATAATTCTACAGTTTGGATCACAGATTAGAATCTAATCACTGGGTAAACATCATTCTGTGTCTAAATATAATCTTACTCACAAAACATTTTTTCATAACAAAAAAACAAAGTAATTCTAAAACTATCATTTTTCTAAATGATACACATACACTTTATAGAATTGTGGTGTGGTGTTTTAATAGCGTATTTACTGACTGGCAAAGTTACAGCTCTTGATTAATCTATTAATGCCCAAATTGCAATGCATACAGTTTATAACTATTATAGTAATTGTTTTTCAATTTTAGTTTTTAATAAATAGCTTATTTCCTCTTATGTTTATGTTAGCATGGTAAGGTAATGAAAAGATATTTCTTGAACAATCGCTACTTGTCCTATAGAATGTAGCAGAGAAGGGGGTTGGTTCTTTTAAATTTAGAATACTAACCTACAAAAAAGAGAAATTGTAGCTAATTCTGCATTGAAACAAGTTACTAGACAAGATTTTTGAGGTGAACAATATGACAAGTGAAAATATGAATAAAGACTATAGAACTGCCCCTGCTTCCCACTCCTCTACCCTACTGAGATTCTCAAATTCACTGCCAAACTCATTTTCAAGCTTTTAAATGCAGATTTTGTTTCACCTTTTCAAGGTGGTACAGACAAAGTTATGTACAGCAGGGTTTCCTGCTTGGATGCTTGTTTGGAGATATGCAGACACCTCTGGAAAAGGAAGTGGGGGACAGGCTAGGCTATGGCGCACCACGCAACCAAATGATCTGCAGAGGCAACGTCTGGCTCCCAGCAGCAGCATTGTTCTTTCAGAAGAGCATTGTATCCAAGATAGTTAATGCTGTATCTGAGAAGGGCTGATAGCTTGAGCACAGCATAGTACTGATGTGACTGTACTGTTTACGGTTCTAGAGCCAAATTCTTGGTGCACTGCATAGCAGAGCATAGACCACACATTATGTGGCTGAAAGGACACTAAGTTTGGGCATAGATGCAATCAGCTGGAGTTACATTATATGGCTGACCGTCTAAGGTTGCTGGGAAGCAATCTTCGGGTGTACACACTTTAACATGCCTGTCTGGTTTGACCCTGTTTTGTTAAGCAGGAAGACCTCCAATTATGGGCCTTGGAGTAAAGTTTTAAGTTATTTTAAAATGTTTACATAATGCCCCCTGTGCTGAACAAAACATTCCATAGACCTTTTCTGCTGTACTATAAACTCTCTAGAAGGCGGCACACAGTGGTTGCAAGTATTCACTACAACTCCATGTTCCCAGATGATTTCTCTTTATCTTTTCCTGATTTTCTCCTTTTTTGTAAAATATGATGCATACTGTGAAAGAATGTTTTATGTAATGAAGTTCTGCTGACAAACCTAATAAGAACAATCTGTCCCAGTGAGTATTAATTAGAGACAACATTTCTGCCATGACCTTGCAATGGATTTCTACAGCACTGATGTAACAGCTCACTAAACATATTCTTGAAAAATCTATGTACCAGTTTATTGGATCACAAATATATATCTGCCAAATCTCTCTCTTTTTGCAAGGAGAATTCCAGAATTAGGATATACCACTCTGTACTAAGCCAAATAATCATGCATTTGAATAACAGTTCCTCCAATGAGAAAAATGTGCATTAAGTATCAGTATCTCCCTTGTGACACTACATGCCAAAAATGTTAGCCAACCAACCATCACGTCCAGTGAAGCTGAGCTCATGTTTTATGCCAAATAAAAATTTCAAACTTCATGTAGAATAACATCACTAGAGCTTTTTGTTCTGCTTTAGATTCTGTTTTCAATGCTGAAAAATCTTTTCACTGTTTCGGTTTCTTGTAATAGCTGTAGTTACCCTTCTTTTCATGACACACCAAATAATTGAGATTTGCAGCTTTTACACACTGACACTCATGTCTTGACTATCTGTTATAGTTAACTGTTTCTTAATGAAGTTTGCAATAAAACAGTCCGTTCATCAAGACGACATGGGAAAATGAATGTTTCTCAGGGCTAATATAACTATTAAACAAAGGGCATGCACAAAATGAAATTTTAGTTATGGGCAGGTCCATGGTTTTTTTTTTTCTTTAAGCTGAACATCACAAAGTGACAACGGTTCATGTTGCCTGCATCAACATGCAAAAACTTTGTCAACTGCATCCCAGAAGTAATGCCTTCAGAAAAAGCAAACAAACAGAATAACATGTTTTTAAGGTGAACGCTTGCTTCGTATGAATAGTATGAAATCATCATAAGCTTTGACTTGCCAAAAGCAACATATGCTTAGTACATACAACTTCCTAATACATTTGCTCATGTGACTTGATTCAAAGACATCTTGCAAATGCACACTGGGATTGAACAGTAGGATTGAGCACATCACCTTTTGTTACACTAACATCCGTGGTTTAATCTGCCACAATCACCTTCAGTTCTCCTGCAGCTGTGTGAGAACTTTTAGTCATGCATACCTGGCTTCCTCAGTGAGGCAATTATTAACTGGAAAGACATTTATGCATAGGCTTCTGGTTCGTTAGCTCACTCTGTGACTGTCTATAATTAAAACACTATCTTTTACACATTTTGTAATTGATCAATTTCAGGTAGCAAGTTCTGATACTGGTGATCAGCATTTCTTCTCACTGAGAATGGGTATAACTTCATTTGTCAACTTTGTATGTGAAGGAAGATAATAGGGAAGTATACATTGTTTTCTATTACAATGTATATCTTTAAGACACTTATCTCCCTACAACATGGATCCCACTGCATAAAAGCAGCAAAGCATTATCTCTCCAAGGAGGATCTTCAAGCCTACTCCCCTGCAAATTAAAACCTTCAGATGAAGCAAACTACAGACAGTATCAATTCTCAGAGGACAGCATTGAACTTACAGTGAGTAACTCAATGCCAGAACCAGGAATCATTCACGTATTCTAGGCACACTACTGTTACCAGCAACCGGCAACAGCTGTTTGTGCTTCTTTTGACAATGTCTAAAGGCAAGTGGCAAATACAAGGTGAAAAAAACAGATGATTAAGAAACTTACCATTGGCCCTGGCTTCCCAGGCATACCATGCTGGCCACGTCCACCCTAGATTTGAAAAGGGACAAGATGGAATGTTTATAAGAACACTTACTAAATTTTGTGTTTATTGTTAGCATTTGTGATGACAGTCACACAGACTAAAGCATTCAAAGAAATGCTGGCTTGAAGATCCCTTGGGACACCAGCACAGAAAACTTTTGGAAGAAATCATGGCACACCTTCAAGTAAATGGATATTTTGACAGTGTCATTGTATGGAGAGGTAAGGAATGCATACATAAACGTCATAAGGAGAAATGCCAGAAAAAACAACAATCTGAAAGTGGATGTAAGGCCACAGAAAGAAATTTCTACTCAAATATGATCTCATGTCAAGGCTGATCCCTCTTTTTGCTGAAAAGCAAGATAATTTTAACAAGCTTTTTTTTATTATCTTGAATTAAATTATAAGACTTTAAATTAAAAGATTAAATTTTCATTTTAAACTCTTTTTCCAGACAAAAAAATATATATTATTTTCAAATTGGCAATTTTGGGTTAAAATAGTCTTTCAAGAGTAATTTCAGAGAAAGAAAAACAAAGATGACAACCTTTTTGGATTACAGAACAAAATGCTGTGAGGATACTTGGCCTTGTGGGCAGCTCTAAGAAATTACTATGCTGCTAGCATTTTCCTTTTGCTTGGGATTTTTTAAATTTAGAGTAAAGATTTCATCCCACAAAACTCTGTTACGGCCTTAACTTTCTTAAGCTATAGCAGAACACACACAGAAGTGACTAACAGTCATGTGAATAAACATTTTCAGGCTCAAGGCTTTAAATTTAAGTAAAGCAAGGGAAGAATTACAAGGAGACAGAAGCAAGGCCCTACGTACAGGGGCACCTTGCGGTCCAATTCGACCTCTTTCTCCTGGCATTCCTCTAGGTCCCTTGAAGAGAAAACAGAAAAGCGCATTACTCAGGAGCTCATAATTGCAAAATAATGAAAAGTGGAAAATATAGTTCACTTGATTTCCCCCCTCCCCATAGTAGATGGACCCCTCTTTATTTTTCTTTTTACTTTTTTCTTTTTCTTCAAACATCCTTGACTTTTCCTTTGCTTCAAATAAGTTTTGTACTGCATTTCTGCTCAGTAATTAAGTCCTCTCTATTGGCTTTTAATCAGAGTTTGATTAGGTTCACTGAGACTATAAATATGATAAGGACAGCTCATGTGAATAGTTACAGAACCAAGCTAATTCTTTTTTTCCCCTCAGGTGTATTTTAGCCTGCTCCATAGCAGGAATAAAGCAGCAGTTTACCTAAGTCCTTGCAACCTCACAGGCTTGCCTAGTGGAAATTAAATAACTGTAATTTCTCTTCTCCTGTTCCAATAGTATTTCCAGCTGCAAACACGGCAGAATAAACTCTGAATATACTCACCAGGGTCAATAACTCAGTCTCATTTACTATGGCGCACTCACAGCTAGGCTGCACTTCAGGGATATTACATTCTGCATGACACAAGACAGCGTCTTGCAGAGAGATGTCATCTGCTATCACAAAAGTATTGCACTTACATCATCACTGCTGAAAGTGGATTTTGGGAATGTTATAATGCTCACTATTATACAGTTGTCCAAAACCATACCTGAATGAAAAATCCTCTGTGAAAACTCTTCTCTGTTTCATTTTCATGTCATGCATGCTTATCCTCAGCATTACCTCCAAAACCCTCTGTCCATGGTTTTCCATCTAATGTGTTTCTGACCTAAATTATTTCAGTTCTATCTCAAAGCAAGCTAATCTGATTTTTGTCATATGGAAATCACTCCATATGAGGCATCAGGATGTTAAAAAAGAGCATTTAATCACCCTAAATTTCCATGAGTCAGTAACCAATCACAAAACCTACATTCAAATATCTGTTAAGCTTTCTGATTTATTACAGTTTTTTTTATAGTGGTGACGAACTGCAAGGAATAACAGCTTACACTGGACAGTTTACTGTAATAGAAAACAAAACTTTAACTGCACTAGGAAAAAGTTTAACTTCAAGACAATGTCTCAAAAACATAAAATTCCTACGTGTACTATATTAGCAATAATGTGTGCAATATTACAGCCACTTCTGTAAGGTAAATGCAATGCATGTGACACTCACTAGAGGACCAGTTGCACCCATGGCACCTGTTGGGCCAGATTCTCCCTAGAAACACAAAAGAAACAATACGGTTAGAGGAAAAAGGTTAGAGGAAAACAGAGTTGCATTTTTCATCCCCTTTCTCTCAGCTTATGCTAAAGAGGCAGATTTGCATAGCAACATATGTGCATCACACATACTCAAGAGAAGGGTATCATTCTGCCTGCTAATGGGAAGGGCCACATTTATATGATCTCAATGAAGCAGAAATAACTCTTTTGGAGGAGATATCATGCATCATTCACAAATCTCTACATGTGATTGGGAGATACCTCCTTCATCTTCCCTCCCAGGATTTTCATGTCAGATTCACCAGTTAACCACAACGATGCTATTTTAGTACTGAGTATTGCCAGCACACTTATCTGAAAGACAATCTGACCAGCTTCTCATTGACTGGGTAGGAGGAAAGCAACAAAACAAGGGAGAACCAGTAGGATTTACAGGCAAGAAATGGACATATTCTCCTTCTGCTTGCTCTAGCTGACAGCACATGCTGCCTACTGCAGTGTTTCTACCTACTCTGATGCTTCTGCCGTTGCTGCCTCCACTGAAATCGATGGAAAATCCTAGCAAAGAAATCTTATCTTAGACAAACTGTCCTGGACTATTGATTTAACAATCGAAAAATCAATATTTAACATTTAAATTTAGATTTTGGAAAATTCACTTAGTTTACTACATTTTTAATCCCAAGGAAGAGTACTGTTTCACCTGTGATTACTGCCCTCAGCTGGCCAAAAAAGCTTCAGCAACAGCACTGAACAATGTAGAAAAGCCCAGAAAAGTTGTCCTATGCACTTTCAAAAAAAAGTTTTAATCTAATTTGAAAGTATTGACTGCAGCTGGCTATTCTGTATTTAAAGTGCTTTGAGTTAAAGCAATAAGGGTACGGCAGTACCAATAAGGGACAAAAGTTCTAAGAGAATGAAATTGTTAGGAGAGAAATAGTCTCATAAAATATATTCTCTCTCCCTACCAAGGCTGCTTCTTTCAAACTGATCTTGTTTAAAATTAATATGGTAACCTGAAAGAGGAAAGTCAGTTTATAGCTGAGCATTTTATGTTATTTTATAAAGAAAATGTTAGGAAAGCCTTTTGGTT
Organism: Apteryx mantelli; assembly: GCF_036417845.1. Lineage (NCBI taxonomy): Eukaryota > Metazoa > Chordata > Aves > Apterygiformes > Apterygidae > Apteryx > Apteryx mantelli. The sequence goes on along the minus strand of NC_089983.1, from coordinate 20,110,612 downwards.
TTCTCTCTGTTTTGAGATTTCAGTTTGGCTGCCCCAAGTTACAAGCCTGATCGGTGGGTTTCCAAGAGAATACTTAAAGCAGCAACACAATGGACTCCGTGTTGGTCAAACAAAACCAACAAGAACAGCAAAGTGGCCAAATGGCAAATTACAAGATGGGAACGGGCTCTATCTTAACACAATTTACTGCCTTCAGTAGGTGACACAAGCAGACACTAGTCAATTCATGCAGCGATTTATTATAGGCCTAAAACTGAGCCCCAGCTGTAATTGTGATTTGCACTGCTGAACTCAAATGCTTTTCCTGTACAAAAAGATTGCAGTTTTTAGCAGCTGATGTGGATTGAACGCACAGTAAAAATGGATAAGTGCATGTAGCCTCTTCCAGAAAATGTAATCATCACGCAACTAGCACTAACAGAGAGATACAGAGCTTTGTTCTAAAGATATACTATCTTTCACTATTTGGCATTACAGAAAGCATGCTTCAGCATTTAGTTCTTTGGGCCATGAAAATACCTTGGCTCCAGCTGCTCCAATTTCACCTTTTGGACCGTCAAGTCCTTTCAATCCCTGTAAGAGTTATAAAAATACAGAGAGATTATATTTATACATGTGTATGTATAAATGTGTATATACACATACAGAGAATTTCTACTGTTAAAGTAACCTGATACTAAAATGTTAAGAACAGATCTGAGAAAAAAACAAAAAAACAAAAAACCCCCACCCCAAAACCCAGATGGAAAACAGTTTTTAAACATTTCCTAAATGGAAAACATTTGTACAAGGTACATTTCCTTGGATTTGGGTTTTTTTGTTGAAAAAAAAAAATCCTAAAAGCAACAAGAAGGAGGCTCTGAGCCATAGGAAACCTATTTATTCCTCCCTGAAGTAAAGTTCTGGCCAGAAAACTTGGTAATTTGTAATCACTCTGTCTTGCAAACACATCCAGCTCCAGAGTTCCCCACCCTAATGCCAGACTTGCCAACAAAGTGAGAGAACTGTCAGGTTTATTCCTCCTGAAGTTTGGCAGTGCTCGTGCAAGCTCTTTCCAGATTCCCAGACCATTTGAAACTAGAGTGAAGAAAGCACTAAAGAATATAATACAGAGGTCAGCTGCACTTAAAGGGGACTAGCCTAGATTTTCTGCTAGCTCCTCTTCTTCTCTAATGCCAGCAATTCTGCTGTAACCAGCAGGACTAAGCGTATAGTAAAATTCACTACAAATATCAAAGAGGTTGAGCATCTTTGTATGGAAACTGTCTTGAAACATTATATATAAGGAGAGGAAAAACCTTATTTCTTACCCTGTGACCCTTGAGACCTGGAAGACCTGGAGCACCAGGAAAGCCTCGAGGCCCCTATGCAGGAATAAAAAAAAGCAAAAAACAAAAAACAAAACCCCACTGATTTCTATAGCGATACACTTAGTGATAATGCTGCTAACAAGGAAGAGGTTAGTGGCATTACTGCTAAAACTCCTAACACTCCTCCTTGGTGACATAATATAGCATGGCCTGATGTTTAGTGGGTGGTCACAGATGATGAACTTCACCTGATAAAGTTAAATAGTCTCAGCATTAAATAAGTTTTTGCTGATATTAAAAGCTTTATGGCTTAAACAGGTATATGATCAAACCTCAAATTTCAACAGAAGCCATGAAATAAGAACCAATGGTAGATCCAGTTTTGAAGCTTAAATGGAGAAACCCCAGTTAAGCAGGGATCAAAAACTAGAGCTATCATTTAACATAAAACAGAAACTGAGATCAAACTGTGAACTGTTATCTCAGAAAACATCAGTCAAATGGCATGATAAATAACTGCTATTAAAACACCTTTAGCAATTATGCCAAAACTGCCTTACACTTAGTTTTCTACCGATTTTAGCAGATTTCTTTTTCAGGAAAGGCTAAATAATGAAAGGGAGCTACATGCCCTGTGTTATAATATCGATTACATTAATTTATAATCAAAATCACATTAGCACCTTCGTACTCTTTGGCAACAGTTCAGCAAACTATTAAAACATACTCTTTCTTCCTCTACAGCACAAGGAATGGTTCACTTTAAGATCAGGTGGGCATTTCCACCTCAACAGTTCTCTGCTACTGGAAGGACCTACAACTCATCCCTCACTCATGTAGCAGTCCATAGGGCTTGCCTTGAGCCAAGACAATGTGCACTTCTCTAACAAGGCACTGTGTCATCAGCGCTGTTCTCTACAAAGCTATGCAATTGCAGCAAAATCTTAAAGGCATAAGAATTGCAATACTTCTTTTATTCATTGGTTTTAATGGGAACACACATTCCTATTTTTTACCAGTTTGTCATGCCATGTCTCAGAAAGCACTTGCTTTCTGAAAACATGCTCTCAGAAAGCACCTGTTAAATTGGATTTCTTACAAGCAAAGGGAGAAACATTTTCTGAAGCTACTGGCTAAAAATTCCTAGTCTATTAGTGTCCCCAGTCCATCAGGGCACTTCTTACCATATCGTGCCCTCCACAGTTTCCTAAAATCCTTTAGTCACACTTGCATATTGAAAATACATGAAAATAAATTTTATATACTTCTGTGATACAATCCCTGCTTCTCCTGCCCCTCATACTGACTATTTTAAATCTGAACAATACCACCCTAGCCTGCCACTACTTTACACTCTGAGCACTTATTGCAAATGACTGTAAATAACCATGTGACATACTGGGAAATGGCTTCATGAATCTTTATCTTTCATGTAAGTGTATTCACTTGTAGGATTCTTTAAACCACACATCAGCAAAGAAAAACGTTATTAACCAACCAATATAATAACAGTGTCCATTTCTATTAAATAAGCTTACTGGTGCAGTTATTTTATATTTAATATTTTTAGATTTTGGTATGCATTATCCAATCTGATGACCACGTACAAGATGATGTCTAAGTGGATGACACACAGAAATCCAACTTGTATATACTGTCATCTGTTTTATACATATTTCATCTTTGAAATAGCTGGAACATGCACCTGTGAAATGACTCTCAAGACTAACTCAAGGACATTTGAATCACCTGCTTGGTGCTTAGCTATCACCGTGCTTTAGATCATCAGAGTAAGCTGATACAAATACTTCAGAAACTGCATGGCAGAGCTTTGCAACTATTATTAAACCAGATATTGATGACATAATTATGCTTATTTTCATAAAATCTAAATAATCATGCTCTTACTGGAGATCCTGGAAATCCAGGCTCACCGGCTTGTCCTGGTCTACCAGGTTCACCCTAAAGAAAGAAAAAAAAGGAACACATGAAAACTAAGTTCTCTTATCACTCTTCCATGCAAACAAATGAGTGACATTCCAATGTCTGCATTCAGCATATCAGTTTTATAAATATTCTCTTTGCTGAAATGCTTCCAGTAATATAAATTAACCGCACACAGGACTAGCAATGTGTATTAGATTGCAATGATTCCATTAACTTAAACATTTCTTTTTAACAAAGAATTGTGGAAACTTTGATTGAGTCTAAACTGCATCTCAACATCACAAGATGGTGATGCAATGTAGTTTTGCTGTGAATTAATAATGAGGCAACCTTTTGTCATTGTTACATTGACAATCAAGTTATTTTAATTTTCCACAGGAATATTTTAATTTTCCATCTAAAACTGTTTGGGCTATAACTTGTTATTTCTCCTTCTGTTCAGATGTTTTAAAACTTGTATAATTTAATTCTCAATCAGTGAATATTTTCTGTGTGTTTTGATAGCAGAAAAAATGCAGTATGAACTAAATAAGCATATTTTAAAGATTATTCAAAGTCCTCCATAGTCACAACCAAGCATTCTTTTATGCATGAATTAGTTCAAATACATCCAGAACTCTTGACTGGCAGACTATGAAAGGCTTCAGAGAAATAGTTTCTGAATAGAGAAAAGATAAAACTCTTCATAAATGCAATTAAAGAAACTCTTTCAAGTACTGGAAATGGAGCAAGTTGTTTGAGTAATATCTTGACTTGGTTTCACTGCATTGAGGGTTAACCATTTCCTAAGATACTTACGACTGTAACTCTTTGTACAGTTTATTGGCAAAGCAACCATTGCATAAGTTATCGTAAATTTCATCCTAAAATATCTGGCATCTTCAGCTTTTAAGTAATTTCTCAGTTATAAATTACAATTCAGATGGATTTTGCATGCTTTGCAAACAAAGAATATATGTGTATTAGAAAATCCTTAAGCTAAGTGACTTCATAACTTCTGTTGTGCAGTTATGTGTATGAATATATGTTTAATAGATAAATACAATATGTAAGCATATGTATATGTACATACTCATGGGTATAGTCATAAATTCAGTTATGGGTATAATCAGTTACTACAAAACCAAAAATTTTTAACTAGCAAAGCTTTATTGTTCAAATACAGGTGTATATTATCATTACAATTCCCTTTCTCATCATGCACTCCCAAAGCTTTTGTTAGAGGAGATGCCTCCAATTGTCCCATCATAACTGTAGTACGTTATTATGTCTGGTTTCAAGAAAGACATCTCAATTGAAGGGCTAGCTGAAGCAAGAAATAATAAAGAGATGATGCTTTAACCTTAGGTATCATGGTGACATGCAAGGAAAAGAAAGGAGGGTTCTGAAAGAGAACACATCTTTTGCTAAGGATTATAGTTATCATACTGGACTTAATTAGAAGTATGGTTACAAAGAAAAGGAAACATAAAAGTTGTTAGAACACGCACATCTGCTGGTTAGTCACTGTGCCAGAGAAGCCAATATTTGTTTTATTAAAAATAAAACAAAATATGAAGAATAACAAACTTACATCTTCACCAGGTTTGCCTGGAGGTCCTTCTGGTCCACGAGAACCAACTGGACCCTAAGAAATAAATACATTTGTTGAGAATTCAGCCATCACTAACATCTGTGTGTTTCATTTGATAATCTTTGTTTATAAGAACAGATGTAGAAAAAAGTTGATTTTATGTCTAAGCATATCTTCCTACTTAATTTTGTAGTGCTCTTTCTAACCATCCTGCCTCTAAGAAACATGCATTAAGTTATATAAAAATATAGGAGAGATTCTTTAACAGGAAAAAAAAAAAAATAAGTTGCTGTTGTTCTAAAGTCATAGCAAGGACTGCAAAGAGGCACCTTTCAATGCTGTTTCAGCAATGTCCAGGGAGAGAGGGCTATCGTCTCATCAGGGTATAGCTAACAGTGGTGACAGCACTGTAGACTCAAAAGAACCTGGTCTATGCTCTTGTTTTTACCTTCTAGTCATTATATCACCTCCAGAAAACAAATATTCTTATCTTTCTTTGTCTGAGTTACCTGAGCATGTATGGGGTTACTAGTGCTCAGTTCTGTGGTGTAAAAGTAACAATGATTGTTTAGTACTATAATCACTATCATTCACATTCAAAACAATTAAAATTCACTGATCCAAGACAACATGGTTTGAACATCATAACTCTTGACTGAAATATTAGTTACTTAATAGCTTTTGTCAAAGCAACATAAAAAAAAATCTGTTGTAAAGTAAGGAAGTACAATAAATTGTATTCAGTTTTATTGTAGAAAGGTTTGTATTTATTTGGTCTTACCATAGGTCCTGGATCTCCAGGTTCACCGGGTGGGCCTGTGGGGCCAGCACCACCCTAAAATTAAGAAAAGATGAATACAGTTACAACTTCCAAAAAGTAAAAATATATGGATATAAATTAAAAACCATGATCAGGAAAATCACAGTCCATGAGACAGTCTAGATTCTGATTCAGCACCAGCTCACTTTGCAAAATGAGTGAAAGTCAGATACTAAAATCCCTCAAACTTTAGAGAAGTCCTGAGCCATACACAAATCCTACTGGAAGCTAACATCATACCAATACTGAAACTAGAACTGAACAGTCAGCATTTTCATTGGTGTTTCCTCATTAAAAATGTGTGTTAGGTTAAAGCCTTTTTACAGTTCTAATAAATTTTTCTCTTTGAGGTAACATGACTGTCTTTAGAAATCTGCCAGAAGCACCACTGCAATTTTAGGACACCGTAATTTCTAGCTTGCAGCAAACAACTCCAAAGAAAAATACTCTGCCACAAATCAAAAACTGAAAGAGACAGCCAGGAATCAATGGCACAGATCACTGCTGGACTGAAGTATTATACAGTGGAGATAAGAGTGATAAAATCTCGCCTATTTTGTTTTAAAAGCAAATAGGCTATACTAAACCCCTTTTCAAATGGAATTGCTGTATATAGAGTGCATGGGGAGCACCCTTGAAAGCAGCATATTTAGATTCACCTCTAGATGAGGATGGATTCAGCCATGCATGAGGATGGACATGTCTCTGAGTTAAGTTCTAGCTACGTACACCAGTTACTATGGACTTTGCCTTCTTTTTTGTCCATTTATCTTAGGTCCCATGAGACAAAGCACTTACTTGTTTTCCTTGGAGACCTTGAGGACCTCTTGGACCCACTGGACCCTATTAAAAACATAACGTATTACACCCTGAAAAATACACTTACTCAAATAACATTCATTCTGCAGAGACAGCTGAATGGCCTGATAGTGACCTCCAAGATAATATTTCCATAGTCAAAGCCTCTGAAAGGTTTTTTACTCGGGAGACAGATGTCATGAAATACAAACAAAATACGTAGAACTGAAATCTTCAAACTCAAAAAAACCCAAAGGGGCATAATTCATTAGCAGCTGAAAATACTGGCTTGCTTTCTTTCTAGAAGGTCACAGTCTCTGATATCAGTAATAAGAACCTGGATGCCTGCATAACTCCACTGCAAAAATGTAAGAATCGGTTGTGAAGAATGGACACACCTTGAATCGAATCTCATTACTTAGATTAATATAATAATAAAATCAATGACAAAATAAATTCATCCAGCTATTCTCAGCCATGAGCAGGAAGATGTACAGATGGAAGGAAGTATTTTCATGAATCATATAAAACATTACAACAGTTTCAAAATGGTTGAGTTTTGCTACAGGAAATTCAAAATTTCCCTTAAAATGTTTCAAGAGATTTTTTAGGAAAAATCTCATGCTTAATTGTAATTTGTACTATGAAGTAAAAATAATGTTCACTGACAATAATTCTTTTGCTTTGAGTAATACAAAGAAAAATACATCAGACATAACTTGTATTTTGACAGAGGCTCACAATTTCTCTCTTCAACACAAAATCCATTGATTTTTTTCCAATTTTTATATTGCATTTAATTTACTTTAATCCTTTTTGCAAAGCCAATGTAAAAGAGTTAGTAATAAGCCAGTTAAAAATTCTAATCAACAGTAAAAACAAAACAAAATCCAGTGGTTCAACTGAGTGATGGTCAGATATTGAGTCTACAAAGAAAGGAAAAACAGATATCCCAGAACATGATGAATCAATACAAAATGTATTAATGTCAGTAACTGAGTTCCAGTAGACTTTAGCAGACTTTGTGTAAGGCTGTAGAGAACCCTAGATTTTGAAAAATAAAGACCTTTAAAGACATATTAAAATGAATCATATTTGGGAATGGCAAAAGAAGAAGGGGCAGTACAAGAGGTGTGATGTCCAAGACACTGAGTGAAAGGAACAAGCAGAATTATGGTGGGCAGCAAAATAAGTAGGACAGACTTGTTATCATTATATGTAAGCAGAGCAAATTTGTAGACAAGAGACATTCATAAAAAAGAAAAGTTCTTTAAAGAAATCAATCTAAAAGTTAATCCTATGGGAGAACATCAGATTATCTTTAGAACCTTTTCTTCTAAATTGCATTGAAACTGAGTTCAAAGGTTACTGGTGGAGACTTAGAAGGAAAATGTTCAGACAGGCAAACGCACAGACAGTGCAATCACTTCCTTAAGGAAGCATGCTATAAATAACAACAAACAGGCTAACAATATCTACAAGCTATTACAATATGATAAACACGTGTAGTGAAAAAAGACAGCAATCAAAAATGACCCTAAGACTTCTAGCAGATACAGCTTAGGGTGGTGAAACAGGTTTTATAGATTGTAAAAAATGTCAGCATTACCACTAAGTCCCCAGTGTACTAGAAGTAAAGGGCATATCTAAACAGGGAGAGATGCTAATGATGAAACTGGAGCCACTGAAGAAATAGAACGTCTCTTTCAAATAATACCAATTACAAAGCTCAGCTTTCAGTTCACAGATGGTTTCAGAAACGTTTTAAAATGCTACTAAAAATAATCTTTGATGTCACAATGTGAAAAAGAAACTTTCAAAGTTACATAATTGTCTGTTCTGCAGTGCTTACTCTGCAGTGACTCAAGAAATGAGAAAAGCAGAAGTTGCTTTTTTTCTGTACCTTACTGATAATAGCTGCTGTATTTCACAAGGGGGGAAGAAGGACAGCAGGAGGGCTAGGGAGAGTGGAAAAAAAGCTTTCATTTTAACAGAAGAATATTTTTTCATTGTTTTCAAACACTGTGTAAAACTGCACTAAAACATTCTGCATATTCATGTTCAATAAGCATATGAAATTGAAGAGGATCCATTCCCCTTTTGGTTTTTGTGCAACATTCCACTTCACACCTGCTTTACAATACAAAGGTAATCTGGTCTTACCACTGCACCAGGCATCAGTCCCATCTGACTACCAAGTCCAGATTTCTCATCCAGTCCTGCCATCTGAGCTGAAAATGGCTGAAAAAAATAATATGTGTGATTTTAGCTGGCAGTCATGTTGATGATTCACAAGGCAAAAACGTATGCAACAGATTCTTCATTCCCTACATTGGCTTTGCAGTACTAACAACTAATTTCTTGTTTTGATCATTAAAATAGAACTGTTCTTTCCTACAAATTTAAGTTGGATGAAGGCTTCAAAGACCAGTTTAATGCATCATCCTATCTGCTTACTATTTTGACTCTACTCTCCTTTATCACTGAACAATGGGAAGAGGACATAAAAAGAGGAAGGCCTCCCATAAATTAATTAGATTTCTTTCACTGCCTTCAAATTTAAATCAGTCCTTAACTTCAAATGCAATATTTTTTCACGTCTTCTAAGACTTTGTTTTGTTTTCACTTACTGTGCTTCAAGTTCAGAAATATCTGAAGATAAATGGAAATGTAGCTGATTTTATCACTGTAAATTAGAATTTTGAGCTTGTTACCTTTAGTCAGCAAAGTTGAAAGGCCACTACTGATCATGTCAATCCACACAGACAAATGAGTTAGAGCAATGAATTGTCAGTGCCTTTCTCTTCTGCCTTTGTGCTTCTTGACATAGCTGAAGTCAACAGTTTTATTTTGCTTCTTTCAGGGCCAGATCTTCACACATGGCAGCTCAGAGCTTAGAATGGCTGAGAAGGACTAACAGCACGAATGTGTATTCAGCCTTTCTATAATTTAGGTCTTGTTTTGCATCAAATTGGTCCCCAAACACACTTTCAAAAAAGCTAGAGACTTCAGAGACAAGAATACAAACCAAAAATCACTTAAAGCTCTGACTACACCTATTCTTCTATATTTCCTAGGTAAATCTATGAAGAATGGGGGTCTAGCACCCATCCTGGTTCTTCTGTAATTCTAAAGGATTCCTCTGTGCTGGAGAAATTCCCTTGGGCTGTTTCTGCTGGATTTAGGACCATTTGGAAAGGTGTTTAAGTCCAGAAACACTGCCCAAAATTGCAGGCTGTTGGCCTGACTTCAGTATTTCAGCTTTTTGTAAATATAACTCCCTGGTTGTTTCAGGAACAATGGAGTGAAAAATCAAGACAGATATCCTCAAAACAGTAACAAACGTGTAACTGAATATACTTGAAAACCTCAAACACGTATTTCATTATCAACCATAATTAATCTTCCACATAATTTGTGAAAAAGATGTCTTGCAGAACACCTCATTTGTATCTAGGCTGGCTAGCATTGCTTTTCACAGATCATTATTGACTTAGTCATCTAACATTTGGCCTGAATAATTCCAGCAAGAAGTAATCCACCTTTTTGTTAAGAACTAGACCAAACCACATTTTAATTGCTTTTGCTGGTTATTAAAATCCCTCTGAAATTTTTCTTTTCTGTGTTCCTAATTTGGTCTTCTACTTTCTCTGTACTACTGCCCTGATCCCTTGGGTCTAAGTCAAGTGGAATTAACAGAACCCCACTGAGGGTTTTAGATTGGGCACCTTGGCTTTTCTAGATGCTAAAATACACTGTGAAAGGTGTGTCTTTTCAGAGTTTTCTCAAGTTCACCTTGTCCAAGTCATTAATCATCTCTGTTGGCAGAATCTGCACTGCTGCTAGCTGCATTCCATAATGACTGAAGGACAAGAACTGCTGGCACAACATTGCAAACCAAATGGCTATGGCCTAGGCCATGGAAGAGGTTATATGCTGTGCATCTGCAAAAGGCTGATTCTGTGAGATGCTGCATATTCACTGAAGCAAACAGAAGTTACTTTGTGTGTCATGTAGATCTGGTCCACCATTCACCTGACTTTCTACTAAACCAAGTGTAAAACTTACCCTGCTCAGTCCATCTGGTCCTTGGTGGGTAGGATGTCCTGGAGGACCAGGATCACCAGGCTGGCCAGGGATACCAGGTTCCCCATCAATTCCTTGAGGACCACGTGGACCCTAGAAAGAAAATAAGAAATGCAAACATTGCATGAAGGTTTTTATTAAAAGCATCAAGCCGAACAGTTGTCTGCCAGTTATGTGACAAACCTGTATTTCCACAAAAAGATCTTCAACCAAACAACATCCCTCAACACCTGTTCTCAGCTTCGGATCAGAAGCACTGGCTAAAAATCAGTCACACATCCAACACACAAGTAAATTGCAGTAATTTCTCTCGAGGCTCTTTTAGATGCCCAGGCTCCCTATCATTCCATCTTAGAGTATATTACTCCTGAAAAAAAATATTTGGCTTTGCACACAGTATAAGAATATCAAGAATTTATTTATAAAATACAGATAGCTCAGATGAGTATATGTACATATACATACATAGGAAATTCCAGTAAGGCTGGATGTTTGTAGCCTCCTGACATCATGAATGGTTTAGACAGCTCACACCATTGCTGAATTGTCAACACAGCTACACTACTGAAAATGCAGACTAGCTGCCCCAGTGCCAGTTTTACCTGTAACTAGCATTTGCAGAATAAGCTGGGAAGCCATCCCATTGCTCCCATTTTGATCACTCAGTTTTGATTTCTAATCTGCATCCTTCTTATCTTGTATCAGAACCAAAATTAAATATAGAAGCAGCTGGCAAAACATTGGTGATACAAAATCTATAGCAATAAGGCCAATACAGATAAACTTCAAAAATAAATAAGGACTTTAAAGTGCTTATTATTGTTGCCTCCTTCACGAGGAGAGAATGCTGGAGTAAAGTGAGCAAAAAGTTTATACTGTATAATAAGCTCATTTACTTTAAGGATCCTTAAACACAAAACTTCAGAAGCCTAGCTCAGTGAGCCGTCATTAAAAACACAACTACAATCAGATAGACTGTTTTTATTTCTAAGTGATGAGGGCTGTGTTTCCTTGCAGTCTGTGACACATTTCAGCGGAGTTTAGGGACTGAACTAGTATAGTTTGCATGTTAATGAAAAGGCATTCCCTTGGGAAAGGCTACAAAGACATTGGGATATTGACCACAGGATTCCCAGAAACTTCCAGTGAATGAGTTAATTTTTTCCTCTTAATTCTCAATGAATCTGCATGGTCTGAAAGTCTTATGAGCCTGGCAATCAGGGGAAAATCTTTTTTCTTGTCAGATGAGCATGCATACACACACACACACACACACACACGTACTCTGATACAGAATCTCTGTATTGAATAGATTGCAGAGAGAGTATTGAAACAGATAAGCAGATTCTTGCATGTTGGACAGAAACAGAAGGTTCTATCAAAAAACTTTATTATTTACCATTTTTTATAAACAGAAGCACACACTGCCAAACCTTAAAGTCCATGCTGTCTAAAGAGGAACAGTATAAGGTATTAACTTGAAATCTTTGTTTTTGAAAACAAAAAAAAGCAAAGCTAAGCATTAGGGAAAAACATGTTTGCCAATAAACAATTAAGCAAGCTTCTATAAAATGGCTACTGACTGTCAATATCTAGACCAAAGCACCTTAACAAAACCTGATTCAGAAAAAAGGGCAAAACCTCATCTCCCAGACAAATCAGTCTTGTTGTAAAATATCTCAAGCTAAGAATGCCAAAACTGAAACACCAAATAAGCAACTGTGTCTTTAAATGATGGCCATGATACGTATCTTTTCTCTCCAGATATTTTAACTATCCTACAGTCCCTAACTCCTTCTCAGTAAATAGAACTTAAGTCAAACAAAGTCCAAGCCTTATGCCAAAGGCACAAATACACTGCGGTGAAGGAAGACATAAGACTAAGTGTATTTTTTTTTTAATTACCAAAAATCAAACTGTTTCAAGCAACACAGTAAACTTTCTTCCCCAGAACCCCCTAAAACCCAGGAAAAAATGTTTGTATTTGTAGATGGTAACTATCCAGTGCTATATTGCCAATATTTACTGCTTTATTTTTATAGAATCTTGCTTATATGTATAATATAATGCTTATATGTATGCTTAAAAGTATAAAACATTTTCCTTCACCAGCTCAAGGTCAATGAAAAGGTTTTAAAAAAATCCCACGTGGGCCACAAGGGGGCATCCTTTAAACATGCACACAGTTGAGTGAAACTAATTATTCTGGACCATCACTGCAGCTACTCAGGAAACGCTATTACAGATTTTGCCTATGAGGGAATAATGAGAGGAAATGCAGTTTCCAGGAGAGCGCTTTCAGATGGCTCTATCTTACAGCTACTGCAACCACTATCTAGTGTAAAACCATACTGAAACAAAACATGTTGATGGTTCTCAGCATGCTTAATCTTACTTTCTGTCTTCCAAAAATCATTCGTAATCACATGAAATTGTGTCATGCTCCAAAACTCCCCTTCCCAAGATGCATTTTGTAAATCCATGTATGTTATTCCCTGGGTATTTATCTCTCATTGTAACACTAACAAAGAATTTGATGGCCACATTAGAAGTGAAAAACATGTATATATTCCTGATTTTACTTTTAAGTCCGAATGTCCTGCTTTGGTAAAATACAGAGAGATTCATAGCACAGGTGAGTGCCTACTGCTCACCAGTTAATAGGACCCAGTTAAAAGAAACAAAAAAGCACAAACAAACAAAAGGCTTCAAAACATGCTTAGAGGTTCTGTAGTATCACCAGTCAGGAATGCATTGGCTGAAATGAATTTTATAAAGGCATACCTGCTCAATGAGCTATTTAAAAAGACTTGCAAACAATTTGTGGAGAGCTTTTCATATTATAAATGGCAGGTGTGACTTAACAGTTTTTTTTTTTCCCCCTCAAGTGAAAAATGGATACCCAGCACTAGTAGGCATTCCACATCTAAAACACTGCTCTGTGCTCTCTGATCTGCACTCTGAGATTTAATTGTCTGACATACACATACAGCTCACCAAAACCTCTGACAGAACATTTTCAAAGGAGCTGACTGGTTCCTAACTCCCCTGAAAGCAGTATTAGTAATCTGTTTCAAAGGAACTCAAACTTGTCACAGGCTTCTGAAATCCTAAATGTTTCTAGCCACCACTCTAGAAAGAAATGCGAAATGTACGTATGGGACAGAGTTAGAAATTATTTAGTGTCTCATTGACAACATGGCACATTGACAAAGCACTTTAGATGTCTCTGTAAACTCACTCAAGATTCCTCTACACACTGCAAGATTTCACAATTACTCCACCAATTCTTTTATGCATCTTCATAGTTATTCATCATACAAACATCTTATGGTGATCTAGACAGCAGCAGTGGCTTGGCATCTTTCTCAAAGAGGCTACACACTCATTCCACTTCTTTACAAGTAGTGTCATGACCATCTATGGACAACAGTGATTCACTGGGGAAACAGTGGAAAGGAGTTAATTTAAGGCCTATGGCCTAAAACTCATGTCTGTTATTCAGGCAAAATATGTTAAGTATTGGCTTACACTCTACGCAGGGACAGGAAAATATCCAGATAGAAATTAAAATGATATAACTCCTTAAAACCTGTTAAAAGCGGCTTCTGCATTTTTACCTAGCTTTTTTAATAGGAACACGTCGTCTTCGGTATATTCAGCACTCCCTTTCGGCCTTTCTGTGGTTCTCCACATGCAGACGCTGAAATTCCCTTATGAAGTCTTTATTTCCACTGAGCAATCTTGATTATATTATTCATCAGCATACCAACATATGTGATCACATACTAACTCCTACTAACTTCCTGAGCTCTGTCTTCTATTCTGAAATACTCTGAGCCTTAGAGTTAATATTACTTCTGATACACAGTAGTCACCAGTAAAAAGTTAGCAAGTACTTAAACAGAGGAACGTGATGTTCCAGAGTTTTGCCCTTCTTTTTTTTCTAAATCCTGGAGAAAGTTGTACTCTCACACACTACTTTGGGTAACTGCTGAAAAATCAAGGATTTAGTGGAAATACTTCTAAGCCTAGGTCAGTTTTCTCCAAATATTCAGGTTTCAAGCTAATCAGAGAACAGTGAGATATAAACATTTTTATGTTTGTTCGCTGATTCTTGGGAGATACAAGGAAAGTACTTGGAACTCTAGAAGACAAGGAAACAGTTTAAAGCAATTTAACCTTTTGAGGTTAGTCCAGTACTTAATTTCTGAAAATATTTAATAACTTACAGGTCTTCCCTTAGGTCCTCGTTCTCCTCGGGGTCCTTGTGAACCTGGAGGTCCCTAGAAGAAAGATTAGAAATATTAATTACCTTTTTACCTAGCTAGTGATTTACAAAGCTCTGAAAATATAAAGTGCAATTCTTATCTGAAAATTTATTTGTGGCTCTTTTTTTCCACATGATCATAAATAAAAGGGTTACAGTCACGGAGTACTCACGATTTCTTCTCAATTGTATATTGCCTGAAGGGAGTAGAACCAGGATGCAAAGACCTACAAAATGATTTCATGTCTCGTGCTCTAGACCTCAATTTAGCAAAGGCTTTCTGAATGCTGGGGGATCCTAACATTGAGATGCACAATTTTGAGGCACCCTCTCTGCTAGTCCAGATCTGCTCTCCGCTTATCTGCACCCAGGCAGCATACTGCATCTCCTTTTACTAAAAGGATCCCTGCTAGAGAAACTCTCCTCAGCAACAGCCTTGCACTACAGGTCCTCAGACATGTATGTGCTACAAAACATACATCCATTCACTTATGGCATGGGGCTAACCTGGCACTAGTACAGAATCCTGTAATCTTGTTACCTCCTCAAGTCCAGCAGCTTTGCACACAGTACCCTCTAAAGTCATGAAACATTCCTCCTGCACATCATATTCGTGATACAAAACAGAAATGGCAGAAACTGGGAAATACTATCATCAGAGAAACAAGTTCAGAAATTACTCACGGCCGGTCCTGGGCGGCCTCGTATTCCTGAAACCTAAAGAAGGCAATATAAATGAAAATTACTGCATAGCATTAGGGATATATTTCTCATGACTATCCTGCATGAAACTAGTTACTGAAAAATAAATAGTGGCAGGGAAAATTAAGATACCTAGCAAGCTGTAAGGCTTTTTGAAAAAAAGAAATTTTTTTCTTGGTTCTCTCTTCTCAGTTTTGGAGCTTTTCTATAAGCAGCATGAGCAAAATCTTGGAAGTACCATAGTTATTTTGTATAAAAATGAAAATAACTAAAACTAAAGATTCTATAAACCCTTAGAAAAAAAGTTTAAATGAATAAGTGAATGACAATGATTTAGTCTCCATTTCTCTATTTTTTATTTATATCTTTCCATGATAGAAAGTGATAAAAATAAAGGTGGAAAGTGAGAATTTATTTACCAGTTTTCCCTAATATTTCTGCACTGTCCAAATACTAATTTACCATTACATCTCCACAAAATTCTAACTACAAAAAATAAATATTATGAGAGATTTAACTAACATTTTTTTCCTGAAATTCAATTGACAGGAATTTCCAATGTCACACATGTGAAACAGAGCAATTCATTTCATTGCTTTAATACCCCATACATTTTTATTTTCTTTTGTTAATTACTGCAATTCTGCTGTAAAGCACTGAAAATTTATGCTTTCAGAGAGTGCTGATAAGTGAAGAAAAATGGACTTACAGGTGGTACTATTCCAGGTTCTCCTTTTTGCCCCTGTAGAAAGATACAAAAACATATCGGATGGCATATAATTGATGACATATATTTAACAGTAATGGTTACAGCAATATGGTCACTGCCACGTGACAAATGGTGAGGCTCTTCTACTGTTATACAACTGAGACTAAACTGAAATACCTGCAATAGCTAATCCATATTTTTAATGAGTATGGACACTGTGTGGTTAAATGAAGGTTATAAACTAACAGAGTTTCTGCAACTGCATAACATACTGGCTGAAAGAAGAGTCAAACTAAAAAATTACCATGATTTTCTTAATTACTAAAAAGCATGTTGTAGTTCTGTTATTGCCCAATTTGATTCATAGGCAATGCGGAGCACACAGAACAAATCAAAAGCATTCAGATACCATTTCTTCAAGGTATTAAACTAGAACGCATCACATCATCAAAACCTATGGACATAAAAAACCTGCATGTCTGTCTGCACTGTAAGGACAGAACAGAATACATACTGTATAGCATAGCTATAGCTAACAGTGCCCAGACTAAACTTCCACGTGTGGCACTTTGACTCAGGCAGACCCACCTCCTGTACAGCCTTCTGTGGTAAGCGACACTCACACGGCCTTGGGCAAGAGTTGCCAATGTTTTACTTAGCATTGACTTAGCAAAGCCATGATGGTATGCAACCTGCACTGCCTGGCCTGAATTATTACCATAGTGAAATTAAAAAAGGTGCTGAAAAGATGTTTTGAGCATGATTTTATACACATAAATAGGGCTAAGGAGCATCTTTATGGTACTGTGTAATATTCCAGTGATTTATACCAAAATTCCATTTATTCATTGCCAAGTATATAAAATAATGAAATACAACAGCAAATGCAAGAAAAATTTCTTATTAAAAACATTATTTAGATCAAACAGCAGTGTAAAACTAGTACAAAAACTTGAATTACTAAGTTTAACTTTGTGCTGCAGTTCATCATATCAGTGCTTTGGGATACCAGCTAGAAGGTGGAACAGTTTCTGGGTATGTTTGCCAAGCAGTCAAAGGTGTCCTTTAAGCTCCTGTAAACACACCTGATCTCAGGTACCGATAAGCAGAGGGGCTGCAAAACCTGCCTACCGGTTGTGCATGATACCTAAGTGGTGACAATGGCCTGTGTGCAGTGTTACCACAACTGTGCTGTTACTGATACATGAATTAGGGAGTTTAAAGCTAACCTAAGGAAGCCTTGACAAGCTGCAGTAACAGCATGGACCACAGTACAGATGTACTGGCTGCGCAAAGTTTTAACAAATAGAGCAGGAATGTTTAAAGAAGGATTGCATTAGCTACTGCACATTAGGCAGCTAAGTCTCATCAAAAACCAAGTTGAAAGTCCTAACAGTCTGGATCCTAATGACCTAGTGGTCCCTTTCCTCATTCTGTGGTACTGCTAGAGATCAAACAACCAAACTACTTAAACTGGGATTTCTTTAAAGTAGACTGTAGGGATTTTCAGCCAAGGTATTCTCTATATTAAGACCTTTTTTTTTGCCTGAGTCCCGAGTCCCCAGATTTTTTTCCATTTGGGCTCCTATCTCCTAACCACTGAGGAAGGACAAGAGAAAAGACCACATGGATTTCATTAATAACCTGGTGTATTGTTTTCTGATATTTAATTGTGCGTATTAACATATATTAAGTGTTTTTACAAGAGCATATATATAATTTCTGTGAAGTGCTTCAAGGAGATGTGAAAGACTTTAATATTTGTAATACATTTTTTCAAAAATTTAAAACGAAATCTTACCTTTCTTCCTCTACCTACTAAAATGAACAAAAGAAAAAAAGAGAGGTAATTAATGTTTATACTCTGAGAGACAGAACATGAAAAGAATTGTATCAAGGTGTTACAACTAGAACCATCCACCATCTTGGATGCACAGAAGATGGAGCAGGAATAAGTTCACAGGAGTGCATACAGTCCCTGTTCAAGGGTGAGCAAGGTTTTGAATGTTGTTCCCTGATCCTCAGCCTTTTTCAGTGTTGCACAGAGTAAGACAAAGCACTTTAGGAAAGCAGAATATCTTGTGGGGAACTTTTAGAATCTTTTACCACTAGCCTAATGCTTGGCAATGAAGATGAAAGGAGTTTTATTACTGACTTGAACACAAGAAATGTCTAACAGGAACCTACAACATGACAGTAAGGAATCCTGGAATGTATCTATAATGCTCGTGTATCTGTTGGGTCTATTAGCATTGGCCTAATGCCTCCCAAAACACAGCAGGTTGCACCATCTGTTTATTAATGCTTGCCACATCTTGTTCCACTGCTCAATTATGCAAGTCCCTACTATGGTCTCTTTATCACTACTTCATTCTATATTAAGCTAATCAACAGCAATTATATCCCTTGTAAAAATTGCTTTAATTATTATATGTTGAATGTAGTTCAAATAATGTAATGCAATTAAAACTCATTAATATTGTGTAAGTTCAGAGATTTTTCGCTTAGGAAAATTTGGGGGTGACTGCCCGATCCAAGTATGTCCATGAATAAAAAATTGACTGGAAAAAACAAAATCTTTAAGGTATATTACAGAAAGTATACAAACAGGGTGTTCAGAATACTTCCTACAATTTTTGTTCTTATGTCTCAGAAGTGGTTTGCATTAACCTTGGCTAAATGTTAAAATGGCTTCAAGAATTGGGTATCCGTACTTCCACTTTGGGGAAACCTTACACTGAAACAATGTTTACATTTATTCATCTATAAAGTATGGAGGGGCCAGGAATTGAGCATTTTGCCAAACCATGCACTTATTTTCTTATATATCTTTAATATATTCATTTTTTTAGTTCCAGACGAACCAGAAGAGGAACACAGAATTCAACCTCCTTGAAATATCAAGATGGAATTCAGATCAACCTTTTAATTATAAAGCCTTTGGACTTGTATCAGATTGCTAGTCAGAAGAGAACATTCTCCAGAGCCAGCTCAGGTGCAACCTTAGATGAAAAATAACCGCCAAGTATTGATTTTCTGCAGATTTAAACCTTTACTATGGAAATACTATTAGAGTATCCCAAGGTTCCTACTTCTTTGGGTTGATTTTAGAGAACTTTACCTTCAGCACTAATCTTGCTGCATATTCAGACTTCAAACTGGGAGCAGATGTAGATTTAAACACCTTCTCCTTGACCCATTTTGAATCACAGCAGCAGAGCAAACATCTTTCAGAAGGCCAGCCTGGCTAGCTCTCCTTTCCAAAAAGCAAACTGAAAGCAATCTTACCAACGGTCGTGTCAAAATTATGCGTTGTATGGGGACACACAGGGCAGCACTCTCCTGAGGGCACCTGCGGGTTCTCACATTCTAGGACATCTTGACACTGGATTTCATCACACAGTATAGCTCCATTGTCACAGACACAGATCTGGCATGGTGAGGGCTTCCAAATATCCCTGTTCAGGTACATCTGGCCATTCTGAGTGCAGGCTATTTCTTCAACATCTTCTCCTAGGAAAGGACAGAGAATACAGAATGGATTTTCCAACTGTGAAACCAGAGGAGGAGTAGGTCTGGACAAGCAAAGAGCATGTTTAGAATTCAAAAGCAGCATCATATACATGAAAAGAAAAACCACCATCATTTCTGAGGTCACTGTTAGGGTCTTTAAAACATCGTTCATCTTAAATTTCTTTCCTATCTTACCACCATATTTCTTGATCAGGAAAAAAAAAAGTCATCTTAGAGTGCACAAAACCACCACAGTATATGGTCTCAAATGAATATTGTCTTATGAGTCTTTGAATGTCATTCTGCTCAGTGGGGTACTAACTTTGTGTTGAGGAATTCCTGCCATGTGCCAGCTCTTTGTAACTCTTGTGCACAGCATTAGAGAAGGCTGACGAGGAAAAAGAGCCTGTGATACTTTTTTAAGAAACTGCAAACATCAGCTACTTGCTGCAGCAGGTACTTTACACAGCCAGACTCATGGTAGTGTTGCACAGACACTCGTGGCACAGGGTTCATTAAAAAGTAAGAACTCATTTATTGGGATCTTGGCAGAGGGTAATATTGACATGGTGAATAGAGTCTCCCAAACATGTCAATTGCTGTCCACTTGCAATGGCAATCTCCATCGTAAGGGTCCTTGCAGTGGCACCCTTCAGCTGGATGAGGAGAGGCTCCTCGAACCACTGATTTTGCTCAGTTCCTGTAATCCAGCAGGTTGTGGTCCTACACAATCATCCCAGCACATACATAATTCAATACTATTAATATATCTCAACTATGTATGAATTATTTCTTAAATATCTCAACTATATATCAAAGACTGTCCTACACGACAATTTCTGCAGGAACAGCTTTTACTGACTATTCACAAATGTCCTACCTACGTACATATTTTCACATTTCTATAGAGGTCATCATATTTTATTAAAGTTACACATCTTTAAGAGACTTTTCTAGGTTGAATTTCTTTTTCTATCTCTTCTTTTTAATGTTCTGACAGAACTTAGAAATTTCAAAAACTTCCCATTTCACTGAGGGCAGGATACTAGTGGACACAACAGTCCCTGTACATACTGTTACATTCATAGCTAAGTCCATGCCTTTGTTTTCTTCCTCTTGTGTAGTCAAATACACCAAATACATGGATTTTTTTTTAACCACGAGGTGAGCATCTGTCAATATCCTCCCCTCCCCCCAAAATATGGTATGCCTGATAAAGAATTAAAAAATCAAGTAAAGTGAAAACTTTTCTTTGGGTGTCCAACATTTTAAAGAATGTCCTATTAGCAGAAAAGACATAGTTTTGCTTTGGCCCAATGAATATTTCATTCTCTGTACAAAGAAAACAAACTCCAACAAAAGGAATCAACTATCTCCAGACTGTCCCTAAGCATGGGTCACAAACCTGCAAACCAAGAACCTCAGTGGAAGATTCTCCCCGCCCATGTCATACACAGTAAAGCTTTCAAGCAGAGTCTCCTGCACCCCAAATGATTGTCCTAACCCCTAGGATACTGTGGAGAGGTTTAATCTTACCCTGGATGGAAATTCCATCTAACCACAGAAACCTTCTCATCAACAATGTCTTTGAAACTGGTACAATTCAGTTAAATCATTATCTGGTAAATTCCAACCGACTCTTAATTTCTAACTGAACTAAGCCTGGAAATAGGAGCAATTATACATACATAAATGAAACACATCCAAGTAGTCAAAGATCATAACCATTATTTTAGAAAAACTGTTACTAAGGTAAAAATTAACAGCCTTTAAGCACAATGTCAGTTTCACTCTTCTCTACATTATTGTCATAATTTAAACCAGATGTAAACAGAAAATCATGAAGTAATAAATATGAACAGATTTGGTATTGCAGCTTCATGACTTAAGTACAGTTATTCTGTCAATCTCAAAGCTAGGAGAAATGGAACAGATGTGGCATTAACTGTTGCCTGCCGTCATTAGTTTCTGAAGCTTTCAGACAGAAACTGAAAACCAAATATATGCCCAGTCAACTCCTCTCCTCAATTGGTTTATCACACAAACTGACAAAATGACTCTAAGGGGTGCTGCAGAAGCTCAGGAGGAAATGTTTTCAGTGTGAAGTAAAGACATCAACCAAGTTTGCTGTACAGTCCATTTATGACACTGTGGAATCATTTTCCAAACTACAGAATGTATTCTGGAAAGCATTCTTCTCACTTCTCCCTTGTGTGCATGACATAACACATTGTCTGACATATTTAGCCTTTTTCCCCAGATGTCTGGCATATGGTCTATGTCTTCCTTCACATATCACCAGTAGAATTCATTGTGCTGTTCAGAAGAGCAGCAGTTTGCATAAATGAAATTTTTAAGTTACTGAGTCCAAAGTCAGCATTCTGTCATAACTTCAAATAAACCACATAGCAACTGCTTTGGCAAACGAGAGTTGAGCCAGATGGTGACTAGCTTCTGCCTGAGTCCTGCTCAGTGACTCACTGAGAGAAGGAGAGAGACAGACGGAGAGAAAAAAGAGCACATACTAACTTCTGGAAATATATATAGTCTGTTTTCCTGTCAGATTGCAGGTATGCTGATAATAAAGAAGTTGCAATACTTCCAGAAAGTACATTTTTAATCCTACTATCCTTTGATCATGTTCCAGCTTCTAGTCTTCCTTTATTCTATGACTGCAATGTGCTGACAGAGTAACCTGGAAAAAGCAGCTGTTGCAATTCCAGCTCAACCCACAAGCACACTTTGACATTTTACTCTCAGGTCTAAACTATAGTCATGTTGCCAGTTATACCCAGAGTGGGAAAGGCAGCAAAGGAAATTGTTCTACTCTGTTTCTTCCCTAGTTTGGAAATCAACAAGGTTAAGTATAGTGAGTGTCATGCATTCTTCATGTTGCAAGTTCCTTTGACCTCAGGAGTCATAACACAAGATGCTGAATGACTTTAGAAGCAGATTTGGAAATTCTTTATGTGGCAAAATGATATACTAGCCAGTTAACCAATTCCTTTCTTCCCAACAAAGAAGTGCAGCTATAATTGATACTGGACTTGACCAGAGAATCTACAGGGTCATGAATCTATTTAGGTCAGTGAAAATGAGGCTCAAAACATTTTGCAAATGTAACAGGCGAGGTACAAAAAATATCATATGACATGTTTAAGGATTCATTCATGTGTTTGTAGGTAGGACCTTTGTGAAAGAGAATTTCTATGAAAAGCACGGTCAATACAAAGTGATTTTTTTTTTTTTTTTTTGCTATACACTGGCCTGTTGGAAAATCATTTTTGTGTTAAAGAACTATCCGACCAAAAGTCAAACAGTTGGCTATAGCTTATATAATAAAGCAACATATTCAGAGACTATGTATCAATGGTTTGGAAGCAAAGTCACATCATGCACTGACATACCCAGGTCCAATTTTGTGAAGTTTCTGAAACTGTACTAAGAATTACCAAAAAAAAAAAAAAAATCCCAGCCACTAGATGGCTGTCAAAGTCCATCACTCATCACAAGCAATAGCAGTAAAGAAATCTATGCACAGTGAAGGAGTTGCTTTTCCTTTCAAGTAAATTTCTCTCATGGTTCAGTTCCCCTTCTCAACAACTCAGCAATAGGACAAACATTTGAAAAGAGAGCATATGAAACCATTTAATTGTGGCACTACCAGTCATGCATTGTTGTGAAAGCAGCACCTGGAAATTCACTGCTGCTTACTCACTTCCATCACACATATATGGTGGGTTAGAAAAGCCTGAACACCAGGCTGCTTTTCTAATGGCTAAGGCAGGGGAAAGAAATGATGAGAGAGTAAAGTGGGAGAAAATATGCCCTGGTTTGCTGCTCAAATTTATTTCACATTATTGCAATCTTATTGCTTTCACTAACTTATGGCTCACATCTTACATGAGAAAAAGGAAAATAAGGCATGGAGCCAGAAAGGACAAAAGGAAAGAAAGAAGGAAAATGACACCTTAACAAGAGAAGGTGAAGAAAAAAAAGGTAGGAAAAAAAGTGTCTTGAGCAAAAATATTTTAAAAGAAAAGGGTAAAAGGAGGGAACAAAAAGATCACTCCACACATGTGGACGGGGAGACTTGCTGGTGTTGATGTTTGATTCCGAATTCCTTCCAGAAAAGTCCTCAAAGCCCCAAACTGTACTCTCCTCTTACTTTCCTGTTACTGGTCTCCTGTAAGGCTTATACCTCATGACCTAACTTGCAAGTCTTCAATCCCCACTAGCTCAGCAGAAGAGATGGCAAGTACACGATGGAGCGGATCGCTTCTCTGAATGTCATACTTTGGGCAGAGAAAGGCTTGAACAAGCCTGGCACTTATCTAGGTTGTCTGCAGACATTAACAGCTTTGATTCATAGCTGGTAAGGGAAAGAAAAGAGTTTGACAATAAAGCATCCATTTCCTTACATTCATAGCTGTCCTGCCAGTGCAAGAATTAAAGGAGCCTAAAGGCTGATAAACCCTACAACAGTAGCAAACACAGTCTAACAAAGCTAGAAAAGATGGTGACTGGTGCTTGAAGCACAGTCTGCCAGTTTTATGCTTTCTTCTAGCAACAGGGACTTCTTGATAGCATACTGTAACCAAAATCCAATGCTTTTAACACAAAAACGCATTTAACAAAGAGACTGAAACAGAAATGATACAATTATTTAATTTAAAAGGGTTAGAATTGAAACAGCTTCTGCAGGTAACTTTTCATTTTCTCTGTCATCCTGATGCTAGTTTATGAAAAGAAAATATAAAAATCATTAGAGTAAAATAAATACAATTTTTGTAAATTAAAAAAAAAATCATTACCCTTCAAGAAAACTCCAGAATCTGAAAGATTCAAGTTGTGAACTGCAAAAATTTAATCCTGCTGACTCACAAAGCATAGGTGCGGAAGGAAATCAAAGTGAAAGGTGATACGTGCTTACAACCATTTTGCGGATGAACTGTGCGTGCATCTGTACAGACTGCCAAGAGATGCACAAGAGGTGCTCAGTGTTAACAATATTTGATTGTCAGTCTGTCGCAACATCAGTGTAGGGCTTGATCCAGTTCTTATTAAAATCAACAGAAAAAACTCTCATTTACTCCAATAAGAATTAGATTACATGTTGAGCTTTTGCTTACTTAAGTTTTTCTGGCTGGTAAAAAACTAAGCATTATCCAAATCACTGTACCATGTAAACTCTCATATAAATACAGATTCTTTTGAAAATCAGATACTTTTCAGGAGTGCTGATAAGTATAAAGCCTATTTTGTATCTATTGCACACAAACGATTCATATTAATGACTAACACATACAGTTGAAAGAAGAAGTAATTTACAGGTACATCCAGAAGGATGAACCTGGAGTCTGTCACCAGTAAAAGTTGAATTGATTCAGAATTCACTTTATATGAAATATTTGATTGTCAAATCAAATTTGAACTCAGACATTTCCATTCAGCATACATTCTGTATCTCAGTGAAGTTCAGATAACATTTACAGTATGACTATGCACTTAAATCCAAGTAACTCAGCATTGTCTTGGAAACACTCATCACTAACAAGGTCTTTAACACATTGTTATTTATTAAGTGTTACAGAAGATGAATATTCTTTTGGTGACTTGAAATTCAGTTTCAGCTCCCCTCCATATTCAAGAGAATAAGTAAGGAATGGCACAGATTTATCAAGAGTATCACCAAGAGGATTTATTCATTACAGGAATGCCTACAAAAGGAATAAAAAATAATAACTAGCACAGTCATCCACTGATCTAAAATAAAATGACTTTCTCAAAGTTTGTGGCTCTGTGTTGCTTTAAGCCAGCTGAAGGTCTGGACGAACATTTCATTTGCATTTTCCCCAAGGTATCCTAAGGCAATTAGGCTTATGTGATCCTACTAGCTACACTGCGACATCAGTTTCCCCAAGCCCATTTGATTCCAGTGGTTAATTTCAGTCAAGTTTGACAGAGACCTTGCGAGAGATCAGGTCTCCAAGACACCGTGCCCCTGCAAGCTTCGTGAAAGTACACAGCTGGGAAGAGAAGGGAGTTCCAAAGCGGTGCAAAGCAGAGGTTATGTTTTTTAACCTATTCTGCAAAATTCCTGCTTAGAAACTCTACAGGATAATTTGTAAAGCTCACAAGATATACATAATATTTTAAAAAAATTTCATTGGATTAAGAATTTCAATGGTCTTAAATAATTCCAAATGACTTTTCAATATGATTGGTTGGTCAATCATCTAGATATGGAGCTGAAACCCATGTGCCTTGTTTCACAAGGATAAAAGTCCCCGGGTGTTCTCCTAAATGGTGTAGGTAATTTTAAAACATTCATTTTAGGACTGAGAAATTACAGAGATTCAACTGTTTTTCCCGCTGCACACTACCATAGCATTAAGTATCAATAAATACAGCTAAGTATCAAGATACAAGTAAGCTCCCAAGGAGCAAGGGGAGACTTAATTAACTGCAGAAATCACCATAGTAGTTAATCAAAGCTTTATTGAACAGATACACTTTGCAGCTGGCCAGCTGTTTCTGGCTGGTACTCTGGGTAGGGAGTTTGCTCTATGAAGTTTATCAACCAAGAAAATACAACCTCCAAGTTCTAAATGACGACAGTCCGGAAGCAGAAAGCAACAACAAAACAATATACCCTAACACAGGAGAAAAGGTAATCTTCCAGGTAAAGAGCTCTTAAAATGCGATCTAGGAGCTGCTTTTGTCTCTTCAAGAAAATTGTGCGAAAATAAATAATTCTGTTTTCTGCTCAGCAATGTAAGCGATTCCAGATTTGGCCAAATAGGGGATACTGAAAAGGAAAAACTATACTTAGGATACCATTAGATTCCTCTGAATGAATTTCTGTTTCACATCTTAAGTAGATAACTGAGTCTCCACTGTTTCCTTAACTGGAAGGAAAAGTTACTACCCAACATTTGGGCTGTCAATCAATATTTCTCCTAACTCACACATTGATGTGTCTATGTTTCAGTCACTGGAGAATAGGCATTTTGCTTGCCTTTTTAAGGATAATAATTTCCTACACAGAACAATAAAGAACAATATTTTTGCTATTAGATCAACACATGCCAGATACGATGGCAGAATATACTGGGATCTCTTCCAGTAGAAAGGATTTCTCTTGATGGTCCTACAGTATCATCCAGTGTTTATTATACTGACTGTTCAATTCACTAAGAGTATCTGATGATGTCATATATCAAGATTAACTTCATTATTCCTGAGCTAATGAGCAAGACTCAAACCTTCTAAACACCCCATCTCATGCTATGGACAAGGTAGTGAACTGTGCAGCAATGACACTGCTGAAAGATTTGTCAAGCTAGTCCTTTTCTATTGGTTACTCCAAAGTTTTGAATCAGTGTACTTTGAAAGACTTAATTTAACTATCCCACTAGAGTTATCCCATAAATAAGGATGGATGTGAACAAAGCTCTTGAATCTTAGTTTGGTTCACAAAACAAAATGGCTAGCAAGTTGCTTGGTGCCTGTATTAGAACAGAGGGAAGAAGTCAATATCAAGAGGCTGATCTGCCAGCAGTGCTTATATAAATGGTCTTGGATGACAGCAATCAAGCCTCAAGCATACAGTGGGAAATGAAATTATTTCCAAATGTCTAAGGCTAAACACAGATTGTAAGGGAAAGGCATGCAGGGCATTTCTTCAAAAACACTGTAGCAGATTTCAGCAGTCAGAGCAAATTGGTCAAAAGCTCACATCTGTATTGGGGAGGCTGGTCTCTGCTGGAGTCCACAATGCCAGAAATCCACTGCTTTGACTTTGTCACTCATGGTAGCTACAGGAAAGTCAGTTTAGCTATATCCACCTATATCACAGTTTACTTCCTCACTGCAGGGCAGACAAAGCCTGAAAGTGTGTTTATCATGAGGATTTTTATATTTTATTATTTCAGAATAGGCTTGAGGCAAAAGAGATCATCTGATTTTCTAAGCAAAGTGTTTGACCACATTCTTGAATCTGGTATAACTTTTTTAGTGGAATCACTTTCATTTGTATGAGGACATGCTGGTCCCACAGAAAGAGCAGATTCTTTTTGATGGTTAACTTACAAAGAGAGAGCAGAGGACATGCTGAAATAGTTTCATTCAGTGGAAGAAGAATGGGGCCAGGGCTGAGTATCCACAAGTTCTGAAATACAGAAATTGTCTTTAACATTAAAACAGAATTAAAAACTGCAATTAAAACTTTTCTTAAGATCTAAGAGGCTGAATCCTTCAGCTTCATTCTGGAAGCAAACACTCCCTGACATTGGGAATTTTGCCTGAGCTGATGTTGTTATAAGTTAAAGCAAATCTTATCAGGACATAAGGAACTCTGCCTAATATATTTTAACCTAAGTCTAAAATAGCAACAGTTTACAATGAAAATATAATATTCTTCTCCTGTCTACTTTGGCATACCATTCTGGAATCTGTGAATGTTTGATTTTGGTCTTTCCAAAGTCCAGTCTTAGACTACTATGCATCAGTAAAAAATGATGAATTTTGGCTGTGAAGAAAATTCTCTCAGCTGCTTCCTGTGCCAGTATCAGTCAGACAGTTTCTACTCACAGTCCATTTGGCTTCCTGTAGTAAATCTATCAGCAATTCACAAGTAGGTTGTCCAGTCAGCCAGAATCAGATTCCCCAAGCAACATGCTGTGAAACCGCATTGTGCCGTTCAGGTTCTGAAATTTTCAATTTTTATAACATCAAGGGAACTACATGTTACAGAGTTGTACAGATGGTTCAGGCTGCTTTATATTTTTATCTTATGAGACATGATAAAAAAATGCATTTTGATCTCTCAGTGTAGGCCACCCCTTCTACGAGTATATCCTTTTCTAAAACACTCCTAAGTAAAGAATCAGCCCCTCTACAGATTGGACTCACAGAAAAATGTAGGAGGGAAGAGACCTTCTCCCTGCTCAGAAGACAGGGCCCTGTCCAGTCAAGTTCCGACTGTCTCCAGGATTGGAGACTCCAGAACCCCTATGTCCAACTTGTCCCAGTGCTGAACCACTCTCACTGTGAAGACTTTTTTTCCCATATATCTGGTTGGAATTGCCTTTCTGCACCTAAAAACATTGTCTCTGGTACTTTCACTGCACATCTTTCAGAAGAATCTGGCTCCATCTTCTCTTTATTCCATCCCCCTGCCATTTAGGTGGTCAAAGACAGCAATTCGATTCTCCCTCTCAGCCCTCCCTCCTGCAGGAGGAACAAATCCAGATCTCTCAGCCTCTTTTCATATGTGCCCCAGCCCCCTAACTTCTTGGTGACCCTCCAATAGATTCATTCTAGTTTGTCAATATCTTTCTTGTTCTGAATGGCCCAAAACTGGACACAATGCTTCAGATACTCTCCAAAAGAGCTGAATAGTGGGGAATAATCACTTCTCTCAACCTACTGACTACACTCTCATTAATGCAGCTGCTGAAAGCATACACTGCTGAATCACATTCAGCTTGTTGTCTGTCAGGACCCTAGGTCCTTTTCTACAAAGGTACTCCCAGTCAGTCAGTCCCCAACCCACCCTGCTGCACTGGGTTATTCTGTTCCAGATTCAGGAGTTCACATTTGACTTTGTTGAGCTTGATGAGGTTTCTGTCAGCCCATTTCTGTCTAGATCGCTAAATGGCAGCACTGCCATCCAGCATATCAGCCACTCTTCCCAATCTGGTGTCATCTGCAAATTATTTAAGGGTGTGTTCTGAAAACAATAAATACTGTCAGCCCCAGTATTGACCCTTGAGGAACGTCATTACTAACTAGCCTCCAACTGGGCTTTGAACTGTCGATCACTACTCTTTGAGCTCAATAGTCCCACCAGTTTTTCACTCACCTTGTTGTTGACCCACCCAGTCCATGCTTTCTCAGTTTGGCTACGGGAGACTGCATCAAAAGTCTTGCTAAACTCAAGGTAAACAATATCCACTGTTCTCCCTTCATTCATCAAGCCAGTTATCTCATTGTAGAAGGCAATCAGATTTAACCAACTCAACAGCAAGGGGAAAATTTATGCAATAGCTAGCACCTAACTGCAGTCTGATCTTCTCTTCTCTGTACCCTTTCTATCTAAACTCTTACAAGTTTGAACTAATGACATTGAATGTCAATAAGCATCTCCAGAATCCTTCATTCCCTACAGAAGTGTAACACCCAGATGGAGAAGTTGACAATAAAGGTAAAATTCCAATCATTAAGTTGCATCAAACCACAGAGTTTGCAAAGGGGGAGAAGAATGTAGAGAAAAGAAAGAGATGATTTGCAGAATTTTCATCTGATTTGCTGGCTTATAATTGCAGCTGCCTGTGGCTGCTAATGGCTGTATTCATTGAACACTTCCGTTAATAAAAACTTGCCCTATATATAGACTTGTCCTTGTTATTTTCTTTTCCAATAATAATACGCCTAGTGTTAATTATCCAGCAACCTTCATGTAACAGAAAGTACGTGCTTCAGTGGATATGAAAAGTCTATAGCAAATTAACTGTCACAGCACGGTAAGTATATGTTAAATTAGTAAAGTAATGCTTATCAGTATCTATAAAGTACTTGCAGATAAAGCATTAAAAATGCACACAGTGTATAATAATATCAAATGAAAGAAATTAGGGCCTGCTATTCTGTACAATAGGTCATTCATCTCAGGATCTTAAATGGCTGAATTACTCAAAATGAATGCAACTTTTACCACTAGCTGAGACTATCAGGGATATAATTTAGATTTATAAAGTGACTGAAAGTATGTCTCTACCATCAGAAGAAGAGTGTTATGGATTTAGACTGACCACCCTCCATGCATATAAAGCACAACTATTTATATGCTATAACTAAAGTAAATTCTCCAAAAGGACAACAAAACTATTTTTACAGAACATCAGCTGGAGTAAATTGGATGTTGTTTCAGTGATTTCAAAATCTCTAAGCCAATTTATCAAACTAGTCAAAGATCCACTGTTCTGGTTTCATGTATTTAAGAAATATTCTTAAAAGTCTGACATAAAAATAACCACTTTGCACTGTAAAAGAACTGGTCTGCTTTTCTTATTTTATAGGATTTCACTGCTTTGAAGTCAGAGAATATTGGTATTTTTAAATCTAAGAGAAACACACTTGCTGCTGCCCAAGCATCCTCATTCTTTGCAGCTGCACACATCAAAGTACAATAGAAACCTATCATTAGATGCTGCCTTTTCCAGAAAGCTTTTCTACATCGTGGTTTGCAAAGTGGACACATGTAATCCCCTAAATGCACCCTCTGCTGACTCTTTTTAACTAAAAATAAAGATTTGTAATTAGTAAGAAAATTCAATTCCATAATTAAAAAACCTTACATACCAAGATGTTCAGCATTTCAAACTGAAGATAAAACCACCCAATGTTTGAGTGGAGTAGGAAGGTATTGCTGGAAAGCTATACTCATAATATGCTCTTTTTACAGCAAAGCTATTCATTTGCTGAAACCCTGGGCTTCTGAGAAATTAAAAAAGAATGCTAAACAAGAAAGTCTGCAAAAATTCCAGCAACAAAGCCTCTGCTTCTTTTCTATTACCATTACCTTTATCACACTTCAGATAGCTCAGTCAGTAACTTCTGGTTTCAAGGTGACATGGAACAGGCTTTGGCAGCCCTCAGGGTATCCTAGCTGTTTTCTGCACAGCATCAGGTATGAAGGTTATAAAGGAGCAGCATGTTTTTTAAAGTAGTCTACAGTCAATCATGCGAGTGCGCGCGCGCGTGTGTGTGTGATTTAGATGGATCTCACAACCAACAGGTTTTTCTATTACTTGAAGATATGTGGGAGGAATTTCAAGTTCTTTCTATAATTCTAAATGCCCTTGAAATAAAAATCAGAATAACAAACTTCAAAATGCATTAGGACCTTGATCCTGTAGAGACAGGATAGCCGTAATATGTTGCATATGAAGTGAAACAGGAACAAGTGGGTATTGCTTTCTTTTATTTTCAGTAATAACACTTCTGCTTGAGTGCCATGTTATTCCTCGCTAACAGCAAGGGTAAAAGGCCGTGAACCTAAGCTTTTGGTGGTCTGTGAACTGTCCAGTTGAACTGTTCAACACACAAGAAGATACTTAGACATTCTCAGAATCAGGCCCCAAAAAATAACACCGGTAACTCTCTCTCAGCATTAACAATTAGCAAACCAGTTTCTGCTATGACACAGGGGCATTTACAAGCATTTACCACTTCAAGGACTCTTACATTCTGCAGAAGTGAAACCTGTAATTCATTACTTACAGATATAGGAACCATAAGCAGTTTTCGTCTTTCAATGTCTAAGAATATTCAGAATTATAAGTAACAGAGAGCAGAGCCCAAATATTTTCAATAACATTTAGGACTGTGAAAACTTTGAGACTGAATGTAAGAGTGAGAGAACGAGCACTGGTCAGGAATTTTCCTACAAGATTTCTTGTTGGAAAGAGTTGAACTACTGAAATACCAAGGAAGGTGGTTTTATCAGACATATCTATTTGAAAACTTTTTCTTTTATTTTCAAGATTGTTGAAATTACCTATTTTAATCAAGAAAACATTTCTTTTGCATACTAAGACCTTTATATCAGAAAAGCCTTATAAAAAAAAGACATCTAAATCAAGTTGCGGAAAAATGTTTTCATTGACCTGACCTGATTCTATCTTTTCACCATTACTGATTCAAGAAAATTCTCAAGGTTCCCTTAATTCATCCAGACTGGATGGTGAAAACTTTCAGATTTACAAAGTGCTCTCTAGCACAGGCTGGCGTTTGCATACTGGAACTCCTAGGATATCTTCAAATAGAGTCTCACACTGGCAGACCAACGTAATTTA
Source organism: Apteryx mantelli (assembly GCF_036417845.1). Lineage (NCBI taxonomy): Eukaryota > Metazoa > Chordata > Aves > Apterygiformes > Apterygidae > Apteryx > Apteryx mantelli. Next base: position 20,078,021 of record NC_089983.1, on the reverse strand, counting down.
ATTTAATTCCTAGAAGAACAATAACAAAACTAGGTCAGAGGAAGAATATCCTTACTCCACTTTCAGAGTGTTGTATAAGTTCATTAAACTTTAGGATGAAGTTTAAACAAATCTTATTTCGTCTTCATGCAACAGCTGGAAATGTAACATTAAATTACTCTTGTTTAAGTTTGCAAGTAGGCATTAGGAAAAATCTACTGTGAAAGCATAATTAGAGACATCTCTGTATATCTGGAGGCCTTCTGTGACTGTGTTCTGCATTTGAAAAAAGTCACATTTTTTTAATTTAAATTTCATTTTTAACTTGCGTCTGGTATTGTCCCAATGCTTGGTCCATGCAAACTAAAAAAGTACGATGAGCATACAAGAAAGATATTGACAGGGCAGATTGAATAATAAAAAGTCAGCAAAGAAGAAATTCTTTTAGATACATATGGCTGATAAAGGTTCTTTAAACAAAAAAACAAAAAAACCCATACCAGCCATTACTTTGCTCTCCTGCAGGATTATGATTTCTGGGACAGAGGAAATGAAAGACTTTTCTGCAGGCTATCTTGCTCTTATTCATTGAATATGCTTTCATACTTTAGGGATGAAGCATTATGAACTTTTGTCAGGCAAATAGTCCATACTAAAAAGATTTTGAATGAATTAAAATTCAAGTAAGGATGTATGGTTTAAAACAAACCAGCTGTCATCACCTCCAGCTACTGTCTGTTTTGAACTTCTATTTTCTATTTCCCTTAGTTTTTCCTTTAAAAACTACTTTATAATTTTCCTATCTTTTTAATTTTGCATAAAGTTGCATTGATTTGAGCCTTTAAAAGCCCAAGAAAGCAGTAAAGTCACAAGCCAAGCTCTACAAATACTGACACGTTTTTGCAGGAGTTAACTCTCTCAGTGGAGTTAAGCTGCAATCAGGTGCCTATAATGCATAAAACATACAAACACTTTATTTTTCCTTTTGTAAGAGAATGAAAATCTATGTGTGGTTGAGAGAAGCATTTAAGCTGAAGTGATATAACTTAGATATTTGGCTGCAAGTCTATGCTCCACATATATTTGAGATAACTTCTAAGGAACAAATCAAAGTATGTAGCTACTCTATAATTAGAGTATGATTATACCCCACTGCTAGTTTTAATACCTAGTCTTTCATTACACTCAGAAACCTGCAAGAACTATATAGGGAACTCTGGCGTACAGCGAGACCTGGTTTGTTCTTTGAAGTGGAAGTCATCAGCTGGAACCCAGGAATCCTGCACATTACCTTAGACTCATTTTAACAGTGAAAAGCTGTGTCTTGATTTACCTGCTTCCAAAATCAAATGATAGCAGCACATACCTGGCTAAAAAAAAAAGCAGTGTTTTTTTTGTTTGTTTGTTTTTAATTGCTTAGTCTTAGTCTATTAAGTGAAAGGCCTTTGGGGACTAAGCCACTAAAATCACTCAGGACACCCATTAATGTCAGTGGGCTTTAATCTCATGCAAAGCATTATCATGTTACATTTAGAGGCACTGAAATTTCATGATGAATCTGATTACTTCAGCTCCTTATAAACAACTTTCAGCACAAGTTTATCTCTTGGAATCTAATACAGTAGACTGTAAGAAGTGTCTATTAGCGGTGCATCAAATGTGTCACCAACCACATCTGTGACAGTATTTAGGACTGCAATATAAGCAACAAATAAGAACAGTCTAACCACTTTTTCCAACCTTACAGTTTAGGACTTTCCATAACGTTAGGGCTCTCCTCTGTTTGAAAAAGCTTCTGGGAATATAAACATGACATAAGTCAGTTCACTAGCTCTCTTTGCTAGTTTCAGATGACTCCCAGGAGAACCTCAAAGCATATTCTGCTTGGTTTACATGAACTCCAGCTTATCACAAGCTCACCTGAGCCTTTCCAAGGTCTTATATTTCTCAAAGAGCATCTCTACTTCCTATCCTTTTATGTATTTATGTCATTTCATTTTCTGAACCTCAAAACCCTTCCAGTTCACTGTCCTCCTCCAAAACCAACATTTCTCCTCTGAAACTTTTTTGTCTTTCCCTAAGAAAAGCTGTTTCTCTCCTTCACTTCAGGACCTTACATGCCTTTGAGTTACCATCAAGAGGATGCCTTAATTTTACTATTTCCCATTTGAGAACTTCTCAATAAAATTTTGCAATCACCAGTAACTCACTAGGCAAGAAACAACCCAAAATGCTTCAGCTTATTCTTAGCTTAGATAAAAGCATTAGCACACATCAATTTAGGACAACCATTTGCCATTTTTAACTATCAGTTTAGAAACAGACATTCATCTCAGCAAGGTACTAGATATGCTGGAACATGCTCTTCGTAACAATAGTGATGTCTGATGCTTGTTATGATCAAGGTGACAGAAGTTAAATCATTATCATGGTTCTTCAAAGCCTTTAAGATTTTTATGTTCAATTTCTTCAAGATGTGGCTTTACTGCTTGAGTCACTACTGCCATTACCATGCAAAATAAGACTGCGACTTCCACATGCAAATTAACTTATTTTGTTTTATCAGCCTACTGAAATCCTACTATCAGCCTACTAAAAGTTAAACAATTTGGCATGTTATACATCAATTTTACCATAGCTTTAGAACAACACTTATGTTTTACTAATGTTTTATCTCTTTCAGAATATTACGATCATCAAGAGCATCCCCAGTACTCATGTTTCTTATGCACTTGCAGAAAAAGGTTAGAAATTAAGGGCTGTATTCTTAGCTGATCCAGCGATTTACAGCTCTGAAGTCAGTAGCTGTCAGTAAATTGAATCTTCTCCAGTTTATACAAGTTGAAGATTTTGACTTTTACTCTCTCAATCAGCATCTGTTTTATATATATGTATCTATCAATCTGTTCTAAGAATGTTCCCAAAGGATTAGAAATAGCTGGCATCTATCCACAAAGCACACTAGAGGTTTGTGATAATTTCCAGAACACAGTGTCCTATTGCTAAATTTATTCACAGTAGTCAAGAAATTTAACATTGCCAGTGTCCTTCCTCATGAGCTCCTCCTTCTTCTCCACCAGTGGTCTGCGCTGTAATCCAAGCCTCATGCAGCTACTCCCAATATAATCTTCTGTGCAAATAAGGCCATATTGTCATAATATAATTAATCCTACAAGGTTAGCTGGCTCATACGTGGAATAAAATTCTTTAGTATAGTTAAAATGAATGAATTTTTCTAAAACAAAATGCACTATAGAAAATAAGGAGTGATTACTTCAGAAATTACAGATGCATACCAGTGCTGATTTAAGACATAGACAGCCCTCAAGAATCACTGTGCAATAGTGGAGCTGCACTGCATCATCCACACTGCTCATCTGCATACACACAGAGGCCTTGGCAATATATTAGCCATGAGCCAGACTCTGCATCATATGTGCAGGCTCTGTATCTCATGCTTCTGTATGTTACAGATATTGAAAGAGAGAGCAAAATATTTTCAGAGTGATAAGTTTGACAAGAAAAGATAATAACCACCTTATAGAAAACAGATGGTTTGCACTGCTCTGCTATAGATAAAGTTGTGTCAGCATTTCCATAAAAGGCCTCCCTGTTTCCAGCAGTTTTCAAGCTGGCAGACAAAATTCCTGTGTCAACTAAGAAGTTATAATCCTGGGAGTTATTTGGAAAAACTGGGGAAAAAACCATTCTTGAGCTAATATTGAAAAAGAGAGAAGGTAGGTTTTTGTAGACAAATTGCCAGAGGAAGTGATAGTATCCTAGCAGTACACTGACTTTTACCAGATGATTGTTCAGGTGGCAAGATCATATCTGATTCTGCTTCTGTTGATGTTCATGACATAACTGCCAGTGAATTCACTGATGCGGAATCAAAATGCGTATATAATCATATCCTATCTGTCTATATATGTACACATAAGCATATACAATATGTATTTTTAAGAATACTTGTAAACCAAGGATAAGACCAGTCAGAAAGTGAAAACAACACTGTTCAAACAGCTATTTGTGATAGAGCAAAAAGTTTAGGTCCTGAAAAAAAACCCTTTGTCTAATAAATGACATCACAGATTTCATTACAGCTGAAACAACCCCCAAATTAACATAAACAACATTCAGATACATTTCAGAGAACACAAGTTCAGCTTTGTCCTTGTCAAAAGCATTTAATCCTGAATACTGTTCTAAATATAGAAGTTAGGCTCAGTGTCTGCCCCTAGATACATAAGGGTATTTGTGCAAATATACCTTAGGGGGAATTTGATCTGGAATCTAAGATTATCTAAAATAATTTAACAGGTTTATACTAATCTATTGAAATAAACTGATTTTTCAAGATGTATAAATCAAGAGCAAAAATGACTCTGCTTCTCTTTCCATTCAGTTCTGTGAAGTTCAGCTCTGGATCCAACACAGAATTTCACATCACAGTTTAGGCCCCTCTGATTTAAGAGTTAGGAAAATATGTCCTCAAAATATTTTCCACTTCTGTGTCTTTACTTATGTTCAGTTTTATTTATGAACTTCATTAGAATTTGGTGTGGGCTCTTTGTACACTGATTCGATTAGCTTTGCATTGACTAGCACACTGTTCCTCTTGTGCTTTAAGCTTTTGGGTATTTGAATTTCCTGCTTTATGTGGACCACAAATAGTTTCTGGCAAGTAATTTCCTCACTGCTTAACAGGGGCTTTTTCTATTGCTGTTTTTTTTTTTTTTTTGGGGGGGGGGGTTGACTGTTGTAGATGGCACTGAAAATGACTAATAAATGAAACACTGCCGATGTGACAGGTGAAATCTGCATCAGATGCTCTGTGCTAAAATTTATCACAGTTATTCTCATATAAAACACAGGAATGTACAAAGTGCAACAAAGGATATACCTGCCCAAAGCCAGGTAATAGTGAGAAGATATTTTTATATAATTACATCAGTTAAGTGCCTGGGAAAACCCCCAGAGAGGCAGTTTTCAGAAACCTGAAGACTGTTGCTTTATTTTTGAATGAATGACTAACCAAGCTTAGCATTGAACTTGGTGGCATTTTGGCAGGGGTAAAACCTCCCATACAATTCTATACAAGAAAGTATGGATGCAAGAATCTCTGATATAAATTGTGTTTGCTTTCGGGCACAATGTAAACCTTCCCTATAGTTACACTGTAGGAGAAATGGGCAGAAGTCTACTTCCAAGATAAGATGCACCCCACTGTGCTCAGCTGATAGAAACTGCCAAATTTGCTATAATTTGATTTTAGTACAATACCAATTAATTTAGAAATCTATCAACTACTGTGGAAAATATTTTGCAGTATTTCTCTATGATTTAGTTTTATTCATACAATTAGCAAATGTACCAGGTAAAAATATGCTTTTCTTCAACATCAGGAATAAGACTGACTTTTTCTTTTGTACCCCACATATTTTCTGAAAGAAAAGTAATTTAGGTCCTAGGTGCTGCAACTCATTTGAGCAAGGTATCCACATACACAACAGGACTTACTGCTTCTGGGATCAGAGAGTTTTCTTGCGCCCTGTCATTCAGATATATCAGCTGCATTACAGGTTATGAGCGCGACCTACAACAGATATGCTCAGACAGTTCTGAAACACTTTCCCCTTCCAGTCACACTCATTTTCATTAGCAAAAAGGTATGTAAAAGGAGAGGGAGCAGGATGAGGTGAACCGTACTGCAGGATATTTAAGGACTGTTAAATATTCTGCAATAAAATTCAACTGGAGACAAGGGTGTTAGTTTTTTGACTGCTAGGAAAACCAGACGAAGCTAGCTAGATTGGATTATAGTATTGCTGTCACTTATCTACCACATAATATCATTCATTATAGTCTTCTCTTAGACTATTAACAAAAGAGAAGTCTGTTGGATAAAACTACATATATCCACATAAAAAGGAGAAAAAAACGAAAAGAAAGTTTAAATCTGACCTGCTCTTGCCAAGCTCTTCTGTAAGGCTAGACTACAAACCAGTACTTCTTTCAGTTTGCTTACTACTGTCCAATATTCATAGTCTGTTCACATACTCATATCTCTTAATATGTGATTTTATTGTTTTTGTCATGGCCATGTTCAAAAGCCAATGCCGTGTTTCTGCAACTAAGAAAAAAAACCGAATGTATGGAGCATATATTTCTTGTTACCTTCATGCAGTAAATGGTGCTAAACTATATTATGCCAAATTAGATACTATTCCTAGGCCGCTACAAAGAATAGCTTCATTTTATTAATTATCTAGCCGTACTTGGGAAGATAGTGATTCAATAAATGGGGATTTTGGGGATGCAAAATATTCTTTCAATATATTAAGAGAATAATTTAACTTATGTAGTACCAGGCCATCCACTGACCCACATAGCACTGTTCTGTGTCTTTGGCACCCTTTTGACAAACAGAAAGTTATAAATAAATGGTGTTCAGAAGCAAACCTCACTTTCAGGCATTCCATGGATGTCAACACTTGAAGAATATAAACAACCTGGTTGTTTCAGGGTCCCTTACACTCCTGATATTATGCAGAACTGTGTAGTTTACACTCAGTACTGCCTGTAATTCAAATATAACAAAAGGACATACCTCAGAGATCACTTTTTGTACCTTACAACATCTTTCCAATTAATAAGAAAGCCAGCTGCTGAGTGACATACAGCTACAGCATTAATAAAGGAGTAATAAAAAATAAGTAAGAGAAGGACCCTTATCTCATGCACTTGCAGAGTATCTGACCAAGAGAACTAGTTAAACCTTAATGTTTGGAAGTTATCTCTGTGTACGTGCAATTAGAGAGAAGAAACAAGTTACAAAATGATAGAAGGCAGGAGCAGAGGAATATTATTGGCAGTAGATTTCTTGTGCTAGAGACCTGCACATTTGTACCTTATCACAGTTTCGCAGCAGTTTCAGGACTCTTACACAGGCAGAGAAAGGTGTTTAGAACATAGCTGGTCTGTGTGCATGAAAGCAAAGAAAACCTAAAAATCAAGTCTGACCACCAGCATAGACACAGCCCCTTCCCCAGACCTGGCTAAATCTCAGTGAAGGACATCCACTGAATCTCAGTGAAATCAACTGGGATTCCTTCATCCTCTATAAAAGACATTGTGACCTTTTAAGTGCTCTGACCAATATTTTGTAATAACCAAAATATAGTCAGCCTTCAAGAAAACACTAAGCATTTCTACTACATGTGAATACTGGTATAATGAAACAATCTACAAATTCTGGGTAACAGAAATCACTATTTTGTTTTAATGCTTTTACTGAGGCACAACAGAACAGTAAAGATTGTCATAGTAGAAATGGAACCGTGGATAACAGACAGATGATAAAAATTTGTTTTGTTTTGTTTTTTTTAAAATCCCGAGGTTCCGTGACTTCCAACAACGTGCAGATGAACAAGACCCCACTGACATTATCAGGAAGCATAAATGACAGCCAAATATCCACATGAATCTCACTTGTGACCAGAGTTCATTTTCTAATTAGACAAATGAGGAAATATGGTTTGGTCAAACACATTACTGGGCTCAAGGGTAAAGTGGTGAAAATGAATGAAATGTGACATACAGAAGGCCAGAGACTAGCTGGTCTAACAGTTCTTTTCACCTTAGTCATATATACACACACACACACACACACTTGGATATCATGATATTCTTTTTATTAGATTTTATTTCATACTACAGAATTTTATAGGGACTTGCATCACTGCTATGGAATTTGAGTTATTCACTTAAAATGCTTTAGAAGAGTTATTCTTTAAATACTACAGAAAACTCCTAGGATGAAATTTAGCCCTTGTAGATGAACAATATATTGGTTTATTCACAGCGGTGAATTCTCTCTAAGACTGGCTGTTTAGGTTTAAAAGAGGTAAACACACAAGGACTCTTCCAACTGTTTGCGAGGAGATAGATTCCATTCAGTGTGTATGCCCTATATATTTATTGTCCTTTATAAAACAGGCCAAGATTTCCATGTTTGTCCTCTGATTTCACACTTGTTTCATCCTGGACTCAATGAATATAGCACGATCTTTGATATTAAGCAGTCATTCAAAGAGCAAGGGACTCACCCTTAAGATATCTATGTTACAATGTTACCTTTCAGTGGGAACTTTCCAGTCTACACCAAGGGGGAAATTAGTTTAATCCAGCTCCAGAGATTCCACCTCAGGTAATAACAGAAAAAAAATAACTTCATTAAATCACAATATATTATGAGAACACATCATCCAAGACTTGAAATCCAGGTAAGGTTTGGGGACATTACAGACTGCTATATGATTGAAGAAGAGCCATCAATTGTACTACTATGCATTTTGAAAAATTTTGATTTCTATGAATTTCTTAACATGAAGGGCACTATGGGAGACCTAACTTGAATCTAACGTTAAGATGGCTAGCAAAGCAGTCCTAAACTAAATATTTGCATTCCCTAATTAGTCAATGGAGAGTGGTAGATAAGGGTCTTTAAAAGCTTGCAGATGCAGGCTCTGCCTGTCTAGGCAGATGGCGTTTCTTTACGGGTATCTTTAAACACACCTTCACTACACGTCAGGAGTCCCTGAGCCAGAGGGCAGTTCAAGTGTGGGCCCTGTGAGAGGACCAGAACAGCACAGCTCATTCCTGGGTGAACCCGCTCTGGCCACCAGGAGCTGTTGCAGCCAGAAATCACTCTGGGACCTGGCTGGTTGCCTGCACCAGTGGAGCAGTTTGAAGAGTCAACTCACTAAGCTTGGTAAAGCAGCTAGTATTTAATGCCCAAATTAGACAGGCCGATTACATATATTTTTCCTGCTACAGATGCTTACTGCCACGTCAGTATGTAAAAGCTTCCTTATACATGAACCAGTTATTTTCAAGTAAAGCTGCACTTATTAGACTATAAGTCACCATATGCTTTCCAGGATATTTCTTCTCAAAAGAGTTAGTTAATCGAAACTCTGAATATCACAGAAATCTACTTAAAAAAAAACAAAAATCAAGAACTAACAAGAACTATTGCTAAGACCCATTAAAAACTTCAGATCTCATGAAGCAGTCTACAAAAAATTGACAGGAATAAGATACAGAAGACAAATATGACTCTTTCAATATAAAACAAAACCATATATTGTCCTCTAAGTTGCTCTACCATTGCTCAGCTGAAAAATTCACAGACAAGTCCACATTTCTAAACCAAACCCTATAATCTGGCTTAATTGTTCCCTTAATGATTCTCTCACACTTCAGGAAGATCTGTTTTCAAAGCTTTAAAAGCAAAAACAAAACTGAAAGCCTCTAATCAAGCATTTCTGAGAAATAACCAAGCTTACTTTAAAAAAAGCATAATTGTTTGTTATAAAGTAAGACTAGTTCAGTTTATCGTATGATTAGACTTTTGTTCAATTATTACAGATGTGTTTTGGCTCCAGAATCTCCCCTGCTTCAAAAGTCACTGTAGAGCTATTTTTTCATTCTTCCTTCAGTGAATGACTGTTAAAACTCTAATCAATACCTCCAATAAGCACTTTTGCATGACTTTCCATCCTTGCAGAAAGCCTTGCCAATCTCAAGAAACAAAAGAGCTTTTGTGTCACGTTTCATATCTATTTTTATATCATAGGAGCTCATTTTTCTAGGATATAAGTGGCAGCTTCCTGCCACATCTACCCTATCACATTGCAGCTTCTCATAGTGAACTCTTCAAAACACCAGAGTAGAAATTACAGTTTATTTTAACAAAGATCAAAGCTCTCAACCTATGAAAACTATTGATCTAACTTTTGTAATCTGAAGTTCTAGTACTCAGTGCATTTTCTTCAACATGAAGCTGTTCACATCAACATACATGAATATAGGCGTCTACAGATCATTACTGCTGCTCAGTCTTGCATTTTCTACATTCATGGTAATGGGCCCTCATACCTTCTTCAAGCGTTAAGTGTTTGAGCCGTATTGGAAAAAAATTTGAGAACTACTTATAATGGCATATGGTCAGGAGCTGCTGGTTAAGAAACAGAACTATTAACACTTTTATCCTCCATTTTACTTGCCCTGCCGATAGGTTTAGATTGCTTCAGTTGCCTCCTCACTAGGTATAATAAATACATCTAGTAAAATTCTCTCCAGTTACCAAAAGATTTGGAGAGAGTTAAGCTTAAGAATAGACTATACTAAGCAACACTCATCCATTTTGTATGAAAGAGGTTGAAAAACTCTGAAAAATTGATTTCTAAATGAAAAAAAAATCATGTCCAAAAAAAACCTGCGTAAAATTTGTAACAAAACTGTGGAAAAACTCAGGATTTGCTTCTTTTTGAGGTTTATACATCAGGGCACAAATTGTGTTTGCTTGCAAAATTACCCTCATCCTTTTCACCATCTTGCACATCCTTTTGTCTGATGGAATAGAATATGATGGAGATTTTCCATGCGGAAGGATTTTAGGATGTTGTTCAAAACAATGACTTGCAAGCTTTCCTCTTCCACAAATGGAAAAAATGCACAGAAATATTACAGACCAGATGAAGATTAAAGGACCTGAGGAAAAGTAGGTGTCATAGCTACTTCTCATTGCTTCTCCTACTTCAGATCACCCTACTTGTTTGGCTCTGATTCCAGACTAGCACCAAAAGTGATTGCACAACTGCTTGGAAACAAATACATAAACTAGCTTTTATAAGAAGCTTTCTTAAAAGATAAGGGAACATAGTGAAAAGTTGATCACAAACTTCCAGTGCTTAATAATTTATTTACAGTTTGTCCTATTGTTTCCCAGCATTCTTGCCTGTCATGTAATGTCATCCACCCTTCAGGAGTGACCAGAGTTCTGGGGTTGCATCACACCAACACAGATTCCTAGTCAAAAGAAACTTTGGATTGAACAAAAATTAGACTCCATAAACCCTTAACCTGATCCATAAGCAACTTTTATGTTAGGGAACCATTCCTCAAAATAACTCAGGAACTAGGTTCAGAAAGGAAGTTGCGTCCATCAACTTTTTTGTACCGCAAACAGGTGATCAGTTCTTAAAATTTATAGGTGTTCCTCAGAAATTTCCACCGACTACAGCACATAGTGTATTTTTGAAGGGTTTATTTCAATTTATTTGCAATCTTTACATGTCTTTTGGAAAGTATAGCAAATACATGCTGAGATGTCTAGAAACAACAAACCAAATCATCACTTGCCAGAACAACTTCAACGTGTTCACAGGCATAGCAAAAATTGAAACAATTCTGCAGACAGGTATCTTTCAGGCTTTTTTATTTACAACTTACTAGCAGCACTGTCTTTTAAGTGTTACCTCTTATATGGTAAGCAGAAATACCTCCTGCTGCTATTTACTGTCTTCTGGCACTGGCTGCTAATCACAGCCAGACCACAAGTTCTGTGATTTCACTTCCAGTCCTCAGGTCAGCCCCATGGGGAAGCTGACAAGCCCACCTCAGGCAACTGGAGACTGCAACCTCTAGCACTTCCTCTCCCTTATTGAAGGGCTCTGAAATTCTATGCAGCTGTGCAAGTCACACACTTATACTTAACAAGCACATTGTTCAAGGCATACTATCAGTTAGGGAGTTTTATTTTTCTCCTCTTTCTACTGCTTTTTAAAGACATTTTAATATTTTAGATATCTATCTTAAATGGCAAACAGCATAAAGTAATGCAAATTTTATTTTTTCTCTTCTTATTTTAAACTAAACTAAGTCAGTCTCCTCTCACAATTGTGAAGAAAATTCTGAAAATACCAATCTGAGCATTAATACCTTTTACAGTCAGACCTGCTGCACATACTTTGTCTCATCAGGAACAATAAAAAAAATCATTTTCCATTTTAGAAGAATCTTAAATTTGCTATGAAAACAAAAGATTTTGAAAGTCTTGAGAAAACGCCTGAATTTTTAAAGAACCTTGCCAAAACAGAAATAATATATGGCTGCGCATGGTAAGATTATCTTTCAGTTTATACCAGATGTCATGAAAGAGCATGCTATTCCTTTGTTCATCACTTACGAAAAAGCCACACTAGCATCTGCATTTATTATTTAATGGGCAAACAGATAGATATGAAATATTCATGAAATCCAGTTAGATAGCTCAACCAGACAAAGACAAGCATGTGCATCTGTAATACTGGCACCTTAAACAATATATATTTTGGTTTATGCCATGCTCCAGGAATCAGGTGTCCTAATCTTCCAGACCAGGATCCTGACCAGAGCACATCCAGCTCTCTTCTAAGCCATGCTCCAACATTTCTTTCTGATGAAAACCAAAGCACAGAAGAGAAATGGGGAATGAAGGACTGTGGGCATCTCACTCCAAATGAAGCTGGCATGTAGTTAGAATATGTACCTTGACCCCTTGGTTAAAAGGGAAAACAGACATGTCATTAATAGATTTAAATTGCTCTACAATGCTCTGCACTCCCCAAATTTTTAAGGGTCCACATATTAAGAAGGCTGAAAACCATTATTCCAGAGATCAGCTGTCTGAGGCAAACCTGTCTTATTTTCCTTTCCTGTAGTCATTTCACCCCTGCAGTAACCACATATTTTGTATCCTCCCCAATATCAATAAGAACTAGATATATATAATGAGAGGAGATCCAGAAGGTAAGGGTCCTTCCAGTGATAGTTACTAACCCAAGCATGGAGGAAAAATCTACGTTTCATGTGTCTTTATAATTGATTACATCCCACCTTAGTACTGAAGAACAAGAGCACATTTTCCAATATTTTAATACATATGGGAATCTGAGACATAGCCAAGAAGGCTATTTCATATGGAAATAGCTTCAGCCTTCCAGAGTTCAGAAAACTATTCCATTTCTTTATAAATGTCTCTCTAATCCCAAAGCAGAATAAATCCAAAAAATGTGGAATAAAAATCAGTCTGAAGGCCCAACTTAGCACAAAGCCTGATGAGATCAGCTTTCAAACCTCAGGCAGAGTTTATTTTCCTTCCCCTTTACACTCAACAAATCATTGCTTCTGCATTTTCTTTCTTTCTATTTCATGTTATTACTCTGCTTTTCAAATGGACCAGATCTTTCCGAAGAGCATTTTGCTGTACAAACAATTCTTTCTAGCGGAGAGGAAACAGCACAACCAAAAATCATAGCAGTTCCCTCCTCTTCTTGTTTCAGCTTATAACAATTAAAAATATTATATTTGGAACTAGAAACAAACAGTTTATAATTTACACCTTGTTTGCACTAACTCACAAAGCAATATATTTGTAAAAGTTATAAAAAGCAGATGAATTCACACAGTGTAAATATTACTGTGTCCTTACGCTCTTTTAGAGAATATTACTAAGATTTTACTGTGAAGACACATGAACAAACAGTAACAGAGTGCCTAAGAACCCCAGCACTACGACCTACAGCATGCAGACCATCACCTGGGTAAATTATCAGTCTTTTGGGGCAAATCAGTATTAATCTCCTATTCACATACGGGCTTAGTTTATACAGAGAGTATGGTCTGTTTTGCAAAATATTCTCAGAAATCACCATTCCAACGCTGCCTGTTCTATCCCTTCCTATTTACAGTAGAAGTACAAGAAAAGGTTATCTCATATTCTGCATCTCTATATAGTCTACTACATTTCCAAGCCCTGATGGCAGTTCTCAGAAATTACTACATTACCAAAAAGGAAAAGGCAGGCAAATTGTTTTAGCTATTATGGTCTGAGGGCATAAGCAAGAAATGGCTTGTAGGCAAAGATCTTTTATCTGATCTATGAGTATAGTCAGAAAGAGCAGACAAGCTGAAGCCTTAAATAGAAGCAGCATACCTTTTTCATACCTTGTTTCAGAGAAGGTTTCATACCAATTATTACCTATACCAGTTATTTAAAGCTCTTGAGCAATATTTCTTAGCTGCCATTTACCTGTGAAACCAGTCAATACCACATTTTCTTAAAGAAATAGTCTAACTGAATAGATTTTGAAATTTCTAAGTGCAATGGTGCAAAAACCTATTTAGAAAATGTATTACACCATTTTTTATTCAGTTTTAGTCTGACTGGCTGGGACTCTCAAGGAATATCAGGTATACATACTAGATGCTCTGTGTAATATCGATAGGACATCATCACAGTTCTCACAGATCTTTATGTTTAAATAACAGCTTACAGTGCACTAAACCCTTCTTGTTTTGAGTAAACATGTATCTTGTTCAATTCAAAACATCCAATAAAGTGCGTATACCCATCCAATATTGTGTGCATAATAATAATGAAGAGAAAAAATGCTCTTCAGTATAATAATAATATAATACAAAAGTTTTAAAAGCAGTATATAAAATCCAGTTGCACTTTGAACTAAAGTTTAATTTATATGGAGTTAATGAATGACTATATATTGACTAGTCTAACATTGCTGCTTTTCTCATGACCTAGGAAATTATCTATTTCTCATACTCCTCATGAGTAAAATACATTTATATCTGTAATCATAAAACTTCTTTCAAAGAATATTATTAAGCATCATTATTTTTCCATTATTAAATGGAAAATTAATATAAAGCATAACATGTCCTACTGCTATCTCAGATAGGATCCAAATATATCTGCATCTTTCAGTACCTTCACCAAGAATTAATGAGTAGAGAATGGATTACCCTATATATTCTCATGATTTCATGGTGAGTCTGAAGATATATGATATTTTTCTTAAAAGTATAGATTATGAATCGTATTATTTGTGAGGATTTAAGCCGTCATTAAAAAGAAGATACTTTTAATTCCCATGCTTGCAGAGGAAAGCTTTAAAATTTGAACTCCAAGTGTTAACAAAAATAAAAATAAAACCTAAAAACGTAAACAAACCCAGAAGGCAAATAAAAAACTAAGCTCGTGATTTTTTTAGTATAACTCATGATTTTGGAAGATTTTGGATTGGCAATACTGATATATCTCTGTTCCAGTAACTCCTTTATAAGTCTGTATAGACTGCATACCCTTTCTTATCAAATATCAGCAGCTTCTTCCATCTCTTGAATTTCAGTCCCATTCATCCCCTAAAATATTCCTTCATCATCCTCTAGAAATTCTTGATTGTCCTTTCAAAAAGAAAAGGATCGCCTCAAGCCCTGCCACTCTCTCCCTCTCTAACTAGACTACTAAGATTCAAACTAATCCTACCCTGTTCATGTTTTTTACCTAGTATGTTATAATTGCAGTTGGGGAGGCAATGAATATAAATTAAGACACAATTCTTACCACAAAACTCACAAATCTGGTTCATTTGATAGAAAAAGCTCTCTCTCTTTTTTTTTTTCAGTGGAAAAACTAACATTAGTTAACTCACTGTAAAATCCCAATGGATCAATCATCAGTGAGGTATATGGATCTCAAACACCTACCTTACATTAACATCCAGGAGGCTTTGTCTCCACTAGCATGTTACACAAAACACCTATTAATTATCTAGTGGTGAAAACACATCTCCTTGGCACTGAGGACAAAACCATCATTTTGTTCACTTTGGCACAAAAAGAAAATCAGTTTCCAAAATGATTTAATCTCATATTACTGAACCATTTTATAGGCTCATTTAGAATATGCAAACTATCATTTGATGGTTGACAATTTGAAAACACATTTGTGGTGTTAGTTTATTATTTAATTGTAAAACAGTTTAAAACTTCCTATATTGATCCACTGCCAACCACTAAAACATTACAGTTTTAAGCAATTGAAACTAATAGGCAAATGACACCTATAAAAATAGCCTCAATACACTTATACACAGGTTTATTCATGAATTTGCTGTTGTAGAACTTCATTTTACGCCAAAGACTAAATCAGAGATGAATATCAATCTAAAAATCAAGAAATTAAGGAAAGATAAAAGTGCAGTTGTAGACAAGCATACTCTTCTATCATAATTTCAATGGTGTCCCCCCAAATCTTAAGTCTACAAAAAGGTCAGCTCAATTGTAAAACTTTTAGGCTACACTTTACAGAAATGTCCTGCAAATTTCAAAATACTCTGCCAAGGAGTTCCTGAATTATATGCTGTTCTTTTCTAGAGGTGTGTCCTCAACTGTGTATTTCCTAGGTTTCTAACATTTGGGAAGATTCTTCTAATTTATCTTCTAGAACTGAAAAAAAATAGGACTTTCTTGGGCCTGATCCCAGCACTGTGCTTGCACTGGCATCATACAAATATTTTTGCTCTATTGATAAAATCATACAGTTGGAAAAGAATTCAAGGGATCTTCCCATCCCTCCGTTATTCCTGAAAGGTGCTCTTCTGGCCGGTCCTTAGACACCATCCATGACAGAATCTCCCCAGATATCCTCCCCAGGTTAACCTATTGCGCAGTGCATCAGTATCTTCCCTATGTGAAAGGATTTTTATCGTATCTACCTTGAATTTTCCTTGCTTCATTTTAAGCACTTTTACAGCTTTTAAGGCAGCAGTCACTGGATCACACCTTCCAACAAGATCTGAGCTGTGCTGAGAGTATGAAACCTACATCTGAAAAAGGCAAAATTTGGTCATCCTGTCTCAGCTGATCCAGTCTCCCTCCATAATTCACAGGGGAGGAGAAGCCAGATCACCAAGACTCCACTGATCTCCCATTGAGTTTTACTCACTAAAGGCATGATAAATTTGCAGTAATGCCATTGTATTTGTGAGTTTAGTGGGTACAGGATGACTCTTGACTTCTCTGGGAGGCCAGGTCTCACCTCCTTGAGTGACAGAGTTTGTTTGTCCCAGAAATTAGTAGGTACCACCATAGAGTAGCCATTCCCCTGCAGTGTGCCATCACTCAGCAGTAGCATCTTGCTGTAACTCCTGGGCCTGGCTGGACTACTTGAAAAGTCTGCAGGACTTTAGTGGAAATGATGGCTGTCACAAACTTCCTACAAGCATTCCTAAGAGAGTACCCAGTAAATCTTAAATGCCCTCTAAACCTTAAAAAGAAAAACAATAAAAAACAAATAGAAGTATGGCATCCTATTATACCTCCCTACTCCAGCCATGACAGGTATAGCAAAATCCACACAGGCAGGGTGCTGTACCATTTTCAGCATGCTGGAGAATACCAGTTAATCAAGTCTGCATATGTAAACAAGGCCTTGCAGAAATTTTTTTAGGATGGGCTTGTATATTTTCCCCCCGTAAAGTTGTACACACACCCATTTGTGCATGCTGACTCACTTGTCCACACAAACAGGACCAAATTTGTATAAACTCATGGAGCTGAGGAAAGGTCTCAGTTATATGCCCAAATACAGGTTTCACACACACAAGTGAGTGCTCAGTGCAACAACTGCCAGTTCATATAAGCTGCTCATCTTCCCTGCATATTAATACACGTAAACAGAAAACATCTCCTCCGTTTTGGCTGGATTTAATCTACTATTTCTAAGAGTTTACAGTCTTCTACAGATAAAACATGGACTTAATAATGGACATCTTTTGGCAACAAGTTTCCTATCCAGATCATGCTTTAGATTCGTAAAAGCTAACGTTGCATAAAAGTAAATGAGATCTTCATCAGCAACACAGCATTAACTGTATTTCAGTTCCATGACATCAGCCAAATCTACTGTTATCAACATCAGATTGTTCCTTCTTTATGTTTAGTTCTAGCTTTCCAATTCAAAATGTTCTCTTATTGGTAATCCAGCTTTAATTAATTGCATATGTATTTCCACAGTTACCAAGAAAAGACTAACAACATCAGCATTATATGTATCAGCAGCATGTAAACATTTTCCAAAACCTGTCTTTGCTCTGTCATCTTCCTCCCACGAAACATCTACATATGCACGCACATAAAAGCACCCCACAGCTAATAAATTCATATCCACTCAGCTTTAAGAGTACTCAGTATTCCTCATATTCATTGATGCAAAAACATCAAAGTGGACACTCCTTTTTTGTGTTAGCAAGCCATTTGAACTCATTTTACTTTCATAGATTGTAGAACATAACTCAATCATAAACAAAATGGAGTTCAAGTATTGTTGAAAAATTCATTCTAGGTCATGAGAACAGAAACATCTCAGTGATAAGGATTATGTCCTGGTCTGTAGCTGGTCACATGTTTACTGGCAGGCCTGCACTAGCCACAGCCAATTTTCCCCAAATTAAAAGCCTGATGTCTCAGATTGGGCCCAGCTATTTATATAAGAGAAGTCTACTTATTGGTTATACTTTCTACTTAATAGACCCCCTGGTACAGCCGGACTAAGGATTCCCGAGTCCTAGTTCCTGCTCCCTCTTCCTCGTTCCTATCTCAGCTTCTTGCTCTCCTGCTCTAGATGTCTGCTTGTGAGTCGGCCTCCGCCAAGTCTTGACATTGGCTGGCCATGACCACGTACGTGCCTCCTAGGCCCTTTGGACTGATACATTCTTGCTTCAATAACTGACCTTCACTAACAGAAACCACGGTACCTAACTCTGGCCTGCATTTCTAA
Organism: Apteryx mantelli; assembly: GCF_036417845.1. NCBI lineage: Eukaryota > Metazoa > Chordata > Aves > Apterygiformes > Apterygidae > Apteryx > Apteryx mantelli. The sequence continues at coordinate 20,059,576 of NC_089983.1, read as the reverse complement.
TGATAAATTATACAACCTTCCACATGTCTCTGAATATTGATTTAGTCCATGCAAGTATTAATGTGTCTGTTGTTTTTATTCTGTAGCTGAACCATTGTTATTAGTTTCTAATTTTCTAACTAACTGTTTCTAAACCCAAAATTTCAGGTGAAACACATGCTTCAGTCAAGAAATTTCTTGGCATTATAGGATTTGAAATATTGCACTAATTTCATTAGTAACTTAAGTGAGTCTGTAAATTGCCCTTCAAAAACGAATTAGAGGGCTGCACATGACAAAAACATAGCCTGAATATTACTGCAAGTGCAAGACAGCCACAAAAACAGTTATGAATAGTGCAGAATAGGAAATTACAATGGGCATGCATTTATCAAAAAATTGGTCTTGATTCAGTTGCCTAAATAAAGGCGGTCTTTAGATGCCATAGGGTATCCAAGACCTCTACATAAGACTGGCAGATACAACACAGGATATATGGGAGACCGATGTTCTTCTGGACCAGCAGCTGAAGGCTAGGCAGAATATACTAAGGCTTCTCAAATGGCACTAGATGCCTTTATTTAGGCAACTGTTATGTCCCAGATCCAGCATAACCCTTAAGTTAAGTATATACTTGAATATTTTGCTGGATGGAGTAAAAATAAGTAACTTGTGCTTACTAGGCAACCCCATTCAGAGCTCCTATGAGTTAGTCACTGGGAGTTATCCCTCCATGCAGGAACTTATGCCAGCATACATATTCCCAGCATGTCTAAAGTGCATAAAGACTTCATTTTATTTTACATACTTGTATTATTTATTTGCCCCAGTTTGACAGCTTATATTTGTTTTCTGCATCCACAAAATAATAAGCTGGTGACAATGAGACTTATTTGCCATTTATTATAAATCTATTGAATGGTTATAAAAGTCAAAAGAATTAAAATCAGGTAAAACCAATATAAGTGGATAACCATATTCTGTTTGCATAACCACTTTGACTGAGGTAAGAGAAACTGGAATTTACTTGAGGCTGTATTTAATTGACCCTGAATTTATTTGAGATATTTAGTGTTCTGTCTTGACTTACAGTAAATGTCTTTTCCAAAGGAGTGCAAATGCATGTCTAAATCAAACAAGGTGTCACGTGGTATCATTAACAGGTTCTGTCATGCTCTTGTATTCAGGATCACTGTTGGCACTAACTTGCAAACTACACATTACTTCTGAATAACCTACACATAGCATTTTTTTTTTTTTTAATAACCATAGGATAACTTGTGTTTTGGTTTGACTCAACTCTAGTTTCAGCTTGCACATGCCTGGCTTTGCAAAAAACCTGATGTCTGAATTCAAATAATTCAAATTAGGTATTCTTCTAGTAGCAAAACTATTCAGAGCCTTGAGTCACGCTTTGTCTTCTTTTACTCTATTACAAACATGAAAATAATTTACCAGGTGTTTAGTTTACATAAACAGTGTAAACCGTTTGCTAAAAACCTAATAAATTTGGAAATATTTTGCAGATATGTAGTGCCTTCAGGAGAAAGGGCTGAGGTTGCTAGCTGTTTCTAAGACACTTAAAACCTCTGATGAAGCATCACACATAATAGAATCAGCAACAAAATTTTATAACACCCTACCTAAAAAATACTAATGCTAATAATACTCAGATAATTCTTTTGAATTATCTTTTTTTTGCTATGGATTATTTTCTGTTCATTGAGTGACCTCAGAGAAGATGGATCGTGTACTAAATTTTCTATGCAATTTCTCCTAATGAGATTAGGATGCTTACCTTTGCTTTATATAAATTATAGTTATACATACATTATGTATAGATGCTAAAGTATTTCAAATGTGTAAATATAGTCTGACCAGGCTATGTTTTTAGGGTTATGATTAATATTCTGCAAGAAAGTTATTTGTGAAATTTGTAATTTAAGGAGATCTTTTTCCATTGTACTATGAAACAGTAATATTTTAAGATGGCATTACCTTTAGGGAAAATATTTTGAAGACATAATTAATTCCATCAAGGGATGTTAAGTGCTTTGAAGATTTTTAAAAAAACACAGGTTATATAATATTATTTTGTTCCTATTTTACAGTTGAGAAATGTGGAATATTTGAAAGTTGTCCCTTGTTTCTGGTGGCTCAGCTGGAAAGATTTCTTTTATTGTTGTTTTTTTAATGAAATGATGTACAACTACCACTCAACCTGAAGTAAAAAGAACATACAAATTGTTTCTCTCATATTCAGGCCCCAAATCTCTCAAGACAGAACACTGAAATCTTTACCCTTTTGAAATACTAGGCCTGCTCATCTTGCGATTTGAGCTTCTTTGAGGATAACTACTCAGCAAGCACATTCCCTCCCCCCCCCCTTTTTTTTTAGACACTTAAACATCCAGGTAGAGGTCACTTTTCAGAAACTTGACCTTAGTCTGCACTAAGTTAACAAAGATAAAATCCTCTCTAAATCTTTTTGGCTTCTCTAGCCAGATTCTGTTTAACACTTACATTTTGTAAATTAATACCTTTATAAAATTGGAGAGCATTTTTCATTATCAGTCTGAAATCTATTGTTTTGCTCAATTTCCTAACTTCATGATAGCAAAACTGTTTTTGGTGTTAATGATTATTTCAACATTTCTTGCCTAATCCCATGTTGTGAGAAGACACTCAGTTCTGCTCCATGTAAACAAATTTGTTCCCAAAATTTGCCACAGGCAATCTTGTATTTCATCAGTCTTCCTGTCTATGCCTTAAAAACCCTTATGAGAGAAGAAAAGCAAAAGGAAATGAGCACGTGCTTCTATTTTCTCATCTATCAACATCAGTGTTAACTTTATATTAACACTGCTACATGTAGTAGTTTTTACTTTTCCAAAATTCATTAGCATATTCATCCTAATGTGGATTCTCAATTTATTTACATTGCATAAACTGACTGGGAAAAGTGTGTGTTTTTGCAAACAGCATGTTTGCCAGTTGTTAGTGCTTCTCATCCTCCAGAAAGGGCATTGAGTAACCTAGAGAACTGTTTTTTTCAAACAATTTGAATTTTTATTCTTAAATTATACTCTCTACTTTGAATGCTGACGTTATTCACACCTCTATACACATATCAGGTATCATTTGGGAACAACTGTGGCACTGTAGGACAACAGCTATGGTTGAACACATATGGCAACAGTTAAGGGACAATCTCTTCCTATTTTTTCCCTTCTTGCTCTGTAATGCAGTCCTTCTTATTCGTACACAGGGTTGACTTTCCACTGATTTCAAAGTGAAATGTGTCTAAATGAAATAGCAAGCTGAACAGAGTCCACTTCTATGTCTCAGGAAAGCCTTCCCTACTCCATTGAAGAGGCAGGAAGCAAAGCAAAGGCACTGCAAATCTTACTAGAGGACCAAGCTTACTTTTTTAGGTTTCATAAAATTTGTAACTACAGAATCTGGCCATTTTATAATCTCCCATTTTAGTTCCAATTTAGGTCTCATAAATCTTGTGTCATATCACTGTTACTTAATAATTTATCTAATATATAAATAAGAAAATAATTTTTAAAATAGATTAATTGCCTATTAAAAAAATATTTACACTGCAGTGATAAACAACAGCAAGTTAGATTTTCTGAGTAAATTTTACCACCCACTTTTTAAAGTGTTTTAGAGATTTTTAAGTGAGATGTCTATCTATTAACTACAAATACAACTACATCACCAATAACATTAACATCATCAGTACTTTAAGAACTCAACACCAGCCACTTACCCTTTCACCCTCTAGAAAAAAAATCCACCAATTCTTATCCAAAATACTCCACATATATCTTTTTATTCCAGTGTTGTTAGAAAGAAAACAATACATGCTCTTTCCAGCCAAAAGTCTTTGTGACACACTGCATGTCATAGTTTGTCACGCTCAACAAATTAAAGCCTGAGATTGCCAGAAGACAGCTGCTAAGCAAATGCACTAGTTATTCTGATTTCTTCTCATGCCATTAGGTCCAAATAAAGATGCTAGGTACAAGTGTCTTGTACTTTGCCTTTCCTGAAAGTGGTTCTTCTATGGGGATACTTCATCCTCTGCCATGTTTGTTTCAGTTAACAAATAGCTTCTGACTGTCTCAAAGCTGCTTAGTTTTAGTCTTGGCTGAAACCACTGTTTTCATACTTGCACACATATATTCTGAACCTGGTTTTGTGTCTTAATATGCAAACTTTATGAACAGATTTTACTCTTAAATAATACATAGTAAGTTTTGTTTCTTTCTTCTACTCTATAAACCTTTGTCTGATCATCATTAGCCTCCCCCCACCAATAACCATAAGAAAAATGTGAATTCTCAATATTCAAGTTTTGTCAGCATAATCATGAAAAGTGAATCAACTGCTGCAAATACAGTTATTTACACTGCCTTGATCATAACCAGAAATGATCACTTATGATGGGAAAGCACTTTTATTTAGTTTTATTTTTGAAATTAAACATTTATCTTGACGGTCTGGCAATACAAGCCAGAACCTGTGGTCTTTTTACTAGTCATGAACAGGCCTAAATTCAGAAATGTTTGCAAATGGAGAGCTACGCTCTCTACATTCATTTTTAGAATTCTCCATTCTAAATTCTCAAAATTCTAGCACCTGAGTTCAAGGATGTCCTTCCAATTAGCACTAACAATAAATAAGTAGATAAACAAAAGCAACCACCCTCTTTCCCAACTTTTTACTTTGAATTCATTAAAAAGGATGCAGGAAGTGAAAGTCAACTTTTTTTTTTTTTTTTTTTTTTAAAGAAAATTGCCACTACATCCATGATAGAGAAATACTATCTTATTTAACACATTGGTGTAACTTCTTATCTCCTCAGTTAACTGATAGTGTGATAATATCTGGTTCCCTGGAAAAGAAAAAGCAGGGGCATAATATACAAAAAGGCAACAAAATACTGAACTTGGACGAAGTAATTCCATCTTTAGATTACTCATTTAACTTCTTCAGGATTGACATTTTTTAGAATGAATGTTGTACATCTTTCCTATCTCATGCAATTTTAAATGTAAATCATCATTCACATTTCACCTTAAAAATAATACATGCTACAAAATAAACCTTAATTACAATTAAGAAACATAGTCCATATTGATATCATTGAAACTGATGTGATACCAAGATATTAAGTATTATCAAATAGATGTCTTCCCAGCTTCAACATATCAGCCGTATGAGACTCTGCTTTAATCCATAATTATAAAAATAAACATCATAGATTAACACTGTTTCCTGCCTCTCCATACTGCCTACAAATTATTTGGATTACACTTATTTCCAAATCTAATGCAACCATACGAAATGCTTGTCCGAACTGAATTTTAGAAAGCTTATTTCAGTGTCCTACTTCTATCTTGCCAAACTACTCTAGCAACTACTCAATGCAGACTAAATACTACTGTTAAACTTGTCAATTGGGGAAAAAGAGAATGCTAAATGCACAATAAGATCTTGAAGTTTAGATGGACAATAAAATGAAATATATTCTAACAGTCTAAATCATGTACATTCATGAAGTAACTGAAGAGGGTTACTTAGAGACAAAATCATATCTCATCTCACTATGACAATCCGTTAACTGCAAAAGTAGGTCAGGCCATTAATAAACTGTATACATTTGTTTGGGTATTTTTTGTTTTGGAACACAAGATACATTATTAACTAATAACTAATACTAAACAACATTACTTAGCTTTGAGTAAACATTAAATCCCACAGAAAGTGAAAGTACTAAAACAAAATAAAAAACAATAAGCTTTTTTAGAAATGTGTGCTGATTATACAGCAAGGCTGAAGGAAGGGTATACTTCTGGGGGTTTTTTTGTTTTGTTTTGTTTTCTTTCCATTTCAGTGCTGGCCTATAATACTGCAAGGCAAAGAAAGAGTAGAACAGCAAATGCCTCCTCCCAACATGGGACTTACTTAACTCTTCCCTTGCTCCAGTTTCACTTGTGAATTCCTTGGCCCTGTGTCCCTTTTCTCCCATCTACATTAATTTTCAAATCAAGTCAACAGCACTGGAAACATCCATGCTAGTGCTCTAGTAAGGACGCTAATCTGCCTGGCTTTATGGGACAGCAGTTACAGAGTTTGTGGCAGGGTGGGTGGGTGCTTTTTTTATTGCTTTGAGAAATACTTTGACACGGAAATCGGTTAAGAATTTTCCCAGTGGTAAAAAGCCTGATGCCTAAATGCATTTTTGCTAGTAAATAAAGCTTGTTGAAATGACAAATTTTGTTTTTCAAAACAAATGAAGTTATTTTTATACCATCTTCTGCTTCTTGTTTGGAAATATAGCAATTTGACCACAACACAAAGAATTCTTTAAGCATAAATTATTCCTAAATGTTCCAATAAAAGCTAGGAAAGAAAAGAAATATCAACATCTCACTATTCCAACATTCACAAGTGTCCTGCATTTTTTTTTGAATTATACACCCTAATACTAATTCATCAACATAATAAGCCTTTCTTACTTTTGTCCCACATATGCATACACAAATTCCTTCATACATTCTTCACAGTTTCAGTGTTTCACCCACCCTATTCTGTTCAAACTCAGTATTTTTAAACCAACTACATACTGAAATTAAAAGGGTTTGGACAACATTTAAAGCAAATCTTCATTTTCTAAACAAGGATTACCCTTTAATTCTTTTCATGAATAAGCTTTAAAAGACAGAGGGAAATAGAATTAAAGAGGACAAAAAGACTGACAAAGTGCAGGAAAGAACTGTGTGGTTTTTTGCAGACATAGATCACTTGCTTAATTTTACCCATTTTACTAGAACATCAACTTGATGGCATCCCAATGCTTTATGTAAATAATAAAACCTTTAAAAATATTTCAGTCAGGAGGACACACACCAGCCTTCTAAAGATACTTTCAAATAGAAATTACCCTGTTGGTATTATTCTTGAATCTATTTTACAGCAACAGCTTGAGCCCCAGTGAGGACCTAACCCCTGAATGATCAAGCAAAAAGATCTGGTCCATTCTCAAAGAGTTTACAGTAGCATCAGTGGAAACAGTATGCAATCTGATACAAATTAGGCATTAGCACGGCGAGACCTGCTTGTTTCATTGCTCATAGTCTTTACCTCTGATGCAAACTTCATAACACTCTAAACCCAGCCGTTTTCATGTGTAACATTAAACATGAAGTCTGAAAGAGCATCAACTGAACACTGGCACAGGGTCAAAGCTGGGCCCAGTTTCTCACCCTAGAGAGAAAAACCAGTCTCGTTCATACTCAACAACTGGAACAGGAAGAACTGTGAAACTTGTCAATACCAACATCCCAACAACCGAGTGAGGCCCTAATCCAGGCTTTAATTCACATACTTCAGGGCTATGCTGGATCAGGGCTGAATAAGTAGCAGACAATGAATCGTTACACTTTTATTTGCTGTTTTTCCTGTTTAAAAGTGTGCATGTTGCGTGAGTTTCATGTACCACCAAATTACAGCCTGAAGGTTAGGGAATAAATCCAAATTTACTGGTGTACTTTGCACACAAGGTCAGCATTAGCAAGGATAATACACTGCATAATGGCTGAATATGATTAGCTTTAAAAATGCATACCAAAATGAACGGACCAGCACTACACTAGAAACCCTCCAGACTGTTTATACATACATTAAGATTTTACGGACAACAGGAAAAAAATCATGTGGCACACCTGATCTCTGGATAATGTTGCAGATCTTTGGCTATTGCAAGTTATTCCGCTGAAGTAATGGAACCACTGTAATTTACACCAGCTGAAGAGCTGTTCCAAGATCTGCTTCTTCCAAACAGAAATGTCATGAAATAATTCAAATTATCTGACTTAATAGAGAATTTTTTTCATATATCAGGTACCTGACTATGACATTGTAATCACAGGGAAAAAATACTGCAAAAATATTCAGTGTTGGCAAATAACCCCAAAACTCCACTATAAAAGTGATCGGTTTAATTACTGCTCAACCAAACTTTTCAGAAATGGGTTGGATGAAAGTTAGGCCTCAAACACAGCATCTTGAAAATCAGCAAACTCAGGCTTTCTTTTATTTATTTATTTATTTTTTAAAAGGCAATAAGCTCAGCAGACAGCTTTTCTCCACTGGAAGCATTTTGTTCTATTCTCCGTGATTAACATATGCAGAGTCCTGTTTTTATATTTCCATCAACCCTACCACACTAATAGCCACCAATCCCTGGGTTAATTTGCCAACAATAATGTTATGGTACTTTCTCTTAGCAAGGTCAAAAGAACAACACACTAGAAAGAACCAAGGATCCAGAACCAGGACTGGAAGTAGATAACACCACATTCTCCCTCCCAAATTAATAATCTATCATTCTTCCCAAATATAGCATCAATTTATATTATCACATTTAAAGTATGGCCTTTGGCAGAAATTTCATTACTTTTAAATTTCTATCATGGGAGAAAGGCAGAGGATGGAAGTTATAATTAAACATTTGTAAATAAACTGAGATAATTCTAAATTGCCAGTTCAATTCTGATCTCAAAAAGTTAAACGCAACCTATTCCCTTGTCCTTTGCATAGATAAATGAAAGCAGACCACACCATTTATTGAATTTTTAATGCTAGCTATGCTGAGAGAGGGGTTTTGTGCATGAGTCTCAGAGTGCATAGGGAAATGTTTGTAGCCTGCATTGATGATCTTTTGCAACTGAGTTCTGGTTTAGAAACAGAACTTTTCAAATGTTTCAGCGTGTTCAGTTCTGGGAGGTTGGTTCAGATCCAAAACTCATGGTTTGTTTAATAGTAAGATTGCGGGCAGTCCACAGCTGACCCTGGCTACTCACACTGAAGTTTCAACTTGCTGACGTGGAGGAGGAATACTGCCCTGGGGACTGAGTAGGACCAGATGCTTCTTCTCTCTTTAGAAAGGAAATTATAATCTATAGAAGAAGAGCTTGGCACAGCCAACTTTCTAAACTAGGAAATTTCATGAACTGTTGGAACATATTAATATGTACATTTTTAACTCCAGCAGACACACAGCCTGTTTCTGGAACAAATGTTTGATAGGGTCTAAGTTGCAGGGCCTAAGGGACTGTGAGGGGCTGGATGATTTCATTTTCCCTAAGCTAAGCAGCTGGCAAACGTGGGTATGGCTTGCTGCTTTTTTGCTTTTATCATTACGAATTGTGTGGATAATTGATGGCAGGTTGCCTAGAGCCTGGGATAGGCCTCTTTTTATGAAAGCTGAAGTAAATAAACGGTGAATTGCCGTTATTTCCCTGGTTTGGTGCTGAATTCAGAAAAAACAAAGACGCACTTGGCATTTAAAGGTACCAGCCTAAAAGAGCGGCACAAGCTAGTTACATACAGCAACTGCCTTGATGTAGCCTTTGGAAGAGAAACTGCTCCTGCATCTCAGCGCTGACTGCAGAAACAATCTCTTCAGGTGAAAGGGACTTCAATTTCCAAGCAATTTTCTCTAACACTATTCCCAAGCTCTGAACTTACATTATACACTGCAGACCACAGGAAAAATAAGTAAAATATGTGAGCCTCCTGAGAGTTGCATTAAGAAATAAGCATGTTTCAGTCCTCATTTTCACAGCCAAAATTTTTCTTGTGTAAACAAACCTGTTAATATTGCATTCAAATAAAATGCTTACCATCTCAGTTAAATAGTTAACTACAGCATCTGCACAAGTGTCTCTATCTCAAACTATTTCAGTCTCTACTACATGAAAAATATTTCCGCTATAGGTGAAGTATTTAAGTTTGGTAGGGCAGTGCCAAGTTGTACAAGAATCCTAGTTAAGTTTCCATTTCACAGTCAGCTTAGTTGTGAAAATAAAATCCCGCTGTTTGAAATATTCATTTGAAAATAACCACTTTGTTTCCGTTATGCTAATCTACTGAGGATGACAAGAAAAATTGAGATATTTTCTGAACTTTTCAAATGCAGAAATAAACTCAATCATAATAAGGGCTGTCAATAAATAATTGGTTTTCTAATTGTTTGTTCCACAAATGGTAATTGGTAAATATTAAATAAACCAGCTTTCCCTTTTTTCCCCTCAAAATAAGGAGAATGCCTAAAATAAAAAGAACTTTGGCATAAGTGAGAAATTAGGAACTTGGGAATTCCTAGTTTGGACCAGCGCCAGGAGGTGAGACCTAGAGACAGAGCTGAACACATGCTAGGCATGAGAAAGCAACCAGAACAGAGTGCTGGCTGGTTGCGTTGCTTTGAACATGGAAAATGGGCATATGGAATGAAGGAGGAAATCTAATATTCTTAGTTAAATAAAAGTGAAATCTCTGCCCAAAATGTGCTTCATGCCCTAAGAAAAAAGCAAATCTGCAGTGGAGATATCCAGTCAGAAGTGAATCCTGCTGCACTGTCCTAAATGTCAGCTTTCCAGAGTGAAGCTCCCTCCATCATCTCCTGCCCATACACTGCAGAGAAACTATCCCTTCTGAATCCACCTGCCCTTAATGGAGGCCTGAGTAATAGATTCAGATCTGAGTCTGGAGCTGGAGATTTTTTATAAATACAGAGCCATATGAATAGATGAATGTCTTGACTGGCTGAACTAAAAATATCAAAGAATAAATTTGTGCTAAAATTCCTGTTTGGGAAATGAACATTATTGTAAAGGTATCTAATTAGCAACATGAAGCCATTATTATTATCCAATAATATTGCAAATAATAAAATATTCAAATGGCCAACCTCACAGAAGTGCTCATTCAGATGATATGTCTCTCTCATGGCACAAAACTAGAGGAAGGCACAGCACAGGGTATAACAATTCCCACAAATAACTATGTAATTTCAATTTAACTGCAGTGCAAGCTTGTAAAATCCCTCTGTGAAGTAAATTTTCTATATGCACCTCATTGCTATGGTTGGCTGAATTTAAGTAATTATGTACTATTTATAGTCAATATGGAAAACAGGCCTAATTCATTACTGGCAGCTCTCTCCAAAAAGAATACTCCCTAGGGAAACATGTGATGAGGTACCAAGGCAGGCGAGCCAGCCAGTAAGGTACAAACAGTGCTATCACTTCATTCAGAACATAATTTTTCTTCAGAATATCTTAAGGGCAATAACTTAAATCCCAAATGCACATCTGGTAACAAACAATGAAAGCAAATAGCAAAATAGCATCCATCTTAATCATATCTGTTAACAAAAGCACCTTCTTCCAAGTAGGACAGCATACGAAGATCAATGCAATAGTCTTTTTCCAAGCAAGACATTCTTTAGCAACTGAGCTATACAATAAAAAATTCCTGGTGTAAAACAGGTGTCTAGGGCTCACTGTGAAACATCCTTATTCAAAAAGTGATTGTGTGAATAAACCTGTGAATGCAAGGCCTAGATAGCCAAGTGTTTGAGGTGAACATTCAGAATTAGCATACATTTGGAAATACATATCTAATCACCCTATGCTTCCATTTCCCTACCTATTAGCAGTGTAACATTCTTAAATGCACTAAACAACTCAGGTTTAACCCATTAGTGTACATAGACTGCTTTGGAAAGGGGATGATATTTTACTATGATGAGAAAGTTCAAAAGGATTATGACTCAGAATGAATACTCCTCAAGCAAAAAAACAAAGTATACTTTCTGTCGGCTTGTACTCCAGTCAGCCCACTTTGGCAGGGGAATCCTGGCATAGCAAACATCGTGCTGTAACATTTACAGAACATAGAGACACAAACACTTTTTTCAGCTCAGGAGTTCTCTTTGAACATATCTTGCCACCAGCCTCTTAAAATGTTGGCATTGTTCTATACAGATTCTTTGTAATTTCGAGCCAATTTGGATCAAAGGGAATTGTAATCTGTGTAGGTTTTTTTCTAAACTCTGTTCCGTCCTTCTTAATATTCTGATATAGCCCAAGTAATATACATACCAGCCTGTTTAAGATTTCACCAAATCTTTTCTTTTGACTAGATAACAAAAGGCAGGTGTTCATGTCCAGACCAAACAGTACATGTTAGCAACACTTCTTTCTGCAGACAGTTTCTCTGATTAAGAAGCGACTAAAGCACTGGCACAACACACAATTTCAGCTTTAATCGCACATGACACACCAGAAATTTCAAAGACTAAGAAAACCTGAATTTTGCAAGCATGTCAGGCTCTTCATAATACAACAGTGAACATATTACCACAGGTGCTGGAAAACTCATTACATATTTAGTTGGGTTGAAAGAAAAACATTGCCTTCAGGCACTTTGTGTGAAGACAATTCCATATTCAAAATCAGAGCTGTCTGGTAGCAGGCTTCTACACGTTTCCCACAGAAAGAAGAGGGAAAAAAAGAAAAACTAAGAAAATCATTGTAAGCTAGAACAGACGGAGGAAGCATTTTCAGGAAACATTTCATGTCCTTCAGACTATAGTACATGAATAGGTAAGGCTAAAGGCCATATCTGCAATTTCTCCCAGCTCCAAATCTATTACTGGGCTACAAAAATGTATAGAAGAGCTACAGATGAAGAATGGCAAACACCCCTACATCATCCTTAGAAAAACAGGATATATTTAGTTCATTAAGACTTGGGGGAAACCTTTCAGATGCCTGAAGAGATTGTGTCATATCACACAAAAAATATTAATGTAATTATTGTAATTGTGTATCACCTGCAATAACCCAAAGGTTACACAGCTGTTGCCTTTTTCCCTCCAACATCTCTACGTTTTCCTGAAAATTTGACTGCTATTCCTAATCAAACTGACAATACTAGCTCAGTTTTTTGGTTTAACAGAGGATACCAGCCTCATAAACAATTTCTTTTATTAAACTTACTTTAACTGTAGTTGTGTTATACTATTTGTTGTTGTCTTCTCAGATCAAGGTGAGAATCTTAGGCTAGGCTCATCGGTATTAGAGGCCTTGCCTTTATGGACACGTGAAGCGGCAAGACCAGCTTATCTTGCATTAGCTCAAAAATCTTTTGCCAAATCCCCATCATATTTATAGTAGATGACTGAGGAAAAAGAACCCCTTTACCTATTGAAAAAGAGTCCAAGAGAACCAGGCCTAAGCATGTTCTAAACTGCACAATCTGCTAGATATCAGAATGGCTTGGGATTATTAGCTATTTGCGTTGCCCGACTGTTGACATATGTCCTAAAGCTAGCTCTGCCATTTGGATAAACAGTTACAAGTCAATGCTATCCATGTACTTAGGAGCATCAGAGTCCCGGTATTTACATTACATTGTGAGCTGCATTAAACTGAATAAACAAATGACTTAGAAAATTATAAATCTTCCAAACTTCAAGAAGGAATTCCAGTCCTTAAGCCTCCACAAGCAAAAACATGAAAGAAAAGCAAGATCAAGATGAAGAATTAATTTAGCTGTCTTAAAAAGAAATGAAATCAAAATCAAGAAAAATCATTCTGATTTTTATTTTCTTTGTGACCAGAAGTATAAGCTGGTAGTTCTGACAAACAATCACTGGAAACTAGTTTTAGAAAAAAATGTACCATTTGGCTAAGACCCTCAAAAAACCCTAAAAACCCTCAGCTCCCAGCCCTATGGCTTCACAGTAAACAAAGAAGTGAAAGTCAGAACATGAACCACTCTGTTAACCCTAACCATTAGATTTAATTTTATCTTCTTATGGTAGAAGATAATAAGGATACAGTAAATCCATTCCTTTTTTCTTCTGCGAGGGTAGAAAGAAAAGAACAAACTGGAGAACAGACTTTACACACAGGCCCCAAATAGCCTGTATGTATATTGTAATTCATTGTAATAACTGTTGCACAGTGTTTCACAATTCTCTCAAAGAACAACGTTCTTAAGTTACCATTTGATGAGCCTATAAACTCCTGGAATTTAAGAGTTTGCTGGCTAATCTGAATATCAGCAAATGGTTAGTAAACCCGAATAACATACCATACAACAGCACGTGCTTTCACTGCAGCTCATCATCTTTCAGCCCACAGATACATTTTATCTCACAAATACACATAACCTTTTCAGACCAATAGTCTTCAGAAGTTTAAAATTTAACCTGTGGGATAAGCAGGCTTCAAATTAAAAAACAAACAAACAAACAAAAAAAACCTTTAGCCAAACAAAGAAGAAGCTTTTACTTCTTTACTGAACAGTACCTTACTTGCCAAGTGATTGTAATGAAGTAACTGAGGGTTTTAAAGCAGGGAAGTTTGATGCAGGCATGAATAAGAGCAGCAGAATCTTGCGCTCGTGTGGCTTTTACAGATTGTGCATCATAAATTGCTCAGTTGTGATTCCTGCCCCAATATGAGAGAGGCAGGGAACGATCACATCAGAAAGTTTTCTTCTCATTGGACTGAGGCAACGCTCTCTGACATTTATGGGACTTGGATTAAGTCACAGCTGTGGTCTGTGAGAAAGCAGGGCTGTGGGTAGCCTCCCCCTTCCAAGAGTAGTCAAGTTTTCTCCTAATATCATCACCCCAGTGTAGGTCTCCTGAAGCACATTCTTCCAGGCAGAGCTACGGATTATGATGTTACACACATCAAATATCAAATTACTATCCAGTTTAGGCATGCTTAATCCTACCTCAAACTTAAATCTTCACTGAACATTATGTGGCTTCACAAAAAATGTACCAGGAGTTTATCTATAATACTAAGTAAATAGCAGGTCTTTAGAAGCCTGAAAACCTTAATTTGCTTTTAGTTCTTAGGCACTGAGATTCTGTGATGACCTTTTTTGTAAGATTTGAGTAAAGAAACTCAGATCAAAGCCACAGAGATTCTCATGGTTTCTGCTGAAACCAGAAACTGGGCTGTGTTTGTTAATGGCTGTGTGTGTGAGCTGATGTTTACTCAGGACTGGTATCACCTTTAGTCAAAACCATGTGAATTTGGGCAGAAAGTACAAATAGCAAAATTCAGCGTTGCTTAATTTCAGTGTTGATTATGAAAAGTTTGCATAACTTTAATATTCCAGTGATACTACATTCAAACAACACTCCTTATGTGACAACAATCTCTATGTGCACTTAAAATTATTTCAATATAATTGATATAAGCTTTCTAAGACAATGAACTCTACTGTTTCATCACAACTTACCTACCGCTGCATCATTTTTCCTAATTAATTCTTAGGCCAAATGAATAGATCCTGATGTTTCTTGCCATCTTCCAAATGAAAAAAAAAATAAAAATATAGTCTTTATTCATTAAGGTAGTTAGGTAAACATAACTAGGTGCAAGTTATCTCATTACAAGAAATAAGGCCATTCATGTGGTTAAATTTAGGCTCACAAGTACTCTGCTGAACTGGAGTTTTAAATCGCCAAATATTTACATGTTCTGTTCATTACATTCAAACACATACAAAATAAATCGCCTATCTTGCACAGTGCGTGTAAAATAGAAAAAAAAAAAATCCATACCACAGGGGTTTCCTAGGAAACCAGGGCAGGCTCAAAGAAACTGAGAACAGCTGGGGCAGGGGGAAGAAGTGCTCCATATCCTCAGTTTTAAAGCCATTAGAAAGACACCACTAATAAAAATCAGAGCAATACAGTTCACAGTGGATAGCCCTGGCATTCTTCATGACAGCAAATGAGTAGCCTGAAGAGACCAAGCTACTGGCATTGCACCCTACTTTTCCTGCTGCCCACCCCCTCCCCACCAAATATCCCTAATACACAAGATTCACCTTGCTCAAGCTGTTCAGCATGAAAACCCATGCAATTTGACAAATATATTATTAGCATTATGTCTCGGTATGTATATTATAGTAGCACCCTAAAGTTTCATCTGAGATCAAGGATGCTTTGTGCTTGGCACTGAACAAACTCAAAGGAAGGTCCAGCCTTTAAAAATAACATAAAATCAAATCATGCCAAAACTACTCAATCTCAGTATCCAGGTTCAGATAAAATTTTTTAGCCCTACAGCAAAAGTTTCAACTGGAAAAATGAAAAACAGATAATGGACAATTTGTCAAACCTCTCACTCCCAATTTCGGAAGTAGACTCCTGGCACTCTGCCAGTCATTAATATAATTTTAATGTCCAGTGCTATCAGAGCAGCCATACTGCTTTGCTGGCTTTTCCTTCCCCACATGGCTTCATTTTCCATGTTCTGCTTTGCCTGTCGCCGAGCTTGATGTCTCTTACATCAGGTTCTTTACTTCCTTTCTTTCTTTGTTGCCAATGCATGTTCCAGTATTTTGCTATTCTTGCCAAAATAAGCATTTAAACATCTGGAAATCATCCTCCATCACCTTCACCAGTGAGATGCATTTGTCCTGCAATGGAGTTCCCATACAGTGGGAATGTCTGATGTCTTGAGACACCACACTAACTTTTATTAAAAAAAAAAAAAAAAAAAAAAAAAGGCAGCAGCTTTCCAAATATCCAAATACTCCCTGGCTATGTAATATTTAAGTCTTCTGACTGAGAGTTCAGGGGCTTCCCTCCAAATTAAAAGCATATTTCATTCCACTAATCTAAAATTTAACATGCAACAAGGTACAAACACTACTGAATTTCTATTAAAAAATTAATCATTTATACTGGTAGCTTGAGAGCCCAATATAAAGGGCATTCCCAATTTGAATGAGTACTAAATTAAAGATATTTAAAATAAATATGGAGCATTACATTCAGACTTTTTTTTTTCTAGTACATGTAATTTGAAATTAAAATACATTAGCTATTTATTACACTAAGATTTCTTGAAAACAAAGCCTTTAGTGGTCAAAATCACATTTCAGATGCAAAACTGGGAGTCTATGATCTGCCAATAACAATCACATAAAAGTACTATGATTCGAATACCTAGTCTACAAAAGTCTCAACCACATCTCCAGAAGTCGTTCCCATGTACATCCCCCTTCACTACTCAGATAATTCAAGCTGTGTTTTTAAAGGATCATTTTATAAAACACAAGATAGCTAACAAATCAGATGCCATGTGTCATGAGATGCACATAATGCTCCAATTCCAACTTGTAAGCCTCACCTCAAAAACATTATTTTAATATCTCACATTCCTAAAGAAACACTGCCAAGACTGATATGTAGCATGTGAAAAGCTAGCTATATCAGTTTGATCTGGCTGCTCTTCTATGTTCATTTTGAGTAAGAGTTAAAGAAAAAATATACTTTCAACTTTTGGAGTTCTTTAACTGCATCATCAAGTTAAGAGGCTGCTTAGAGCCTTCTCTTTAGGAATCCAATAGATTTTCAATGTATGTATTAATTTTGTTTTTTAATATCAGAAGTCTCCCCTTCAATGGAAAATGAATAAAGAGAAAAAAAGATACTACTTGTTGCCTGTGCCAGTGAAGGAGTGGAAAATGCAAACTATTTCCACTCCTTTTTGCAGAACCTGATAGCACAATAGGGCAATACTGTCTCAGTCACAGAGAGCCAAGGTCTCCTCAAAAGGTATCAGCTCCACCTCATACCCAAAACATCTCTGGGAAGTGCTTGTCTGTCTTGCTTCCTTTCAATTTTCTTTCTTGGATCTTTGGACACACTGAGGGTTATTTAGTCTGGCAGGTGTACACATGGCAAAAACCTTGAATAAAAAAATACAGTCATCTGAATATCTCCCCTATTCCAGCTGGCTGTGTCCCCTAAATTACCATGTATCATTTGGGCTGACAGGCTCTTAATCATTCAAGGATGAACAAAAGCCTCTTTTCCTATTCCACATCCTTTCCTCCTAATTTGGGTCACAAAAAATACATTTTTCTCTACTCGATCCTACTATGCGATAAAGAGACTAGCACTCTTAGTTTTACTCTCCTCTGATCGCACAGCATAATACAATCTCACATTTTCCTTGTTTTTACCCTCAAAGGCTATCTCTTCCTACACCTTTCATATACTTAACACTTAGGGTGGCAGGGCTACTGAATGACTCTAGATAACTTTTTTAAGATAACTCTCTTCTTTGTATTTCTTCCCCATATTTTTTGCACAAAGGGCAAATATTTCATTCCTCAATATCTTCTATAAATTTCATTAACATCCTGTTTCTTTCCTGTTCTAGATGATTATAGAAGACCACCTGTGAAACCATGAGATATCATGCACAATAGAGATATATTACTGATAATCATGTACCTTTAAGTAATTTCCCTCCCCCTCACTCACAACAGTAACATTCAATCCAACACTAACTTTGAGTCTAAGATTTCATGAGACAGTGGACCAAATGCTTTCCTAGCAGTCAAATACTTTTACATCAACACAGCATAAAGCCATCAAGCAACAGTCTTTTAAAACTATCTGAGAAAAGCAAGAAAATCTTTAATGTCTTTCCTCCACAACAACAGCAGTGTAAATTATGATTCTATAGTACACACCATGAATGAGGCTAAAGTCCTCCCTTAGGGGGCATAGAGGGTCTATAGTACAGTCTATGAATTTGACCTCTAAAATACCTTGGAAAGATCTGTTCACATCTCCAAAGACTTTAAATCTAACAGATTTTCAAATATGCTGATGAATAAATGAAGAATTTTCCAAAACTATAAGAAATTACCTTTGCTAGTACAGACTAAATGGGAAAGCCCAAGAAAAGAGAAAGTCTATATTCTATTAAAAAAGGCATACCCTTGCCAATTCCATTACTTGTTAATAATTCATAATTCAGGGTAGCCTCATTCTCTTAAAATAGCACTGACTCTTAAGATAGCTAAATTGTATTTATGCCTAATAATCTTAATCATATACCCCTGTCCACAAAAAGTTCCTCTAGCCTGTAAGATTTCAAATAATTATCTCAGCAATGTGCCACAGGATACTGTTACCCAGCCACTGAACATGTGACCTGCAGCATGTGGGAAACTTAAGGCACTGTAGCTGAAGGAAAGAACTACTTTAAGATAGGCAGAAAATTATACCAAAATAATTATCATAGGATAGTGATCATTATGTCATTACATTGCGTTTTCTTTACGTCAAAAGATTTGGTAGAAACCTGTAAATAAAGTGTTTGTGAAAAGCTGAATGGAAATGGGCAACCAAGTAAGAACAGCTTCTGTCTATTTCTTCTGCTTTAATTTTTACTCATCTATTTTTTCTTGGCCTGTTGGGATATTTAATAAGACAGGAGACATGAGAACTCAGATTGGAAAGTGAATTAAAAAAAAAAAATCAATCAAGGTATTCTATGATCTCTTGGTAGAGAGAGGATTTTTTTAAGCAAAACTCTCAAAATAAGCCTCTGAAGTTACCTGCAACACTATGACTACCCAGGGAAATGTGATAGAAGTTCTTCTAAAATAAGGAACAGTTTCTTCATGTCTTTTTTAGCCTGTATTTTCATTATCATTTTAGACTGCAATTTTAATCTTGGAGCAACTGGGCCAGGACACAGACTCATGATGATACTTTTGATCTCCCTTAGTCTCTTCCTACATTACATCATTATGCCTTTATTCTTTCACTTCAGATCTTCAGCCTGCTGAAGGCTCTGGCAAGCATTTTATGACCCAAGAGTATATGGAGAAGACATGGTACGGACTTTTTAAATCAGACATCTACTGCACAGCAGGGAACAGGTCTCAGAGACAGTTTACTCTTCTGTTCCTACTCTAAATGAATTTATGTCCAAAACTCTGAATTCCAGCCAGCAGTACCAGAGTCACTGCTTTTGCTTCTATTCAGCCACATTATCCAGAGAACAGAGGCCCAGAGATTAAAATGAATTCTTTAGCCCCCACATGCTACTGTTACTAGTCCAAAGCTATAAATGAAAACCAATGAAGACACAAAACACTGTGGAAGTCTTTCAGTATAAGAACACCTCTGTTAGATCAGTTTCCTACCTGTATTATTTTACCTGAAGCTGCAGAATAATACACATTCTCCAAAATATCTCCAATAAAGCTTCAATTGGCAGCAGCACGGCCAAAGAACAAGCTTAGAGAAGCTCTCCAAAGACAAGACCTATCTTCACCAGCTAATAAAAACAAAATCAAAAGATCTGCATAAAGAGAGGGTTCCTGCACGAGGGATCATCACACCACTGGCCCCCTGACAATCACTCTGAGTCTCCATGCTTATATAGCACATGACCTTTCAGCAGTAAGAGCAGGTGGGATAATGGAATAATGAACTTAACTCTTACTACAAGAATAAAAGACAGCGTAGCAGGCTATGGAAATTTTATATTGCTTAGTAAGAAAAGATAATTATATGCAAGAGTTTGGATATTTTATCTTAATTACCACAGTAACAATGGTTTATTGGCATCCAAAGCTTCTTGTACTTTATTATTTTCATAACCATAAATCAACCTACTATTGAAACAAGTATATGAAACAAGTATTCCTTATTAACAAATTCAATGACAGCCAAGCTCTCCCCACATCTGACACTGCATGTCAGAGTTTTCACTGAGGCTGAGTGCGCTACGTGGACCTTCCAGCGGAAGGGAATCTCACACAGAATGAAGTCTGAGGCGCCTTTCAGGATTTTAGAGGAAGTTCACATGCCTGGACTCACACTTAATCAAATTATAAAAGCTGAAAATAGAATTCAGTGGTAGGTCATAATGGATGAATATATAATTAATATGAGATCTTTAAGTGCACAAAATTACTATCATTTTTTCTAGGAACAAAAGAATAACAACTCCAGTTCCCAATCAGTGATACTAGAGCATTAAAGAAAGCCACAGTTAGAATATTCTGTATTAATATTTTCCAGTTAGAATAAGCCCCTAATATAGACACAGAATAAATTCAGAATCATCAACAGTTTTCTTGGTCTATTGTAAGGGTTTTCTATGTCATCGTGACATCAAAATTCCATATCACTGCACAAACTTAGGGGGAATTGTATTTCCCATTGTAAGTAACTATTTTCCCTCCTATCACATATACTAAAACTTTAAATATTCACTTGAAAATTATTCAAAATTAAAATATGCAATTTCATCATGAAAATAGTTTGGAAACAAGAGAGTCTAAGTGCCCTTGCTTACAAACCATAATAATGAAGTCCAAACATTTTGGCTTTTTAAATTGTTAACTTGGAAAACATCCAAAACCTACTGAACTGTCGATGAAAATGTTACAGCCTTGTCAGTTACACAACACACCAGGTATACAATATGCTTCCTCTTGCCAGCTCCAACAAATTTCTTACCTGAAATGGTATAAATGCAACATATGTGTTGCAGTAGGCAATTTCAAGTAATATTGGGCAACTTAGAAACAAAATTGCCTGTCACTTTCTCTTTGAAATTAATCTGCTAAGCCAGTCCAGCCTGATTCGTGCCCGTGTGGCTCACCTGCCGATGAGGGTCTACCAGGCACAGTCTGGCCCAGCATCCGCATTGTGGACACCCAAACACGCATTCCAATACCCCATTCTGCAGAGTTCCTGCGACTCCTGCAGGGTGAAGATGACACCCTCATATTGTGCCTTAGCACAACACCCCATGTTCTGCACAACCCATTAAGGCACACTTTAACTCAGTTCATAAGCCCATCCCAACTCAGACTCTTTTTAAGCAATACGAATGCTTTCAACATAAACCACAGCTGCAGAGCCTGCAACATGGACAGAAAATACATGGGTCACAACATCTACTGTGGTTTTTTTTAGTGTTCCCGAGGCCACACTTCAACAAGATGTCTATGGCCATAGCTACTGGAACTTTGCTGCAACCTTTAATCCTTCAAAAGTAGTCAGGAGACTCTCATTGGCTTAAAATTGCTTAACACTACAACTCAGTTAAGAAGTGGATAATAACAAATGACATGGACTGATAAGGCAGAGCCATGATCAGAAAACAGAGGAATTCATGATTTGGTGAAATTATTTAATGAATTAAGGAAAGTATTTCCTTTGCTGGATTAATTATGGCAAAAAAAGGTAGGTTTACAGCTAAAGTCGTCATCAAGAAGGTGTCCTTGAATCACCTCTGATTATAGTCAAGGTTGTGTTACTTCCTATAGATGGTATCACTGTTTTATCCTTTTTGGTAGCACAGCAACAGAACTAACTCTTTTAATTTCTCTCTGAATTTAAATCTGGGGTGACCCTCTCAAGTATAAGAGATTATAAAATTGTATCCATGTCTTTAAAACATAATATATGATAAAAATTGTGGAAACAAGATGTGATTTGTATACACATAATGTACTTACTACACCAAACGTAGTCAGTAAGCATGTCATCTCTAAAGTACCTCTCATCCTCAAAATGTTATGTGACATATATGCAATTTTACTGCAACTTGAAAGCACCTGATTTCTTAAATAACTGAAGAATAAATAAGGTATGATATTACTAAAAAAAAAACCAGTTTTCCTCATACCCTTCTTATTATATATTGAATTAATGCATCACACATTCCAAACAAGTTACACCTGACCTTCTGCACAAGACATTCTAGTCAGGGCTTTAAGACCTGCAGTTTAACAACGTGGTTCTGTTGCCATTTGAGGTATCACTCAGAGTGCAACAATCTTTCCTAGTGTTCTGAAGTTTCAAACTCCAAGAAGCCTTTGTTAAAAACTGAAATTCCAAGTTAATTTGATTAATTTATTCATTTTACACTGAAAAATACTTATTTTTACCTCATGCATTAGATTAAGAATAGGGTCTTTTGTCTATAGAATAAGGTATTAAAGTGCAAATACATTCTCTCTTCCCTGATCTAACTGAGCATCTATTCAATCAGCACTATCTGATTTATTCTTTCTAATCAATTGTTTCTCAGAAGTTCTTCTATCATCAGGACCTTACACACAAAAATGAGCAAGGCTACAAAGACATACAAGGGGGAAACAATCAGTGTACATATAAGGATAGATCACATGTCTCCAGCTGGAATTTCCACTATTTTTTGTTATTACTTTATTATATTTTGGCACTGAGATCATTGCCTTTCACTGTATACTGAAAAATAGTTGCACACAGGCCATGAACATCTGCTCAGTTCTTTTAAAGGATCATAATGTTGGATGAAGATCTGCCCTCAAAGTCACTGGTTCCCTACACATACACAAAAGAATCCTGCATTTCTTTTCTCACAAAACTGATTAGTCTGGTGAGTTGATCAGTTATAATTCTAATCACAGACAAATCATATAACTTCCTGTGACTCACTTAACCCAGACAGGAATCTGGTTAGACAGCAGATGATGTTTCTAAGCAGGGTTTTCACAGGTAAATTTACAATAAACTCAGAGGTTTGGCAGAGATTTATTTTTTTCTGAACAATTCTAAAAAGTTAACAAAGTTAAAAAAGTTAACATAAATTGAAAAAGGCTTAGTTTTATGTTAATAAACATTATTATTAAACAGGACTGATCTTGTAGTGTTTTACACAAACAAATCCTCCCCAAAAGAATAAAATATTAACATATTGAAATAAATCACAAAGTTAGATTTCACCAAGAAATGGACTGGGAGAATGCCAAAATATGAATGAGAGTGAGACTGAGAGGAGATTAAGAGGATGAAACGATCATTTAGTTTCTATGGCAATAATCTATACTTGTAAACATTGTGGCAAAAATTCCTGCACTAACAACCAAAGCACACAATTATTCTTCAAGCACAAAGTATCTACTAAAAAAAAAAAAAAAATCAAGTCGATGTGTACAGCTTCTGTGAACCTCAATTATGGACTCCATAGTTTTCAGCTAGAGCCTGCTCAGAGTAGAAAGAAATCTTCTTGAGGACTCTTCTTGTGGAAATTTCTGTGTAGAATCTCCTTCCCACATTTTTACAAGCTGGGGAGCCAACCACAAATATTTAAAAATCATGAGTCAGTCCCCAAAGAACGGCAACATTTTTTTTAAATGAGGGATTCTCATTTTCTGATTTTTTTAGAGCCATGGTCGCTTCGATTTTCAAGTCCTTTGGAATGATTAAACCCACAAGCATAAATACCTATACACACACACACACACACATTCAACTCTAAGCAAGCAGAGGTACGCATGTAAGCAAATGATCTTGGGATCTGGAACTTTGGGGGAAAACAAAAATTAATATTATGAGATCCTTGCTAAAATTGTGAGAGCTGGAAATGCTGAGGTTTTTTTCCCTGTCACATCAATCTCCTCAGAAGCTTTAAAGACTCTCTATAAGATTGGAAGAAAGGGAAAAAAAAAAAAAGAGAAAAACTAAAGGAGCATCTGGTGTGAATGCTCAAGAATTATCCTTCTTCCTCATAGCTACACCAAACTTTTCCTTGCCATTGTGTTCCCAGCACCTATCATGGAGAGGAGACTCTGCAGCTATCAACCTTTTTCCTCCCTAATGTCCCTAGTATCAATGAGGGGATAATGGACATATTTACTAGCCACAATCTCTACCAGCTCAGTTGTTTCTGTCTCCATTAAGGCCAGACCGTTTTCCTCTCTCCTTTGTATGTTTTCCAGACAAAGTGGAAGACCTCCAGAACTCAAAGAAAAGGACAGAGATGATCATGAATTCAGATGGTGTGACCCTTATTTATTATTGCTTAGTCACCCAGTGGAACAAGGGAAATTAGTCCAGCTATTTTTAAACCAACACCAGGTCTCTCATTGGTCTCAGCTGAAGTAGGGCTAATATTAAAAGAGTGGGATGGAGATGCATAAATTACTATGAAATATGCTGACAAGAGCATGTTGCAAAAACTGATGAGAGCCTAATGGCAAATATAGGATTGCAGTGAGAAACGTAGGAAATCATGGCAATAGATCATCACTGCCACACTTGGATGGAGTTCTCAGCAGACAAATCCTCCACAGGGAGACAATTCCCACAGCTCTGATCCAAGTGGATCAAGGGAGAGATCTTTCACTGAGTTCCTCAGAAGGTGTTCGAGTTTTTTTTAAAATAACTTTTTGAAGAAAGCAATCACATTTACATGGATGGGAAAGCAACTGCCTAGAAGCATGCACCAGTTCTGCTAGTAACTTCCTCTATACTGATTCCTAAGGGAAGAGGAAAGATGATACTGTGAGTGGAAACTCCTACACCAAGTGTTCAGGGCCTCCAAGTACTCAGTGCTTATGCAGCGCATGACTGCAGCTATCCTGTGGGCATCTTTTGGCCCTATTGCTCTTCTGAACCAGTTGGACCTCTACGAAGAACTGAATGTAAAACTAGGATCTTTCATTCTTTCTAGGCATTTGAAGTGCTCACTTTATTCCTAAATGACATTTAAAGGGACACACTTAAAACATGTAGGTTCAAAATGACCTACAGTTATTTTGCTGTGCTGTGTTTGAAAGCATCTACTTTTCACATTTTTGTGTGCATTTTAAGCATGTGTACTATACAGAACTACCGGCCAAGCATTCTTGAGAAAAACAGATCAATCTGCAATGGTTCCAAGAGAAAAAAATGAATATAGAAAATAGCAATAGTTAAAAGGGACTCAACACAGTAATGATAAGTGCCAAAAACAATTGTTAAGGAGTATGTTTGGTTTGAAGAAGCATTGGAGTTCTTGTATTAAACATTTCTGAAAATCATTTTACCTGCTTAATTATTTTCAATTTACCTATCAATACACAACCTGGCATAGATCTCATACTCATTGTGGTGATAAATTCTATAAGACACATTTGCAAAAGCTATTTCTTTCTTTCACTGTGGTTTCTGAGAACTAATATTTACTTCTCACTTTTTCAGTGTTGGCATGAAAAATGATGGGTAAAAGTGTTTTACATATTTTCTGAAAATCTGATGATCTTTCTAATTTAAGCTTTCTAAAGTGCCTTCCTTCCTTCTCCAGAGATCTCTGAAATTTGTTTACTATGGCATCTACACTCAAATAGCATATCTGACCAACTAAAGGGAAAAAAGTGCAAAAGCTGCAAAGTGTATAAAATTACCCACAGTACAGTACAACATACACTAATCTTAGACCTCTGCACAAGTTAGTACTAAACTCAAGGCAAAACTAAGGGGAAAAAAAAAAACCCAAAATACAACAAAAAAACATTCTGCAACCTTTGTGGGCCTGAATCAGGAACTAAATCAGAACTGAAAGAACCTTGTTTATACAGTTAAACCCGGTCTATGTGCAAGATATATTCCCTTCATCCTCATTGTGCACCTTCCCTCGCAACACTCCAATAGTTTTGGGGTTTGTTTTTTTTGTTTTGG
Organism: Apteryx mantelli; assembly: GCF_036417845.1. Lineage (NCBI taxonomy): Eukaryota > Metazoa > Chordata > Aves > Apterygiformes > Apterygidae > Apteryx > Apteryx mantelli. The sequence goes on along the minus strand of NC_089983.1, from coordinate 20,033,442 downwards.
GGTTGTTGTTTTTTTTTTAAATATGGAACATGGGAAAAGCAGCTCCCATGTATGGTAGACAAAAGCTACTACATTCTCAAACAGAAAAATCAATAAATGAAATAAGTGCAAACATATATCATTAATTTCTTACAGCATATTTTACTCTCTGGCAGATCATGTACCTCTCACAGTTTCCCCAGCCATCAGTGTATGGGAAGTACATCCCAGAAGGTGGTGTTACTGGCTCATCCCATAATTTCCATAATAGCAACAAACTAATAAATGACACGTAATAACTTAACCCCACAGAAATCTGTTTTTTTTAACAGCAAGAAAGCCATCTTCTTTTACTAAATGGATACTGAAAAAGGAAGTCAATACTTTCACAAGTGTTTTCTTTGATTGTATACATATCTGAAAAATATGTCTCTTCTATGGAAAGAGAGGGAGTTACACTTCCAAGATTATATCAAGTGGCCCCTCTGTGGGACTTCTTAAACAGCTGTGCACAGTCAGGATAATCTCATTTTTATTTGTATCTGTATTATCAGAACTATTGCACCACCTTATTCATCAGGATTTCAATCCTCCTCAGTTGTGCAATGCAGCATATTACAAGAGAAGTTCAGTTATAAGAAAAATAAAACTCCTGAAAATATACAATAAAATAATTGCAAACTGTATTATATCTTAATTTACTAGTCCCTTTGGCTTCTTTTCCAAATAATGTCTAACAATGTTTCACGAGAAGCCCCCAAAAATATGTTTAGGAGTGCAATAGCTACAGAATATCCTACAACCAGTCTTTTCACATTTCAGGAAACCAAAATATAGCAGGACATATAGATTGAAGAAAGAGTACAGCCACTACCAAATTCCCTTGACTATCAATCTCTCTTACAGGGATTGAAATGCTATTAAATAAAAAGGGATATAAAATGCCTAAGAAAGTTCGTGTTACACAAGTCAGGTACTCAGCTGGCCAGTCTTCCTGCCTTCAGACAGCTTGCTAAATCACTACTCAGAAGTGGTTTAGAAGAAGTCAGAAGGGTGGGAAAGTACCAAGCAAGAGAGCCTGTATTCCATCAAACTCTGTCCCTGGAGATTAAACAGCAAGAGCGAGAGAGTGGGAAGGAGAGGGAGAAGGAAAGAAAGGAGGAGGAAAAGGAAAACAAAAGAAAATGAAAAAGGAAAATAACATTTTTGTATTTCTCTAAAACAAAGAATGTAATAAACCAGATGTAGTTCAGTGCAAAAAGACTCCACCCTGCAAGGCTTCTGTGTTTACTTCTCTCAGCTCAGATTGTTCAGGCTCGTCTCCAACCCCAGAGCCTGCATTTAGTCTCATCTGAAGCGTTTTCTTTTGTTGCAAACTTTTCTGTCTCCACAGCCCCACATGTTGTTAATGCCAGGCAGCAGGGTTTATTCCTAAGAGCCCCACAGCAGCATTTTGCATTTAACTGTTCTTCCCCTGTTCTGTGTTCGCAGAACAGTGCACAGAGACACTTGGGAGCCCTGCAAAACTCCAGCTTTAAAAACCTCCCTGTGACTTCTGATTATATCCCCAAAGTGCGAACCTTGCAGCCCCCTTCTCAACATACAAAACCAAAAATCTTGTAACTCTTATATCTCAAAGGTTTTCCATTCCACTTATTATCCAAATCACGCAATAAGCACACTGCATACCAAGAGAAAGAAAAGAGAAACTCACCACCATCGTATTCTTCCTCTTCTTGTGCTTTTATGGTTACAAATAGCCCTAATAAAGCAGCAAGGATGAAAAAAGTTCTCGTTTGTACCAAGACTGCCATCATGCCTAGATATTAGACATGTATCCTCCCAGGCAGTGAAAAGTGCAAAAACATAAGGTTATTTTAGCAGCATGAAGCCAGCTGGGGAATCTTTTTGCCTTTCAGCATCAGTTCCAGGACAAAGTCTGCAAGCCCTTTTTTTCAGCACCAGCTCCAGCACAGTCTGCAAACTCTCTTTTCAGGGGATGCAGCTTTAAATAGGAAGAATGCTGCCTCCACTTCTCTTCCTGCCCCTTTTCAGCTTGTTCAGGCTCATAATCATCCACTCCCTGCCAAGCAACAGTCTGATTGATGGTAAACAACCGAATCAGAGCTAGCTTCACTCTTCCTCGAACTTTTCTCTTTACAAATACACTTTCAGGATATTTTGCTGCTGCTGAGCAGTACATATGCTGTGTCAGAACAAGTTATTAGGAGAACAAAACATAATTCAGTAAGAAGCCATCTGGAGGAGAAAGTTCTGCTTTTAAACCCCCTCTCCCCCCCCCTTCCCCCCAAACACACACACACTTCCTGGGAACGAGGATATAGCCCCATTTGGAGCTGATTCACTCTTTAGGAACTTGATCCCTTCCAGCTTGCTGAGAGGAGGATTTCCTCTTCTCTCTTGATAACTGCCCCCTGCCCTGCTGTAACTGTTTTATCAAACATGACTCTAATCCCTTGAGAGGGGCAACAGAGGTACCAGTGCAGCTTGCTGTCAGGATCTGGTACATCACCTCCTCCTTCCCCCCAAAAGGAGTCTGCATCATCTTTCCCCAAATGTTATTGTGATATACATTTACGGTCCTACCCACTAGGATGACTGGCAAATCTCTGGAAGATGATCTATATTTTTTACATCATAATGACAGTCCGAAATATCCAGTTATCTTCTTTTCTCCTAGTTTGCCTCTGTTCCCTAACAATTGGCAATCTACCTAACCCCCAAACTAGTATTTAGCCCTTAGCAATATACTTTAATTAACATTCTAGCCTAGCCACTAGTTAAGACTCTCTTCCGTGTACCACTTGCACCTGGGAGTAGAATGATACTTTTTTTTCTTCCTGGAGTTTTTATGGTCTATGAAAAATAAGCTCAGTCAGTAATCGCCTCACTTCCTAAGAATGGGATCACCTATACCTGCTGCATGGAAACACAGATCCAGCTAATATCATCTGCTGGAAGCTTTTCTGTCCCTAACAGCCATTTCAGAATCCTGAAGCCTGTGAAGTTTTCTTCTACCTTGGCAGAAGAACAGCATGCCAGAAGAGGAAAAGTAAGCCCAGGAAAAGACATGGTGTAGCACTGCAATTCTACATACAAACCTCCTCTACTATAAAGACCAGGGATTAACCTAAGAATGCAGCTGAAAACAAAATCAAAAAGACAAATTCTGTTCCCTGCTCTCCTGCATCAAGCAGTCTTGCCACAGCAGTCTTGAAACCCTTATGGAGTTTCACTGCAGAAACAGGATCCTTCAGTCCCTATGGATGAAGAAAAGTAACCATAAGAAAGGATGGAAAATTATTATTACAGATGTGCAAGCCATTGTAATTTTATTTTGAAATGCAGCCATAAGTATTGGCGAGTACTAGCTGAAAAACTCTGAAATGGGGGAAAAAAAGTTACCATTTGTTAATGTTTAGTCATAGGTAAAATGTTTTTGACCTGTTTTGACAGGTTCATGAGCACTTGCACTTGTTTGCTGATCTCAAGAGTGATATATCTTAGATGTCATACTTCAGCAGAACCCAAAAAATCTCCCTTGAAAAGTTGATGTTACGTGATGCTGGCTAGAAACATCAGCTGCTTTAGATATATCTAGTTTAGAATGAGATCTGAACTTTGTCATTTACATTGTTCAATACATGCATTACTAAGAGACAGCAGCCAAAAAGAAAATTTACAGTCATAATCCAGTACGTTGCCATTGCTAAATCATCACATGAAAATTACACAATGCAAAATCATCACATATATTACCAAAGGAATATATCACATTTTTAAAATCATACTATACAAAATTTCCCACAGATGGATGGTCAGTCCCATTGCAGGTAACCTGCCACCCATATGATTAAGAACAAGAATATTAATGTTATTAACACTAGGCTGAATATACGGCTAGGCTTTTGAATAACCCCTGTGCTCATGAATGAAAAAAACATTATGTCAGTAGCAATAGTTCAGAAACACTTACCTGTCTAACTGTAGAAGGTTTATGTAAAAATTCTTGTAATAATGCTGGCAACTGCTCAAAGAACTCACTGCTGAAAACCCTGGACACAACCTGAGGAAAGCTATGATAAAAACACAGGGAATTTGGACTGTACCGCAGAATCATAGAAAATGGCTACACAGAGGTAAAACCTTTGGTAATTTTGTCTTTGAAATTAGATAAAGAGCGCTCACACTTGTTTCCCCAAGTATTAAATCTGCAATGGAACAGGATGGAATTACAGTGATATTTCCTCCCCAACAGTTCATTGAGGAAAAAAATCAGAATGACACCTTTTGCCATTTTCAGTGGAACTTTCTTCTGAGGAGTCAGAGAGATTTTCAAAGGCGCCTTCAGCCATTTCAAGTCTAACCTTTACTTTGAAGATATTTCTACAGCAATATCTGGAAGTTGCCCTTCAAGTCTATTTGTGCCTTGAGCTCACTGCCAAGTTACACCACATAACTCAGAAAGATGAACCACAGAGAAAAGGATGCAAATTGCTTAGCAAAACAATCCCTTTAAGCCTCCTTATAAGCAGTTGCTTTCACCTTGGATGTACATTTAAATAGGTTTTCAATGTTATTACAAACATTGCAACTCTAGTCATTAAGTCTATTACTTTTCATTTAAACAAATTAAATTCTAGGCCTAAGCTATTTGATGGCATCACATTGGAGAGACATTCTTTAATCAGTATGATTGTAAACAGACTCAGACTAAGCAATTAAGAGTGGGCAGATAAATAATTCCAAGTATGTTCAGTGTCACCTCCTGCCATTCCTGCCTTCTTCTCTCAATAGGAGAGAAACTGACCTGCCATAAAATAACACTGTATATTTACGTAGCAACTTCTCTTCAACTATTTTTTACTTTTTCCATAGTTTTTAGGATTTTGTAAGAACAGAGGAATGTGGAATTTAGCAAACTAGCCTAAGGTCATACATTCAGTAAAGTAAAGCCAGATACAAACTTTTCGGAGCTCATTTCTCTTCTGTGCCAAGGAAAACTTGATACAAGGGCCCTGATTCTTGGAGCCTGTTCCATTCCTATACACCCTAAATCTATCCATTGTAACACATTAAGCTTAAAGTATTTAACAAACCCAAATTTAGTAGACAGCCATGGCAGGAGTGGTAGCACTGAGTACTTTCATCCTTCTCTTCCATCTCTGCAGAGCAATAGAGGTAAATATGCAAGACGCAAAACCAATTTCTTTCACCAGCAGGAGATTCTTTCTAATAGAGACAGTGTCTGCCAGCATACTGTGGCCAATTTCTGACCCCAAAGGACATGAAAAAGAGATACAGAATTGTTAAAGATCACTTTCTAATGCTTCATGCTTCACACAAGAGCAACCACATACTTTCAAATTCTAATGACTTTTATAGTAAATGAAGGGAAACAGCGAAAGAAAAAAAAGAGCAAAACTTCCACAAGAAAGCAGTGCACGCCTCCCTTTTTACATGCTGTAAAAAGTCTTCATGGACTGACAGTTGTGTCTGTAGCTAAGACACTCCTCAAAATTTAAAGATACGGTAATCTGAAAAAAGATATAACTAAATATTCCCTAATATCCAGGCTGTTGATTTCCACTCCTATGTTTTGGTCAATAAGCAGGAACACACTGTTATCTGAGCTAAAATCTTATGTTCTAAAAACCTTATGTAAAATTCAAGGGATTGGGAGGAATATAACAGATGAACATGACACTACTTTTAACTCAGATCTTTAAAGGGACTAGATTCCAAACTGATAGTTTCACCTCAAAATCTCAACCTTCATGCTCAAAAATTGAGCAATAAAACTTGTAACTAGTATCAGCTACACATTTAAACAATGCTATATTGGTAACTTTATTGCTCACTTATGGAAGAATTTTCCCAACAACTTTTAGACAGGAAAGTATAGGAAATGAGTTAAACTCCTTATGAAGGAGGGGAAGGAAAAGTTTCTTACTTGGTTACATTTAAACCTTGTAAAGCTGTTTCACAGTTTGAATTTGGAAAAGCAGGATGATACTTTGCTTTTAAATTGCTAGTGTGGGGTCTTGGATTATGTCAGTCATTGTAAATCTATTTTTGCTACAGGCTAGTCCAAATCTAATAAGCTCAGTAAAGTTATTAGTGCTGGCAGCCTGCCTTTCAGAATGCCTCAATTAAATTAAACTCAACATTACAAAAATATCAAGAATAATTAGGGGAAATCTTGCATGAAATCCTTCTGAAAATTATACTTATTCTTATCTATTACAGGAAAGGCAGCATCATTATTTCATTGTTTATTACAAATTCATTGTCAAGATAGTTTTCTTCTGCCTGAGAACTTAAACTGATTAAGTGAAAACATAAAAGGGTCACAGCAAGCAGCATACTTAAATGGCAAAGTCAAATGCTAATCTGTAATTCAAATATACCTCCCCTTCCTCCACTTGTTTTTTTTAAACATCATTTACCTTGGGATCCTTAACTAGTTCACTTTGTACTTTTACGTTGACTGAAGATCTGTGCAAACGTAGAGTTAAAGTCTCATCCAACAAGGAGATTCACATCTCCAATCATTTTTTCTTATCCGGGGACTCAGTGAACACAATGGGACTGTAAACAGGGGATTTGGCTGAAGGTTCATCTTTCAGTGCTCTTTTTCAGGAACAGGCTTGTTGTGAGCTGTGTTTGCACTCAGGGGTCCTTTCATAAGGGCACTTACCACAATCTCAACACTTGATCCATCATTTTAAAAGAATAGTACAGTATTTGTTTTATACTCATTTCACTGCCATTCCTTTGTTTACAACTCTGTATATAAGACTGTGCAGAACTATTTGGTATAGCCACAACTGATATCAAACAACTGAAATATGTTTTAAAATGTTTTGTGCTGCCCCAAACACAAAACTAGCACTTTCATAATTTATCTTCATTTCCTAGTATAGCAGATCATGTCTTTAAGAAACAAAATACTGTATCTGCTATTTAGAATATAAATTATTTTAACTAAAGAAATTATTTAAATTGTATTATTTATTTTATCCATTGTTGTTGTTGCAGATTTTTTTTATCTGTTTGCTGTTATTTAAATGGATACAATCACTGCTGGTTTCACATATTTAAAAATATTACAGCATTTATTCTCACAACACTTCAGGAGCATTAATGACTCCACTGAAAAGATAGGAAGATGATGTGCAGACTGATTAACCCCCCTCACAGCCAATGCCATTATCAAAAGCTGCAAGCAAGGGAAGCCCTACATTCATTAGAATTTCTTCACAAACTAACAACCTAAAAGTATTCTCCTCAGGTAACAGAAGCAAAATAGCCATATTATCACAACATGCTGCCTAGACCTATGCTCACCTAGCCTGGCGATTTCAGTTCTTTCAGTCTGGGTAGAGAAATAGTATGTGGTTACTAATTCTGGTCTCATGGATTAACATAAGATCAGATGCAAATATGACTGCATAATGTTTGACCAAAGCATTGTAAAATAAACTGGCCAATCATTTTCTTTTTACGATCATTACACCTTCTTTTTTAAGCCTTGATCTTCAGCCTTATAGTTAATTCTGTGGAATACCTACAGCTGACAGTCATTCACTTGATACTTAGGTCTGAGGATTAAAGCATTTGAGTCCACTGCGAAATTCTTACTGACCTTAACAAGAAGCAGCAGCTCAGGATGCAGTCTTACATACCATATCACTCCCAAGTTACATCTTACATCCTAGCAAAAAAAAAAAAAAAAAAAAAAAAAAAAAAAAAGCTGAAAAAGACTGTACACATTATGTGCCAATTAACAGTCTTGGCCTACAGACTTGAATTAAGAATGGTCAGAGATATAACAGTAATCCAGGAGGGATTTTAGAATTACCATATTACTCACAGTAAATGTATGTAAAAAATAATCTTAAAGGGAAAAATACATATAATGTTCCAAGGAAAGCTAGTTACTGATCAAGTTCTATGGATTATGTTGCCAAACAAGATAAAGCCCAAGGTAAGCAAATGTACTGAAATTTGTCTTTTAGCTTAAACATGATAATTTTTCTTCAGTTGTTCTCCAACTCCAGCCTGCTGGCTACCAGGGAGCTGTGGTGGAGCCATTCCGGGTGGTCTGGAGCATGAAGCATCTTGAGCAGACGGGGCACTGTGATGCCAGAAATGGAGATGGATCTGAGAAGAATTTCCCTTCTCAGAAAGGCAACACTGAGACAAAGGGCCACAGAACTCCTAAGAATTTTTATATATTAGATCTCTTGCAAAACCGTATTTATTACTGCTTAGAAACTATATACCTCCATGTGAAACAAAGTGCTTGTGACTTTACACACACTATAAAGTAGGACTGAAAGGATCCATTTACACAGGATATTGTTTCCCATGCAAAAACGCTTAGCAGATGTCTAATGAATGTTTTATATAGTATGTCATAATTAAATTTACATTTGCCAGAATATCTCCATTATTAGTCATATTTTTTTGGTTTTGATAGTCAAAGAGCATTTGCCTTTACTTACCCTGTAAAATTAGGAAAGGCCTCAGCTGCATTGACAATAGCAATTCAGCTTGCTCAGGGTACCTTACTAGAATTGTTCAGCTTTTTGTAAGATAAGGTTGTCAGTTGAGAAAGAAACAGCTAATAAATTGGGGGCAGGTATCCTCAAGATATATTAAAGCAAACAATAGAGCAGTGGACACCATGGTGAAACCCTGGTCCGGTTAAAATTAACAGTAGTTCTGCTACTGAATTCATATTTTCCTCTGGGATGCATGTTTCTAGTCCTCCTTAGCCATCTTATCACACCATCTGATTAACAAGGAGTTAATACATAATGGAGCATCCTTGGAGTTTTGAGCATAACACCCTTAATGCTAGTGGCAGAAGCAGAAGTCACATTCAATCTGTTTTTTCTAAAATAAACAAGCTATGGTTCAAACCTCAGCACAAGCACACATTCATACTACACTGGCTTTAAGAAAATAAACAGTGTTCCTGGTCATCTTTTATAGTACCTCTCCCTCACTCTTGAGCACTCAAGAGAATGAGAATCACTTAACTTTTTTGAGGCAATCAAGGAAAACAGACCAACAAACAAAAGAAACACATTAACCATACACACTACATACACCTCATCAGTGTATCAGCAGTCCTAGCAAACCAAGCCATGACTACTTCAGCTACTTCTAGGCTCTCCTCTTTCATATGCATCCCAATTTATTTTCTGTGAACAGTGTGGTCTTTCTGTCCATATGCAGACTCTGGAGCACTTCCCTTGAAACACCGGACCTGCTGCACATGGCCAGAGCAACAAACGGTGATGAGCAGCTGCACTCTGAGCTGGTACTTTCCCTACCATGGGAGGTCTTTAAGAACATCTTAGATAAACATCTGTCAGGAATAACACAGGTATAGCTCATCCTGCTTTAAAGGGTGGGAAGAGACTAGATAATCTTTCAGATTCTTTCCAGCCCTATTTTTCTAGCAGTATAAAATGTGATTTATTAGAATAATCATATTTTCTCTCAAAAGTGAATCCTCTTCTGGAAAATAGGATTCACTTCTATCAGACAAATAATAATAATAATAATAATAAAAGCAAATCTGGGGATGAATAAAACCCAATTTTAAAGGCACTTAAAGCAAACCCATGAAAAAGCAAAACTTTTCACATTTTTAGTATTTTCCATGTTGGCACCGATATTCCATTTCTCTTTTTTGAAAGCAGCAAGGAAAAGACTGTCAACAGTGACCACAGTAAGGATGATTAACAGAAGAATGAAAGGGAACAACAGCAAGACCAGAAGGAAGTAATAGAGAAAAGGAAGCAAGAAGGGAATCAGAATTTGTGAAGGTATAAGACTTGAATCTATGCATCACACTCGTACACAGCTAAAGCAAGCGTAATTCTGATGAATGGAGCTATAACTGTAGCACTGTGTGTACTGATATCATGATTAGAATTATAAGCCCAGGACAACATCATATCACTGTGAGTACAGCTGCCTGGTTACTTATGCTAGATTCAAATACGGGATGCAAAACAGATTCATTAAAGAGAAAAGTTCATTCTACTTCCTTTACTTTCCCATATCATTTCCATGCTGTCTTCTTTCCAATATTTTATAGTTTTTTATGAACTCTTTTGCATTATGATTTGAATACATGTGTGGAATACATTTCCTACTGCCTTTAAAGATTCGTGAAGTGCTAATTGAAAGCATAGTTTACTTGGAAACAATCCATCACATCTATATTTAATTTTTGCTGTGAAAAAGTGTTAAACAAGCCTTTTAAAAATTTTATGCAGGACCTATTCATGAGGTGGGCTTATTTTCAAAGCTATGGTCCATCAGCAAATGGATTTTCATCTGGTTAATGGGCTGGAACAGATTGTTCAGGGGAATACCTATCATCCATATTCACTGGAATTCTTTATTTTGCTTCAACTGAGTCCACGACACATTTCAGGAAACCAGCTTCATAGCCTTTTAAAAGAATGGTAGTTGAGTCTAAGATGTTTTTAAAAATATTGTTATTAATGCTTAAAGACCTTTTTACATTTCCTCAGTAGTGTATTTTTTTCATTCAAGATCTGTATACCCGAAACTTTCCATAGTAGGTAAAAACCAATAAAATGTCTTCTTATATCTCCTGTTAGCTATGTAATTTCTGACTGCAGCTGAAATACTTAAACCTAGTGGCACTGCAGCACATGAAAACAAACCTTACCTTGTAATCTGAGCCCCCTTGATTCAGTAATGGGTTGGTTTAAAACATAGTCTGAGATAAATAATATCCACAGTGGGTGACTGGATTTCTCCTTTCTCTGCATTTCTCAAGTAGCAACTGTTTGATATCAGGGAAAGATTTACAGTTCTTGTTAGAAAGCCAGAAGGTACACTATAAAGGGTTTATATTCAAATACTTTGAAGTACTACACCGTGTCACATAAGGGTCCTTCAAATCTCCCAGAACCTTTATTTACATCAACATCAGGTCAGCATGTAAATCAAGGCTGAATACTGTTACACAGAGCAAAGTCCACACAGACTTTGGTATGTGCAAAAACGTCCCAGACCAAGACATGGACAAAGTCTGCAGATCTCTTTCACTGTTTTTGATATTATGTCTGCCAATCAAAATATTGTCAAAAAAGCCACAACTGTTTCATTGTGCATATTTCCACCTTCATTTCAGATCCTGAACATGTTTGGCAACCAACACAGAGCTAGCCAGTCAGGCTTCTCTGCAGGTACATGATAGAAGCTCTAGAACTCATATTTTTAACACTATACCTGCTTTATACCCTATGTATTTCTTTGGGTTTATAGTTCTAATTGTCACAAATATGCAAACTTTATTTGACTAAACTTTATTCACTTAAGCCAAGCATAAACACATCCCCAAAGTTCTTGATGCATGATAAACTCCTTGGAGAGGAAAAGAAAGATGATAGAAGTGAAGCTGGGGGGCTATAAAAACAAAAAAGAAATATCAAAGCCGTAGTGAGGATTTGGATTTCCCAAGAATGCTTCCTTTACCACATTAGCAACCACTCCCAGAACTATGGTGAAAAAATAAATCACTTTAAATGTAAAGTCACTGAATCTAGATAGTATAAATATTCCTTAGATCTAATACTGCATATATATGTGATGCCTATATCACTGACACATATATGCAGATATGCAGCTTTTCATGTTTAGATTTTATATATCTCTCATATATGGCATACTGTTTTACATTTTCAAAAGAGAGATAGGTTATGGAATACTCCATAACACGTTCCTACTATTCAGTGGAACAGTGAAAAACAGTATCCTTTTCAGGAAGGCTTTTCCACTCCCACATTCTTAAAGTTATATAAAGCACAGCTGACTAAGGTAATTCCACACATTTTTCATATTATCTCCATAAATTAATGGCACTCATTTTTTCTCATATTTCTAACCAATGCAAAGTCCATCAAAGTCAATAAGAATCTTTCAACTAACTGATTTTACACTTTGGATCAATCCTTCACAGAGCTGATATGGTAACTGGCAACCATAGTTGAGACTTAGATAATTTACCTAATAAAATATATGAACAGGTTGCATCTGGAAGAAATGCAGAGAGAACTAATGGAGTTGCTTGCTCCTTTGGATCTTCATGGTTTTAAGCACTTGCTGTTTTACACATGAAACAAAAGCTAAGTATAGCTATGAGTTAATTGAAACCTTGTAATTGTGTCTGTTGGTTACCAAATTCTCTTATTATCATTTTTATTCTGGTATGCCTAACAAACTTTCATGTTATTTACAAAAGGAGTATTTGGCTTTGTTTATTAATGTGATCTCACACAATATAATCTCTTAAATATATTCCCAATCATATATTTGTAAAAATAGAGGCCCAAATAGAAAGTATTTATGTTTATGGATTTTAGGATACCAGCAATGAAATATTTGATGACTGACTATATTTTTAAGCTTATAATTAAACATCTCACATACTAGTTAGAAAACACAAGCAAAAATGCTGTTTTAACTTCTTTTATATATTTCCAACATTCAACAGTGCAATAATTCTCCTACTAAAAAGAGCAAAGCTTAATTTCCATGAACTATAATTTCAAACAGAATGGTTTGAAACATGCTCCTGCCTTCATGCTAATATGACAAACTTATCTAAACTTTTGCGCAACTGGAACAGAAGCTTCGGGTATTAATATTATTATTTCATATACACTTATAATACTAACCTTAGACATAAAGCAGTTCATATGCTCTTAGTGAAGGTGGATGAATTTTCCAGATTTTTCATCTCATTCTTACAATTATTTTCATAATTATATCTAAGAATGGGAGATTGGGGTGAAATCCTAGGCCTGTTCTACTGAGAATAAAGGAAATTTTTTAATATAATTATAAAATCTTAACCGATTTTACTTGAATTCAAGAAGTCTGTGATAGTGTCCCTCTGAAGAGAAAACAAAAACTGTTGTATATCAGAGGTAAAGTCCAGTCATGAACCAAAATTCAGCACAGCCTTATCTTGCAATGTGTTCTTAGAAATAGTTCTCAGAACTGTCACAGGCCCCTGACTACCGACTGAAGTCAGTAGAGCTTCATGCAGATGATGATTTAACATTGTGGAAAAGCTTTTAAAAGTCTTTTTTAAAAGAAAAGTTCTAAAAGCCTTTAAGCTTTTAAAACCAGCACTTAGTTAAATATTCATAGGGCTTGACCATTCTCCTGGCATTCCTTGGTTTAATTATTACATCTTCTCTGATTTTTTGTTTGCTTTTCTATCCTTTTCAAAATCTTAGATTCAAGCTTGTACACTAAAGCTGACTTGATTTTTTTTTAGGTAATGCTCTTTTTAAGTATCTTTAACAAGAAGGAGGAAGGGGGAAAAGGAGGGAAGGGGTTGGGGGGAACATTACTCCAAATCCCTATTCAGTACCACAAACTTTTAAGCAGACTGTTTATATCCAATAAGAGACTTTTTAGACCCCTGAAAAATCACCTTTTTTAAACTGTGTAATAAAGCACTTTCCAGTTAGAGTGGAACCTGCAAATCAGAGAGCACTGCCACTTAGATATCATAGTTCTGGAAGAAAAAAAATCAGTCCAATGATCAGGTAAAGCATACTCTTGAGAAGATCTTCCACCATGGAAGAAGGCACGGAATCAGTAGCAAGCCCATATTCAGTAGCGTAGGCTCCCCCTGTTTCAACAGTGAAATAAATAAATTCAGGTTCTATGGACAAAAAAATAAAACAGATGGAGCCTTTTACATTATAAACACAGACTGAGGTAATATAATAGACTATTATTATGATAGACTTGTAATGGCCTATTTGAATGCTTGCTACTAAACATAAATCAAAGAAATTACAAACCCACCATCTTACATTTAAATATAAGCTACAATAAACCATCAACAAGATCAAGCTGAACTTAACACACCCATGGTCTAGAGGAAGTGCTTAGTTAGGGTGGCACACAGATGAATATTTTCCTTGGCAGAGAATAAGTCTGTATAAACAGGAACACAGCTGAATTCTGCACTTTCTACGGTATCTGAAGCAGCTGAACTAGAAAAGAGAGGCTACCCCAAGTTATACTACGTAGGAAAGAACAGAACAGATGCAGAATTTAGAATGCTTCCTTTACTTTTATGAAGTTAGATCACTTTCAGCATTTTCAGCAGGATATTCCTTCTTGCACTGCTTATAGCAATGTTCTTGAAACTCTAGTTGTCATATCATACAGGTTGTACCCAAAGGAACATTTGTTTCCACAAGAGTGGAACTTTCAGTAAAATCCTACAGTCCATCTACAGACAGTTTGCAACCGCCTGTTGCCACGTTTTACTTAGTGTCACATTTTCCTGATCAATTTCAGTCTGGCCATAATGTCCCTTCATGAACACGGAGCTCAGAGTACTTCAGAAAAAAAACAAAGATGAGTGGCACTTTTCTTATGACAGTAGGAAAAAAATCAGACAAATGGCAAAAACAATTACTCTGATATTCAAACTTGAGTCCCTGTGCAGACCAGCCTTCATGGAAACCATTCTCCAATATCTGTAAGAAGGATATTCCAAAAACACTTCTGTCTGTTGGTCACTCACCTTTACGCAGGGGCTACTGGAAGGCTCCAGTTCTATTGTTTGGCTTGTCTGCAGCATCCCTCCCCAAGTACCCTGGTCGCCAATATTCATCTTGACAAATGATCTCTCAATATTTTGTCCTATTTTTATTTGAAAGTGAACTTGTCTGTATTAATGAGGACAGAGAATATCCAGAGTTTCATTTTCTCCCCTCTCTTTAGCAAGCATTCATGGTCTACTCCAGGCTTACAAAACTTTGTGCTTCTGCAAATTCTCTCTCCTGGTTTAGGAATTCTCAAAATTAAGCTATTTCCCCCCAATCTTGTAAGCAAAATTTAAGCAACAGTGGCATAAATTGCTTATGTTGCCAAGAACTGATCTCTCAGCCGCTTGACTAGAATAAGATTAAGCTATTAAATAAAATATATAGAACATATTGAAGTACTGTGCCAATTTTCTTCTGATGTGAATTGATGTGGATCCCATGAAGCCTCAGGCACTTCAATAAGTAGCCTTCTAGCAATCTGGCCCTAATTTCTCAGTGAAGAGCTTTTCATATTCTTGTAGTATTGTTGTAGTATACCTTTTGAAGTAAGAGCTAGCAAAGGATACCTGTAAATACTACTTTTGTCACATTTAAAATGATGAATGAAGAACTTTTATAAAATGTGATGGCATAATTATGTGTATACTTAGGAACTTAAGGACTAATTACAGAACTTGCTTGTGCAAATCAGGTAAACTTACATAGAAACAATTTTTTGTCTGTGCAATCCTCTGTTCTCATTGAGGAAATGGAGAAGCGTTTAAATAGTTAACTGAATATACATAATTTTTGTAAGAAAACCTGCTGTGCCTGGCTTGGAAAATTCAGTCACTAATGTTCAAACAAAACCATAAAAGATTTCAAAAGCCCAAGGTCATCAATGCACCTGTGTAGGACTCATTAAACTTAATAGACATTACATATATTCATTAAGGGCAAAATAAACTCTTGTACAGCTGCAGCTCTTCTTAAATGACTGCTTGTTTTCATGTCTTTTTATGACTGGTTAGATTATGTTTTAAATGGGCAAAATATTATAATATGTTTCAGCAGACTAATCAACGTTTTCTGGCTTCAGGCTTGTGTGAGCTTGAGGCACAGCCCCGGGTATGAGATATGGAGCACAGCACAGCTGCAGCTCAGGATGTTACAACTCCTCCAGTTGTCTCCACGCTGCTGGAGGGGAAGTGAGGACTCAGGCTGGTAATTTAATATGCACCAGTTTGAAGGAGAGTGTGTCTGAGTGGTTGGGCCCATGGTGCTCTGACCTTCTCTCCCACTTGCTCACAAAAATGAGATCTGGGCATGAACACAGCTGTTCTCCTGTCCGCACCTAGTGATGAAATCTAGGGAAGGCTCATACAACAGCATACAGGGTAGGACACAATCTAGCCCTTGTTTGGCAGATGTTTCTTAAGACTTATTTTTACCTTTCAGCAGGGTTTCAAATGTACCACTTTAAATTGCTGTGAAAGCTGCTATAACGAGGGTCAGGGCTAGGCCAAAGTCAAGCAGAGAACCAGGGGAACCATAACACATTTCTCTCAATAACTTCTCCCATCTTTGTCGCAGGCCGATCCCACGTACTGCAATGAATCTGTCCTGAGAGGTTCTGGAGTGAGATACCAAGAAATCAATAGTTCATTTCCTGCTCATCCACCCTGCTTTACCACCCTCTCTGATTGCACATGATATATTCCACATTCCACCACAATATTTCTATTCATATTCTTTTACCACTTCCCCCATCCCACAGTATTTGAACATTTGCCAGAAGGAGTGAGCTATATCATTATTTTGTAAAGGAAATAAGCTGCTGAATGTGTGGTATTGCTTTTTTATACTGTTTATTAACAGTAGAGTAAAATAACTGAATATAGTGCCAGGTCACCTTAAGTCAAGCCTAAGTTTTCTGTCATATTGTGATATGTTGACAAAGAGAATTATTTCTGTGAATGAGAGATGGTGTTCTACTTTATGAACTCTGCGGTTGATAGGATCTGCAGGGTTATGTAAGCATACGAACAGCTTACTAACTTTAATGTATAGCAATTAAAATTTGCATTTTCTTTAGTGAGTAATGCTGCATCATGGAATAACATCTTGAAAGTCATCACTTGAATAGAAAATGCAATTTTAGAACTTCCTGGCAATTTGTTATTTTTGCAAATGTACAATTGAATCCTAAGCCAGTTTTGGTGACAAGTCACAAGAGTCAGGTAAAGAGATGGTGTGTCTCTGGAAAGTACCTGTGATCCATAGTTGCCCTACACAAACCTTGTTTTCCACTGTGTATCTCATTTCCGCCATCCATTCTCCACCCATTCCTTTCCAACTGTATCAGCATTCTGGCTCACAGCAGTGGGGGCAGGTAAAAGAGAGGCAGAAGTGTCCTGTTTTTCTGCTATTTAGACACTAAAGAATATTTCAGTTGCCAAAGGATGCTGCCTTACAGAAAAATAACTTCTCCAGTTGGCCAGAGGGGACTTCTGAATTGCAGTTGTTTTTTTTCTACAACTAATGGTACACAAATGACTTCAAACTGTATCCTCTGTCAGATGTGGATACACAGTAAAAGGCCAGGGAAATAGCAGTACACGTGGTTAGTGTCCTGGCATAGGAGGGTACTGGCTCTGAGCAGAAGGCATGTGTAAGTGAACACATGTGAGTAAGAGTCTACCTTGGAGGCATACAGGAGCAGGGTTGAGGAGAAGACAGAGGATGGAAGCTAGTGTTTCCTTCATGTATACACCTGGCCTAGCACAGAGCCGAGACCAACTGCGGCAAGGGCTGGTCCCCAAGGCAAACTAAGTGGAATCTCCATCTTAGGACATTAAAAGGTCTGCAAGTTCCAAGGAAGTCAATTCCACCCAGATTAGGAGAGATGGCAAACATGCAGATGAAACAAATCATCCCACCTTCTTCAAGCAGTTTCCTGTTTTCACCAGAGAGCCAAGCATTCTCCCTTTCTTTCCTCTTCGGGCCATCCCTTAGCATCCTGCTGTCTCCTTTACATAGTCCTGCTTTGATGAATCCCTAACCAACTGCCTGTCACACTTCACAGTGGTGTCCCAGAAACAGTTTTTATTTCATAGCTTTATAATTCTCTCTACTAACATCTATTTGCTCCTCCTTCTCTCCCCTACCCCCTCCCCCCCCCAAAAAAAAAGCATTAAAAGACTGTTTTCCCAGCAAGGCTACTAAAATAAAGCAAACAAAGAGATTCTGAGCTGAGTCATTCTAGAATCAAAGAAATTAAAACTTCTTTTCAAAAACTAACTTCCTCTAAATTTCTTAAACATTGCAACATTAAAAATCTCTTTTTCCTTTCTCTTAACCAAGCTCCCCCCAAAATACCTGGGGAGGTTGGAAAACCAGAGTTACACTAAGCAGAATCTCACATTTCCCATAAACAATGAGGTTACTACAGCTGCATGGTCTTCAGCCAGGAATCCCTCTCCACGGACCATAAAGCAGCTGCCTCACTCGGAAATTCCACTCGGGATTTGTAAGTTCTAATACGAGGTTCATGTGACAGGCAGGAGTGAAGAACTGATTCAGGGAGGGCTCAAATTATTTAATGATAGCAGGACTGAAAGAAGTAATTCCTATGAAAACTTCTCCTCTCCATCCTTTTCAAGAATATTGAGATTCAATTTAGTTGAAACGTAATATCATCTTAGACTAGTTATAACTGTTCCCAGGTTTTGGCTAGAGAAAGTAAAAATGACATCAGCAAACCAATCCCTGACGAGCAGGATGAGTCACATTTCAGTCTGTTTTCACTTAATTAGGATTTTTTACATTTATGGAGTTAAAAAAAAACAACAACAACCCGCAGACAGCCACTCCGACTGGAAAATTATTAAAAGTCCAAATATGAGGTATTGACTCATTGGCGAGGTATTCTTGACTGCAAGAAAGCTCTGAGGAAATAATGGTACCCTTTGTAATCTGTAGAAGTAATGATACAAACCTTGTGAAAGGATATCCAATATATTTCTCAAATTCAACACGTGGTCTACTACTAGCTCAGAAAAGGAATCCTCCTTATTTTGCATTAACTGGGCAGTTATATCTTGTTATGTGTAAAGAAGAAAGAGTGAGAAAAAAAGAGAAAATGAGAGAAAAAAACAAATGAGAGAGAAAATTACAGCATGCTTGCTATTTTTGCAATTATTTTCTATAAGCACACAGTGAAAAGATGGTCCCAGAATAAAGCATTATGGTTTAGTTTAAGAATTAAAAAAAACATGGTATTGATAACAGCTAAAAATGAGACTTCAAAGGTTTTTTTTTCTTTGGGGGACAGAAGCAACATATCAATAATTTTTTTTTTTTTCCAGCAACTGTGAAGTAATTGCTTGTTCATGAATTTTTTTTTTTGCATCAGCTACATTTCCTTAAAATAGTTGGGCAAAGAAAAATATAGTCTGAACTTTCCCACAGACAGCAGAGTTTTCCTCTAAAAAGGAAAAGTAATCTTATTTCAAAAATCTTTAAATGTGTCCAGATGAATGTGTCACTCTGAAATGTATCACATCATCTCAAAGAATATGGAACAGTGATTGTTGGTGAACCAAAAGGTTTCCATGGGTGTTTCAAACGACCAAAGTCAACCAAAGTGACAAGAACATGTTGCCTGAACACAAGACTATGTAAGATTGCCACTATTAAGAGAAAACACAATTTAGGAGGACTCTCCTCAAGTTTGTTCACACCCCTTTAATGTCTATTTTAAAAGATGGTCTATCTCCCTCTAAATTCTGAGCAAGTTTGATAAAAATACTGAGTTTAAGGCACAGTTGATTTTTACCTACTCGAAATTAGTTTTGTAAATTGCTGGCATATCTGGGCCAATTCTATAAATTGCCTTTATAATACCACATGCTTTATCCCCTAATTTTCATGCTTTTGTGCTTGTTTCTTAGGTCAAGAATAAGAGTATGCTGGCTTCCCTCCCAACACTCACACATGGAAAAAAAATTGGTGGAACAGCCTAGTAAGTGGGCAAGGATTTTTTTTCTGCTCACAGCTGATAAGCCAATGCAGGCTAAGAACTCCACCTATCCAACTCCAACTCTTTTTCCTGGATTTTTATCCTGCCTTAATTCTGATCTCTGCACAGTGAACTGGTACTCATATTTACCTATACACGCAACCGCCACAGTTAAACAAGTTGATTAATACAAAGACAGGGTAAGAGACTGAAAAATAAAACTGCATTGCTCTGTTTTTAAAAAGGAAGGCAGATGCTCAAGAG
The DNA here is from genome assembly GCF_036417845.1 of Apteryx mantelli. Classification (NCBI taxonomy): domain Eukaryota; kingdom Metazoa; phylum Chordata; class Aves; order Apterygiformes; family Apterygidae; genus Apteryx; species Apteryx mantelli. The sequence continues at coordinate 20,013,540 of NC_089983.1, read as the reverse complement.
ATGAAATCCTGACAACAACTGAAACCAATAGCAACAGCTTTGTTGTGCCCATGGTTTCACCTAATGTTATTGCATATAGTAACAAAAAGAGCATGCAAGCATTTATCTTGCTAACCAGGATTTCCAATTTCTGCATGATTTATATTTCTAACCTGTACTGTTCTAATCTCTAATTGCCTCCTCCTCCTCTTTCCCCTCTCTACTGAATTTTCTCTCTCCAAAGAGAACAAAGGATTGAGATTGTCAATGCCAGGTTATTGTCTAGGTCACAATTTCCATAGAGAAGTGAGACTTTGCAGAGAAAGTCTCCCCAAAGACACTTCACTATGGAAATTATGGTGAAAGCAGAGCAAGCTTCAAACTTTGCCTCTGCTGCAATTATTTTTGTATGCATTTCAAAAAGGGAAGGGAGATGGGAAGGGGAGGGGGGGGGAAACAGCCTGTTTTGCATCTCCTCTCTCAGTGCTGCTCTCCAGAAATGAAAGTATTGCATCAGGACAGAAGACTGAAAAGATTTACTGATTTAAATAATATTTCATTATCTACATTTGTATTATGCCCAGAACAAGTTGCTTTACTTGTCTATGGCTTGATTTCCACATAAAAGCTTTGTTCCAGCAATTTCATAAATCCATGCATGTCTGAAAATCTCCAAAGCAGTGCTATGCTGTTATCAATCCCCATGGACTAATCAACCACTTACCTTGCACTAGGGAAACTCTAACATACATCAGAAAAGTCATGCGTCTCACTCCCCATGATCCTGATTCAGTTTTGTTAATATGGTTCAGTATTACAAGAAGCTCAGTTGAGCCCTTAATCTATGCATGATGCTCAGTGACAGTTTACTTTCATTCTCCTCTTTGTATCTGAGTTCTTAATTATCACCTCCACTACCATATAGATTAGGACAGTTATTACTATATCCTCAATTTTTTCTAGTGAAATCAAGCCAAAACACATGGAATTACTATTGGAATGGAACACATGGACTCTTTCTTCTCAAAAGCCAGAGTTCCTTTGGAATTAAGAGCTTTTCACGAAATAAAATCAGACATACAATCCATTGATCAATATCCACAATAAAGTTTTTACTTAGATATACTCAAAAGATTCACAGATTACAGCCAAAGATATCCATAACAATCCTCAACCTTTCAAAATTCATCTAGTTACAATGCAGAGATAGCCTCTATCATAACACAAATTACTTCTGAAAATCTGAAATGAACTGATTAGCAATCAACTGAAGAGAAAGCAAGCGATAGCTAAGGCCTGTAAATAAAAAGTCTCAGGCAATATATTTGATACCAGTGGAAAAGCCACTTAATGGGATGTCATGACAGATCACAGCAATCCAGGAGGAGTAGCTGCAATCTTTTGAATGCAGCTTGCCAATGCTGACAGATACGATAAGAATTTTTCCACCAGTTTAACCATGTATGAAAGCTTCAAATATGTAATTTGCATTGCATATGTTTGACAGTCCAGCGGTGAAGTCAAACCATCACACTCAAAAAACAGGTAACGCTTAAAACAAGGAGAAGCAGTAAACAAAATCAGAGCCAAGGCCATTCATTATATTAGTTACACTATCAATCCTGAATTTACATGCTCAAAATTTGTAAAAACAACGTTTTCAGATGACTAGCACTATTGTTTATATGATATCTTAAAAAAGAAATTAGAAACAGGCATACATTACAAAAGTATTCTTGTCCTTAATGCTCCTCAGGACTTTTATTTCAAGTGCTTTTATAATATAGAAGCAACTCACCTTTATTTGGGCTAAGAAAAGGACTTGGAGGCAGGAAATTCAACATGCTACCACCATTCCTGGTATTTGGCTGACGGTCACAGGCATGAAGGGAGACATCATGACTTGGATGCAAGTAAGAGAATAAGTATTAAAGAATGAACAATAAGAAGGAGGAAAGAAAAGACGGGGCAAATAAGAAGTTCCTTTGGGTGCCTAAAATCTGAATCTGACCATATAATACTCATACCCCCAGAGCAGGAGGGAATGACCAGAAGATTGATATCTCAGAACATATCAGTCCATATGGGGAAATGCTATGATTTGTTAGCTGTGTAGGATAGTTGCTAATTACAGCCTCTGAAAGAAGACTAAAATGTTCTTTCTAAGGTCCAGCATTTTAGTTGTGGAGGGATAAAGATGTATCAAAGTCCTACCAGCTCTGTGATTCAGAAATGAAATGAATTTTATATAACACCAGCAGGTAACTAGGAGCTATTTAGGCACTTTTCAGAAGCATTAAATAAAATTAAACTGCCTGAATAAACTTCTCAGGCATCACACACTTCTTCACACCACCTGGGAATACCTAATGGTGAAATATCTATCCTGCCTGACAGGAACATGTCCCATTCCTGCTCATGCCTCTGTAACGCAGGAGTGGGGAAGAGCAGTTGCAACACAGGGACATAAATAGGACACAGACTCTCTGACAAATCCGTGCTGCTATTGATCCTCTCCTGCTCCAAGAGCCCCTGTGCAAGATCCATCTAGCAAATGGGTGAAGAGTCAGAGAGCAACTACAGTACTGGGAACATGCAGGCTGCTGGCAACAAAGAGAACAGTCCAGTTTCATGCATGAGACTTTATAGGTTTACCTGAAGTACAAACACAGGTAGTAAAACCTTCTCACAAAAAAGCAATTCCCACATCAGTGGTGATACTTCTCATTTCCAGAAAAGCCCAGGCAAATATAAAATTACCCTTTATTAATGCAAAATGGAAACACACAGATTATGTTAGAAAAACCTGCTTGTTCAAGTTTTATTTGAAGACTGTATTTGATAGTTTTTACTGCTTCTCTCCAATCACAAATAGCTTTTAACTTCCAGTAGTGAATTCACTGACCCTGCAGTAATGACATATGTATCATTTCCTGCATTGCTGAGCTTCTGTGGATGCTCTCTGATGAGCAAAGAATCCACACAAGTTGAGAGGAACTGCAAAACAAGCAACTTTCTTCTTACTTGAAAAGTCTTTCCATATTCGTTTTCCTGTTATTTTAACTGTTTTCAGTCACCGTGGATCTAATTGATATTAAACAAGTCTTTTTCAGGCAGCCCTCAATTTTACCTCATTATACTTGATATCTTAATGAGGAAGGAGAAATATAATTTCATTATATCCTTGCTCTTTAAAAATTGTGATAAACAATTCTGCTCAATCACCACGATACAAAAGGATGCAATGCAGACTGCTCTTCCACCAGAATGCTTGATTTAGGTGCAGAATTTTTCTGTGGACGCTTTCTTCTCATGTCCTTGTGTTTGCTACGCCTTCCATCACAATGGTATGTACAAAGGAAGCAATTATATTAAAGGTGCTTCCAGGCAGAAAAATATCTGTCCATCGTGTAAATACAAAACATAGCAATTATGCAATGCTGTTTTGTACATTTTCATTTCATTGAATTTATGGCCTCTTCTATGGTTGTGTTACATGAAATCATTCTGTAAAAATGGACATAATTCCTGTTTCTTGCCATACATAAAGTAACAGAAATCTTTTTTTATATTATTTTCCAAACATTTTTCATTACATTAGGTCACCTTGTTCCCTGATACTATTATTAATTGTTCTTAAATAGATTATCACTTCAATTTGCCTTATTTTTGATCTGGAAAACCAGTTTGGCTTTTTTTAAAATAACTCCAATGGTTTTGATCTTAAAATGAAGATGGTTTACATCCATCACTAACAGACTATGTCATGAAACTAAGCTTCCAAGGAAAGATTGTCTGCAACATATATGGATGCAAGAAATTTGACTGTCTGATGGAATTTCATTCCACCTATGCTCATAGAAGAGGTGCCTCTTCAGATTTGCAGTCACACATAATAAAAGGAGACAGCTGCGTGGCATATAATAGAAGACTCAAAATGATCAAATATTTTGCTTCCATAGCAGACTGCAAGCTGATTCCTTGGAAGACTGTATTGGGGCAGTTGAAAAAGCATTTGTGGGACTTAAACCATGGGTTGGGGCCAATGCAAACCTGTCTGCTTTCATCCTCAGGAGTGGCAGCTATGTTTTTAGTTCCCAGAAAGAAGAAACTGCCTATTACAATTACTGATAGATGGGTTGCCAAAAATGTGATCATACAGCTATTGAGATGTGGAAAGCCACACAACTGGGGAGAAACAGAATCAGGGATGATTCATCTTTCTCTGTATGAAGCATTTTTAAACTCTTTAGCTTCAGCTGCACTTACTGATGCCTGCATGTTCAGCACTTTACTCCAACCAAGTTGGGGAAGGGAGAGTGGAGTCTGGTACATTTTCTATGGCCGTTCTCATAGGCTTTGGAATGCCCATACTACTCTAATTAAATTTGAGTATCTCTCAGATCACATTAGGACACCAAGAAAGACTGAGTTCAAAAGGTGAAAACCATTAGTTCCCATCACTTTTTCCCCAGGGACTAGCTATGAAAATTTGATCCAACTCACTAAATGTGGTAATAACTGGGAATTAAAGAAATAAGATAGAAATTCAAACCTCTTTTAGTTCAGTTATTGGTTATATTCAGTTATTACAGTGGAAGCATCCCTGTGTAATCACAGTACACAGGGAAGAGAACACTGTATTTGGTATCAGAACACTGAGATTTTATTCTGGGTTCACTAGATTTGGCAAGTCACTTGAACTTTATGTCTTAGTTTTCACAGGATAAAGTAACAATGATGCATTTTGTAAAGCACTGGTAGATCTTCTGAGGAATGATGCTTTTTAAATTCAACACATATTTTGCACAGAGCAGGATTCTCCAAGAGGAGTGAGAGAATTGAGCAGTGGCATCCCTCTAAAATATAATATATTGGGGCTTCTTAATCGCTGGTAACTTTGAGATTCTGAGCAATACTTTTCAAGCTAACATGGTGCAGACAGAAGGTCTTCAAGTTAATTTTCACCTTTCTTCAGCAAGTCACTACATCATGACTGTTAATAATTTCTTCAGTTACTTCCAAGCTACAACCTGTATGGATCACTATCATTCTGTTGATTTCTAAGAAGCATCCAACTTTAACTACTTCTTTCAACTTAGAGACATCTATTTGGTATTAGTTGTTAACATTTAAAGCTCAGGCACAAACTAGTTTAAAAGGGCATTCTCACCCAGAATTGTGAAGGTAATCTGACTTACATATGACTGAATCTGTTGCAGCACCAGAAGCTGTCTACTGCTCTCAAAAAATAATAACACAAGGTGAATTAATACAATTTCCTAAAAGAAAAATCAAAAATAAAGAAAACAAGTTGTCTGATACTTTAAGTTACAAACTATATATAGATTTTTTTTCCTTTAAGTACAAAAAGCTGGTTGAAAGTTTCTTCCAAGAAGTTTCAGATTTAGATTAAGCAATGAAAACTAGTATTTGAAAAGGAATTCACAACTCAGTCTGATCTCAAATGGTGTCATTCTCATGACATTAAGTATTTATTCTCCTCTGTTCCTTGGAACCAAAATAACCTTGCATACTTTTTTAATACTCTCTGAAATTTCAGCACAGCATTAACATAATCAGAGAATTAAGTAGGGCAAGGCATTGCTATTACATCAGAGAGTAATTTTGTGTCTTCAGTTTGTGCCCAGGTTTTCTTTCTTAGGATCAGAAGATAATTCAGGTTGGAAGGGGCTTTGAAGGTCTGTAGTCCAATCTCCAGCTCAAAGCAGGATCAGCAATGCAGTCAGATCAGGTTGCTTGGGGTTTTATCCAGTCTGGAGTTGAACAAACCTAAGGCAAAGGACAACTGAGCTGAAATGGTGGAACTTGACTGCTCCCATTAGTGACTGGAGTTTCATAAAGGCCTGTTTCAAAGCCCACAGAAGTCAGCAGGAAGCATTCCATGACTTCAGAGGCTTAGGATGAGGGCCCAGCTCCCCAAAACAGATCAAAGTGCAGTCATCCAAATTAAAAAGATCTAGGACAAATTTCTCCCCATTTTAAATCCAAAATAATCAATCAAATATAAATTCTTTATGATTCAAAACTTTGCTCATGTTTGCTGTGCGACCAGATCTAAAGAGAAATCCTGAAACCAGAATTTCAGTTCCCGATGAAAATATTCCCATAGTTGTTGATTAAAAAAAAAAAACACACACCAGGACTGTTCAAAGCAATCTCAACAATCAAATCAATATGTGTCCTTTAATTATCATTACTTAGAGAAAGAGAGAAAAAGGAGACAGAGACATATGCTGGAACTATAAATCAAACAGAAATACACCCTCCACTGCTGTAACTTGCTGGAATTAGACAGAAACTTCAATCCCTTGTACTCAGGCAAAGCAAAAATTAGAATTTCCAGATATTCTACAGGAAAAAAAAAAGAAAAGAGAACAGCTGAACTTTCACTTTGCAAAAAACAAAGACTCTTTATTTTAACCTTTTCTGAAGTTTATGAAGCTAACTGAACCACTGACAGCCTGTCAGGGACTCCCAAGCTGACAAAAAGTCCAGAGTCTTTAAACAGCAGCATAAAGTTTTGGTGGGTTATACAGTAGAATAGACTGAAGATATTCTGATCCTTACAGACAACATAAGACGACATATACAATAATGTGATTCAATTACATCCATATCAAGGGTGCACCCACTTGGGATTCAGCAAATGTTTCTAATTCAACTGCAAGACTTTGAAACTAACAGAGTAGGTATGCAAGGCTGCCACCAAATAGCCATTAAACAAATGAAAACAGACTGCAAAGGAGCTGGAAGGATCTGATGATGACGAAAAGTTGTGGAGTTGGTTGCAAAGCATCTTATGAAGTTTCCCAAAGCTATTAGTTGTGTTTAAAGACAAGGAAAAAACATCCAAGGAAAATTCAAGAACGATAAATTTAACCATTGAGCATTCTACATGGAACAAGCCATTTGAAAGGGTTTAAAAAAACCCCAACAACAACAAAAAAAGAAAAACCCCTATAAATAACTAATGTAATACCAGTTTGATCTATGTTTCTCTTACCGCTTAAAAAACATATCTAATATCCATCCAAGAGACTACTATCACGTCTGCTTTGCAATAGGGAGAAAAAGAAGATTATATATTCATTCACTAGTAAGGCAGTAAAAAAACGCCTGAAAGCTTAAAGTAGAATCCCACACTGTAAAGGCAACTGTGTAAAAACATATCATCATACAACGATCCTATTAGGTATTAGGCCTTCCAGTCTTAGTGTCTGTTTCTTTCTTACCTCTCCAAGTTCTACAGAGCAAATATGAATGGCGGAAAGGAAACTCGGGTTTTCCCCCCTATTTAATTGTTAAATAATTTTACAAATGTGCTTTTTAACTCATTTAACAAAATCAAATTCAAAAAGAGTCTTTTGAACTTTCCATGATACACTGAAAATCTACTAAGAAATATTCTCCATTTAATCCAAAACTCAAGTACTATCATATGAGGTTTTGAGGCTGGGTAGGGAGGGGGGGAAAAAAAAAAAAAAAAGCAGCAGCCAGGAATGAACTTATGCAAAATAAGTCATATGGAAATTCCGAGTAATTCACCAACATCTCAACATTTCTTTTTTAACAAAACAGTAGTTCTACATAGCAACTTTGGAATGGTAACTAGCACAGCTACTTTATATGTTGAAGTTTCCTATTCAATCAAACTAATTTACTTTCTCCAGTGCAGAGTCCAAAATTTTTTAATAATTAAATCATATAATGATGCTTCTTTGTTTTCATTTCAGAAAATTAGACCAAAACTAGTTCATCTGTGTCAAAGATTTTCTTTCCACCTCAGGAAACATTTTTCTAGTTTGACCATAGTTAATAAAGACCTCACAAATCGACTTCACAGTCCAGATTTAAGTGCTTTATTTTGGGGGTGCCATGGTTTCCTAGGAAGTCCGATTGCCCTGACTTCTGAGGATTAAGCTCAAAAGACAATTACAAGTGAAGAATCAGACATATTCATTTCAGTGTACAAAAATTCCATTATTGAGTAACATATGTTTTTGCAATGACATGGATTAGCAGTTTTCATTCCCCAAAATAGTTGTATCTGTCATCATTTATGCTCCTACCAAATAAGTCTGGTATTTCAGAGTGGTTATGCTTCTCCACAACTATGTCCAAGTGAAGGAAATGAAGAAGAAACAGATCAGGGATGAAGAACTATATTTTGAATATTTGAGAATGACCTCATGTATAAAAGCACAAAGCTTCCTATAGTCTTTGTTTTTCTTTTTCAGTTTTCTGAGGAACCAAGGCTCATTCACTTTGTCCAATCTTTTTTTTAATACATATTTTCACGAACCAATACAACTGGTACTTTTTACAATCTACTTTTCATTTGATGTCAATTCTTAAGAACTAGAAATCTAGTTTACAACTTAATATAAGCCAAAGCAAAGAAATTAGAATAGGCACTTTCACATGTTACTGGTCTTAAAAAGTGAATACAAAATTTTAAACCGGCTCTAGCAGTCATACTTCATAATAATAAAACATCTTTGCTAAGCAAACATGGACAACAAAAAATACAAATCTCAAATCTCTTTAACAAGCAAGTTAGATGGACATACAAAGCTATCAGAGACAGTTATTGCAATTATGCACCAGTTACAAGCTTAAAAATATCATTTACTCACATATTACAAATAAACATGAATCAAATCAAATCAATTTGAAATAAATGTGTATTTATTCTGCATTCCAAACTTTTGATTCACCTTCAAGGTCTGGATGCTCTTAGGTGTTCTCTAGAAGCATAACACTTGTTTAGGTCTTTTCTTTAATAACTCTGCTATTTAAGACCTTTATATATAGTCCATCTTTCAGTTTCTCTTCTCTTTGTTCCTTTAAACATTGTTTATAACTAAATTTCATCTCCGTGACAACATATAAAAATTAGCCTGCTGGAATAAGCGTGTACTCATTCACACTCCAACAGTGGTCTCATATTTTCTGCTCTACAGCAAGATACTACTAGGTGTAACTGCCTCTGCCTTTATCACAGTCCATGCTTTGTTAATAAGGATTTCTTTGCATCATTGGTATAAATTCTAAACTATGTGGCAGAAGTCTCAACATCACTGATAATAGCAATTACAAAAATAGTTTTAAAAATCAGTCAAGAGAGTGGAACCTGAATCACAAAGGAAACTTTACACTGTGACTAGAAGGAAATGTTTGGAATAAATATCCAGGCACCAAGACATTCTCCTGCAAAGCCGGAGAGAATTCTCTTGCAGGAAGGAGAGAAACAGTACACTGCCACCTCATGCCTTTCCAGTTAATATAGGCTGGACATGCCTTTCTTTGCTGAATGTTTCCCCTACACTCCTTTTGGAGTAGACTTTTCTGACTGATCAGCAAATTTGCTAAAATAAGGGAACATTCCTCTGCCTACAAGAAACGGTAAAATAATTTCCCATTAAAGTCCCTAAAATGACACTTATCACTCCCCTCTTTTTTCTTCAGAGGTTTACTTCTATCAGGAAGGATCTACCATGAACAACTCACCTAGCAGGCTACTTCAGCGTTAACATTTCCCATTTTTAATTCTCCCTTTGAACAAAATAATCACATTACATTGTTCTGTCATTATTTTCTTGTCTGTTAATAGCATTGTACTCCATGCAACAGAAAGTTAATTGAGATCTCAAGACAGTCTTGAAGCCATTCAGGTGTTTAACTAAAAATCATCTTACAAATCAAAATTTTTAATTTTTTGTCTACTTAATGATAGACACAAATTGTTAGCTCTGTCTCTTAAAAAAATCCAGCTGTCTCTTTGCAGAATACTATATATACACAAAAATATCTATTTTAATTCTATTTCTGTCTCTAAAATTCCTACAGAACCTCATGGTAGCTGTTGTGACTAATCACCAATGTCAATAAAATAAAACAACACTACAATTATTTGCCTCTCGAGCTCTCTTTTGATAGCACCCTTCTCTATTCAGCCATTAATGAACTCATACTATCTTGTCCAGCCATCATAAAGAGCTTAGTGCAGAAGATATGGACATCTTTGTCTAGAGTATATAACGAAAAACTCTTGTTCTTCCTGAATACATAGTTGTTGCATTTGGAAGACTGGATTTTACACCCCCTCTGAACATAACTGCTCTCCAGGATGAAACAGCACTAGTGCCACTGATATAAGCAGAGCTACCAATCTGCAAAATCAGCATGAGCAATGGAATGAGGTCTGTTATGGCCAAGTGTTTCACATTAAACATACAATTGCTGGCATAAAATCAAATTGCTCTCATGCTCTTTCCCTTAAAAAAGGAGTGGGATGTGACTCAACAGAATGCATCATAAGTCATTTACCACTGGAAGCACTTTATTTTTCTAGTCTGAGTCTAAAAAGCATTTGAAGAGTAGACTAAGTGCAGATTGTAATTAAAGCATTAATGATACCTCCCCAACAGTTTAATCAGTGGCAGCAAAATATTCAGATTTGGTCCACTGCAAATGCTCTACATTGCTGCTATTTTGTGGTGCTAAGAAAGAAATTTCCATTCATCAGAATGCTGAATTCTGTACAAGCACGTTTCACAGCCCAAACCTGCTGCAAGCCCTGTCTTTAGACTCTGATAAAAATAAGCCAAAATAGTTTGAGCGAGGCTATTTTCAAGTCCATAAGAATTCCTAAATATAGATCTTTCTAAATTTAGCCCAACATGAACATATCCAAAACTGCAACTCAAAGTTCCTTATGCAGTAATATAGCACACTGTAGTAAAATTATATGGCAAATATGACACAACAGCTCTCTTGTTTCTACAAAACAGAACTTACATACGAAGGAAAAATCCTGTCTGATTGAAACAGCAAAGGATCCATTGTCCTCCGTATAATCTTCAGGGAACTGCGTGCAAAGAGCCTTAAATGTGGAGACTGCCGCACTTCCTTCTTATGCAGTTCTGCTTAAGAGTAATTCAATAGCAGTGGCATAGAAAGATGGATTTGGGGGTCTAGGAAGGCAAACCATAGCAAATTTTTTTCTGTCCAACAGTTAGGTTTGGCTGCAAACACAGGAGAGGTTGCTGAGAGATATCAAAGTGGACACAGAACAACCTTAGGAATCCACAGAATTTTCTTCCCTGCTGCAAGCCTACTTGCCCCAGCTTTAAGCAAGGGAAGGACTTAATCAATAGGATACTCTATACATCAGACTTATGTTTATAAATATTACATATTTTCAGGATTTCCACTATTAAAAAAGTTCAAAGATTGTTTTCTGACAATCCACAGATTTTGAATTTCACATAATGCACTAGTTGCTATCAGGAGAAAAAGACAACTGTCATGCAGTTTACACAGTATCCACAAAGCACACTTCCATGGTGAGTAGGTGCAGTGTAATAACAGAGCTGTAGAATGGTTAGTAGCGCCATATAAATTAAATCAAGGGATACTGAAAAAAATCTGAGAATCATTTTCAGTATATAGCCTTTTTTTTTCTTTTTTTTTTTTTTATGGTGAGGCTTGAATTTTTTCTTTTTAGAAATACTGTAATTTTGACCTTGCCTTGAATAGTGGCTGCCATTCATGTGCATCTAACTAGCACTTATATCATTCCAGACAAGGCTAGTCATGGCTGGCCAGATGATTCATTGTCAACCATCAAGTTTTCCACTGTATAACATATAAACACAGTAACGATTCAAGAGGAGAGGAAGATGTAAATTTGCTTATTACAGTGTTAGGAGTAGCAGAAGTAACTAAGAATTGCAAATTTTAACAAAACTTTTTAGAGTTAACATACAAAGACTGTATGCTATCAAGACGTTCTGCATAACTGAGCTGATATTTTACACGATATGCTATTAAATTCATTTATTCTCCTTATTTTATAAAACCTATCCACTTTGTATGCACCAGCTTGGCTTTCTAGTTCTCATAACCCTGCACAAGATTACTTTACATAGATTTTCTATGTTATAGATATTATTTTCCTTAATTTTGTTAAAATAAAAGTGAGTTTAAGTACAGTGAGTTTATTTAAGTACTTAAATAAAGCAATTTGAGAGATCAGAGGATTCAGAAGTTTGATAATGAAATGTAAATACTTTGACCTGTAGGTTTCCAATTCAAATGTAATCCACTCCAGCAATGACTGAAAATTAAATTGCAGGATGACTACAGAGGTGATTTACTACAGAAGATGATTACAGAGGAAATACTAGAAAAGTATTTTCTAGTGGGCAAGTGTCATTAGTACATACACTATAACAACTATCCATCACAAGAGGCCCTGCCAGCTGAAACATGCTTTAAAGTCTGTCTGTATTAGGATGAGTAAATTAGCAGCTTGATCTACACCTGTCCATGCTGAGTCTGTCCTCAGAAAAGATAAATTTCATTTTCTGGTATTATCAATCTGACATATTTCACAAGCACTATATTTGATCAAAAAAAAAAAGAAAATCTGAGGGCTAACCATCTTGACAGCATCTCTTTAATCCCCAGTCATTTTGCTAATATACTGCCAAATCAGAACTCTCCATTCACAAAATTCATTCACTTCACATATGTACATTGCATATATAAAGTGAGTGAAGTATCAGGACAGTATACCCTAACAAGGAAACAGTTGCACCTTTCTGATCCCTTAACTGTTCCTAAGGCTATGACAGCTTTAGCAGCCACAAAATTCCACATCTATACCAAAGACCACAGCTGTGCTACTATTCAGGTAGGAGAAAAAATACCATTTTCAGAATTGCTCATGGCTAACCCTGTGATTTCTGAAATAAGAATTTGTAGTTGTTCAAGCCAAGGTCCTGCGCCTATAAGGAATCAAACAATCACCCAAATGAGGTAAGAAGACCTATCAAGCCATTTAATGCCATCATGTACCAAAATACTATAGTATCCAGCTCCCTAGACATACACTGTATGTCCCTCCATGTATTCACATCTAGTGTTAATTTTGTTGTTTCTGTTCAGACCCTAATCCACAGCCTGCTAGATCTTAAAAAGCCTGAAGATGTAACTGATATATTTTACCATTAATATTTTCTTCATACTTTTACCCTGTGACTATTGCTTAGAAGATAGGCCTCATATATCCTTTCCTTCTCTTCACCACAAAGTTTCAGAATGAAATTTCAGTTATTTCAGAATTCCCAGCTATTTTACTGAGCACTCAAAATGTAAACCTTTCATCCAGTCAGTTGGTTTTCTACTGCATTACACAACTGATAATTTCTCTAGGTTCACTGATGAAATATTGAAATATTTCATTTATCAGTGATATGATAAAAGACTGGAAAGAGCATTGATTCTCTTTTTCATTTTCCAAATTAAACAAACAGTCACTGTTTCTTAGAATTGCAAATTGCTTGCAAATACATTTCTCAGGAAAATTCCCTTTACTCACTTTCCTCCTGGAGTAGCTAAAGGTGTACAAATACAGGAGTGGCAAATTCCAGAGAAACTTCAAATAGATTATTCTATTTAATCATATTTACCATAATATGGTACTAATCCTTCCTTGAGGCCACATATTTTGAAGCTATATTTGGATACTCAAAAGTGCAGGCAGCTTGCAGGGAACACAAACTATCATTCTCCTGATTTTTAAATTAAAGTAATTTTGGAACTTGCCTGTTTCCATACACACTCAGATAGATTCTGACATAAGCCTGAAAAAATGACTTCTTATCCCCCCCCCCACAAAAAAAAAAATATATTTTTTTTGAAGCTTTCAGGCATGTCTTCAATGGGAACTGTCAGCATAATCCAAGAGTCAAATCCTGACACTAAGAAAGGCAAAAATCTTACTTCCATTCCAAATGCCCAGATTTCACTCCAGTCTCCATTCCACTGAGACCTAGCAACTGGCAAGAGTTAATAAATGACTCCATTTTGCAGAATTCTACCCCACATTTTCAAATATGAATCTGGGGTTAGGGTAGAAAGCAAAATACTGAATCATTATTTTATTATTAAGGAAATACTAAATCACCATCGATGATTTCTTACCCAATTTCACAACAAAATGAGAATATCAACATAAAGCTGCATCAGAAAAATATGTGCCCAGAAAGAGTGATTGCTTTTTTAAACCTTGGAAAAATGGGAAAGCAAAATCTAATAAAATTAGAGATCAAGAACTTTATTTTCTCTCACTTACACTGTACTCTGAAAAAAGCCTGTAGAAGAAGCAGCACAGTGCTAGTTCTAGAACTACTTTCTGCTCCAATGGGAATCTAAAAATATACATTTAAACAATAAACTTAAATATACTTTCAGCAGTCAAATAAAGATGACTGTTACTTATTTGAGTGCCAGAAAATGCATGCATATAGCGTATACATAACACTAAGATTTGGTTAACTGGGCTAAATTCTATGTTTTCTGTAGCAGATGGCAAAAAATTAAAGCTAATACAACTGTTGTTCCAGGATATCCAACATGCCAGACTAACATTGTTTTCTTTCAAATCAGGTGCCTGTTTTGCAGTACACCCTTTTTCTGTTTTTTTTTTTTTAATAAAATTTACATATAATTTATATATATAAAGTATATTGTTTATATATATATAAAATTATACATACAAAGAGAAAAGTCCCTTAGTTGCCCAAGCTCACCTGAGGCTAAACATAACCAACGGACTATGTAAACTATTCTACCAGCAGCTCCCCAAACCATACAAACCAGTAGGTAAACACACAGAGAAACAACCCATAAGGTTTTTTTCCTCACTTCGTTTATACTGCGAGCACTCATTTGGAGCACTACCTGATACTGCAAAGGAACAGGGAGAGCCAGACCTTCTAAGAGAAGTTGCTGCATAGTGCAAAGTTGGGTTAAGCGAGAATTCAAAGTGAGCGGCAATCCAGCCAGCCAGCCAGCCTGTTCTCAAAACCGCTAAAAGATTTAGAGAACAATGTTACTGTTGTTTTTTTTCCCCAATTTATAAACATTTCCTAGGGGACTGTTGTACAGTTTCATTCTTAATCTCCCATGTTCAAAGGAGCCATTTTAAGAGAAGAGAAGTAAAGATAAGATCCAGCACTGGAAAAGATGCCCAGCCACAGACTGCTAAAGACACACATCCTGATTCCTGTATGAGAATAAACAGTATAAAGATTTCATGTCAGTGAAATTATGAAGGCTGCTCTTTAAAGCATGTCTTCAAAAATCATAGTTTGCTGCAAAATATACTCCCTGACCCTAAATCCTGCTGCCGTAAGGAAAGAGAAGCTCCCCTCCTTCCAGTGCCCTCAGGCTTAGTCAGGCTCTTTCTTACCCACTTTCTCTTACAGAGATTGCCAGGTCATAAAAATAAAATATTGTATACTGCAGCTGATACTTTGAGACACTGTTACAGAAGAAATCTCTGCTGATTTCCCCCTCAGTGTTGAATGTGATAGCAAGTTCAAATTTTCTCCAAAGCCAAAATACCTGTTGACTTGTTATCCCTAAAATACACATATATTGTCAACTCCACATCAAGCTAAGAAGAACTCAGAGGCAGGGTTGGGGAGGAAATCAACATTTCAGAGAATGTAGTGGGGTCAAAACATCCATGTCATAATGAACTCTATAGCAATGGGAATCTGTCACAATATCTCAATACAGAGATGAAGTCAATAAACCTGTGCATACGGCATCTACTTAGGCCCAGGAGAAAGTCTTTACAGGAGGGAGGCTTTATTTAGGAAGCAGAACTAACCAGCTGTGATTGTAGGAGGACTTTAGCTGGATGGAGTTATGGAGCTCCTCAGAGGGAATTTGGCCAGAGCACTGCAATTATCAACCCTTCCCTTTTTAAAAGCAACAGCAGAACTTTGCACCTGACATGCTAAAGCTATTAAATGCCATTAAACAACTAGAAACTGATTTTCTTCTACTTTGTACTTTGCAGATTTATTTGTATTTGAAGATGTGTGTAAAACTCTTACCTTCCTAGGATGACAGCTTTGTATACCAGTTTTGTACAAGTATAAAGAACTATAAAGACACAAGACACTTGAGATTCTGATCTTTAGATTGGGGTACAGTAATAATCTTCTCACAACCATGCAGCAAGCCTTCAAAAAAAAAAAATCTACAGAGTGACTGTTTCTTTTTTTACAGTTTTAATTCTAAAACACCTAAACATCTAAACCTGTAAACATCTAAAATCCTTAGGTGATTAAAACAAAAAACAGAAAATACAAGCATAAACTCACAGTGATAAGAATGAAATATCATTTTGACAGATAAATTAAAATCCAATACAAAGAATGTCAGCTGCAGATGTTATGAGCTATCAATGGATAGGAAACTAATTTGAAATAAAACAACATTAAAAAGATTAAAAAGCAATAGTCGGATATTGGCAAACTTTTTTTCTAATTAAATATCATCCACCAACAAGTTCTAGGGGTATTGTAAATATGAAACAGGAGTAGTTAGTACATACAACGGGAAACATTTTGTAAAAGGAAAGCGCTTTGAAATTCATTCTTGGGCTTTGCTCTTGTAGGGTTACACACCCATCTCTAAGCAGGGAACACAGACACATGGGGACAATGGATTCTTCTTGTTATTCTGCCTTTTGATGTGTATTTTACTCAAGTGAAGGGATGTTCAAACTGCCTGCAGTGCACAGAGCACTTCACTGCAAAATTTACTTGTAACCAAGGTGTAGCATACACTGCTGCCATGCCCATTGCTCAGGCACATGTCTTGCTTCACAGAAAATTATTTGGAAAAGATGAGGATATTTGTAATAAGAGTAGTGAACTTATTTTTCATTCCTTGAATACTAAACACAAACCTTTTCTTTGAAACTCAACTTTGAAACTGTATGAAAATAATAGCTGTAATCATAAAGTTGAGTTATCCATTCAGCTCACATGAAAAACTGCCACAGAGTAAACAGTTCTTTCATGAGCTCCTCAAATTACAACAAAAAGCATGTAATGAGAGGCCATGTTAGCTCGGAGAAAGCCATTTTATCCCTTACCCACTAAGCAGTGATTATGGAACATATTAAGATACATTCCTTCGTAAGTACACGTTTTCCTGCTCGTATATGCTGAAACCCTCTGGCTTGCTCTGTTGCAAGGTAGAGTGTTTTCCTCCCCTCAGAGGAAGTCAGAGAAGTCGGTATGTCTGATCACAACAAACATCTTCACGGAGATAGATTTCCTCCTCAAAGCTGACTATTGCTATTCAGAACTGCAAAGAGCTTGTCGTCTGACACCCCCCTCCACCCCCGGCACGGCGAAGCTGTCAGGATGCTGCAGCTATGTGCAACTCCCCTCTTCCCCACAGCAGAAAGACTCTGTTTTCCTCAGCTTCCTCGAACTTATTGGGATGCCTGTAATTCTTTTTCTCAACAAAGTGGCAGTTCAGTTCTTGGTTTAAACACGGGAATAAGAAAAACAGAAATTGCAAATGTTGTACATTAAAATCCAAGATATACTCGAAAGCAGGGGTAGACCTAGGGTCACAGACTGAAGGGATGAATGACTGTCTGGGACAGCTGATGAGGCAGTGGCCCCAGCTGCTCAGCGGTCCCCACTGCATGGCAACTGAACCAATCTCCTCCTTAACTGGTACAATTCACACTACAGCATTTTAAAGCAATCCAAAATCTAAACAGCGTACTTTCCTTTAAACGCTACATTGGAAATTGAATGGATTCAAACTTGATTGAGGAACAGCTCAGACAACACATCATAATAATAATAATAATCTCATCAGCTATCCCAAAGATGGATCTTTTGCTTAAATTAAAAATGCTATTTAGCAACCAGAGCTTTAAAAAAAGCTTCTAGTTCTGTTATGAGAAGTAACATCCCTGTTCACAGAGGGAAAGAACTGGCCAAGCAGGGAATACAAAAGCAATTTTCTTCATCTCAGGTACGCGGCCTTTCCTGTGTTCTAAAATCCTGTAAAATCACCTGAGCTGATGAACTATGTCACTATGAGATACATCATTACTTCCCCAAAGGGTGCTATTATTGCTGCAGTGTACATTTAAATTCCAGAGGAAAAAACAAAGCAAAATATTTTGCACTTTTAATGAATCCACAAAATAGAAAATACTTTTTACACGAACTGTGGCATTCTTTTCCAGGTCAGGTTTCTTTTTCCAAAATGACAGTTAGTTCTATAACATTGCTTATGTGCACACAGTTGTGTATAAACGGCAAGGAATTTTCAGGTTATGTAAAAATGTATTTACTTAATTGCCCCTTAGTTTTCTCTAAAAACAATGTTTGCTAACGGCTTGAATACCAGTATTTTCTGGACTGCAAATCTAACTAATGTTCAGAAAAAAATGTATCTAAATTATGAAGCATACATGTATCTGAATGCTATGCACATATATAGATATACTATATATTTATATAATATTTAGCCAAAAGTGCTTTACATCAGGTCTTTTAATCTGCAATATGGTACTTAGATTTATAACTTATCCTCACATCCTCAGAACACCGACTTTGACTATCATTTCTTAACCCTATTTTGTACATGGAAATACATTGTTAGATCACATGACTGTATAATATTCTTAGTGTTACATGGCTACAGTTACCAAAGGGCCTGATGAAGTAGTAAATAGTTTCAAAATCAGAAAGTCTTTATGGTGTGCTGTACATGTGGCAAGGACTCTTCAAATTGCTTCCAGATAGTGCTATTTTTATAATTATACCACAGAAGCAAATCCTATTCTGTATGTTCTTTACTTAGATGCCGCTTTAGAGGAAAACTGCATGCCCCACAAATGACAAGACAACTGTTGCCCAAACTGCTTAAGGAAAATTTTAGTATAACAGGTTCAAATGTAGCATTAAGGAGCTCAGCATAAGAATTCTGAAAGTATAGTACTCACTTTTAAATTCCACTTTTAGTTTTGTGGGAACTGTGTATCTTTATTTCTGGCTGTTATTTTTTGATTTTTCCTGTCAATGGACTAATCAGACTTTGACAAGCAGTGAAGCAGTTAGACTAACACTGCCACTGAATGAAAATGAAAAGAAGTACTACCAGGTGCTCAGAAGGATAAGTGAAGAATAGCAAGAGGACAAGGCAGGTAAAAGCTGAGAAATTTTTTTTGTTGTTGTTCTAGTTAAGATTCCTTCATTATTATTTTACCTATGCCAAGATGATTGAATTTTCCTACTTTTTGCACAAAGCAATACTCCAGATCTGCCTGGTAGTCTTACCTTCCCCTCTACCACAAGTCACATGGAATACGTAAGCCTTGTAAGAATTCTAGCTGGTGTTACCACAAAGTGGTAACATGCAGCATTTCTGTACAACAGTAATCTGGAACTATCGCTGAGGACTGGCAGAAGAGGAATACCTACAACATTAATTTCCTTTCATATAGTTTCCACTACATAACACATAGAAATTTTTTTCTTTTTTTACCTTCCATACCAAAGTGATGCACCATGCAGCTTTTTACAGACTGAGGGAAAGGCAACGTTTTACTCAACTGTAGAGTATGTATGGAAATATCAGCTAGGACAAAGTGCCAGGCATCAGAAAAATCTGCAACTACTACCCATATGGGTTTTCAATATGTTACATCAAAGGCACATAATTTACAGTTTTTGACAATGTTGGGAAGCCACATTATCATTTCACTTCTACATTAAATCTAGGAAGGTAATGACATGAATTTGTTCTCATGTGTGGTGCACAGAAGCTTATTGCTGTCACTTTAAATTCCCTTCCCTAAAGGTCCTGAAACCAAACCTTGCTGAAGTTGATGAGAAACTTTCCTTAGATTTTAACAGTTTGGACCCAAAACAGTCAGTGACTTCAGGAGCTCCACATGTAAAAGAAAGTGGAGTCAGAAATAATAGATTCTTCATTTACGTCATCCCTTAATATTAAACCAAAGTTTGGGAAGTATCTTTGTATCTAATACTCACAAACAAATACAAAACTCTTCCCATCCTAGTGCATTTGTCTCACATTTTTAAAACCAATTATCAGGCTGCTACCCACCAAGAAATGCAATATTTATTAATTCTCATACAAACTGTTGTATGCACACAAGAGTACTATCCCTATTTCAAGCAAGCAAAAAAAGAAGAGAGGTTCATAGGGTTGAAATGATTCCCTGAAAATGCAAGTCTTTGGAAAAAGCCATGAAAATAAATGCCTTTGACTTCCACTCCCTTCTGCACGCTAATGATGAAGGAAGAGTAAAACTAATCTGACTGGGAATGGTCTTGCTAATCTACCTCACCTCATATCTCATGCATACAGTAATCGATAGTAAGCGCTTTACTGAAAGGGATACACTGATGTGGAATCACCTGCAGAATTCCTAAACTTTGCTCCTTTCTCCTCCCTGCCTATTACCACAGGTTAATATCAGAACCATATAAAATTAGTTCAGAAATAATTCACCTTTTTGATTCTAGGAAAACACAGGTAACACACTATCCCTTATGAAGGAGATAGTCACACATACATTTTCTTCTGATTTATTTGAAGCTATGTTTGCCACAACATTCCCTCCTGTGGTCTCCACATTTCAAATTTTCAGGTATGCAGTCTTCTCATATGAAGAGTGGAATATTTAGTAAATTTTTTCACCCCACAAATATATCCTATTTAAAAATGTATATTAAATCCCATTTTGCCATGGATGTTTAGAGAAATATATTGTTTATGGTTCTACCTACTGTGAAAACTGGAACCCTAAACACATGTAAAATTGTTGGTTCTTTAACTAAATCTTAAATAGAGCAATGGTACCTTAGACTCTTTCAAAAAGGAAATGTGTTTTGCTTGCCTATATATTTATGAAAGGTTCAGCATGGAGGAACACAAGATTTGGCCACTATGAACTTTCTGATTCATATTCAAAACAGTATAAGCTGGTTTTACAACATTATAGCATTTCAGAGTTATTTGTAGGATTTTTTTCTTACTTATTAAAACCCTTTAGAACAATGATGTTGGCATTACAGTTTCTTTTCTTTTTTTTAAAAAGAGCCTATACCTTCCCTAATAAGATCCATAGTACTCCTTCATCAGTGTGATTCTCTAGATAGTTTTAGATTCTTAACCACATTTTGTTACATATTTCAATGTCTAATGCTCTCAGAAGCCCCAAACAAAGCTGCATTCCTATTGCAGTAGTCACTGCACAAACACATGGAGTGATGGAGCCCTTTCCCAAACACTCAGAGGTACCGTGGGAAGTTTTCAAAGACAAAAAATGGGAGTTCAGTGTCCAACTACAGAGGAATTTGAATGGGAACACCTCACTATACAGCTGTGAAAATCTTCTTCATAATACCCAGTGAAATTCAGAAATGCTTTAGAAATTATATGGAAGACATCTGTTTCCAAAACACACAAATTTTTAGAACAAAATTTCTAAAATACAAACTGGATTTCTATCATATTTAATAGAACTTTTCCATAAAGTATTATGTCAGAGAATTGAAAAACCATGTTTATATCCTAAAGCAATATGATGCTAATGGTGAAGTGAAAAAAAAATTTTTTTAAAGACAGAGAAGTTGCTCTTGTCCTTCCCCATTTATTGATTGGTTTTAAACTCAAATTTCTTCCTTTTCACAAGCCTTTTCCCTTTTCTCCTCTGCTACAAAACTTAATGAAGAGTCCAAACTACCTGATGAGAATCACAGCTAAGAAAAACACATCTGCACACTGTGGAAAGACATCAGTCCCACAGTGTTTTACTGCAGTGCCTGTTAGTTAAAATCCAGATTGGAGGGTGGGAGGAGGGGGGCAATAAAAGCACATGAATTCAAACTTTATGACCATAAACTTTGGAATTTTCTATTCTGAATTTTCTGTTCTGGACAGAATAGAAGAAATACAGAACTCATTTATACTAGTCCAACCCTGCAAACTTTCTAGCAGGCAGAAGTTGCAAGCACTATATTACTACTAGTGATGCTAGAAACAAGACTCCTTCATTCTTATTAATTTAAAATTACAATTTCTGCAGATGCCATAAGGTCTGTATACCAAAACTTAGAATCGCTAAAGCAGCTGGGCTCAAGTGTGGTTGCTATCATTCTTTTATCATTCAAGATAGAAATCTTGTCACAAAGCCAAGAAGCCACAGCCCAATTAAAGACGTTAAGAAAACAGAGACTTCAAAAGTTAACGCAAACAATTTGTGCAAGATTTATTGCTTTCAGAATTAAGAACAGTAAAAACATTCCTAGACACTGGTCATATAAAATATCAAATTATGTCTTTGTAATTAAAAAAAACCCATATATAAACAGGCATGTCAATTAGATCCAGAATACTTCACTTGTAAAATTATTTATATTAGATAAATGTAGTTCAGTGATGTCAAAGACCTGCCTGTAAAAGCAGACATGTGGCTCAAAGGGCATTCTAGGTCACCAGTTCAAAAACTGGTCAGGGCCGGCAGACCTAAAAAAGCCCGACAACTGGTCACTGAATGCTTATTGTTTTTCCTGTTGATTACTTAGTGTTCTTTCAAAAGATTGTGAACGATTAACCAGCCTGGTGAATTTACCAGCCTGGTGAACTCACTTGTTGGGTTTCTTTGCTTAGGTTTTTGTATGTGTATGGGTGCACAAGATCACACCCCTGATTCACAAGCTTCAGGTGTGTCATCCTGCAAGTGCCTCTATTTCCAAAATCTTTAATAGAAGAAATAATTGATCAACCCCTCAAAGGATTATCCACAAAGTAAAGAAAGAGCCTGTCTAATCAAGTTCTTGTTGGATGTGTCCATGTTCTAAAAACACTATGTCAGGAGGCAGTAACTGATATCTCTGGTTACTATCAATACAGACTAAGGAAGGAGGCTTACATTTTTATCCCTATGGCTATTGTTTGTTACCTTTCATAATATTATAGCACAATAGTAGCTGGAATTATTATCTCTTGTATCAGAACTGACTACTATGAGGAAGTATTTAGGGATCTCTTTGAGATGAAAAAACATATTGTTATTTTGCCCACAACAAGAAAGCTTATTCTTTATGACTCCAGCAGAACCAAATTTTAAAAAATAAAGGCTCAATGGTAATTATGATCAGTGCATTTCCACAAACATCCCCATACATCCACTCATCTAGAGAAAGAACACAGTCAATGCTACAATTCAAGTTCTCATACTTCCTTTTTCCTTTCGGATACTTAACTTCCTAGAGTTTTACTTCTTGATTAAAAAGATAATTCACTTCATAAAAAAAAAAAATCTGAAACCATAGCTGGCATTTTCCCTAAACCTGCACTACTACTTTCCAAAAATAAGCTTCGAAGTCTGACAAACAAGAAACCTTAAGAACTGCCCTTTCTAAGCTTCTGTTGGTTCACAATAGCGACAGATGAGGCGAGAATACATATAACAGCTAGACCTTTTGCTAACAACACCGACATTCCTGTAAATTTTTGGAATCTATAGGATTTTGCAATTTTTACCAAAGACCCCTAGAATTTTTCAGAAAAGTTCTTTATTATTATTTCATTGGGATAACATGAAAAATTTTAGCAATTTCTGTTGACATTGTAGTTAACTTAATATCTATCAATATACACTTGTTTTTTTAGAAAAATATATACACAAAGTGTTTTGAAACAACAGATCCTCATTCCGTCACAAGTACACTCTGTATGAAAATAAATATCTCAAAGATTTGGTTAATGTATAGATGCTTGGGGAGCTTTTTTTTTTAAGGCAAGCAAAGCATGTAAGCAATAAAGCTAGCTTAATAGTTTCTCAGGCATAAAAAGAGAACAGCTCTACACAATAACTACTTCGCTCTGTTCTTTCTTTCCTTTAAGATTTTGTACATTTAGAAGTCCAGGTCAGAGATACCATTCAGGGATTATTTCCTTAAGCTCTACATGAAGGCCACAACTCACCACAATGAATCTCCAGCTGACAAGGCCACACACTACTTCAGAAGATGCCTCCTTCTAAGGAGTTGTCAGGGAGCTCCTGCAGAACCTACCACACCACTTTCCCAACCCCACCTAGTCCCAGCTGGTTTGGGAATTAACCTGTTAATAACATTGATGATTCATAGCTGTCACCAAGGTTTCTTTTTGCTTACAAGCAGGCACACTTTTTTTTTGGCAACTGCACAAAATAATTACGGAAATGCTGTAGCTGCAGGCATAAAGCCTGTTTTGAGTTAACATTAAAAGGCATTGTGCTGTAATGTGTTGCAATAGAATGCTGTATCCTTTTAAAGCTTTCTTTTCGTAGCAGTATTAGGTATACTCAAGAAGACAGAGCATTCAGCTGTAGATTTGCTAAGGAATTAAATTTGTACCACCTTTTTTTGAAAAAGCACTCTCTCAAGTAACAGCAATTTCTCTGGTGTTTAAAAATGAGCAAATTATAACAGGGTGGGGATTTAGTACAGAAAGCCTCATTTAATAATGGAACACAAAGGTCATTGCAGGACATGATAATGAAATGTAGCTTTTTATTGTTAACAATCTTTAATGTTCAGATATTTATTTTTAACCACCTTTAAGAGCTCTCCTTGTTTATCACTGCTCCAGATCAGTGCCTGTTCTCTTTCACCCACCTCATGGAAGTGAAAGATACAAAAATGCAGTGGGTACAGTAAACGCAGAAAGACATCCCTGCCTCGGATTCACTCATTCTGACTATATAGTACAATTTGTTAAATTGTTTAAAGTAATTAGCTTTAATTAGAAAAGGCAAACTATACCAAACTAATTTAACAAATCAGACAGGTAAGCCTCTAAAGAAATTGAGTTTTAGCCATTCCAGAAGCTGATGGTGTTAATCATCAGTAACTTGGCCTCTCTAACAGCATTTTATTACCCACTTTGATGGGGTCTTAAATGTTTAAAGAATAAAATAATTATTAAATATTTATTTTCACTACTTACTGCACATAACTTCTCCTTCAAAATAAAGACTCTATCAGATCCAGTCTTCATCACACATATAGTTCTTTCTCAAACAGCTGATCAAATCTATTCACAAAAATATAATTGCTGGTTACACTATTATACATTTTTTTAATTCTATGTTTTGTCTTCAAACAGCTGTGGCCTCCCTTCTATACCGACGGCTGCGTAGACAAGTTTATGCACAGAGAACAGCTTTCAGAATTTGGGCCTATACATCACAATTAATTATGCTTTTCAGATTCAGAAGACCTGCTGCATTCATATCACACAATAAACCCATCACTGTGACAGCTAAACCTTTAGAACAGCAGATGGAAGTTATGTCTTACATGAAATGCGATAATATTTTAAATCTGGTTCTGCTTGACAGGATTTTGCCTGCAATACGGGCAGTAGGGCCCAGCAACTAAGACCAGGCTGCGGCCAGAAACAGAAGAGGCAGCAGAGGTGGAATCCCAGCAAACAGGCAAAGCAGCCGCCTGCTTGCCTCTCAGATAAGGCGAGAGCAACATTCACCAATCCGCTTATCAGGTAACTCAAAACCTGCTGGGAAATGAAACTGTCACCAAGTACTCAGGTCCCGCATGACTGCCAACACAGAGCCTGACAAGTTGAATGAAAGACCAGGTGGCTGGCAAAACCTGAAGGACTCCACAGAGCCTGAAAACACTCATACCACATTCAAAAAATAAAAAACTGAAAAATTTGAGATTTTTCATATTATAAATTCTTTCAGAGGAAAAAAAAGGCATTCAGAAAACAGGATTTGGTTACATAAATGCCTTTAAGATCTGTCCTTGGGCACCTTACATGAATTTTAAAATCTATAAACACCTTGAAATTTTTGGATTTAACCATCCTATGTATCTAAATGTCAGCTAATGACCTTGCTTACTAAGGCCACAAAAAATAAAAAAAATAGAAAAATATAAATAAAATTTCATACATTATCAAATGCAACAAGGTTCATTTTCACTTTTACAAGAAATCCTGTTCTTTGTGAGAGTAACTTACAAGGTAGTTTAAACAGAAATACAGTTTATGGAAGCTCATTTCCTAAAGTATGATGATATAGGCCACTCCAGTAAATTTTTTAGTCTGGGACTGAAATGCAGATCAGTTCTTATTTACGTATGACTAAATTGGTGGCTCTTCTTATAAATACCCAGAGAGTCTGGAGTAGATGCAGCTGTGCTCCTGACCTCATATATATAGATAACAATTCAAATTTTACTTTAATCTTGCTTCTAGAAATGCAGGATTATGAGTTGCCTTGGGAGCTCAAATGTGGCCTTCATATAGAGATCATCTGTTGAGCAGAGAGGCCACGCATTTGGTCTGTTCTATAACTACAGAAATCTTAAACTTTATCACCATATATATGCAAGAAATCAGCTGAACAGAAACATGATACTGGAGGGAAAGGACAAAACTATCTTTTAAAAGGATATTACTGAAAACCATTACCTCCCCAAAATGTGGGAAGCCAATGCTGACACTATTGCTCTTTAGTTGGTGGGCTTCCCAAATGAGAACTACTATGCAAAAGCAGTGTATTTTCCAATGCGTTGTGGCGCTGGGCTTGGAGCTGGCATGTCTGTCATCTGTGCTTTGTGCAGGAGAGAAGTAAGACTCAGAAAGATTTCACAGAGGTTTATAAAAATCTGGTGGGGATGGCCACACTACCCCAAGGTAACAGCTGCCCCTGTGGGGAGCACAGCATTTTTAGCATTGAATTTTCATTTGTTTCAGTATCCAGTATCATAACTTTGGCTAGTCTTGTTATCTACACTGATGAAGCACACATATGAAACATTATTTCCTGTAACTGGTTTTCAATTGAGGATTACTCTTGAAAATGCCCTATGAGAACTAACTCTCAATCTTATACCCTTAGAGTTTTGATGGTATTTCTGTACCTTTAAAAACTTAATCTTACTTCTTGGCTCCATACTTTATTCAGACTTTTCTTTTTTGTGAACAGATCACTATCTGCCATCTGCGCAACACAGAGAAATTCTATGCCAAATAGTTCCACACATCAGGGTGGCCAAATTTCTTTTTCAAAACAAAATCTGTGCAAACTGGTAAATTAAATTAGGTTGAACATGGGAGCAACGTATCGAGTGCCACACAAAGGTCATACTGCATAGTCTGGCACGCAGATAGGTAAGTGATAGCCAGAAGATATTTAGCTCTGTTTGCTAGTTTCAAGCTCAGAGTGCTAACTTGCCAAACAGAATGTCATAATAAAAAAACTCTGTTAATTGCCACATGAAGAACACAGTAAGAAGCACATATTTAATAAACTTAATTAATTTATTCTAAATAGAATTCCTTGACGTTGTCACAGTTGAATTGTTGAAATATCACTGTTCTGCAACTTAAAGTGAATGGAAAACGTTAAGAAAGCCAGGATTGGACAAGACTTATGAGTCACTACAGAGCAATCCAAAGGGATACAGAGTTCATCCAGTCATTAGAATGTGGGCTGAAACATTCACTGGTTTATTTTCCAAGAATTCCAATAAGAGGCACTCTCGGGGGAGCACAAGACAAGAGACTTTGCCACAATTGTAGCTACAAAAATGACTACAGTAAGAAATTCTGGCAAATGTTAGTGGCTACAATAGCAAGGCAATCCTGTACTCAAAAACCTTTGAGAATTAGTATTCTCACTGATATAGAAGCAAGACACAATTACAGTAGCATACCCAGGATGTACTACATATCTATGTATCTATATATGTATGTCTGTGTGCATGTGCCTGTGTGTTTATATATACATGTATATTCATATGCATTCTTATTAAATAAAAGATCTTCTAGATGCAGTGTTTGGCACTCATGCTTTATGACTGAGATTTTCAAATTGAATGTTTTCAGGTAGCTATGGATATCTATAAATTACGGGATTAGTGGATATTCCTTGCTAGAAAGCAATATAGGTAGTGTTACCTTTATTGCTATACTCATAGAGTTCATTCACACCCCTCATTTCCCAGAAACAGTAAATTCAAATTACTGTTTTCAGACTAGCAAACAAGAAAGATGTGTGGAACTAC
Source organism: Apteryx mantelli (assembly GCF_036417845.1). Classification (NCBI taxonomy): domain Eukaryota; kingdom Metazoa; phylum Chordata; class Aves; order Apterygiformes; family Apterygidae; genus Apteryx; species Apteryx mantelli. The sequence goes on along the minus strand of NC_089983.1, from coordinate 19,985,578 downwards.
CTGATGAGATTAACAAGGTAGAATATAAAATTAGATGACATTATAAACAGCCTTTCACCGTGAGTTGCTGGATCAGCCTAAACAAGGTTAAATGCAAGAGTTTATTATTTTATTTAGAATAATAAACCAATTGAATTATATCAATAAAACATCTAACTCTAAGGCTCTAGATGATCTAACTAAATTATACAATATAATAAAATACGATTAAACTAAAACATATTCCACAAAACCTTGGCCAGCTACTAATTTCCTCATCCATAATTTAAAAAGGAAAGTTTTTAATCTGTCTGACAGAGGCATGTTTTCTTTACCAATATTCCTGGAAGTCACCAGATTCACCTATTTCAAGTAAGTGGGGCAGGATTCCTGGTCTTTGAGACCTTGAGAGATGACTATGTCTGCAGCCCAGCCACTTTTAAAATAGGAAGATATAGCTCTGGCTGCTGTACTAATTATACCTGTAGCACATTGAACTATACATTAAAGAAACTCTGACATCAACTAGTTAGAACTAATCATATTGTTCAGATGTTCATAATATGTATGCTAACACTGTAATTCTGATAATGAACAAAGTGGACTTTGTAAAATTTCACTGTTCTCTGAACAACACATGGTGTCATAAGTCCCAGAAATAAAATGTCAAAGTGAAAGACTGAAGCAGTTAATGGTCTCACCAGAACTGTGAATTTGAACATGTAGAGAAAAAACAAAGAAGATATTACAGCTATTAAAGATAGATATTAAGAGATAGATAATAAAAGAGATTCACTGGTAAGCAATAAGTGTCAACAAATAAGACTAGTCAGAGAGCAATTTCATATGTGTTAGTAGCTTGTTTTGAATCACTGGGTGCACTATGAAATAACCTTACATACCATAAAAAAATCACTGGTCCCATACAAAATTAAATAAATAAGACATGCAATTTTAAATGAGGAGTTGAGAAAAGTGACAGAAACATCAGACATCCATTTTAAATGATTTATGAGTGATCTAAGGCTGAAGAAACAACCCTGCAATTTAGGAGATACGAACTAATGACTTAAAGAAGTTCAGAATTGAAAATGATTAAATTAGTACATCTTAAGAAGTTATCATCTGTCAGCTATGACACACTAACTGATTTTGTCACACGCCTGCATTCACCAACAAGTGTATTTGTTTCAAGCTCAAAATTCAGTATTTTGCAACATATAGGTAATTTATCTGTTTTATAATCCTTAAATAGAAAGAACAATAACCATGATTTGCTTTCACTGAGTTCTTCAGAACCCTTCTGATGTCAGTAGCGTTTTTGTAGCTGTTGCTAAAGGCTGGGCTTGGCCACAATAACTTTTGCTAAAGGTCACCAGAAAGTTCTGATTCAGAAGTTCCTAGATGCCTGGCCATTCTCATCCTCACTGTGACATCCAGTCACCTACCTACATTGCCTCACATATTGCTAGCTATGGAGCAGAACCAGTGAAAATCTTCAATTATCAGTTCTTCCTTCTTATCAGTAATTTTCTTCAGATGCCTTCCTTGTTATTGATTATTGCTTGATGAAGGTTCTGACTCAGATGTAAGCCAAAAATCAAAGGGTAGGCTAGAACTAGGCTCTCTGATCTCCCATGACTAAAGATTCATATTTAACCATTAAAGTAGAGGCGGCATTTTACAGCCAAAATCATTTTTCCTTATTATGATAACATATATGACCTCCTTTTAGCATTTTTAATGGTATATGTACTTTAAATGGGGAAAATAATCACAGAACTGTACAAAGTCACTCTGCCAGATGCTGATGTAGTAGAAGAGCCCAGGGATATAATATACTGGAAGCCACAATTCATCTAGGAAGCCAACCTGGAAAACCTGAGTAATGCTGTGGGTAAGGCTGGAGTTCAAATGTCTGTCTTTTTTCCAAAGAAAAAATCTGGAATTTTTAAGAGCTTCATATATCAACATGTGCTCTGAAAATGCTGTGAACTTTTATGTGGTACTTTCTGGTCTGTTTTTTAAGTAACCTCAGTTTGAGTGGAGACATGGCTCTTGATTTCTGTCTATAAAAGATGACTAATTTCATTTTAGTGAGAAATGTGCATTTTTGAGAAAATTATTCTGTGTGTTTTGCATCAACTGTCCACACAGAGATGGGAATTATTAATCATTATAGCACTCCGCTGCACACAAAAAGATTCATTTAACAGATGTAAGATTTAAGTAAAATTCTCCACTCATAATGAAAAGTTTGGAGCAAATCCAGTACAAGGAAAATAAAATTAATAGAAGGAATCAACACAGACCATATCAAAGGAAGAAACTGGAAGAAGTGTCCTAAACCTCCTTCTCGGTCTTCCCTTCCTAGGAGAACAGTGGGCAACCTTTGGGAAGAATGAATACTGTCTGCTTCCTGAGGGGGGAAAAAAAAAAAAAAAATAGACCAGGAAAGTGGTTAGCCCTCGCCTTTGGAAAGCTGACTCTAGCCAAACATTATTTGCACAGAACAACAAAAATGGAAATGAAAATCCTACACAGCATCACAATGCCTATAAAGGGTCATTCTTCTGTCTGGCTTCCACTAGTGATAAGATTTACAGTCTTAGAGATGAGAATTTCACTTGTGTAAAAGTTAAAAGCTTTTTATAACCTGATGCAAAATCTACTGAAACAACTAGAAAGTTCTTTAACTTCAACAGAAATTGGATCAGAACTTTGTTGACTTAGAGGATGAAAAACTAAATGTTGTGTACTACACTTTTTTCCTGGATAGAGCACACAAAAAAAACACACAAATGAGAGCTCTTCAACTTTTTAGTAAATGAAGATAAAAATCCCTACAGGAAGAAAATACCTTTAAATGATCAAAATATTACCTCATCTCTCAAAACGTTATTAAAATACCATTCCCATACTGTCAGTTGGTCATCTCACCACCAACTAGGAAAATATGAGTAAATGGAACATTTCATTTGCAGTCTCACTACACAGCTAAAAATACAGTAACAGGTTGTAATTCTTTAGAGATAATATATAGTTGTAATATATACTGAGGCTACTTTTTGGTTCTAACATATTTCTAAAATAGACTGTTTCCATTTTTAAACCAAGCTATTACAGTTTTAATATATTTTATGTTACTGATATCAGAATATGCTTACAGAACTGCTGACTTTATCTTATTTTGTGGAAGTGCTTAGAAGTCAAAGATTACGTCATAACAGCATTATGGTAAGAACAGGAAATTGAGATAGTGCCTGTCACAGATAACAGAGATTGCAAACAACAGATAGAGAACTGCAAAGTAATAATCAGATACGGTAATAAGCAATTTGAAGTCAGAGCTAATCCCTTGACTAACTATTGTTGCGTATGTGGAGAGATCACTGTACTACTGGTTTAAGGAGAGTTATAAAGATGGGCAGCAGGATTTTTTACAGGATGCTTCCATCAATGACAGAAGCTTAGGGGAAAGCAAAGAGCTTGCTGCAAACAAAGTGGTCAAGTTGTACATAACTGGTAGAGAAGAGATGTCAGAGAGCTAGAAATATATTAGTTAGCAAATAATATGCAAAAAGTTGGACCATCAGTCATATTAAAAGTGAAGATAGGATTTTATTAACAACAATGAATGTAGAGTTTAAAGCTTATTATAACTTTCCCTTGATAAGTAAAATTTAGCTGAGACAAAATTTCTGTTTGATGGAAACATCTGAACTACAAGTTAAGTAGGAAAATGAAAGAGCACTTTGTGCCTTCTATTTGAAAGTAAGCAGAAAATACCAGAAATATGAACTGGAAGAATGCAGTCTTGTAAATATTTAAAGGAATAGAAAATACTAGGTACTCTAGAACAACCTCAGAAATTAGATAACAGTAGTCAACTTTCACTGGAAACGTGTTTACCAAGTCATACATCTATTTCCACACTTGGGAAATTGGTGTGGAACATGCTTATTCCTTACAGAAACAGAAATGCTTTAGTTATTTTCTTAAAACAGATAAGATATTTTTTGCTGATACTTTTAAGAAAAAAAAAAAAAAAAGATATAATGCTTATCTAGCCAGAGCAAAGTTACCATTGCATTGCACACTAGGATTACAAATTTCCAGAAATGTCAGCAAACGTATGCATCTGAAGTAAAAGTAGAATTTTCATAATTTATTCATATAAATAAGATCCAATACATCACAGTGAGGTTTTATATTGTCACATACAATATGTTAATTCATATGCGTCATTGTCAGTTCAATAGAAGACACCAACTAAACTGGTACATTTTAATGCCCAGATGGGGCAATCGAGGGCTATTTATTACAGTTATTCCTTGGTTTGAGGATAAAATATTGTCTCAAGTCAACTTAACGGAATGAGATGGAAAAGAATCATGGGCTGAACTCTTAAGTTACTCCATTCTCTTTGTACACCAGTAGCAACTTTGCCAGAACGGGTCTCACCACGTCTTCAATGCTGTAATATTAATTACTTAATATAATTATTAAACAGTCATTACTTCCTCACCACTTAAGTAATGACAGTTTATGAAATATAACTGTCAAATGGACAATGCAAATACCTAGATCCTCTCTCATTCCTAGATTGCATATTCCAACCCTACAAACTCATTTGAAAAAAGGGAATGTCAGACAGAAAATATCTTCACTAAATAGAAATGGATTAAATTAATACTGTGACATGGACTACAAATGGGAGTAATTTGGAGAGAAACATTCCAGAAGTAATCTCTACAACTGACAAGACACTTTGCACTTTGCTTGCAGTAAAATAGGCTTTTGACTATAAGACATACTGTGCTGTCATTGAATTGAGTCTGCAAAATGTACACAACTATGTCTGTAACATGATATACACTCACTTCTTCTGGTGCAACTCATTTGTTTCTTCTTTTGTTAATTTTGTGGAGGACTTTTTTTAAAGTGGTGGTGGGGATCATGACGTTTGCCAAATAGCTCGAGTTTGCTGAAATTCCCATTTCTACAAACCAAATAGAAAACAGTGGATATAAACCATCATGTAAACTCATAAAAAAACTCCAAGTCCATAGCCAGTCACTAGCTCCTTTTAGAGAACGATGACATGAAGTTGAGATGCTGCTGATACTTCTATACCTTCTTGAGTCCCAGTGTTCCCATTCTAAGTCATGTTCTTCAGCCATGAGCTTTTGCTGTGTACTCAGATGCGGTAAGTGGGTGTGTTGCATACTCTAGTCTATTCTCAATTAGGGGAAAAGTAATTTTATGATAAAATTTTACATCACATTTTATATCACAGATAACGCGGATTGCATTTTCTTTAAAAAATAAAATACAAACCAGAAAAACACATGTACAGTAGGTCACACTGATCTCTTATTTCTACCATTCATTACCATGGTTTTCCAAATTACTCAGAGAAAAGAGGCAGGCAGAGGTCACAATGAAGGACCTTTCTTGCTAAGAACACAGTTTCATACTTCTATTACAGTTATAGCACAGGAGAATAATAAGAAGTTTCAGGTTCCTTCTATATCCTCTTAAAATTTAGTCTGTTTGACTCCGTGTTCTAGAAATGTTTCCATACTTCCATGGATTCTCTTGTTTTTTTTCCAGTTATTTCTTCTAATGGAAACATTAGTTTAGCATTCTATTCAATTAAAGCAATGTTTCAATTCTTTCACTGTTGGTATTTTTTCTTTCCAAAGAGATTTTTTTTCTCAATTCTACTAAGCTAAAGTCTGACTGTTTCACTTTTCTTCACATTCTCCCTTGTCTGAGGACTTAGTACAATTTTCATTTATGAACATAAATATTTTCACATCAGGGATCAATTAATATCATTTCAGTTTGATGGAAGATAGGTAATGTGGTGGGAAGGGGGTGAAATAGAGGTATTTAACATACTATTCAACTGTGTAGTTGCCATATGCTTGGAGATGAATGTGGCTAACAGAAAATTTGGGGAGTAACTACAGCAATTTTGAATTGGTTTATGTTTTGTTTTTATTATTATAACTGAGCACTGGAGCGTGTAAACACAAAAACATTTTCCCTGTTATAAAGGGCCTATGTACATAAAATTAAACTGACTAAAAGTAATTACCTCTGTACCAAAACCAGTTATGAAATAAGCTATGAAATTGTTGCTTCTAACTGTATCCATGTTCCTCAAAGCCTCCCTGGGCTTTCATTGGAAGAAAGTTATCTTCTTTCAATGAAAACAAAAATGACAGATGTGATATTTTGGCCAGGTCCTCTCCTTCAGTGCTGCTAATGCCAGCACTGATGTCTTCCTTTTCCTATTAAGGGTTGACATGGAGGACTTACCTATAACTTGTTCAAACTTTTCAGATGAGACTTTTGCTATTTACACTATGGCAAATTTATGCAGGTATTTTATTTTGTATTAAAGAATATGACAAATATATACCCTGAAAAAAATTCTATATAAAATACTGACTGAAAAAAGGAGAGTGATACAGTGTGGTAGAGAGATGGTAATTAGTTGTCTTGTTTTCTTTAAAATACAAGAACTAGGCGAAACTAAATTATCAAGGGATATGCTCAAAACTAAAGGAGAAACCTCTACACATAGCAGATTGTTAACTGTGGAACTCATTGCAGCAGGACACTTCAGATGCCAAAAGCTTGTGTGTTTTCAAAATGGGCTTTTATAAATTAATAGCAGAAAAATCCATCAAAATCTATTAAACAAAAAGATACTACCTTTGATCTCACATAGTTTTAAGCATTTAAATGAAACATTTAAACCAAGAGCTTGCTTTCTGTGTGCTCCTCTATGATCAACAGAGATAAACAGGAACCTCTAGAGCACAATTTGAACTGCAGGTAGGCTTTGGTTAGGTTACCTATAATAACTCCAAGTCAACATGTATAATCACCTCCAAATTGAGCATCCCAGTGAAGGAATTAACCCAGGGTCCCTAACCCTGAATTCTATTATATATCAAGGTTACCCTTGTAACAGTAGTACTGGCAGAACATGCTGGCATCATGCTTCACATCCCTGGGGCCATTAAAAGTAAAGCTAGCCACCCTTAGCTTCCACAACACAGAATAACATTTCCCTGGCAAAGTTATGCCAAAAGCTATTTGAGCCCATGGATCAAAAAGAGCCAAGAATTCTCTACAGTTCTCCCAAAGGTAAAACACAGAACCTTACTCAGAGATCAGTTTTGGTCACTGCCACAAAACATGTCCCTTCCTACTTTACCCAAACTCCTCTCTTTCATACGCACTTCAACAGGTTGAACTTTTATCATTTTTGTATTCATTACAGCAAGGACTTGATATCAAGTAATTTTACATACTAACAACTTACTTCCTTATGATATAAAGTATCTTGAAAAAGATAACACAAGACAGCAGACTGAAGTAATTTTAAGTAATTAGTGACTAGCCAAAATATTTTGCCTATGAATAATTAGCACAGCATAACTACAAAATCTGTTAAGATTCCCACAGGTTGCATTTCTATTATAGTTACAGCAGTCGTAAGTAGGATACTCTGAGAATTAGCTATATTGCAATAGTTTGCTTTAACTAAATATGCACAGTTTTACAGAAATGGCTGTTCTTTTGATAAAGCAATTTAGCAAATTACTATTTAACCAAATATTTTCTAAAAAAATCTTTTAAGTATTACAAAACTTGCTTTTTGATTAAGCCGTATCAAATCTTCTTTTGCATTTTGAAAAAAAAAAAATCACTACAGTCCTTCTGCAGCAATGTTAATTGGTTTCTACAGCTCACTTCTTATAAGTAACTTTTCAAAAACAAAGCAGGATAGACCCCTGTGAGACAAGCAACATATTACAAAAACAACTTGGTCTTTCACTATAATACATCCTTGTAGACGATAAAATTGGTAAACAGTCTTAGAATTATGAAAGATATTTATAGGGCTATTCAGTCTGACAGGAGCAGTCCAGAAATTAAAACCATGTAAAATGTAAAAGAGAATGATCTGTGGCATACGGCAAAGAGGACCGTCATCTTAAATTGCACCTATCTATCTATGTTTGCTAAAGATATTAAGATGGGGCACAAAGTACCACATGAATCAGCATGGAACAGCAAGCAAATCTGCACAGTTGAAATGGTCTCAGGAGTAAAGCAGAAGTCTCAAGGCTAAAGCAATTTGTGCCAGTGACAATCTGACATGATAGTCAGACTTTTTACAGAACAATCTTCATCTCAAACCTTTTTAACTGGCTGAAATATAAGCTCATCAGAAAAATGATTTGGACTACTGGGCACAAACACCTAAGCAAGGCCTAGTATTTTCAACAAAACAAATTATAACCAGTCAGAAAGACTCTAAATGAGGTAAATTGAAATAGCTGTCTCTTCTGTTTGCTTTAGATAAGAAAGGATTCAAATCACTTAATAGCTGGTCTGTTGATTTTTTTTAATTCACTTTAAAAGATTGAATTGCTTCATTTTTGCATTTTCAAACAATAAAGTGTCATAATTTTAGCAAAAACTTTTACTGTTGTTTTCCCATGCCAACTCTAAAGATTCAAACAGTGTTTTTATGTAAGCTGTCCTGTCTTTGCATGGCAAAAAGTTTCTCATCTCTGGTTTGTTCAGATCATGATGACAAATCAGCTGTCCAAATGTCCCTCATAAGTATTATGAGTCTGCTGGAAGCTAACATTTTGAAGAGATAAGTCTTATATTTAATAATATTGAACAGGTTGGATATTGTTACTGGAAGAAAAAAGTTTTAAATGGTAATATTAATAGTGTTTAAGCGCAATTACTATTTAGAAGGGGTGTCTACATTAAAGACTATTATAGGCCTGTGGAAACACATGGAAAGTTCTCCCTGTATTACAGAGTTTCTCTATTCTAGCATAATTTTACATAGCGGGTTAAAAATAAATTATATAACCACAGTTTTTAATATCTTTTTTTGACCAGTTGATCTAAACAAATCTAGACCTTAGTAGAAAAAATTTAGCACACATTTAAACTTATTTTGTTACTGGAATCAAAACTGTGAAGAATTAAGCAGAAGCCTGTAAGAGATCGAGGATAATTGTGCTCAGAGGAGCATAGAAAATGATCCATTTTCTCTTCATGTTCCCAGTGTTCTATGAAGCAAGATATCATTTTCTAACCAGAGTTTGGTTTCATAAATTCATTGTCATAATTACATTTAGACAGAATTTTCACCTACAGTTCATTTTTAGGTAAAGTCAGTTCACAAACAGGTGGTCACCATTTTGAACTGTTTTAGTCACTTGCTCAGTCTTTGGTACAGAAAGGGACACACAGATGCGCCATTTCAAGGTTGTTAGTACAGACCAACACTGACATCTGGTGCCAGCAAAACCATTTTACACTGGGGCAAAGATTCAACTTTAGAGCTCACTGAAAAGTTGCTCGTTTGATGCTAAGATATATCAGTACCTCCTATCCAGCACCAAGATACATCAGAGATTGACTATAGGGAAAAGAAATGAAACTAAAAATACCAAGGATATACTTAAAACCAGGAGAAGAAAGTGAGAGTACATTCACAGTATTTTTTTGCAATGCACTTTTTCCAAAGTAATAGTATTGGCTGTCATATCTCAAAATAATTTTAGCTGCTGCCAAAATAGGGAGATCACCATTTCTGTGAGAACAGTATTAACATGGTCTTTGCCAGATACAGGATGTGCAGAACTTGCATACCAGAAAAGCACAAGTTGTATTCTGACCATAACTGTTCAGACTGTGGCTGCCATGAGTTACTCTGGTTGTACTGCTACAATCGCTGTACGCCATATTCTGTAGGCTAGGGAATCACTCTGTGCCAGGACTTTTGGCTACTTGTCTAAGACAAATTGCCCCTAAGCAAAGGGGCATTCCATATCAATATGTCGAGCAAATTAGGATATGGGGCCTAGAAGTTTCATGTGCACAGCTAATATCCATTTTCTTGCAGGACATAGCCTATCACTACCAGGAAATCCAAAGACAGGCTAACAAACCAGAGAAGATAATCCCAATTGTAATTCAATGAGTTTCTTTCAACACTGTGAAGAATCAATTACAAAAGAGTAAAATGGCTCTTATCTAATATGGAACTAAAGCGATACTATACTTCCTTCTGCTAACAACTACTAGCTCAAACGTCTCTGTGAAAGATTCACAAACCTGCCACAGTTACAAGCCAACCTCACTTTTCTTTCAGGCAACTGGCCAACAGAGAACCGTTTCCAAAGCGTAACTGTTCTGTGCATCAAAACACTTTGCAACATGTTCTCATTCCCGTAAGGTACTCTGTAGCCAGCAGACTGTTGTAATAATATTATTTGCAAGAACAGACATGGAAAATAATTGCTTTTTATTATTGCATCTTTGTGCCAGTGCATACAGAGTCCTAACTCACCAGATGTTTCTTATTTCTCTTCCTCTAAACTGCACTGTGGCTTGTAGCATTTCTAGCACTTGGAGGTTTCAGACAAAGAGCCTTCTGTGTTACTCTAAGAAATCAAAAAAAAAAAAGTATTTAAGATTGTCTTGAAAAAACTTTGCTTATAAGAGTAAAGGTTGATTCTGAGCTCCTAACTGCACCAAGCCTCCATACAAAGTGAACAGTTTGGGTCACTCCCCAGCTCCTTAAAGAACATGGAAGCAGCAATAAGCTCTGGAAATTCCATGAATGGAAAAGCATCCACTATGTAAAGTTTTGAGGTTTTGGCTTTGTTCTGTTTTTTAATTAAAGCAGTGAAAAATATTGAAATCCTCAGACTACATAGGGCCATATATTTTGCACAGAAAAATACATTAAATTATACTGTTTTTTTTGGAGGGGGGTTGTGGGTTTTTTTTAGCATGTAGGGGGTGGGGTGCATGACAGCATGACACAACTAATACCTCACATTCCAGCTGAAATACTCTTTGTCTAGTCAGTGTAAAGTGTAACAGATCAGTTTTCATTTCATCTTAACTGAGAAGGCAAAATCTTTTTAAAGTACCACAGCTGCTTCAGAAGCAGATGTGTGACTGAAGTTTTTGATTTTCCTACCTGCAAGAGATGTCAGTACATTTCAGTTCTCTAATCCTTAACAAACAGCAGCTTCTGCTATAAGAAAATATGGGCCAATATAGAAGGTAAACAGTTTAAAGCAATTGATTTTACAGACTACTTTGGGAATTCAGTATGCAGCAATTACAAGAACAGTACTTGACTTATGGATGTTTTTTAAGCCTTATATTTGATGTTTACATCACTTTTGAAAATGAATCATAAATACTTCTAAATCTTTACCCAAGCCACTAATTCAAAGGATGCGAAACAACATAAAGACAGTGTAACTCTCATTCTTTGGATAATAGATAGGACAGAGTAAAATCACTAGAAGAGGGGAATGAAAGAAATCCAAGCACAGTAGCACACCACTGGGGCAAGAGGCAATGGCAAATGAAGAAACTCCCACAGCTATTGCAAAAGCTCATCATGCAGTTTACAATTTAAAATAATGCAACACGGCAGAAAGTACACAGAGATCTAAACCAATCCGTCCTCTTTGGTTTATTTGCTATCCTACTTCTGGATTTTCATCAAAGCAACAGATTATTACACCAGGATGGATCATTTGTTTTCTTACTGAATGACCTGCACTATAAGCAGGGAAACACAGCTGACTGCTTAAACACTTGTCTAACTACGAAATGTTCCAGTTGCATCCTCATTGCCAAAAAAACTCATATTTTTGAATTATGCCTTTACTCACAGACTGCTTATTGACTTTTATATCTTTACAACTACTACTAAGTATAAACAATGGGAAATAAACACGGGTAGCTGGGTTCCCATGATTCTCCAGCATAGTTAAACCTCCATAGGGGTTCAAAATATTGAACAATAAAATACTGAACTACAAATTCATACTTGTTTTTATATTCTTGCAATTTCATATGCATCTTTTCTGCCCATATGCACAGAAATTTAGGAACCACCATTGCACAATTTCTTCGAAGTAAACAGAATCATAGCCAATTTTAAGACTTTGATATAGTCACTCCTGACCATTTTTAGGTCTCATTGCTGCTGCCTTCTCTTTTTTCTCCTTTTCCTGCCCTCCCCTCAATTAGGAAAACTGCCCCCTCCCTTCCTTACACCCCAGCCTGTAATTTCTAAATACTTTAAAAAAAATGCCTCTTCATTTTACTGCTGCCAAGCTCCAACAAGTCTAATGCAAAGTCCCAGTTAGTAGGCCTGGAGCCTTATGTGCAATGGTGGAATGTTTCAGCAGTTAAAACTGTCTTTTTTAAAAGGCCAGGTTCTAAGTTTAAAAAGACTATATTTAGAAGAAGGCAAACTACGGCAGCATTTTTTTCAATTGCTTCCTAGTACAGAAGTGATGACCGGGGAAAATTTGTAGCGATCTCCTGTGCCCACAGATGAAGGTGAAGCTGACACTAAAAAGACTGAACACAGGAGGGTACAGAATTCAGGTACTGTTTCTGAAAGGCACGTGCAATTAAGAGTTCATACAAACGCTAAACCATAATGTGTAGCTGCTCATCCCACAGCCACATGGTCAACTTCTGTTGTGAGGGCAGGACTTGTGGAAATAAAAGCATCCAATGTCCTGATACCTACGTATAGCACCAGATGTCTATTTGCTAATTTCAGCCAGGTAATATTAAGAAAACGTTGAATTCTAGTTTTCTCATCAGTCCCTCAGAAATACAGTGCTTCTCTCATTCTTTATGGGTAAGAGGGGATTGTTAGTAGGTCCTTATAACCCCAGATCTCTTGAAAATGATTGTAAGAAGTGTGGGGGCTGCTTGTGTTATTCCACAGGCATTTCCAAAACATCTTAAGCCTCTGAGGACCTAATATTGAACTGTCTTCAGTTTTCAAATAAATTGACTAGAAAAAAATATAATATTGTCTGTAGCACAAAGGCTAAACTTTTTTAATGAATACAAAATTGACCTTGCGTGCATCTGTATCCTTGAAGAATTTCCACTCAAGAAAGTTGTCCAAGCTTGCTTCTTTTCCAAGTCTTTCTCACTGTGGTATCTGTACCAAACACAACTATTGTAATAAATGATACTTGTTAGTTGATCTTCCATCTCTTCAAATCTGCTGCAATAAAAAAGTTTTCTTAAGTTTTCTTACCAATGGTATTTGCTTTAAAATTTTCAGTTCTGCATGGCCATTCCTATCCAGTGCTGCTTGGAAACCACCTAATTTTCTTTGCAGGCTGAGCTGACAGTCTCGGATCCACACCATAAAGGCTACTCTCCCAAATGGCACTCTCACCGAGGGCTTCAGCAAAGGTAACAAGCAGGGGATGGCCCAAGCAGACCGAAATACTACCTGATATGGGTATGCTGCCATGGTAGAGGCAGGATGCCAGCGTGAAACTTTTACCACCACTATTAGTCAATGGCATGAAAGTGTTGCAAAGACAAGATTCAAGCTTCTGTTACCATCAGCCAGAATTTTTCATAGGCACTATAAAAGACAATTTATTGTTGTTCATTTTGTAACCTCTGTAGTGGGACAGTCAAGTTCTGAATAAAATTTTTTTAAACAAAATATACAAGTGGTGTCCAAAAGAATGCATAAGAACAATTATAAGCATCCTGAGACCAACTTCTGTCTACTGCACTTATTTTTTAACACAGTCTTATCAGTTTCAGTTAAACACGAACTCAATACAAACAGTAAAAATCTGTTCCCATTTATGGGTTTTCCATGAATCTCACTGGGACACGATTTTAGCCCTAAATGTAGCTCCCTAATATCAGCGGTTCCATGGAAATTCCAAAAAACACACACACACAATTTTCTAGCATTGTAGATGGACTTCTAGATGGGTTTTTAGGGTAGTATAGCTCAAGCTCCCTATACAACAGCTCACTCTACCTTGTATGCATTTATAGGAGTCTCTAGCTTGCTTAGAACTAAACCTGAAGTTTCGGCTCTAGAGATGTGGGAATTCTGTGCCAGTCCTCAAAGTCTGGGGTCCTGAAACTCCATGTGATGCTATGTGGATTGCAAATAATAGCAAACCTCAAACCCTGAGGAGGAGCATCTTCCAGTCATGCTATCTTCAAAAGTTAACCGTGTGCAAAGAAATTATTCCAGTATCTCTACCATATATATCACCTACCTTGCTCAACCTCATAAATAAGTTAGGTTCTCGGATTTGTTTCCAGAGCTCTGCTGATTCCTTACAGCCACTTACAAGCAGCTATTTTCTCTGAGTACTTACTCAAAACAGATCCTAAAAATGCAAAGATCATCTGCCTTCAAAACCTTCTATTAACAGACCCATACATTCCCTGACGCATAACCGTTCAGTGGTAGTTTCTTTTACAAGGGCATGTAAATCTATAAAAGATTACCAGGAAAACCAAGAGTTTGTTGCTCTTGCAAGCTTTGTACCCATAAGTTAGAGACATATAGCTCTCCAGTGTAAACTATTAAAAAAACCCCTTATACTTGTAGCAAAAAACAGGAGCGAAACAGTATTTACATATGTTCAAAAAAAATCCTTGAAAACTGATAAGAGTATATCTATCTAAACTGCTGAGTATTTTCCTGTTAATTTGCATGAAAACAGGAGGGCTGACTGTAGCAATGTACATGTCACCTCATTGCTGGTAGTAATGGAAACAATCATTTGCTATGCGAGAAGCTTATTGCATGGTAAACTGAATGGTGGGGATGAAAGTCTGGAGTGTTTGAAAAGTGAAGACATGCCCAGAAAACTTCATTGTACGTCCATGTACACACATTGACAAATAGAGATTAGCTAGGGTTGTCCTAGGTGTGACTTCCTAGATGGTTAGAGAAAGTATTTCTTTCCATCCCTCTTCACAGCTGTCCTTTCTAAAACAGAGTTCTAGCATGCTTCAAAAAATTAGACATACAATACTAGATTTTCTGCCATTACCATTCATTCATTCCTCCTGCTTTATTCCCTGACATGTGACACAACAGTCTGAAGAAAAAGGGGCTGTTTCATGTGGTATCTGTTGCAGGATATGAAAATTTAGTAAACAATGAATTTTTTTCCTTTATTTGAACCAGATGTGTTCTCCTCTGTAATATTTCACAGATGGTACTCTTCTTGTTACTTAGATGTAGCATCCACTACTGTAAAGGAGTTAGGTGTGTGTTTCATAAGGGAATGACATAATACCACAAATTCAAGCAAACTGACTTGAGAAGTAGCTTGTGAGTTTAGGGAAGCAAAAAGCTACCTGATATGGGCCTATACACAAAAGAGCCATTAAGTAAAACAGAACAAAACAAGGCTGGACAAGTTTGAGTGCTGGTTCTTTAGGAGCATAGTCACAAAATTTGTAAGTGTTCAGAGAAGCAGCTCCACTTTTATTCTCTCTATATATTATTAGGCTGTTGATGATTTCTGTTTGTTTTTAATTTAGAGCTTGGAAAATCCAGCATACTCTTCTAATGCCTGTAAAAATATTGCAATTAATGGATGCCTAGGAGAATGGGTCAGAAGAGAATATTTGAATACAGATAAAAGACATCTCCTTTGGCCATAACAGACTTTGACTTTTATTAGATACATATTTGAGGTCTTTTACTCAAATCCTGTGAAGAGTTTAAAAGACTTTAGACTGAAAAAACTGTTGACTGGATATTAGGGGATCTATATGGTTCCTCTGATGTAGAATTAAACAAATTCAGGTTGTAGATGTATTTCAGAGAGGTACTTTTTAGAAGCAGACTTGTTAAAAAACGGTTTTGATTTACAAGGATAAAAGGAAAGCTCTCTGAAAACTGGATTAAATTTCAGTGGCCAGGAAATATTAGAAAGCAATAAACATTGCACAAAAACCCTACCTATTACAACAGCAGTTCTAATTCTACAACTCTGTAATAAAACTAAGCCCCTGTCCATAATGAATAGCTAAAAGAATGAAACAGAATTACCACTGATGAGTGTCTTAAGGGAATATTTCAAGCATTGTATCTTTCTGTAAGTGATTTAAAATCCAACATGTAACTAAACAGGGCTTCAACAACAGCTACATCTAATTTTTATTCTTCACAAGGACTGAAAGGTATCAGTCCAAATCAAAAATGGGCACACTGATTTGGGAGAATCTAAACATACTTGTAAGCATAACTGCACTGTAATGTACAAGCACATAAATTTTGATAGTTTAAAGCAGGCACTGAAATTAACAGCACACATTAATGCACTCAAGTCACATTTTGATTTACTTCATTTTTAAAATCTAGACATATCTCTGCAAGCTTCACATTTTTACTTACCATTTTTCAAAGAAAGAATATTTGTTTTAGTGCCTGAAGAATGGTGAGAATTTTGAGACTTTGCTTCTTGATACTCTTCAGTCTACAGAGTTGAGACAAGTGGTGAACGAAGTCCAGCTGATAAATGATATCAGTAATTCTTCTCTTTGAATACACAACTACTTCATTTGTCTCCTAGGAACAAGGGGAAAATTTCAAATATGTGGATGAACTATGCCTTAGCAGGAAGCTAAAAAGAAAGTCATTAAGTTTGCTTTGATGTTGCAGTCCAGCCTGTGTGTGAAAAAAAGGGTAAATTGTATTACCTCATATTACAAGTGGATAATCCTACTTATTGGGCTTTCCCACATCTTACATATACTTTCTCATATGCATGTCAGAAAGCTGTCACTTAGTAAGTAACTAATATAGATTGAAACTAAGCTTTACCTCTGCATCATACTAAGCTGCCTTGAAAAGCAGAACAAGCTGAAATCTATAAATGATTTTTAACCAAACAATGTCAGAAGTGATTTGTCAGTCAGGAAAACAAGTCTGTTTCATAAAGTTCTAATATAAGCAAACCACTTAAAACTTACTTTACCACTACTAGACTCTGGTGAAGCAGCTTAGCTTTACTGAGAATTTAAAAAGAAATCCAAGTAAGATTAAGAAATATTCCTTTAACTAGCAAATACTATGGCTAAATAATGTTCCTATGGAAAAAAAAAAAAAACTTTAAAATGATTCAACATATGGCATGCAAATCAGAGTCTACAGCTTTGTAGTTAGGTTTTTTGATTTGCTTTGTTTTTAAGATACACAACTTGCACTTCAAATGCTGCATTTATTAATGGGCATAGACTTAACCGTCTGGTGTGTACGTACATTCTAATTTTTTAAGCCTTAATCCTAGTTCAGTTCAGTTCTAGTCCAGTTGATATGTTACCATTTTTTCAGTCATCAATTTATGAAGTTTTCTTCAAAATGACAATAATTCATGTTGTTAACCAAGGCTGAGATATGTGGTGAATTCACCAAACTGATTTTTGGAGAAAATCATCTGTAAAACAAGACAGTCATTTCTCTCAAAGAAGTTCAGCTATTTTTTTTAAGTGAAGTAGAGAAAAAAAAACTAAGTCCCCAAAGCCGGTCAATTGTTTCTATTCTTGTTATGCATGTGCAAACCTTGAGTAACAACTAAAAGGTCACAAGATCAATAGCTCTGCTCTCTAAAAAACGTAAAGAATTCTAGAGAACAAATTCTGCCTTTAGATATTCATATGAGTAGACTCATAGATGATGTAAGTTACCAATGCCCCATTTATTGCAGTAGGACTACAAGAGTTTACATGAGGTAAGCATATAATTTACCTTGTGTTATTCAGAATCAGCATGGATAGATCTTCAGTGGCAGATTTCACAGGTGACTAAAATTCAAGAAGTCTTTTTCATTTTTTTCTTTTTTATTCTATAGAATTTCATCTCCTCTCCATCACTTCCAGTGAATTAGTTGGGGGTAGATAAATTGACAACACATATATTTGTTTCAAGTAATATTCATCAGTCATTGTTTCTGGGGATTGGTGCAAAGTTTTACTGTACAAAAGAATTCATCATCTGACTGCATTTGTGGGTAAAATCTAGCATCCTTTACATCTCCAGAAACTAACTCCAAAGAGATGTTCAGGTGTCTGATACACTAAGATGCAACTATTACACCACTCATCTGATATCAAATATAATGGCTTCTCATACTGGAAAACCCCAACTTACATTTCAGAAAATATGTTTCCATATGATATTCTTGGCCCTTCCCCAGAGATATGCCCTATTAATTACTGGCTTTGTTGGAGCACCTCATGGCAAGACTTCCCAAAATTTAACTCCCACTAGATTTCAAAGTTCCGTATCATCTCGAGAGATGACTTCTCGTTCAGTTACATTTGTCTGAAATTGCCCATTTCTTATTAGAAACAGATAATAATTTCCAATCAAAAAAAATTATCATTGCAAATGTAACTAAGTAGGTTTTTTCACAGGCAAGTCTATCATAAAAAAGCTATGTGTTGTTACATTGCCAAAAAGTACCACAAGCATAACAAGATGGAGAGATCTGTTAAAGATCCCTTTTTAATTTTCTTTCTCTCAAAGGCATTTATTGGCAGTGGCAGTTTATTTTTGCAAGGAAATGGTCCTGCTATATATTTTTGCAAAATGCAGCATCAGGCATCAGCGCAACTCTGTTTTTATTGAAATCAATGCAAGGTTCATCATCAGCAAAGGTAAAATAATTATGTCAATACCAAGCATGCAATAAAACTATTTAGTCCTCATTTAAACTCAGAATTATAGTCAAAACATTACAGTACAGAAGGGAAACAGTACAGAAGGTGATGTGAGAAGAGATGGAAACACCTCTACTAAGCACAGGCTAGTACTGGCAAATTAAAGGAAGATTTGGGGCAAGACAGAGCTAAGATCAGTAAAATACTTTCCATTGTTTCAGATATGAGCTTTTAGAAATGTTTGAAATCAATGGGTAAATAAATAAGCTCTAATAGCTGCTTGTTGATTTAAAAAAGCAGTATAGCAGGTGCTTACAATGCTATACAACTTGTCTATGTAGTTCAAAGGAATATCAAGGAAGATCAGAGGGAAAGGTAGAACCTTCAGGGTATTTTTCTTTGACTGCAAAGAGCTTTAGATGGTTCTTGGATTTCTTTTTATGGGATCAAAACCAGTTGGACATGATCTCTGGAGTACCTACTAATGGTTATCCAATTTTACCCTCCTTCTACAGTTTTATAGCCACTATGATGAGAAAACTTTCCACTCCCTCATAATAAAGCTTTTCCAAATTCTGTCTTGCTATGCTTCAAATCTGTCCAAATGATTTGCAAAACAACTCTGAACCAGGGAGAAAATGTGCTTCAGCACTAAGTTATTGTTTCTCGCAATAAAGTAAATTAACTTAGTTTGAAAATAAACTCAAAACAGAGCCAAGAGATAGGGCTAGAATAGAATAGAAATAGAATAGAAAGAATAGAAAGGCTAAATGCTCTATAACCACCCACTAAAAAGAGGAACAAAAGCTTGTTTCACTTTAATGTCTTGAAAAGCTGCTAATATGCATCTAATTGAGTTTTTCTGGTATGAATATGATTGCAATTAACCTGATAGAGATTAAGCTTACATGAACACTTATAAAAGATTGTTGGTGGCTTAGAAACTTCATGTAAAGGGTCCATCAGGCTCTAAAAATATGTATTAAATGAGCACACCTGATTTATTGTATTTTTAAAAAAATCAGTTGAATAGTGAGAAAAATGAGAGCCAGAAACTACAGCACACAAGCTGAAGTCTGAACTTAAGATATTCACTCAAAAAGGTAATACAAGCTTTATGGTAAAGCATGTTTAAAGAAAAAAAATAAGGAATAAAGGCATCCCTCTGTTCAGAGATGTATGGAATGATCTGCAGACTGCTCCTGCAATTTTGCAATAAGTGAGTTGTTATGTGCTGAGTGTAGTGAGCTGTCTACATGGCATATATAAAAAAAGAATGCTTCATGGCAATTTCATTATTACGAGACCACCCTACATTTGTTTTTTTCAGTTTTCAGGGAAACAGTCAAATCATCATAAAAGTTTTCTGTTAGTTTATCTCAGTGCTGTTCTGGCAAAAAGTCACACAGAAATCTCAATTTGGCTCTGGCATAACAGAAAATAAATTTGAAAAATTCAAAGAATAACAACAAAGATTGGAAATTGTCTGAGTGAAGATTTACAGAGGAAAAATTAAAATACCTCTACAGTTTCCTGTAAAAGATATCAGGGAAACAAGCACAATATGACAATCCACAAAAATATGAAAGATGTAAACATTGCAGGAGAAACAGTAATCAAAAAATAGTAATTAGGACCACTGAGATAAAGTTCAGAGGCACACATATTTCCTAACAATGAAACTTAGGGATTTCATTGTCAGCTGATATAGCTCCTTCTGCCAGTAAAACTACTTAAAGTCTTGCTCTTTAACAAAAAGCAAAAAAACACTAACGTGGGCAAAACACAAGATGTGTTGTGGACTCTATAATCCTACACTTGCATGGGCTGTGATTTATGGGACATACCTCTCAGGTTTGACTTGAGAGAGATCTTTGGAGGCTGGTTTTGAAGGAAAGAAGAGTTCAATTATTAAATTAATGTTGTTTGCTCATGACTGATATTTTGCAAACCAATAGGCATTGTTCAGATTCATATTTGTATTAGGAGTTTTGCTGGAACCAAAAGCGGGATTACAAAACCAGAAAGTAGGATTTTTAGCTGTAATACTACATCTGTTGCCACTGAATATACTGTGGATGGAAACAGCTGTAATAAATATCAGAGAACATTCCAAAGGCTTGCAGAGATGAAAAATGTTCTTTTATCCTGTTTGGACTAGAGCTGTGTAAATACAGACAAAATGCGAGCAATTCATAGCTGATTCAGACATAAGTAGATTTCAATTCAAAACTGAAATTGAATGGGTTGTTGTTAAACGCTTCACCCACATTTACTCACAGTTGTAAGACAAAGGCAGCTTCCTTTCCCTAACTGAAGCAATAGGAACAGATCACAGTATGAAAGATAGTATACAGATCTAATACTGACTTTGAAAACTTTCACATAAAATACTTTACATTTTAGGGTTAGAGAAAATTTATTCAAAGACTTTGCAGAAGAGTTTTGAGAATTGGCTCACTCCATGCAGAGAGGTGGGGACTTGTTCCTGCGGAAGGGCCAGCTGTTCTGCACTAGCCCTTTTACAGAAATTTGCAGGAGGCCAAGTCTTCACTACTTTGAAGTTCCTACTTCTCCAGTTCTAGGACTCTGTCATTCCCGTTTTCATTACCTGATAGCATTCCCTGAGATGCCACAGATTTCCCAAGCCTCTTCAGTCTTCATTAACAATACATTTCCCACACTTGTTCACAAAGGCTTGGGCAGACTGACAATAAATAGTGCCCCATGCTGCAATAATAGCAAGATATATGTAACTCCGTTAGTGAGATAAAACTCAACTCTGTATTGCTGCCTCTGCTTTGCAGTTGTGTTTCTAAAGCAGAAACTATAACTAAAAGATTAGAGAAGTTAGGGGAAAACTGACCCTTATGTTGAAAAAGTCCGTAACTTATTTTAGAAGTGACTTAACTGGCAGTTACTACACTTGGCCTTTTCTCTGTTCCACAGCACAAACTCCAACAGTCTAACACTCTTTCTTTCTCTCAGTGCTGGCTAGTTCAAAGTGTGCATTTTCCAATGACTATGTAATTCTAATTTGGACTGATGTCATGGCTGCTACTCCACCAGAACCACTAAAAATGTAAAAGGATAAAACATACACTGCGAGGACTTGGGGCTGTTGTCCAAACCAGATACATGCAACTGAAGCAGCATTCTACAACACCTTATAAATAGATGCTGTTCTACAGGATCTGTTTATTGAGGAATGCCGTAGTGTCTTAATAACTAGAGCAAAGTACACAAGGTTTAAGAGCATTTAAACTCCAGAAAAATGACATCGTGAAGCCTTACAAAATAGCATTTTTTTCTCCAGATTTCCTCTGATTGCTACTGCAGCCATAAGAATATAATAAATTGATGCAACTGTATTACTTGGCAAAAGTACTGTTCTACTGACATTTCCCCATATGATTCTATTTTAACCCATTGTAACATGAGAAAAAAGAGTGACAAGGCTGCTGCTTGAAAATAGCATAATAAGACATCAGTCTGGAAGTAAAGCATAAAGGAAAACTCAGTGTTCCTTCAAAACATAATCTCTTAAGGAATGCTACAAAAAAGAGGGAGGAAAGATTAAAAACTTTTTAAAATGTGTTTGGTGATGCTGGTCAGAAGACAAGCTGCCAAAAATCCATTTTCATATATGAAACATTTATTTCATAGCACATCCATATTTGAGAAAAGATGGGAAAAAATAACTGAAGGATGCACCTTGACAAATGCTTAATGAATATGGCTTTCTATCCCGCTAACTTAGAAAACACAGCATAGACATGAGGCTTTCCACTTTATCACAGCAAGGTCAAGTAACAGATAAATACATAAGCATCAGTTTAGATTTATGAATCAGAAAATTAGTAGAATTTCTGAAAAAGGATATTGCATACATGGTACTAAAAAGTTTCAGCAACAAGCAACTGTTCAGAATTCTAGAAATAACATTGATTAAGGGTATTTCTGTCAACGGTCTTGCTCAAATATGCACAGGCCTACACGAGTTAGCTTTGAACTCAGGTGATGCTAGCTAATTAATGTAGCTGTAAGAGCAGAAAAGTCAGCAGGGTTAACTATTTATCTAGCTTTTCCCAGAATGTAGGAGATACCAGCCATAGCAAAAATAATTGCTAGGTTAAAGAAACTACTACTGATCCAGAGAAGAATTAACACATGCTGATGAAGAATTACAAATCCTCAAGTTTGACACTGAAAACCAGCCTGAGTCAAAGAGAGAAAACGCAGTTCTTCATTTCTGAACTGCTTATGGTTAGTTAAGTGGTAAAAACAATGTAAATCTTGAAAAGAAACAAAAAAAAAAAACCTTCACATTTTCACACAGAAATACTTCATGATCTCATTAGCTAAATTAACATATTGATGTTTGGGATAACTGGATATGGAACAACACAGGACAGCTAACAAGTCAAAACAGATCAGTGATGCAGTCCTTAGGCAGTTAGTTTGTTAAATATATTGATCAAGAAATTCTAATAAGCAACCAACAAGAATCTAGATCTTGGAAAAAATACATATTGACTCAGCCTTGCTTTTGTTTATTTAACTTTTAAATATTTGTTGTTGATTTGTATTGTATAAACAAATTGCTATCTGAGGATCAGCTTCCTGACAGAAGGTTTTTCAAAGGAGGTTCAAAATATGCTAGTACTAAATTATCTAAGAGCAGGAACTTGCCATATACTTTCCCTTCTCATCTATCTCAAACATGCTAGGTACAGAAATAGTTAGAAAAGAGTAGTGAAATTTTTTCTTTCACTACAATGACTTACGAAAACAATCCCTTTAATGCTGTATGCTACAGCTGTAGGGTAGTCAGAAGATATTCTAGACAGCAGAACTTAAGGTACTAGCAAGCACGGATGATTTGCTGTTTCTGGTAGTCTTAACCTTTAAGGAGAGATGAACTGTTCCTAAGATGTAACTTCTACTTGCGGTGCTAACTGTACACATTACATCCTTAATGATGTTTAAGACGACAAGATAGTAACAAATACAGCTCTTCTGATTACTCCAAGTCTCAGTAAAGCTCCGTAGAAACGAGATAATATTTGAAAAAGTATTGTTCTAGTATCGCTTGAAAAAGTGTTATTCAAAAGCTGTCTGGACACAGTCCTGGGCAACCTGCTCTAGGTGACCGTGTCTGAGAAGTGGGGTTGGGCTACATGATCCCTTGGACTACATGGTCCCTTACAACCTCAACTATTCGGTGATTCAGTGATTCTGTGTTCTCTGCAACAAGTGCTAAATATACACATCTTTCATATAGCATTAGGGAAGACATTCGGCCTGGCTGACAAGTCCTCACCATTAAATGGCACTGACATCCATAAGGGAGGGAGAAAAAAATTTGGATGCAGAGAACTGTTTAAATTATTGAGGTAACTTCTCTGTTACAGTGCACTTACAGTGCCAGTAAGCGCATTAAACTGTGATAACATTCCATAGTGCAAACTACACAGTGTGTTGCTTTGTTTTCCTGCTGTCTCCTATCTCCTTTTCACTCTCTTCTGCCTTCAAGAACAATTGGGTGACACTCACTAAAGCATGTTTAAGCTACTTAGGGTTAAGTCATTCATTTTCCATGCTTTGGTCACTTCCTGAAGAAAACCATACTAACAACCAGCAACACCAACATCGAATTTGTGTGACTTTTTGAGCAATACAATTTAAAGCAAGGATATACTAAAGCAGTGATGACTATGTTTACACTGTAGTTTATTTGGTCAGGTTGGTTGATTTAATTTTGTTTGTTTTAAAGAAACTTTCGCAGAGCAATTCCTAACTTACTAAATGTTCAAATATCACTGTATGATTCTCACTAGAATTCCTTCTGCTTTTTGTTTCGGCATGAATAATTAAACATCTGTAGTTCAGATATCATGGTGTCTTGGTGTTAAATTAGGGAGACATCTCTAAAAAGTTTCTTGATTAGTCTTCAATAAGTTATCTTAAGTTATCTCTGCACATTATGAAAAAAAAAAAAACAAAACTATGAAGAATCAATAAACTGATCAAGAGGAAACTTCAGCTTCCCAATTAAGAGGTTTACTACATGGCTGACAACAGCCAGTGACTAACAGACCACGTCACTGACTGATAATATTTCCTGATCTTCTCTGTAAGGGTAGTGCTGGAAGACTTAGTCTCATTTACATACTGATCTTGCTCATCTTCTTGTGTATCCTCTTCTATTTTTACTCTTACAAAAGAAAGAGCACACTCAAAGAGAGGCTCTACCAACAGTATCCACAACCCATTTTAAGCACTCCAACTAGCCAGTACTTTATGCATACACTCTTTTATTAGCTACTCCTGAAAACACAGAAAAAATTTATGTCATTTTTGCTCAGGATGTGTATTTTAGAAAGTCACAAGCTCACACATATCGTTTTGATTGCCGTGGAAGTAACATCTAAGACATATAAACATGCAATGCTTTAGTAATATGTATTTTACTTTGGATTTGGCATATTTAGTAGCTACCCTATTAATTATTATTTTTCTAGAGAATTTGCCTCGGAGTTGCAAGCCCTTTCACAAGGTAAGCCAGTTTAGGAAGATTTCTTTGCTTTGATGTTCCTGTTAACTTTGACCATGAAGCCTAGTGGGATATATAACTCTTTGGACATGTCCTTTGAAGTTTGTGTTCTTTGACATGGTTATAACTCAGATGTTGGTGCTGGCAACCCAATGTTACATCTGCCATATTCTGCTGCTGATGTTAATACTGAGAAGCCTGATCAATTTTAATAAACTTGGTGGTGTGAAATCTTTTGAAGTGGGGATTCTGGGTAACACAAAGTTAGGACATAGTTTGAGCTGAAATTTTAATGTGTAGTACATGACACATTCCGTCCTTAATGCTGTTAATCAGGGAACATCCAAGATTTTGAAGAATAGAAGGGAAAATGAGTGCTGATAGACACTTCTAGCAAAGCGTCAAATAACAAAAATGAGGGGAGATCACATGAGAAGATTCATGTTTATCTTGCCTTTCCCCTCTTGACAAATTCTGTTGTCAGTTCTAATGACTTTAGAGAAGTAGTAGATCCTCCAGCAATACCAGCCACCAAATAATACAGTAAAAACACTGCTGGACTGTTATCTTTAGTTGAGGGGCAAGTGCTGATCAGGCAGATTAGAGAGATTGAAAGTATTCTAAAGTATTCTAAAAACTTTAAGGATTGCAAAATTGCCCATTATATGCCATAAATAACAAGATGCTCAAAAAGAAAGAGAGAATACGTGCTTGGTTTACTAAAAACCAACATAAAACAAATACATAAACATTCTTTCACTTTGTTTTCCCATAAAAATCACAGATCACCATTTCCAGATGCAGGGAGCAGTGAAGAACTGGCTTCAAGGTCAGCTAGTTGTAAAATTTAGCTTCAGAACTTGCTTCATGGGTCTGTTAAAACTCACCAGTCTGATAACTTTCAGGTCAGGCTGCCCTTATTCCCTCCATTTTATGAAGAAATAGGAGCTGGCTAGTGCTGCTGAGACATATGGAAGCAGTGCTTTCAAATGGATAGAGTACAGTGATGACACTTGAGTTTTTCGTGGTTCTGCTAAGATATATCTAAGATATTCCACCCTACTGTCTCTCCATCTCCTACTCTAAAATGAGAATAATGACATTGATCTTCTTTATCAAACCCACTGAGGCTTGCTTACTAAAACAATTAAGACTAGTGACAATACCAAGAACTTCTGTTACATGTTACCTTATTGGAAGAATCCAAATAGGTAACAACAAAACCTGGCAAGTAAAAAAGCCTTTTCTAACCTAGCTTAAAAAGCACTCTTGCAATACACTACTTTAGAGAAAGACAGACAGACAGAAAATAACATAATGGGTGTTTCTATCTCAAAGGCATACCAGATTTTGCCAAAAAGATAATGAGAATGCACTTGAAATTTTAAAGAATACTTGGGACCACTAAAACAGAAAATGAAAGATATTAACACTGAATAACTTCCTTGCAGCAAACTTACAAAAGGATTCATCCAAACATATACAAGTAACAGAACTAAAGAAGTTTGTGTTTAATATCAAAGTTTATGTTTGTGTCTATGCAAGACAGATTCAAGGACTATGAAAAGGGACTAACACAGTTTATCTCAGTAATAATGTGAGAAACCTCAGTGAAATATATCCAGATTCTTAAGACAAAAAAATTGTATAAGTAATGAAATCCCCTCACACCTCATCAGCAATTTTATCTCAGCTCCAGAGAAAACCGCAGATACCTTAATGCCACGGAGTAAAAGGTCCCAAAAGTAGCAAGTCTCTCTTTTCCACTTGTTACTATTCATTTCAAATCATTGAACTACCCTAGCAAACTGCATTAATAGGCAAAAATTGTGCGAATTTCTTCACATGAAGCATGTAATCTGAAGGGATACACTTTATGTCATTTGCCCACATTCCACCAGACTCTACCTTAAGTGAACCCTGCTTCAGTTCTGGAAGATGGTATGAATTTATTAGAATGTATGAATTAGGATACATTACTCCTGGTATAACAAATCTTGCTTGGCAAAAATACACAGTGTTGGAATTTTTACTTTTCTACTACATAGCTATGTAACGACCACCAGGTTATGCATATTCAGCTGAGAACCATTTCCAACAGAATACTATACAATTATCTCTTGACACACAGTCTGGGAGTAGCTGGCTAAATTGAAATAATCATAATGAACACAGAATTGCTACTGGAGAGTCTTCAGCTTGTGATACAGCTTACTTATTTCTATATTATTTTTAACTTCATTTTTGAAAGCATAATAATGTCCATATCGGTCCAATTATCCTGTCACCAATAATGGCCAGTAGCAGGAGTCTAGGGAGAATCACAGGTACAGGACAAACCTATACTGATATTTTTCCTGAAGCTTCTACCACCATCTGGTAATCTGAGCTAGATCTGGTCTCTGTAGGTGACTTACTTTCACCCAACCTATGTATAAGGTGACTGCAAAATGACAAGCACTGCTACAGACGGCTATATTCTGAGAATTTAACTAAGGAAAATTTAAATGTCAACTAAAATGATCATTCTTAATGGCCAAATGAAGCAAGTCTATTTTCATTTACTTGAGCAAATATCTCAGGAATACATAAATAGTACTTCTGTTCTGTATCTAATACTTAAGTGTCCTTTAAAAAATGCTATATTTTCAGAAGACAGCATAGGGGATTAGGAGAAAATATCTCACTACTGACCAAGGTCACATGGAAACAAGAATGCAAAGTATTTGTACAAAGGGTCTTTTCCTGGAAGATCCCAAACCCCTCTACAAAAAGTAAGATGTTTGATGCTCATACATGGAGTCTGTCAACTGACATGGTTTTCTAAATAGTTTAATGAGGAGCACTGCAACTTGAAGAGAAGCAACATCATAAGGTAGGCTGTGCAATATACCATGTTGCTTCTCCTGAAAATTCTATTATTTATATCTTCTCTATATTTGCAAACAAGCATATCCTATGAAACTCTCTCTACATCTGATCTAGTCTAAAGTTTGCAATTTGCAAATTGCTGTGATCTTGTATTTGTCTCCAGCACTAAACTTATTCCCTCATTACCTATTTTGCAGGTACAAAGCCAGTTTAGGGGCTTAATAACCATCCCCAACTTTTATAGCATCATCTCCAGTATCAGGCCACAGTTCTACAAGACAATTTACATTGCTAATTGCTGCAAAGTGCAGTGAAGTCAGAAGAGCTACATATGGGGATCAGCAGTATGTACGAGTATCAAACTCCTATACCAAAGCTTTCAAGTAAATAGTGAAAAGTTGACATTTATATCCATATTTAGAATCTTAAATCAAAGTTCTAGAACCTCATTCTCTGAAGAGGTGGATGACATATATTTCCCAATGAAGAGAGAGTTGTGAGCAAACTCAGTACTGGGGAAAAAATGTCACTTGATATGGCATTACGTAAGTGCTTGAAAAATGTTGGCTTTGTCTTATTCAATACAGGAAGTTATTCTGCATGTGTCTGGATTATGCAAAATAAGCAGAAATATTTGTTTTCTAAAAACAATCCTACGTTTACACTGATTTTCAAATATGACCTCAGAAAAAGATAACACAATCCTAAAATTTCCCCCTACTGTTACCTGTCACTAATACAAATAACTATTTTGTGTTGTAGCTAAAGCATTGGGGCACCTTCCTTAGTAGTAATCTAACTCCTCTCTTTTTCCTACTGAAAAAAAAAAAAGAGATATATTATTTTGATTAATAATGTGTCAGAGATTTGCTTGGCTGGTCATTCCACATGATGGAATGCTTTTTCCGCTATGTAACTAAACAAGAAAAAATTATTCCTGTTCAGAAGATGAATTATGACTTTGCTTTCCTCTAAAGAATTTGTTTTGAAATGGGTTTAGGCATCACCTTAAAAATAGTGAAGGCTGGATACTTTTTATGCTCACTGGGACATTCAGTTCCATTAGTCAACGATCCCAGTAAACACTGGAAACAGAATTAGAATAATCAAAGCTAAAATGTTAATGAATAGTTTATGAGACTAATTTATATATGTGGAATACTGGTAAATTGCAAATTTCACTCAGAGAAAGTGGGATATATGACTGATGGATATATGAAATCTGTTTTATAGAATACATGGTGTTAAAGTATACACATTAAGCAATGTAGCTATAGGTTCCAGACATATGTTCATTTCAAAACTTTACCTGCAAATTAAAAAGAGCAAAGTTTGATGGATCTTTCCTCACCCACAGATTAGACATTCTCATTCACAAAATAACAAAAAGAATGCAAGATTCACAGCTAAAGAACTGGTAATGACTGAATACGTTCTTGTTAACAGTTACAGCAACTCTTTCACCTCAAAAGAGGTGAAAACATCTCTTTCAATGTAGAAAACATTCAGCATAATGCACCTACAAGCCTCTAGTTTATTTAGGATGACATACATTAGACTTTGCCCTTCTCCCTCGTAAACACCATCAACTTTAAATTTAGAGCATTTTGGCACTTAGACCTCAGCACAGAACAAGAAGTGATATACCTATACTTCTCCAAGTAAAATGTTTTGTTTTGATAAGTAATCTTTCTGAGTCTCTACTTAACTGTATTCCTCCTCAAGTCAGAGGGCAGACATGCATAATTCAGACTTCTCCATAGGTTTTGGTTGGAGGGTCAAACTTTTAGGATAATAATAATAATAATCTGAAGACTGCTGATTATAAAATGCCTATAGATACCTCTTGAATTTGCTAACCTTGAGAACACTGTTGTGCAGAGAGGACTAAAAGGAATTCATTCAGGTTTTATGGAAAACTGTTGTGAAGACCTCCTGCTCAAGCAGTTAATAAAGTTATTTTCTTGCATTTAAAATAATATGATGTCACTTTCTGGAAAGTAGATCCTGAATTTGTCAGAGGACAGGCTTATACAAGAAGTCTCTAGGCAAAGAGCAAATTATTACCAACTTTCACCTTACTTATGATAAAGTCTTATGGAACTAAATAACCCAAGTGTAAATGGGCTCAGGGACATTGTTATTTTCATGGAGAGACTGAGGGGGGGGGAACACTAAGTAGCTCATTCAAAACCCTATTACATTGATATTTATGTGTTGTTGCTTCAGAACAAAAATGCCACTATTTTGTTTTACATTAATTGATCAATATTCATCTTTCTTACCACACTGGGCTTCAGTCACTCCTCTTTCCTACGCCAAAGCGTCTTCCAGAGTGTGGGGAGGATGACTTGGAAGCTGACTCCTATTCCATAAGAGCTGTCCCTACAAGCCATTTTTGATCCTAAACGGAACACAAAGTAAAGTGAAGACGACAATACGATCCATGAATATCTTGCTGCTAACACAGAATACTCTCTTCCCTGGAATTAGGGCACATCAGCAAACAACAATGGTAATGCCCACAGTTTATTTTAACTTGTTAAATTTATTTTATTAGTTGCTATCCTCAACATTCACTGTTTGACTCTTGCTGAAATCCCTTAGATTTCACTTCATAGATGTAATTGTACATGAATTGTAATTGTACCATGAAAATCTTTGTGGTAAAGAATTAGCATTCTTATGGAGGGCTTTAAACTGAACAGACCAGCCATATTGCTCTCCAAATGATTAAATTCCCTAGTCTCTGAGAGTTGCAGAAATGTGAATTGCATTTTCAAGTCTGAAGACAGCCATATCTGTTGGGTTTTTTTCATTTTTCTTGAGATCCTATAACCAAAACATGTTTTTAATATCTGCCCATACAAATAAATCGTACAACAAACAATTTTTAAACCAAAGTTTCCAGTATACATTTATATTCATTAACCCAAAACAGGAAATATCCTAACTAAATATACTTTTCAGAAAACGACAATCCAGTAAGCTGGCTAAAAATCCAGTTACATTATTTCATATGGAGAATGAAGAGTGTGTAAATTAGATTCTTAGCTTAAGAAACTGTAAAGCATGCTTTGTCTTTCATCAACCTTCTAATTAAAGGATGTTTTTTCTTTTTTATATCTCCTAGGTCATAGCTCCAAGTCATGTGTGATTTAACTATGATTTTCAATTCTGAATGCAATAGATTTCCTTTTCTTTTCCCACATATGAAACTTCTTTGGTATTCAGCATATATTAAATACAATGCAAATATTGTACAGAGTGGAGCAAAAGCAGAGGGGCATGCTAGTTTGAAGCTCTAGAATTGGTCAGTGGTGGAAGGCACTGCAGTCGCAGTCAAGTGATAATAATTAGTTGGAGATGATGTATAGTAGATCCTTGATTAGTGCTTAGTATCAAGCTATAACCGTGCAAAGGTAACAGAGCTGATCATCACGTCTGAAGATTAATGAGTGAAATGGCCATGTAATAAGTACATGAACCAGAATCATGTGACTACGAAAGAGTGAATGGGATTCTCCTGAATCCAAAGCTCGGAGTTGGCACACAAAAAAAACCAGAGGGATGAATTTTGAAACCGCGGATATAAATAAAGATAAACTAATAAAAGTCAGGGAACAGTATGGTCTGATGCAGGTTTCCTAATACAGATCAAGCGTGTACTTTATCTAAAGCTCAAACACAGGGGGATGTCTTTTAGCACCTATGGTGGCTATTTATTGGGCCACTATCAATATCTGAACTGTGTATATTTAAGCATATATTCTGTTGCTGTATATAAATCTTTCCTGTCTCACACTCACATTCAGAGAGCTAATTTATTAAATGCCAATGTGTAACATAAGGTGCACAACAAGTTACCTAAGTGGAATAACTGATCGGATTGCTCCTCTGCCTGCTTCTCCATCAGCCCGCTGCCAGAGCTCTGGGCAGCTGCCAAGCAGGAGCATACAACTGCCATACACACTGATGGCACTGCAGAACTCGCATAACAATCATGGAAGATCTCTGTATGTCCTTATAATTATCAGAGAAAGCTGCAGGTGAGCAGAAACCAGGTCATACGCTCATACCTTAACTTGACAGTTTCAGAGCAGTAAAATTAGCTTCCATTCCACTGAAGTGTTCTGCTTTTGCAGGATTTTGAATAGGAACCAGAATTTCAAAGGCCAACCAAGACAAAACATAGAAAACTGCATGGAAATTATGTTACCTCCTTTCTCTCTACATTCATCTCTGGGCATTTGTCTTAGTCCTCCTAGCCAAAGGATATACAGCACCTTCCCTCCCTCCTCCTCTCTATCTCATTTAGGCTTTTATCAGATTTAGACAAGATGAGACTGTCTTTTGAGGCCTCATTCAAATACATATATTTTAGATATATTTCCAGGCTTTTCACAGGATCTTGGACTAAAGACCTCCTACCAGTTCCAAGCTGCTATTGTCTTTTCTCTTTAGGCTTTGGCTCTTGGTCAGTATCCAGCAGCTATCAATTTGTCATCTCATTTTTGTCTTTTAATTTTCTGCTTGTTTGCCTTGGCAAAAACACTGTTGCCAAGGTTCAAATTAGCAGGTCTATCTCTGTCAATATTAATCTAGACACTTACAGAATATGCCTTACCCAAATCATGGCCTACTTTAATTTTGGTTTAACACATTTTAACCTAACTGTATGATTTAAACAAGGTAACTTGAGAGGGAAATATGTTATTTAGGAAAATACAAATATTACTATGTCCTCTACAGACACATCCTAGGACGAGTTAGCTGTCTTAGCCACAACTCCACACTGCTGTTCATCATAGTCCCCTGATTATCCATCATGATCTCCAGCTCCTACAGTCACCATTTCCTAGACTGTTTTCATCCATCTGTACAAAGATGATTCTTTGTTTTTATTTACATGATATTTGCCCAGCTTGCAATGTATGTTGTAAGTAACCTGTTCTTTTCTTCATTAACATGGTGCCAGTCTCTGTACTATCTGCAAACTTTGGTAACATATGCTATAGGCATTATTAAACAACTTGTCTCCTGTCTCCTCTTTCCAGATCTATCTGCTGCGGGAGAATGCTTCAGTTCTGACCTTGTCTCAACTTCCCTGGTGCAGGGGTGGAGTAGAAATACAGCCACATTTATCAAGTCAGCATAGTGTGTTTCAGCACATATGAGAGTTATTCTCAAAGAATGGAAGGGCCTTAGTATCATATATAAAATGACACAGAAAATATATCTGTTAAGATAGATGCACCATGAGACAGTAACATTAGTCCCAGATATAAGCAAAAATAGGCTGTATCAATTCTAGGTAAAATCTCTGACTTGATTAAGGTGAAAATGAGTTTCACACAAAATCACTTAAGTTGAATAAGAGAGAATTAAAAATGCTCCTCACATGCCACTATTTCACATCTGAAATGAAGATACGATCGTCAAGTTCACTTATAGTCTTATCTTCACACTTTAAAATTTGTTTCACATGCTCAGTAGCCCATTTTTTATTTCATAAACTTCTCTGAATTATAAAGCCTTTTTACAGACAAAATACAACTGCTTAGACCACTGCTCTTTTTTCATTGCCTGATTCCCAGTCCTTCCATTTTTAATGGAATGACCAGAGAACAGACACTATTTATATTATCCTCAGAAAAAAAGGGTTGGTATCCTCCCAGTCTCCATGACAGAGCCAAAGGCAAGGTCCTTTCTTAAAAAGAATTATTACCAAGCCCTCTCTCAGGTAATTTCACTTTATTCTATGCAAGTTGCACTATCCACAGACAGTATAATGGGCATTATAAAAAGTCCAAACCTTCTGTTCTGTAAACCTTCTGTTCTCCTGTTCAGATTAAATAGTAATATATCACAAATAATTTGTCTAATTTAGTGGAATCACAGGATAACTATGGTTGTGCAAGTAATACATAAAGCAGATCTTCATAATTCATACTGTATTAAGATTGCTAGCAAAAAAACTTTGGGAGGGGAGACAGCAATTTGAATCAAATGTGGAGGTTTCACTGAGACAATATTTTAGATAAACAGTATTGAGAGCTTGGTTTCTCTTACTTAAACCACAGGAATCATGAGCAAAACTTCACACACTACTGGTACAAAGACCCTGCCATAATAAAGCCTGTCTTTGCTCCCTGGAACATGTTCACTTTATCTCTGAAAAATTAGGCTGGCAATTTCATTATAAAGTTCTTTTTTTCAGACTATATGCAACTTTATGGCTAGCGAAAAGTGACAGACAATGGTGAAGCTAGGACATCTGATTTTACCAAACCGGAATAGGCAGAGCAGTACTGGTAATAAACACTACAATTTCTCTTCAGCTGTCCCACAAATTGTCAAAGCCCTGTACTAGTTACCACACCTAAAAAGAAAGTAAAATCAAAGTAATTCTGTTTCATGCCCTTCTAGTTCTATGTACTTTCACTGATCCTTTACCCAAAGTACAAACTGCTTCTTAATGGGCTGATGACATTCCATAAGTATCTTCTCTACATCTTGATCTTAGTCTTCTCAGATCCTTTTACACAGGACATGCAAATAGAAAATATTCCTCATTGTCAAGTCTCTGAAAATCTCAATCCAAGCCCTGCCTTTTCAGACTGTAATTATAGTTTAGAACATTCAGCTTTGATCATTTGTCTTTCCATCTTTTCCAAAAGCCTCATCTTTTTTCCAAATGTACTGTTTTGCTCAGGATCTTCAAAGAATTTCTGGTGTTATTAAACAGTCAGAAAATTGTATCATCACATTAGCATTTGTTCCCTCACTTATCTTAAGCTAAATTCTATTATCTATTGCCTTTTCCATATTGTCAATAAAAAAAACCCTGTTGATATTTGTCACACTTCTCTGTCTTTATTCCTCCCCATATTTATATGCTGCTTCTTTCGCTGCTGACAAACTCAGTTGTCTTACTATCACTTTGAAAGCTAGAGAAATGTTTATCAGCTGTGTCAGAGAAAGCTAATTTATTCATCAAAAGATTTTCCTCCTGTCCTTGAGAAGAAGAGGTTCTTCTTTGTTCTCGTATATGCCACATTAACATGTATCTTAGGAATCTTAGCTGAAATATTAAATAAATTTGAATGAAATGCTTGACAGACACAAAAAGCTATTTTTCAGCTTGAAGTTCTGAAACAAAATTATTATTATTCCATATCCATCCACACAGAGTAAAAGAAATTAAAGGTTCAGTGAATCTTGTGAAGATTATTCCATTTTAGTTGCAGGTGACTATTTTTGACACCTGGACATCCCGGGTCAAAGCTGGCTCTGTGCGTGAAGCTGGTGTGGTCCAAAGTGTGACAAAGTAAGTATAAATCCTATTTATTTCCTTTGGACCTCCAAGGCACCAATGGCCTAGCTTGCAATTGAAATGTGCATAGTGAGTTTCAGAGATAAATAATTTTGTTTGATTTTAAACCATTTCAAATAGAGGGGTTTTGTTACTGAATTTTCATATTTATTCCATTTTATTTTGGTTTATCTTTCTGAATCTCACACACACCCCTATAGATCAAGCAGTACATTTGTGATGATAGACAGGTACTTCTCCTAAACACACTGATAACAAACTTCACCACCATGGGGTGTGGGGTAGAAGGTGAGAAATCTTCCTTATTGCATCAACGCATGTAGCCAAAAAGGGAATGAGAAGGAAAATTCACGAACTAACCAGTTAGTGCTGGCTGCTTGCCTACCAATCACAACTATCAAAAACAGCTAGTGTGACGGAAACTTAAATGCCTCTTGTTACATCATTACAAAAAAGAGACCACTCAGAAACTACCTTTCATCAGTTAACATGAAGTCAGCTTAAAGTAAGAGAAAATAGGAAGGACTTGCAACATTGCCCAGGGAAACATAATTTAGAAGTACAGTAGTACTACACTGCTTTTGCTTGTAGGCTCTTAGTAATAAGCAGTGTGGGGAACTAGCAGTAGCCAACTAATCTGTACGAAATTTCAATTGTCAAATCATTTAACATGGGACTCTCTCAAGCTATTTTCTTTTATTTTAATCTAAAACAAAAATTCATAATCCACAAAAGTAACAGTTGGTTACTTCCATCAGCCTGAAGTACACCCATTCAAACAAAATGCAGGCGTAAGCAAATTTTGGCATTTGCCATATGGCCAACTGAAGCCTGGGCTCCTAGGTTTATGTAAAAAAGCTTTGTATGTGGCAGCACTTCTCTTTTAAAGCTGTTTTTTGGTTTGTTTGGTGGGGTTTGGGTTTTTTTTTTTTCGGGGGGGGGGGGGAATACAAATATAATTGTTATCAGGACCCTGAGTGCACTAATAGGCCTTAGTTGCCATTACCAGGCTCACCCGGGGCCTCCACCTACACCCTCTGACCAAAGGCTCCAGTTAAGCTCAGGCTGGGGCATTCACCCCCTGCCTGAGCTATGTCTTAGGTATACCTGCCCCTGGCTCTGTTCCCGAAGTGCTGCTTGGAGTCCCTGGCT
Source organism: Apteryx mantelli (assembly GCF_036417845.1). Classification (NCBI taxonomy): domain Eukaryota; kingdom Metazoa; phylum Chordata; class Aves; order Apterygiformes; family Apterygidae; genus Apteryx; species Apteryx mantelli. The sequence continues at coordinate 19,949,123 of NC_089983.1, read as the reverse complement.
GGACCTGGCCGTCGCTGTCCTGCCTGACGATCGCTGAGCTGTTGTAGGGCCCGTTGCTCTCACCATGGGGCTCGCCTGCCTCTGCTACTGTGGGACTGTGCCCTGTCGCTGAAGTCGCTGCCCGCCTGTGCTGAGGCTGCCCTGACGGGCGAGTGAGGAGTTAACAGGACTGAAGTTTGTCAACTGATATGCAAAAGAACTGATAGCACAAGAACTGATGTGCGCAAAGCTGTTGAACAGAGGAGTTAACAGGACTAAAGAAGTCTGCCAACCGATATGCGCAAGAATTGACATGCGCAAGGCTGCAGAATGGCAGCATTAACAAGATGAAGAAGTGAAGTCTGCCACCTGGAATCTGCACGGACCCCCAAGGAGGGAAGAAGCAATACGGAGGTGCTGTGGTCTTGCCTTGCTAGCGGGGTCCTCCCGAGCAGGCAAACAAACAGTCCTGTGATTGTGAAACTCGCAAAAAGTCAGCAGTGTTTGCCCAGAGCCCCAGCCGTATAAAAAGAGACTTGGGAGCTAGGAGAGTTTGAGCAGGGACGGGAACATGACCTGACCATCCTCTCCGGCTGGACCGTGAGTATTCCCCCCCTCCCCTTTTCCTGGGACGCTGGGTTAAGGTAACTCCTCGAGGTTGAGAGCCCTCTCACTAGGAGAGTGAACAAGCTAGCTTTCAAGCAGGGATAAGCAGTGCTTCCAATTAATAGCGCAGTAATCGATGGTTTCGGGTATCCTTTCTAAATTAGTAAGTGATGGTTTTGTGTTATCCTTTCTAAATTAGTAATCGCATTATTTTAATGGATGTTACTAATCCAAGAACTTGTGTGAGGAAATAAACATTTCTTTACTATGATTATATTACTGTCTCAGTCGTTGCTATCGAACCTTCATAGCGTGACAGTGCGACATGCCCCCAGCCCTGGCTTGCCCTCCTTAGGGAACAGCCCTCCTGTTGCTGCTCCCTAACAACTGCCCAGTAGAGGAAGAATACTTATCAGAAAAATTCAGTTGCAGATACCTTAGCTATTTTAATTTGACAACTTGGATTATTTTGGGTATTTCGAAAGCTATGCATCTTCAAAGAGAACGTTATTTAACATTTCAAATTATCCTTTGGTCCTGCTCCTCTGACCTTATAGTTACTTAAAAGCACAGATTCCTCAGAATTCCTTTTTCACCCTCCACGCAGCAGTGACTGGAAGCACTGCAGTAACAGTATACCTAGCCCCTGGGGAAGGGAGGGCCTCAAACTGCTCAACAGCCAGTCTGCTGGCTGACTGAAAAAAAGGCTTTAATGGCTCTGGCAGGAGCTCTGCCTGACCTTTCACAGTCAGTAACATGAGTTCTCCTAAATGATGAAAGCTGCAAGGCTTAGGGAAGAGTGGGGGTAAACTAAGTATTCATAAATGCTATTCTCAAATATAATTTTATTTAATCATCTTAGAAATAGGAAATATTAGTTAAAAATATTCATAACATGTCAATACAGGCAAAACAGGACACATGATCCATTAGTTCATGGAATGCATTAGTGACTTTTTTTATTAAAAGACAGAGAAAATTGCTAGGGACTGTCAGTTTCTTTATCTCAGATATTGATCAAGAAACTACGCAAGAAGTTTGAAAGTAGAAAATAATTTTGGAAATGAAATGATAGAAGTTTAGTATTCTAAGCAAGAAGGGTGCAAGAGCAACACAGGCCATGGGCTTCAGAAAAAACATTTAACAGTTAACTGCAGATCTGCATTAGAGAAGTCTACAAGCAGAATAGCACTGAAGACAATGCAAAGCTTATTATGGATCTTAAGGTGAAACTACACAAAACTTATTACAAGAAGTTAGATGAATTACTTTCAAACTCAGGGTGGAATCAGAGCTGAAGTATTAAATTCCAACTAGTGTCTCCTGTGTAAACCACAATAGCTTGAGGATGTATTAATTTACCCAGAGCAAACCATGAATTAAATACATAATCAAGCTAGGAGAATGCACTGAAATTAAAGGAAAAAGAAATGGAATTGGCACAAATAAGCAAATAATTCCAATTTATAATTAAAAATTATGGAGAGAAAGGATTTAGAAGATCAGAGATCTCAGAAAGATTGCCTCTCGCAGGAATACCATGTATGATAGAAACAGGTAAGTCAGATTAACATTGATTTTACCACAATGACTAGAGAATTTTAACTGGCATAAACTGCCCCTAAATGTGCTCAAACAGTACAGTCTGCAGTGATTATTGATAGAAACTAGACATTTGTCTAACAGAGACAGAGTAAAACTGGACTCAGTATAATTTGGAACTGGAGGCTGACTTAGTGTTCGTTAACCTCAGGGTACTCTGAATAGCGTGCTTTCTTTCCACAACAGGGCTTGTCTTCTCTCACCTCCTTTTAATTTAATTATAAATTGTAACAAATACCTGGTAAATTTCACCAGCTTCTGCAACTCCCAATAGCAGGTTTCTTTTACAGTATTCCAGGGCAGATGAAGGGAAGCACAGCTTGTAGCAACGCCAGATTCTTCAAGACTGTCTTGAAATAAACCAGAAGTTCACGCAAGTACTCGTGCTGGGATCCTTCAGTTAGATCTGCCATCATTTGAAGACAGCACAGATGTTGCTAATTCTGTCTACAGAAATAAGACAATATCACATTAGTTCACTGAAACAATACCTTCCTTCTAAATCATGAAACCAGTTTGAGTTTGCTGCTATTAACTCTTACAATTCTGCCAGTGCTCTGCCGTACCTGGCGTGCTTCAGGAACCTGCTGTGCCAGTATGACATGCAATAAGGGCTTATAAACATATTGTGAAATGGCTGTAGTCATTAATTAACATCCTTTGCAGAAGATAACCACTTTCCAGAGCTTTACCAGGAGAGCTGCCTCTGTGAATATTCCTCGGAGACTGCAGCGCAAAGTCTAGTGGCTTAGTACAGAAGGCTGCAGCAGGCAGCCTGACTTGAGCCACGCGCCTCTTCTCTAAAGAGAGCTTGCAGGTACTGCTCTACCAGTGCTGGGGCTGGCAACCTCCAGAAAAAAACGGGTCAACAAAACCCAGAAAAAATCAGCATCTTAAACCATAGCAACTGTTGCTAATGGAACATGTACTTAAACCTAAAGACAATCTTTGCTCAATCAGTTACCAAATTTCAGTAAGCAATGTTTGGGAAAGGGTTATGCAAACTATATAATGGATTAATATGTGCATATCATTTTATAACATCATTTAGTTAGAATTAGTGCCTATGAATTAATATTGTGAAAAGAGTCAGGCATGCAGCTGTACAACTGAGCAACTATGTCTCGGTTAGGCAGGAGAGAATTTGGCAGGTATGATGCCTAAGCTACACTTTGTCCATTGTTCTAAACCTGGTTTTTTGCATATATGCTAGGAGATTTTCTTCTGTTAACTCATATTTGTCAGTACCATACAATTTAAAATATAAAGTTAGTCCATGATGATTTACTGTTATTTCTAATGTCTAAAAAGCCCCAATTCAGAATATGCAATGATTTCAGCTCTTCATGTTTTTTTTCTTACCATTTAAAGTAGTAGCATTTACTGAGGAAAAGAAAAACACTGTGCGCTACAAAACATCACACAACTCTGAAAAAAACCCAGCAACTTCAGACATACTGTGCTTTTTCTTCCCTCCCTAACATCTTCCCCTCAGAGGAGATCATGGTAACAACCACTTGGCAACAAAACAGTTTTCCCTGTTATGACACTCAGCCAGTACAGCGACTCAAAAAATCCACTCCTCAGCTGTTGCAAGGAAGAAAACAAAAACAAACAAATAAACACACCTTACCAATAAGCATCTAAAATTGACTTTTTGGAAATCATTTGGAAAATGAATTTTACTTCAACATGAATATACCTATAAACTAGAATTCTGTAGGCTTTGCTTATCTCAGAAGAGACATGTGGTTTGGAAAGGATAAATAGGCTTCAGACAGGCATCAGAATACATGTCATTGGACAAATGCCAAGACATAAAAAATTTATCAACATAAAATGGAGGAAGAAAGCAGATGATACTTTTCTCATGAGAAACAGATCTGCAGAAGGAAAAGTGGGTGAGTCTTACTTGTTGCGAAAACAGAAGAGGGGAAGTGGGTCACACCCTGACCCAGTATATAACAACCTGGGACAGAATATCCCACCAGTTCTGAAACTTAACTCCCACTCTTTCTGTCTATGGATCTTTGAGATCCCTCTCAGAGTTTTCTTTCCCACTCAAGATGACTGTCATCACCACCTCCCTTCAGAAAACTTGGGGAAAAAAAGGCATTAATGAAAATACTGAAAAAAAATAGAAGGTCTATGCTTGCTTTCTGAATTGCTATTCAAAAAAGCAGTGGAGAAAGTTAATTAATCCTAATAAATATGATTTTTCTCCAAGAGTTCCAACTTTGTTAAGGTCAGCCTTTTTATGAAGACGCTAAAAGCTGCCCCAAGACCACGATACCTTTGGCCTGCTTGCTCCCATTCACTGTGTACATAACCTCATTCTTGCTTACTTCAACATGAACAGGATGGGATTTAAAAAAAAAAAAAAAAGGTAAAAAAGTGATTATCCGTTACAGGACTCATAAGGAAGTAACACAAACCAGTCGGACTAAAAGAGAACAGTAAAGCTTAAGATCTGTTGCTTTGTGCTTGGAAATGCTAAGAACTGGGGAAGACTATTTACACGCAGTAATGTATAGCTACAGCTGGTTTGTATCAGAGAAAAGGCCAAGAACATTTGTTAGACTATAAGCACAGAGCTTCTAAAAGCCTGAGAGTTCATTTTCTTCATCCAGAATCTTACTGTAAACATTACAGTACTCACCTTCCGTAACTGGACAAAGCTTGGCGTCCTTCACTAGTGGTAAGAAAAAAATTTTCAAAGACATTATGGAACAGGATTGAGCAGCTGTGTAAGGTGAATATCCTCATGAGGCTCATTTGTTCCCCACTTCTCTCACACTGTAACTTGCTTACTAACAGCCACTATTCAAAGAGAACAAAACCCTGAAGCAAGATCTTCACATGAAGTGACATACTTCCAAAGTATGTCAGTCTCTTCTTGCAGCAGTCTCTGCACAGAACTGTTTTAATTCAAAAAGAACTAAAAGATGCAAGCTCAGTTTTCCTTACTTGAGTCCCTTTGGAATACTCAACATCCATTCAGAAAGTAAGAGTTGTTCTGTTTTCATTTTTGCGGAAGGGAAAAAACGTCCAGCAGTAGTCAATGCCTTATCAACATGAAAGCTTACAACCATTTACTGTCATAGTTGATTTGACTAAGAAGGACTTCTGTGATTGCGCTGGTATAACCATAAGGCAGGTATAGATGCACAAAATGCCAGTGATGCACAGCTGCTTATTAAAAAGCTGCCATATGGGACTCTCTCTATATATAGACAGAGTCCCATATGGCAGATATATATGTATATACACACACACACATATATATGGGGCCATATACATATACAGGGTAGAAGACTATTCACAACCTAGATACATAAACATGGCTGTACTTAGAAGTACATCTTTGGTACAGCACCTCTATAGAACATCCTTTTCAAATGGAAAGAGACCATCCAGGGAATGGAGGAAAGGTCTGGGATCAAGCACATCTGCACTATTATAAGGACAGCTTCTGCTGGCCTTTTATGTCACTTCTGTTTCTATTTCCATAAAGCGAAGAGATTATTAATTACTAGAACTGGCCAGAAAATGCAACCTATCCCCATTTTTTTTGTCTGTTTTTAAATACTCAGAAATCCATGAGATGGGAAGGAACTTCAGCAAATTCTACTTTGGCATATTCTAACAAGAATTCTCCATTTTGTTTACTTAGAACACTTCTCAAAATATCATTATCTCCCTAGTAGGTTGCTAATATTTTCTCATAAAATTTTGGTAACAAAAAATTCCCAGCTAGCTCTATTTACTAACTATGTTTCATAATTTGAAAACTTACTAGTTAATATTTCCAAAAATACTTACAGAACTTGTAAAGGCAAACTATTATGGGTTGACATTATAATCATGAACTCAGTAGTATTAAATATTTTTATAACCTCCATAAAAGAGAACAGTTTGTGCAACATTAAACTGAAAAAGGTTAAAAATTAAAAATAATTAAAAATTAAACTGTAAGCACACTAATTACCCCACTAATTTACCAGAGATCAAAGCATATAAAGAGATTAAATCATTTAAAGGGTCACTTTAAGAGTTATTATCATAATAAATTTGCACTTATAAAGCCTGCCTTCATTCCTTCTTGCCATATGCTAACTTAGTCCCTCAATTTAAAGATGTCTCAGAACAAAACTTCTTTGGAAAAATGGAAAATGATCAGTTTAAATGACATAATATATGAAATGTATATGCTTTAAATAAAAAAACTAGTTAAAATACTGTGGTATCAGTTATTATTACATCACAGCTCAGGTAATTTTCACTTTTGGGGGCTTTAAATATTCAGTTCTTAATATTACAGCCATTCTTTTAGCACCCCCTAGCGTCCACTGCAGCTACGAACCATTATTATAAGTAACGTGATCACATTATAATCCAAATCGCTCTATGAGGAGTTACTTTCCCCACTTGAAAAGAAAACTACTGATGTACATCACTGCAGAAGCTTCCCATAATAGCATTTCTCCATCACATACTCGATTGTAATCTGTGTCATTTTAAATTTTCTTTCAGTAAAGTAACGAGAGGCTAGTTTTCATGTACCACAGAAAGGGAAAAATCCTAACAATAAAATAATCGTTGAAGAACTCATTGTCTCTTCCAAATGTAACCTCTCTTCAAATAAATGTATTCCCCAAACTGGAAATTAATATGTGAATTCATTAGTTTTTGTTTTACCTGAATTTACACATGAAAGACTAATCAATTATTCAAGTCAGTTGCATCACCTTCTAAATGATGAAAATATAAAAATGAGCAGCCTTTCTTATCTCTCATTTCATTACAGAAGATTAGAAGGCATAAATTTGAAAACTGTCTTCCACTCTTTGAAAAATCCACAAACCAGTAGAAAAAAATGAAATGAAAAACATGTCACTATCAGCTATTTTTGCTTTTGATTTATGATGACAAAATTAAAAGACATCTGAGACTAACACTGGAGTTCACAAACAGCGGAACAAATTTTGAAATGTGCTAGATAGATTACCCTCATGCTGAACTTCAGCCAACTAGAATCTCAATGTTAAAGCAACACGCAGGGTGCAATAAAGGAGTTAATCATAACTCATGTCAGACAGTCTTCAAAACAAAAATATCTATCCTGAGATTCTAATAAGGTGCAAGTTTGAGATAAAATAAGTTTTCAGAAAATAAGAAATAGAGGAACATAAAATTAGCATTTTAGAGAAAGGGCAGCTTTTATCCTAAATTGTATTACTGGCTCAATGAATTACGGTCATATAACAGTGTATTGAACCCTGCCTTAAGGGACTGACATACTGTTCTCTTGAAGTCTGAGTTGTGTTTTTTTCCTGAACGTTTTTCCATTGTATTATTAATATCGGCTTTGGTTTTGATGTAACAGATGTTTTTGAAAGGTTAATCCATTTACAATCCAGACACAGTGTGTAAACCTAACCCAGAAAGAAGTGGCCTCATTGCTTGGAAGGATTTTCATCTGATCTTCATTGATGACATATTCAAAAGTAATTTCACTTCAATCTGCAAACATTTATTTTTAGAGTTTATCAGAACCACAAATGCATTCTCTTCAATTAGTTTATCTAGGATTACTTACACATTCATGCAATGAATTCTAAGTGCAAACTGCACCTTTTGGTATTTGGTAGACTAGGTATTTTGGTAGACTAGGTATTTGCTCGCTTCACTGCAATACATATAAAGCAGTTATAATAAAACGAAACCAACACTTACTATAATCAATTTTGAAACAGTCACAATGAATTCTTCCTAAATAACCAAGCTGCACCAGAATTCCTATCAAAACTAGAATATTACTTTGGAAGAAATAACAAACTTCTTTGAACTTGCACAGACATAAACACATGAAATTTATGTACTGGAAGTGTAAATTTAAACAAGGAAATTGAAAAACCATACAAAGTCCCCACTTCAACCAAATGAACAAATGAAAACAACAACTGAGATTTTCTCAGTGAGCTAGGATTTGTTTCGTTCCTTACTCACTTGAATACCATAAATCAGAAGGTTTAGGATCTTTGAGATAACTTGTCTGTTTCTTCTATTTCTTCGTAAACAGTTGTCTCTATTGGCCTGTCACACAGCAACGGGGAAAGAAAAAAAATGTAGTGTATTGTTAAATTACCAAACAATTTAAGATATTGATACAACATCTAGAACTAATTCAGACTCACTATTTTAAGCTGACAATTTCCAGCATATTTTGCTGCTTTGCCTGTACCTTGAATTTGATCTATTAAATTTAACAGAAACAGTTCTACAACAGACTTTGACCACAAGTGGGAGCAGAGGAGGAAAAAAGCCTATATAGCTCATTTAAAATCTACCAATATAGATACAACTCAACCTGACAGAGTCCTTGTGGAAATCCAGAAGTACATCTATGAATGCTGTGAAATAGAATGCACTCATTAATAGGGAAACATTCTCCCCCACATGCTCACTTCAATTTCCCTGACTATTACAAAGAAAAAATAAGCAGTGAGGTAGTCATTTGCCCTCCTCTTCAGGAAAAAAGCTCTCAAATTTTTCCAATGTCCAGTTCTCTGACTGGGTAAGGAAGGAAAAAGAATTCTTTCTATATCTAGCCTTTGCTTGAAAATATGGCATTCAATTCCAGTTACCGTAAGAGCTCTAGAAATAATTAATACTATTGTTTTCCCTTAAAAGGCCTGAAAGAGGCCCAAAAGAAAAGGGGTTTTTGTGGGTCTTTAGAGTAAGAAACTGTGTGCTGGCTGTATGAGGATACTGTCATCAATTTAAAAACTTGTTTGTAAAGTGTATCGTATTTTGTAGATACTAAGTTTCTCTCTAGTACAATGCTAACTATTAACACTGAAAAGACAAGCTGACAAGGCTGAAGGTTCTTCTCTTATTAGGCCTCTGTTTCCTTTGTGACCTTAGATACAACACACTTTACTCTTTCTATTTGATAAGCTGTTTGCCTGCATTTACCACTAGATCAGCTTTGCAGTTTAGAGCACTTAGATGGTCTATTGCATGGGATGGTCTATTCTAAATGATTTTCAGGGATGTGTAGTATCCCGGTACTTTCGCAGATGTGGTTTCCTGCCATTGGGAAAGATGTGTTCTATCATATCAAAACGTCACTAGAAAAATCTTTATGTAGTTCAAACCAGGCAAGTGTCTAGAGACAAAGAGAGCTCTGGGAAGAGCACTGCCTATGTGGTTTTGAAATTTATCCTTCAGAAAAAATATATAACCGATATAGGTTTGTTATAGCTAAAGTGCACTAAGCCATATTTTCCCAGCTTTAAAAGACCATTTATGACACTGAACTGAGTGACATGGATTTCCCCCAAAAATGGTTTTGTTACAGCACTAGTATTCAATTTTTGGCAATCATTATAACTTTGAACACACACCAAAAAAAAAAAAAACTTTTAGACTTTTTTTTTAAATGAAACTTTGGGAAAATACTATTAGCTGTTTCCTGAATTGAGACCTGACCGTAAGTTCTATGCAACCTTACACTCATTAAATATGAGACTGGGTTTTCAGGATCAAATTTCTTTTACTCGTACCATGGTCTGTAATAGACTGTGCAAAGTTTTTTTAAAGAAAGGAGACAGAAGTGGAAAAGGAACATATGGAATAGGGTAGGAGAAAAGATAGAAACATAAACCATATGCCACCAATGTCAGTGCAGAACACTGGTCCCCCAAAGCACAGTAACTTCTTCCAGCACTGGGTTGCTCTCCTTTGAGCAGCACAAGCTAATTCATATTTTCCTTCCCATATATCCAGTGCACAGCAGGTTTTATGAAGTAAGTGCCAAGCACTCCCTGTTTTACTAGGGAGGAGGCTAAAGCATGCAAGTGAAAACAAAGATTATGTATCAAGACTGCAGCAAAACAAAGATTTCTATCCAGAAATCTCAACTTTGAATCTGTCTTTCTAAAGCCTAGACTACATTTCCTTTCAAAAGCCAAAAACACATTCTAACAGTCTGGACATTTTTCTGCTCTAATCATGTTCCTTCCCAAACACAAGAAATTAACCCAGCTGTTCTGGCTTCATGACTATAAGCTCTAAATCACATGGTACCTATCATCCACGCACATGCCATGCCACCTCTTTCCCACTCAATTTGAGGAGCTGAACTCTCTGATCGGATGTGCTACTCCAGGATTCTTTGCTTAAGGAAGCTGACTTTCAACTGGAAAGTCATCAAGGAAAGTCCTTCTGAGTACCCACGACAGACACCAAATGGAGACAAGTGGGACAGCAGCACTCCCAGGTGCAGAAACAGTTTCTTAGTTTAAAAATTCACACCTACTGAGCACTGTATGGAGACATACCTTTAAGTCTCCTATTTTATTGCTGCCCCCTTCTCTTTCCTCCATCATATCTATCTTTTTATCTTTCTATCTTACCATTTGCTCCAGAAATTTTTTTCAGTGTCCAGGTGTTTGCCTTCCTAAAATGAAATGTTGTGGCTCAGCAACAATCAGTGAAATAAAATGTATCTTCATTCACCACTCTACGGACAGGGAAGCATCAGTTCTCTTCAGACATGCGTGCATCAGAAATTTTGATGATGAGACAGTCATAAAAAAAAAAAGAATCTGCCAGCAGAAAGTAGACCAAGATCTGAACACATGACAAGATAAATGATTCAAGTAATAAGCCACTTCATAGCTTTCTTTTTCCTTATCCCAGTAACATAAATTTCCTGCACACTGCCCCTTTAAGCATAATGAACATCTAGGCAGGGGCTCTGCCTTTTCCTGGAGCCCTTGCTTTTTTCCATGATAGAACTCAGTAGCTGTGGCTCAGAACTCAGCCATGTCATACTGTCCCACACAGGAAGAAAGTCAGACCATATCTTTGTCTTCACTATTGAAAATATTTACCAGAATAACACAGTTGTTAAGGCCAACAACTGTAATCAGGCAGAACTTCTAAATTCTAGTCGCGGCCCCAGAAAGTGCATACTGTTTAGCTGTTAGAGCAGTCGAGATTAGGAGTCAAGTTTCTAGATGTGTTATGCTCCCATACCCACATTCCCTATATCCACAGTACTCCAATGTGTGCTGCTCTGCCCTCATTTAACCTCCAAATTAGAACTAAGTCAGCAATCACAGAAAAGGACACAACTTGGATTACAGTGGGATAATCACTACTAGTCCTCCAGAATGCACTGGGTAGTTGTCTGCATCTGTTATGGTTATTTTAACTGGGACAAGAGTCAATTAAAAGCATGCCAGAGATCATTTCAATAGAGTAAACAGCACCCCAAATGCATAGCTGTGCAAGAATCATAACCACTACTCTAAAGCAGAATTCAAGGACCCAGACACAATAAATCACAGCTCATTTCAAACACTCAGATTGCTTCTGACCTGGATTCTCCTTTAGACATAAGGATATCTCAGCAAATGCACAATTCATCAAAGTCAGGGAATAATCAGCGGGTTTAACAAAGCCTGTTTCTTCTACTCAGCCTTTCAGCCTACTCAGACAAGAGAGGTATTTGTTTTCCCTCTACATTATTAAAACCACAAGATTACAAAATCTTAATCACAGGAATTTCCTTTGCAGTCACTAGGCAGCCTGTGTAATCCTTTGCGGCATCTGTTCAACAACTACATCCTGCAGACCAGAAAATGTGTTTGGGAGTCTTAAAGCAACCAGAAAGTACAGTGTATCTTTAGCTGTTGCAAGGGCTAGCAAGACTATGCTGATGAAATTCAGAAGTATCATTTCTTCCATATTCATAGATTTCTGCTCAAGTGCTCTTTCTGTTCCTGCAATGTAGAAACTAAAATAATAAGAACCAGAGAAGGATGTGAAAAAGTTTTTGTGGGATGACTGGGTTTGATAGTACACTCAGAAGACAGCTTACATGGGAGAAGAGAAAAACAGAATCCCTTTCAGCCATCGCCAGCAGAGGTAATGTCAAAGGAAGTTCAAATCACATTCACATTAGAAGCAGAACCTCTGCTATACCAGTACTGCAGTAAGATCTAGATGAAATAGCAAGTCTACAGCAGTACAAAGGACATACTTAGAATTCACATCCATTCTGGACTCAAATACCGAGCATATATCTGACCACAAATCCTCCCCCTCCCTGCAGCCAATGTTTGGAAAAGCCAGTTCTTCCCCCTGCACCTCTTACTGCTCCAGGGAACTTACCTCTTTAGCTCACAGATCATTCCCAACCAGTCCCAATAAAAAAGTATACTTGTATATCATTTTTCTGAAGAAGAAACTCTGCTGTTCTTCAGCTGTAGCTGAACACCTTACACCTCAGTTGACCCTCCCCCTTTTAACCAGTTCATATATTCCAAGTTCAGATGTCCACCCCCAATATATGCATCCCTCTTGACCCTTTTTCCCCACAGTATTCTTTAAGATGTATTTAAACATGCATGTTTCATCTTTATTTATCCACAATCCAGTTGTTGAAATGTCAGCTCGAATATTCCATTCAGAATTCACACTCACAACAAATTTTAACAAGGCCCTGTCCTGCCATCCAAAAATAACACATCCATTTTCCGTTAAGCAAAACTGGCATTACGAAGTATAAGTGAGACAGAATAAACATATCCCGGCCACTGCATGACATCATTTGTGCCACACACAGCAAAAATAAATAAATAAATAAATATATTTTAGTTTCTACATCTCAAAGAACCCCAGATGTTTCCATATTCCACCACCTAGTCCCTAGTCATTATTTTACTTAACATTAAAGGGACACAATAGTTTGTGGAAGAATCCCAGAATGTTGCAGCAGAAAAAGAAATATTGAAGAGAGCGCCAGTCATTTGAAAGTATGGCCATAAACCTAGGTATTCATAACCAAAGGACTGCATCACTCACAATGTTACACAGTCAGGGCAGTTTTTACTCTCCTTACCAAATTTACACTGCAGCAGTGTATTTGAGAGACCACCTGTATGTTATTTATCTTAAATGGCCTTCAGATAATAAACCCAGTTAGCAAGGGTATGCCTTTAAGTAACAGCAACAGTGAGAAAGCTAGTGAACATGACCTTGAATTATTAACCACACCTACATACAATGGAAAAAGATAAACTATAAGAGAACATCTACTCAATGTTCTCAAAGGACTGGTTTACAAACCACACTATGTACATCTATACACAGAAAGTTTAAATGCTCTTGTAATATGTGAAAAGCCTCACATTTTCCATTTATATTTTTAGTTCTAAAGAGGCACATTCTGGCTCTAGTTGAAGACCAGTCCGACAAATCTGTTTTTACAGCTTACTTGTTTTGGAAGCATATCATTTTAGATATTCTCCTAAATTAAAATCAGACATCCTCCCAATTAAAATTCTGAACAAGGTCTTTCCCTTGATTCCTGCATTCAGAGAGTTTGGGGGTTTTTTGTTGATTTTTTTTTAAAGAAGGCATGCAGATACAGAATATGCTAACACATAAGAATAACCTATAATATCTGCAAGAACATCTTTATTTTTACCCTAGATTTCATATTTTACAAGACTCTTGGAAAACAAACAAGATAAAAAATACAAGAGCTCAACAAAAATGTGTGATGAGCAAAGAAACTACACTAGAAGAAAGTCACTCTAGGGCCATAAAGCCAACTAGAGTTTCATAATATAGCATTCACTAGTTAAGAGATGACAGATTGTGGCTTCACAGCAGATTACAGTTCAGGCTGGAGTAGATAAGGACAATGTGGACAGGTTCCTCCATTATTCATTAAAGGATCTGCTTTTACTTAGAACCCCTAACTGAAAGTCTGTACAGAATTCAAAACACAACAGATATGGAATTGAAAACATTTATTTTATTTAATATCAAGTGCTAACTTTTGTAACAGATACCGAGTTAAGCATTGACACTTTCATAAACAAAAACACATACAAAAGTTGCTCGGATAATGCAAAAAGAGGGTAATACAACCATATCCCATTCTGACTCATAAGTTGCAGTTGTATGCAGCTGTATTATATCCTAAATTAACAAGAACAGCAAGCAGTCAAGGTTGGTTCCAAGTATTCGGATGCTGTTGCCACCAAGTCCATAGGCTCTCTTAGAGCTCTTCAGTCCTGGGTACAAGAAGCATCTAGTCCTAAAAGTTTTGCTGCATCCAAACCAACCCTGCAGAGGAACTGATGCATTTAAGTTCTTCCGAGTCATCCACTAGAGCCAAAATTGTTCTGTGATTTCAATTCTTCACCCACTAATATTTTTTTTCTAGCTCCAAAGTACAGACACTAGAACCTAAAACTATTGCTTTATTTTCTCAAACATTTTTCAAGTGCCAGTCTCAAAAGTTACAGGCCCCTGACAGAGCCTGTAAGGAGCAGGAGACAGTCAAATCATGATTTTAAGACCAACGAGGCACAGAGCCTTATTTATAAAGACTCAGTTTAGAAGTCATCTTTGCCCTCCGAGGTCTTAAAATTCAGTAGCATCCTTGGAACCCTCAGGCCTATAGGGAGAGCACCGTTTCTGCACAGGCATTGCTCAGAGCCCCCTTACCATCAAGTCCCCCTGGCTTGAAAAAAAAAAAAAAAACTTTTGAAAGAAGTACACAGGGCCCAGGCTCAGCTCTCCAGCAAGATCCGGGGACGGACCCCCGGAGGAGGCAGTTGTCCCCCAGCAACAGCCCGGCGCAGACCACCCTCCCGCGGTGAGGGCGCAGCCCCGGGGGCAGGGGGCTCGGCGCTGCCTGTCTATCAGGACAGGCCGGGCGACGCGGAAGGGCCTGTCACCGCGGGCACGGCCCGGGCAGGGCTCTCGAGAGGCGGCTTCCCGGGCTCCCTCACGAGCGGCCCCAGCCCCAGCGGCGCCCCTCAGGCTCCCCGCACTCACCACCTCCGAGGGCGGCGCCCGCCGCGGCCGTTAACGCTCAGCGCAACACCCGAGGCGCCGCACGGGCAGCCCGCCCCCACGCTCCGTCACCGCGAAGCAACCAACCGCAAGGGGCGGGGAGGTGCCGGGCCGCCATGCTGACTGAAGGCGGAAGTGCCCTGTAGCACGCGTTAACTTACCAGTGAGGCCGTTAACGGGGCCGCCACGAGACCGCCTAACCATCGAGTCGCCGGGCAAGGCAGGCCAAGAGCGGCGGTGTTCGCCGGGCCGGGGTGAAAGGTCGGAGGTTCTGCCGAGAGAAGATGGTGGCGCCGGCGGCGCTCCGCGTGGTGCGCTGCGGCGGCAGCAAGCTCCACGGCGCCAGGGCCGTCTTCTCCGCCGACGCCAGGCGAGCGGGCCCGCGGGCGCCAGGCGGGGCACGGGAGCGCCGCCGGGGAGGGGGCGGCCGGGGCTGCCCGCGCGGCCGGGCCGGGCCAGGCCGGGGTGGCGCGGCGGGGGGGGGGGTTTAGCTCGGCGCCGTAACGATTTTCCTCCCCGTCCAGGTACCTGCTGTGCACCTCTGGCGACTTCGTGAAGATGTACAGCGTAGGCACCGAGGAGACCGTCTGCATGCTGCAGGGTCACGCCGACCTGGTGACAGGGATCCAGCTCAATCCCCAGAACCACTTGCAGGTTGTCAAAGGATCCTGACGCTCAGTGGTGCTGGGTTTTCCCTGCCCGCGCAGCTTAGCCTCTGCGCCCCAGCACGGGCTGTCACGGGGGGTTGGGGGTTATTCAGAGTTTGAAAACAAGATGGAAGCAATTATTTCCTGAAAAAATTGCTAAGCTGGGACTTCTCCTAAATTTGTTTGGAAAAGTAAACTTCTTGTGCATCTACTACAACAAATGCATGCAACATCACATGAACTGCACTTGTTGAAAAGGATGACTTTCTAGCTGTAAAAGCTCCAAATTTTTACTGATTCCTTAAGGGAATCAGCAAAAAAGGAATTTGAAGAAATCAGCAGTATGTAGAGAAGTTGGCATTTCCCTCCAATTGCCAGTTCTGTACTAAGATATATGAGGCCCAGTTTCACCATGTGCTGGGGCTTTTCTTTGAGAACTGTAGATGTGAGGTAAGAAGAAAACATGGAGAAGCATAAAAACAGCTAAGGGGTGGAGACATGCTGGAGTGATGTCAAAAACAGGTGTAGATTTGACTAAGCCCCTGCTATTTCCCAGTCGCTCTTTGGCTACTGCCAGTCTTCCTTTCCTGTTCATTGCTGCTCCTGTTTTGGTTCTCATGTTTTCTGTTCTTGTTTATATATAAACAAAAATTACTTGTAGAGGCAGACTGCATCTGATGCGCAGATGATGCACATCACGTAAGCAAAATCTGAAACAAATGTAAATAAACATTCACATACTAGATATCTGTGCATACTCCATTAGTTTCAAGTGGTTAAACAGAAGTACCTATGGTTTCTTTCATATTTTTTGAAAATGTTTATTTCAAGCTAGAATAATAGCACTGTGTTTTCTTTACACCTTGTTAGGCAGTTTGGAGCCCTTCTGCGTCCTGTATTTTTGAAGTTTCAGCCATTCAGACTATCAGATCCATTGATCAATTCTTCAAATTTAAGTTCTGATTTTATGTAAAATTTGTCCTTGATGTATTGGTTTGTTTTAATTTCTGGGGTTTTTTTTCTTTCTCAGCTTTATTCTTCTTCTCTTGATGGCACCATTAAGCTATGGGACTTCACAGATGGGATTCTCATTAAAGTAAGTTACTCCTGTTGTGTACATTTCAAAATTATTCTTGACTCAGTGATATCAAAATAAGGATTTCTGCAGCTGTTAGTGCAAGTGGCCACAGATCAGTCTGAGAGCTGTTGTTCTACCATTAACACAGCCTGAAAACTCTGTTTTTATGGAACAATAAAAGCCTGCAACAATTGGTGTGTGCATCACTACAGAAATTTGTGGTAATGAAAAATCTTTTGGGAGAAGAGACGGGAGATATGTACTGCCATTTCAACTTTTAGCTTCTTGCTACAGTACAGAGTCCAATGTAGCTCTTGGGGAATATGCTGCAGTTTTGAGTAATGCCAATAGAAGCTGACATGATGGCTTGAAAATCTGAGCTGCTAACTGTATCCTGTTGTTCCTGTTCTCTGCTAGAGAGGCACTTAGCTATAGTCAACTCTTTTGCTTTAAGAGTAAAGTACCTTTAGATTTTTCACTAAATCTGATGTCTCATGTTTTGTTTATACTGTTAAACATCATTTGTATTAGTCCTTGATAGAATACGGCTCCTTTTCTTTGTCCTAGAGTTGAGAATTATAATTAATACAGCATGATTTATGTTTATAATAAAAAATGAATGTAAATGCTTCCCTAACTGTAAAAATATAGCATTACTGATTCTGTTGAAAACCATATGTTTGAATGTAATAATTGTTGGGTTTGCTTTTCTTTTTTTCCATCAGACTTTCATTGTAGGATACAAACTTCTAGCACTGTACGCACTTGCTAACTGTGAGGACTTAGTGTTTGCTGTAATTCCAAAGAGTGGTGAAAGAGGTACAGTACAATTATCTTTATAATTTAAATGTTTGTACATTTAAGCTACTGTCATTTCAGTGAACAGTATGCTGCAAGAAAATTCTTTAATATATTATCTTGAAAATACCCCTTAAATCTTATGACAAATGTTTGTATGCCTGCATTTTGTTTCTTGAGACTGTTTTCATCCTAAATGAGAAGGACTAGAAGAGTACTTAACTTCACTTTTGAAGCACCCACTGTATTTATCTGATGTTGTAGATGCAACAAATCTTTAAGCAGTGCTTACTATAATGTAGGGTGTATTGCAGTATTTGAGACTACTCTGCCATCTTAAGAGATATTAGCATAGACAGACTTGTCCAATTTAACTACATGCCTAGATTTTTTTCCTAGAATTTTGTCTGAGAGGAACATAAATATAACTAGACCTACTCCTGCTATATTTCCACTAGTGTCACTTCAGAGCAAGAGCAAATATTACATTATTTTGCTTGGTTTCTGCTTTACATTTGCACTGGAAAACCGCTATCTAGCCCTCAACCTTGAATATTCAAAGCATCTAAAACAATTGTTTTTCTGAAAGGTGTTATGAAGTTTTTCAATATGTATCAAGAATACTGAAAGATACAAACATACATTTTGTTTACATTAGAATGGGTGAAAATCTCATTTGTAAGAGGCATATGTAAACTTGATTTTAAAAGCCTTTTGGTAACGGGTTTTTCTTTGGTCAGATTCATTCCAACTGGTGTCAGTTAAGCTGACAAAAACAGCGGGCCAAGAAATGGAAGCCAAGGAATTGTCTGTGATTTTGGATGGTGTGGATGAGTCACCCAAGCATACTGCATTTGGAAGAGAAGTATATTCATGTTTTTAGTTGTTGGGTTTTTTTCGTCAAATGAACTAGATACTGTTTATTCTTTTATTCAAACACAGCAATATTCAGACTTGTTAAGTAAAACAAAACATTAAAATTATATGAACCTTTCTACCATAAGTCTAGTATGAATCCTGGCTTTTAACCAGCTTCTAAATTACTGATTTTAGAAAGGCTACCTTAACAGACTTAACTACAGTAGCACTTGGAAACAGCCATGATATTTGGTAGAACAATCCAATAGGACTATATTTATTGAAGCACCGAAGAAAACCTCATAGCATCTAGTAAACAGTATGGAAAAGTAGGAAGTGCCAGAAAATCAATCTATCTAGTAAAATATGCCTATTTCCCTTCGAAAGATAATCATAGCTTCTATGCAAGTCTTAAAATACCTTTTGATATTGAAGGTCTTAAATAAGTCTTGTGTGCTGTTAGGTAAATCAGACTTTAAAAGTACCTTTTTAACTTTGTTTTGCTCAAATTTCATATGACAGTGTTTCTTTGTTTACAGCAATTGATTCTGTCCTATTTAGAATAGCAAACGAGAAGGAAGGAAAGAAATTTTTAGTCTTTAGTTGCATACCTCTCCTTTTTCCAGTGAAAAAATGCATTTAAAATACAGGAATGGATGATAGTAGGGTTAAGGCTGAAAGTAAGTCTTAGTACTTCCTTTTGGAGTGTGTGTTTCTCTGTTGGTTTCTGCCCAAAATTCTTACACTACTGACTGACAAAAATGAAGTTAAATGAATCTGTATGCTAAAAGACCTATGCTTTAAAAATGAAGATTTGAAAGGAAACTGTTTATTTAACATCAATTTATATCTTAGATCTGTTAAATACTTTGTAGTAAAGCTTGCTTGATTTCTACCTGTGCCTTTTTCATAATAACACAATCTGTATGTCTTAAGCTGTTATTTTGCTATAACAGGGGGAATATGTGGCATCAGTAAAAGAGGTTAATCTCCAAGTCTATTTTTTTAAACGGAAACAGATGAACAGGTAAGGATGAACACATCAATTATTGCTTCAATATGATACATCATAAGTGTTTCTACTAACTGATGATGCATGCATGCGTTATTTTGTATTAGTCAGCAGTGTTTTGATTTTATGCTGAAGGGGATGGTTCCATTCTTCTGTCTGAGATCCTACCAAATAATGAGGAATAATTAAAACTAGCTTTACCTTTAATTTGCTCCCTCATTTGTTAGCAAGTTCTCTTTTAAGATCACACAGAATGCAGGCAGCTTTCTGCAGTCAGTATATAAGAAGCTTCCTTTAAATAGGCAGAAAGTGAGACAGTATGCATTGCAGTGGTATCGGTAGCTTATCCTTTTTGGTCAGGACCAAATCAGGACAGGGAAAAATGGGGAGGAGGGGGGAGACAGAGGGAGAGACAAAGATCCTGCAGCTTGACTGAAGGCAAAGATATAACAAAATAAGAGAGGAAAGGAAGTCTGACACCTATTTTTGGAGGGCATATGTAACTTAAGAACTTAGAAATATGAACTTGGAGCTTTATTTGGTTCTGCTAGTCAGAAGTATTTTTATGTGCATTTGTGCAACAGCTGTTATCTTTGAAGCTTTTTAAAAAGATCTTCATTCAGCTAATTAAAGTTACCTCCCTCAATTTTGAAGGTTTTCTTTAAGTGCAACAAACACAAAGGGTGGAAACAATCGCTTCACTTGTGTAGCATGCCATCCTAAGGAGGACTGTATTGCAACTGGCCACGGCGATGGAAAGATTCGTCTCTGGTATGCTCATTTTGGTTTAGTTGTGTACCCTATAAACAGACAGGACCATAAGAATTAAGTGAAATGTGAACAAAGCAGTCTGGTTAGTCCTTACCATTGCCACTGTCAGAAACCATTACAAGCAAAGACTGGCAAGCCCTGTGGGTTTGCAGTACTGAAGCTGACTTCAGGGTACAACTTCAGTTTAATGCCAAATGGGAAAACATTCCTGTTAAGCCATGCTCCACAAATCTAAACTGTACTTGGAAAAAGTAGCACAGGAGCAGTTAAAGTATCTCTTTTCCAGGTAAGTAGAGTCCTAGTGAGAGCATGCTAGCAGAATTGCACAGTTGAGAATCAGCTTGCCGAGCTGCTCTGCAGATGTACAGTGCAACTTAGAGCTAAGATGTACAGCGTGCATGAGGAAGACATACCATTCCTCCAGAAGGCTTCTAACATGTTGCCTTTGCTCCCTTTTGCATCACTTGAGCATATAAGAAATTGTAGTCTAGAAGTTACAGGAGAGGGTGATATACTTGATTCAATTTGGTATTCCCCTTTGCTCTGTTGTCAATGACCCTGTGCCTTTAAGTGCTGTTCTAAACTACATTCTCTCCCCCATAGGAGGAATTTCTGCCACAATAAAGAGTATACATTCTCCACGCTGCACTGGCATCATGATATAGTCATGGATCTAGCTTTTTCTGTAGAGGGTGAGTGCAAAAGTCTTTCAGAGCCAAAGAGCTGGAAAAACAAAACAATCAATAGAAGTTTGAGTTCATCCACTTATTTCTAGAATTTAAACATGTTCCAGAAGGATTTGAAATTAAGATGGAAACAGTCGTGGCTTTTTTGATACTATTTTGACTGGCAGGCATAACATCAAACATCTATCTTCTGTGGCAGAATGTAAAATCTAAACCTGCTCTCCCCCCTCCACCGGCACTTAGGAGTTCTTGCCAGAGTCTATTTGAATCCAAATAAAACAAGCCAGTCCTGCCTCAGCTGAAACCCAGTGGCAAAAATCCAGTTAACTTTTGTGTGAACTTATTCCTTATGATATTTCTTACTGTAAAATACTTATTTTTGGTAGAAGGAGAATAATTCAACTACGTTCTAACACAAATGATCAACTGACTCAGAATTAATGGGATTTATTACTCCCAAAGCAATGTTTAAATTTTACTGTAGGCACAAGCTTTTGTTATTTAATCTAATTTCTCCAGCAATTTAAGATGGGAAAATGAGAAACATAGAGATATAGCCCAGGCTAGATATGCGGAATAATAGTTTTGTTTATGATGTAGTTCAGGAAAACTTTTTAAAAATAAGTTACATGTCTGTCTTTCATTGTAACACATATGCTGATAATATTTTTATAATAATTCTAACTGCACGTTTATTGCCTGAAAAGGAACCAGCCTGCTGAGTGGAGGAATTGAATCTGTTCTAGTTCAGTGGCACAATGGATCAGATTGTAAGAAGGATTTCCTTCCTCGCTTGGGATCTGCTATTGAATACATCTCTGTTTCATCTGATGGCACTTCATATTGCACCTCACACACAGACAACAGTAAGCCCAAACATATTTAAGTAACACCTAATGCAAAATAGAGTATGAATCTGTATAAGCTCCATTTTGTTAATTTCAGTTGAATTAACTAGATATTATGTACAAATTCAATGTTGACCTGAAAGAACAGATGCTTGAAGCAATTTTTTGCTCTTTCATCAGTTCTGTGAATTAGCCCTGAGGACTGCTGTAATTTAGCTTTTTATCTCAGTTTAGGGGTGGGGTCTTACAGATTATGTAAGGGTGGAAATATGCAGTTGGCTTTTCTTGTTTTTTATATTTAGTGTGTATATTTGATTTGTATTTATAGTATTAAGGAGAGGTGGTTAAGATCCCTTTCTTCCCCCATGGGATGCAGTTGCATTGTGGAAGCCTTTATCTGGTCTTGTAAGACTATCTGTTTTTTCCCCTTCAGGAATTACAATAATAAACAGCAATCTAAGATTTTCCAAAAGTATTCAAGGACTAATTAAAGGTAAATGCAATAAAATTTCTCTTCCCACTTAATGGGCAGAATGTGTCACTTTCCATCTTAGGCCATTTGTCATCTCATTTTGTTTCCAGGTAGGGATGTCAAGACTGGTCTGGTGGTTGATCCTAGAACCAAAGCTTTGGTCCTGAATGGAGAGCCTGGCCACTTGCAGTTCTATTGTCTCCAAAGTGACAAACAGCTCTACAGTGTAAGTTGGATAGGCTGGTGCCAAAATTCTAACTTTTTCAGACAAATAACTTATGCAGCAGAATTTCTTTGAAGAATTATATGGCAAACAGGGGAAAAATGCCAGCATCTATACATTAGACGAATCCAAGCTGAGGTGTTTCCAGCTTTGTCAGACTTCTGTTGCTAGAAGCACAGCTAAATGTTGACAGTTGAATAAATCCTTAAAAACAGTGTCCTGTTTCTTTTACAAGTCAAATGTCAAAGTATCTCTAGGTAAAATCCCTCTTTTCCTTATTTTTTTCCATGCTTACCTTACTGTGGGATTTACAGGCCATAATTCAGCTTTCCCTGTGTTTCTTTATGTTCCAGCCCAATCAGTTCTCCTCAGTGCCTTCAGGATATCCTTTCTCCAATATTTTATGAATGATATACATCTCTACATCTATACTTGAATTTTGAAATTTATTTTTGGTCTTGTTATTTTGCAGTTGGATATTGTGCAACAAGAATACATCCATCAGGCAGGTCTAAACCAGCTTGACTTAGTAAAAGTTGCATTTAGTGCACAAGGCAAGTGGTTAGCAACAGTAGAAGAGAGAGAAGAAACTGACCTTGAATTACAGTTGAAGCTGTGGGTCTTTGATGAAGAAACACAAAGGTAATGATATAACTTTAGAGCTGGCCTCTAGATTTCAAAATCTATTTCTTAAATATTGTGCAAGTATCTGCATAAGCTTTGTCTTGCAAAGATAGTTTTTTTCCAAATCAACTAATAAAGTTGAGGGAAGACCCTCAGAGGAATTTACAATATGCACTATTTTTTCAGGTCTGAAACAAAACCCACAAATTTTAAATTAAATTCACAGCAATTGTTTCCAATCTGTATTCATTTCCTTATACTAAGCAGGCAGAGTATTTGAACATCATAGTTTGAATTCATATCTTTTATTTGATATTAAAAATCACAGGCTTGACAGAGTGGTTTTATAGCATGTTCAGTTTTCCCAGCTCTCTAACCCATTGCTAATCGATTAGTCTTTCTGGGGCACAGAAAATTACAACTTTATTGTTTCTTCTTTTGCTAACATATGCCTCTGTTGTGTCTAGCCACTGTTTTTCCTGATTTCTTGTTAACTCAAACAGGCTTTGACTAAGAGTTGTTATATTCTTAAAGAAGAAAAAGCAAAAAAAAATTGGTCAGTGCAATAGCTATGTGATCAGTTATCTAAATACTGAAAAGGTTGTCCAGAGTTCATGCTGAATATTTCTGAGTGATGCTTCTTTAGCAGTAGTCTTTTCTCAGTGCTGGGCTACAATCTCTCTTGATGTATGAAAGTGACATCATAAAACTGATCTGTAAATGAGATGCCATTTATCTAACTAGACAGAAATTTCTTTGATTCCTTCTGCCCCTTCCAGAATCATCCTAAACTGAAATCTTTCTCAAGTTCCAAAGAAATAAAATGGCAAACTTTTGTTTTCTTTCCCTGTAGCTTTAAGCTGAATACCAGAATAAACATGCCACATGAGGACCACATAACAGCCATGTGCTTCCGTGACAGGGATGAATTTGAAGATGACTCTCCAATGTTGGTAACAGCTGGCAAAGATTGTCTGTTTAAGGCCTGGGTGATAGTAGAAGACACTGATCCTGAGGGTAAGTGTGGTCAAAATATAGTTTGCTCTTACTTGCCACCTTTTAACATGCTATAGAAATTCCAACTCTTAATTTCATTCTTTCACAACTAGGCCTTCTAGTCCCATTTATATATTTCTGATGTTGCACAGAATAGTGCATTCTTCTGAGCATCCCTCATGATGAAGTTCTATCATAGTTTTGCATTACTTATGGATAGATACAGAGGGTTTTTAAACAGCAAAAACCTTCCTGAGCCTCTTACAGAAAAGAGTAGCAGCCTGTACTCATTGTTTAAAGGATTGTTTGTGATCATGACTTCTTCCATGCTGAGAAAATGCTTTTTTGTTGTTCCTGTAGGTATAGTCGTCTTATTCAGAACTGCTTAAGGGAGTAGGATGCAGGAAGATGATACTCTGGCATGTTTTTATTTACATCAAATCTCTCATTGTGCCTCTAGGTGGTGCCATTTTAAAGAAACAATGTTTCTCTTCTGGCTTTCATACAGTTAGTTCTTCTAATCATCATCCCATAGCTGTTATAAAGGGTAATGTAGCACAGGGTGATCTAATTTTTTCTTTCCTCCTCTGATTTCCATTTTTCAAAAGCATGGTGTACAAACTTATTTATACTGGAAAATGTATGTTATATGGTAAGAACATCCCTTTGCTCCTCATTATTTCTTGGTAATTACCAATAATGGGAAAGTTATTCCCGTTTAACATACTGGCAGGTTGATCAAGACACAAAAGCATGCTGTGACAGATCACTATGTGATCCTCAAATTTTACATACAGGAAACAAGTTCTGTTGGAATCAAGTGCAAAGTGAGTTTTTTGGAATACTCATGTTCTTGCTACAGTTTCAGAAGATCATTACATTTCAGAACAGTAAATGTTAAATCTACTTCAGAAGGGTTTGGGGGCATGGGGGGGGGCAGTTTGGTTGGTTTTGTTTGTTTTTAGTCTAACACCTGCTTTTGGACAGCACAGTTGCCATAGTTTGCAAATTAAACATGAATATTGTACCATGTCAATTTCAGGAGTCACTGTTCAAGTGCAAAACTAAGGATAAATGGAAAGCTTACTGCATATTTCTTGTAGTAAGATAGGACAGATTCTCTGTACTTCTCAGATACATAAGCTTCTCTTTTGAGCCTATTTTGCAGCTGGAAGACTTGAATTCTTGCTTTCTTCATATTTAGACTTGAACCAACTTAACTAGTTTGTTTATTCAATGCAGCACAGCAAAGTGTGAGTTGGAGCTGTGACTTTGTAGGCAGCTACCACAACTACCAAGCTACTAACTGCTGTTTCTCAGAAGATGGATCTTTGCTTGCTGTTAGCTTTGAAGAAACTATCACTGTATGGGACTCAGTTACATGGGATCTTAAGTGTACCTTTTGCCATCCACCTGGAAAAATAAGGTATATTTTTCCTCTGGCTTTTTTTTTACTTGAACTCTCAGAACTAAAAGTACTCAATTTATAGCACACTAAGATCTTGTGCATGTTCATACAAAAATACTGCATTTAACAGTTAAGTTCATATGCAGAAAAGACTTAATTATAGTGGCTTTTAGGTGGTTGATAATTTGCTCTTAAAAGTAAGTAAATCAGACTTGGCAGTTTCATTTTCTTACTTGCTCGTGAGTGCTGTACCTCCAGTACTCATATATACATCTTTGGGCACACAGTGATATGTTAATAGCCTTTACTTTCTTCCCCATTAATCTACAGACAAATGAAAGGACTGAAAACAAACAGAAGCAGCTCCTGCTTTACTCTTGTATGCATGCATTGAAATAGAAATAATATCACTAAGCCATAAAGCCATGTTGACATTATATACATATTTTACATTACAGAAAATATCTTGATCCTTGCTCACCTATGCCAGAAAATATATATTTGTCTGGCAGACTATCCCCGTATGTTTTATTGTGTGCTCTCATAAAAGACATCCTGAATATCTAGATGCTGTTTTGCTGTGTAAGGATAGCATGAGAGGAATGGCCTAGGTTAATGGTAGGAATAAAAAAAGACTCAAAGAATAGGACAGACTAAATATTGAGCTTCCTAGACAGATATAAAGCAGTTTCTAAACCATGGAAATTATTTTTCTTAGAATAATCTTAAATAGGTGATCTCACTTGTTCATCTAGTCAATCTCTGTGCCAATCTTTGTTTCTAAGTAACTCCTGAAAGAAGAAGATGCTACGAACCTATGGTAGCATTCTCTTTCAGCATTAAGTTTTGTTTTTTTTCCTTACTGCTTCTCAAAAACTTGCTTCTAAAAGTTGGTACTGCAGTAATGTTAGAGGTGCTTACTTTATATTAGAGTTTGCAGAAAACATCTAAAACCAAAAGCAAAACATCGTGTGGCCATCTTGAACTGATATGCAAACTTAGGTATGCCTTCCTTGTGTTATTTCAGAGTCTTTAAATAAAACAAAGGTACAGAGATTTGTTTCCTTATTTTTGTGCATATATGTGTAAGCTTTTCCTATGTGTAATCAGGTCCATTTTGCTTATATTGGTCTAAGACTACAAATTGAGAAAATTCTAAAATTGACATGCAGGACAATTGAGGGAGGCAGGTTAGCTACAGCTTTATTGTATCTATGGAGAAGACTTCTCTTAACAGTTTTGGTGCAGTAGCAAGCTTTTCCCAAGTCAGTTACTTACCTAGAATCCTTCACTGAATGCTGTATTAAAAGCATATAAACATTTCTAGGTCTACATTAAATTGCTATTATGTAACTTCAAAGGGCTACGTTTTAATGTAGAAATGCTGACCCTTATTAGCTTTTTGAAAACATTCTCCTGTAGCATTAGAAATCAAAAGGCTGCTTTATTTTTCTCAAGCAAGAAAATGAGAAATTAAAGTGAGTGAAAACAAGTCACACTTGCTTTTCTTCAGTCTGAGCTTCCTATAAGAATAAAAATACTATTTTACTATTCCTCTTTCTGTTGCTTAGAATAATCCATTTAAATACAATTTTTTTTCCTCAGTCCCTATGTATTTAATGCTCAATAGTAATTATAGGTTTGTTATTCATTTAAGAGCTTACAATCACTGCTTGAAATCAGAATGTCATAGGAACAATTTCAAATTACCTATAATTGTTACAAGTCTAGAAGAGTTGAAATTTTATATAAAACCCTCAGTGGGGGAGAGGGGTGAGAGGTTCCCTTCCACCCCAGGTGAATGCAAAGTACAAACTTTTCCTGACCTAATAGCAGAATTAAATCTTACCTGAATGTTTGTGATTTGCAAATCATTACTATATAGATAAACAAAGATAAAACCTGAAGGTTGTTCATTTGTTTTGATGTTTTACTTCTGTAGGAATATCTGCTTTGGGAGACTAACATGTTCCAAATACCTTATTGGTGCTACTGATCATGGCTTTCTGTGTTGCTGGAATCTGCTCAGTTGTGCATGTAAGATCAATTTAAGTCTCTGCTAGACAGTGATAATATTTAATACTCACATTTACTGTAGTACCTAAAATAATTCTAGTTTGATTCCCAGTGGACCCACTACAAAACACCCTGTGAAAGTATAATTTTTTCATGTTGGTTGCAACAGTATTCTGCCCAGTTTTCATGTGCTCAGTGTGCACATGCATAGTAAATTCTGAATAGATGATTGGTAATACAATATCTAGTATTTCCTGCATTTGTAGAGGAAGCTGATAATATTTGTATGTTCTGATTCTTCTGGGAATAAATGAAGTTGTGTGCCTCTTCCAAATAAAGGTGAAGCTCCATGTTTTCCCATTTGACATTTATTTAGCAAAGCACCTGGATAGAACTGAATGCCTTCATTTCATGTCTGGCTGTTGCTGTGTTTGCTTTCCAGTGGAATGGAGTGCCCAGCTCAATGTCTTAGTGCTGCAACCTGATCCCCTTTCAGAACACATTGCTGCTGTCTCATGGCTCTCCAAAGATTCCAGCTGTAAGTACAAAGGCTTCTTTGACAAGTAAAAGTTGGTGGAACTTATAATTGCGAAAGCATAATTTCTAGAAAAGGTGGTGTTTTTTTTAGAATTCAGCTCCCTAAAGGCCATAAGACAAACAAGAGCCTGTATTTTGCCCATCTGAAGAGCTGTACTGCATCAGACAGCAGCACTCAAGTAGAGCATGTTGGCTCCCCATCTCTTCTTCCAAAAGTTAGTCTCCAAGACCACATATAGCACAGAGTTAGTCATGTTCTGTGGGCGAGTGCCTTATGTGCTGTTGACCCTCTCCTATAACTGCAAAACTTTGGATGAACTATGTATCTATTTTTTGATGTTTTGATATAAATTAGTTACTTTTCCTAGAGCTACCATTATACAGAAAAGTTAATTTCCAAGTATATTCACTGGCTTGGAATACCATGAAATATACTTGCATTATTCAGTAATGGTTATCCAATTATAGTTACTGTAAGCTAGTGCTTAAAGGCAATCCTATCCAGCCTTATCGGCTATGATACATAGGGCTGTGACAACTATCCAGCAAGGTAAAAAGTTCATGCTTTAAAGACAAGACATTTGTTTTTGCAGTGTTCGTGTTTAAACCAAATAAGCCACGGCCAATCTGTATCCAGAGAAACCTTTGTAAGGAAAAGATCCAGTTTGCTGCCTTCGTTCCAAGAGACATCCCTGAAACAATTGTCTCAGAAAAATACCTTTGGCTAAGAAGATCCCAGCTATATTTTTTGACTAACACACAAGTAAGAAATAGCGACTGTCAGCAACAGTGGTTCCTGCAAAAAAATGTTTTCCTAGATGTAGATTGATAGAAATTCAGAGTTCTGCTGTTCAGTGTATAGTTTCCCTTTGTGATTTCAAAGTGGCATAAGCCACACTGATCTTTATTAAAGCTTTCAACTGCCAAAACAGCTTAAGTTCTAAATTGATTTTCTTACTGTTTTTTAAACAGCTTTTGTTGCCTCAGACAAGAAACTAGATAGTTTGGGGACTTTTTAAAGAAAATTGCGTGTTTAACTTAGTCAGACAACCATGTAGAAACTGTATTATTGCTAATTATGCAAGTGTTTCACAGCATGTTCAAGTTTCCTCTATTATTTTTCTCCTTCCTTCCACTCAAAGTCTAAAATTCAGGTCCATCAGAGTTTCTGTAGGCAATATACTGAAATCTGGAAAGCAGTTTTATGTACTGTCTTTGCTACATCATTCTGTATTTTAGGAGCTAATGACCTTTAGCACAAAGTCTCCAGAGGAAAGGCTTACACCATCAAGCAAACAGGTACTTTTTATACTGGTTCTGATAGAAGTGTATAGAATCAAGATTTGGTTAATGTTCAGCTTGTCAGATTAAGCTCCCTTTTGCCATGAAAATGCTCACCAGATCCTGACATGGAGTCAAGCATTTATGTGAAGGGGCAGTAGTGTATACTTGCTTACTTTTCAGCAGAATTGCGTTTTGCAGAAACCTTTAAAAGGTGAAGTAGTCATAAGCTATTCCCTCCTGTTCTCATCCCCTGAGCAAAAAGTGCTACTTTTCAAAAATGACTTATGCTACATGTATGAAGCAAAAATACTCTGTATTTGGATAAAATGTTTTATTATTTTAATTTCTTTAACTTTGGGAACCCTGAGTGTGACCTGAACTGAGCTTTCTGGTGAGGAAGAATAGTTGTCAGTCAATTTTAATTTATCAGTCAGAATGAATTTCAGAATTATATTTTAGTATGTACTTCTGTACAGAAGTAGTCTGGGAAATTCAGTCTCTTAGAGTGTTCTGCACTACTGAACAGAATGAAGTTGTAGCACTTGATTGATTTGGTTGTTGGATAAAATAGATCAGAATAGTAGCTAATATCTTTGCAATATAAAAATCAAATATGAATGTGTTTTAAGTAATTAAGTTGTCTTTCAGTTATGGAAAAAAAAGTAATTCAGTACACAGATTGAGGGATAGTGATATAAATTAAATTGATCTAGGAAAATGCTGCGATGAAAGTTGTTTTGCATCCAGTTACAGAACTGGATCACTCAATAGATGATGCTGGGGTACATGTTTTAGCCATAAACAGAATCTGAACACCATACTGAGCTTTTCTAGCTTGTGCACCAGGAAGCTCCATAAAAAGTAGTATAGCATATTTGGAAATCGGTACATTAGCCAACTAAAATCTGGATTTTTTTTTTCCCCTAGGAGCACAAAAATGCAGATTCAGATCATGGATTTTTTTGTTACCTTTGTGTAGGACTTTGCACTCATTCTGATACCCTTTTTAACAGGAGCCATGTCAAATGGCTCAGTTGAGTTAAATTCCAATGTAGTGTGTTGGTTCTCTTGTCACCTTAGTCTATTTTAAATTCTTCTAGATGAATTTGGTGACTCAAAATGAGACATGTAGATTTTTGATACTAAAGTTCTATTTAAAACTTTCTCCTTTTTCAATTATGGACTGTGTTTTGGTTTTTTTATTCAAGCTGGCAGTAGAAGAAAGTCTCCCTATGACCCCCTTTAGCTTGCTATTGGGAAAGCACAGACATCAACAATCACAAGAGGATGTAGACCTTGGAAAAGTAGTAATTCATAATCACCACAACCAAGATTCACCTGCTGTCAAAGAGGTAGGGGTAATTATAGTAAGTGTACAAACAAAACTGTGACAAACAAGCTTTCATAAAGCTTCTGTCTTATCTCTTCAGCTTCTGCACACTCCAGCACATGTTTTGCCATCTGCTTCCTTCCTGTGTCCTATATTTATTAATTCATTGCTGACCTCCAAAGAGAGCAAAAGGTAAGAAAAATAGCAAAGAACTATCCTTAGTTATTTAAATTATTTTAAATTAAGTACATCTTTGTTTTAAAGTGTAAAAACAGTTTTCCAACACTCTTTTCTTCTATTAGCATAGGTTGGTTAGAACACTAGTTTGGCAACATGTTAATGACCTCTTAAGGTTTAAAAAAATTTCAGCTTTTAGGAGATGTATACAGACTGGCCGTTCAGTCTGTGTGCCTACTTTAATTTTGTTGTCATTTGGCCACATGTGATCATAAGCAAAATGTTGTCTTTAGTACTCAAATGTTCTTGATATATTTGCTTTTAGCCTTGATTGCAGGGATTGAATATTTTTGTGGTATTTTTGAATAAATATCAGATTATCAAACTTACTTGATATTATGATTTCCCTGCTACTTTTTAATGTACTTCTTGCTTTAGGATTCTTGATATATCAAGGACTAGATCCATTACATTTAATCCTAAGAGTTTAGTTCTTAGGACTTGAGGTTCATTCCTAATGAAGCTACAACATACTATTCTATGCTACAAAGTTAGCTAAACTTGCTCTACAGTGCATTAATCCTAGTTTTATGGAACAGTTTGATAGGTACTTAAGATGTAAGATAGTTTGCTCCTCTGAGATCACATACATTTCTAGAAAATTAATGCAGGCACAGGGTTTATATCTGAATCTTATATTAAGATTAATACATTGTCACTTATACTCAAGCTGATTAAATGCCCCCCCCCTTTTTTTTTAAAGGGTCTATTCTTTGAAGTATTTCTCACATCTCTACCCAGCCAAAGGTGAAAATGTGTCATTGGTATCAGCTGCCCTAATGAATCTGCAGACTAATAAAAGGATGGTTTACACTCACAGGAGTTACCCAAAAAGAAACACTAGTTGGAGTAGTGTTTTTGCATGTGTATTACTTTCTTCTGCTACAACAGAAGTATACTTGATTGTATTACATTGTGTTAGCTGGTGCTGCTAGTTTTCTTACTGGACTATAGAAGTAAAAGCCTTTTTGTCACATCAGCAAAACATTGGCAAAAGCCTAATACAAGGAATATATAGAAGCTTGCATGTAGTCTCAGTACTGAAGAATTTAGGAATTTAGCGGCTTGACTGTTTAAATATTTGCACAGGTAGAGCTTGTACTTTAACAGCAGTAATTAGTAAGGCTGTGCATTTAAAATTACATATAAAGGGCTGTAGGATTGGACTCTTTAAAGAGAGCCAAGCGTATACCACTGTGAAGATTCATTTTCTTATTAATGTTAAATCCTTGTCAGTATTTGTGTTTTATATCTTCAGTTTACATTAAGTGATATACAGTCCTTATTAAAATAAAGGATTTTTAGGAGACTCATCATGCAGGTCATTCCTAATGAGATCCAAAAAAATTTCTATAACAGACATTTGTATGTATAGCATGGAATTACCACATTTTAAATGGTATCTGTTGTATATTGTTCTTCTGAAGTATGCTTTGTACTTCAATACAAGTTTAACAGTTGGAGATGGAAGTTAGCAGCCACTAAGGGGTGTGTGTGTGTGTGTTTTTTTTTTAAAGCAGCTAAGTGTTCTTTTTTTCCTAGGAACACTCCAGGTATTATGGGGATTTTTAAGACCAAGTGACATTTTCAGGTCTGAAAGAAGAGAATGGCCTTCTTGAAATTCTCATCTGCCACTATAGTCTGTTTCTAATCCTATAGCATGAGACTACCTTTTCACATAGTGCTGATCTGCCTGTTCTGACACTGTGCTTTTGTATTTGGAGAAAATACGTTGTTTGGCAAGTTTATTTAAAACAGAAAAGACACCTGTTTGAAAATGGTTTGAATTTGAGATGCCAAGAGAAGTGTACTAGCTTTTAAGTAGCCTGAGATTGGGGGAGGGAGGAACCCTAACATTTATTTGAAGTAACTTACATGACAATTTACCTCTGTACCATAGTATGTGATCAAAACTACTTAGTATTTTCAGTAATTGGGTTGTTTCCCATCATCTTCCTCTTAACAGTGCTGAAGAAATTGCTGATGAAGTAGAAATGGAAAGTGAAGAAGCAGAAGATGATTCAGATGAGGAAAGAGATATTATTGAAATGGAACAAGATGACCTAAGACCTATGGATTTTTGGGGGGAAACAACATGCAGACTGTCTAAATCTCAGGAAAAAGAGCTACGAAAAATAAGAAAAATGGACTACAGTTGGATATCCAGTTTCTAATCAGAGACTTTTTTGTTTTTTATATTTTAAACTGAAGCCTCATGGATTAAACATTCTTCTTCAAAGAACTTGAAGGATTTTTAGGCTATAAACTTTAGCAACTTTTATTTCCATAAGAAAAGCAAATTGCAGGGGGAGGGATCAAAGTTTTGAAAATCTAGTTCTGTTCCTTCCTTTATTATGGATTCCATGCAATTTCAGAAAGTTTAAGCTGTAGTTTTTCCCTCACAAGTGCGCTTAAAAGGCTAGTAGCAGAACTGAGTTCATTATCTAACTCATGACCAGTTACCAAAGTCAAAGGCAAGCCCCTGAAAGTCTCCCCAGCTGAGGTTCAGCTATAGAAGGCCAAAGCAACAGCAGCTAACAGCTTTGCTTTATAGAGCCCTTACTTCAAGATCTGGGGAGGGGGTGATCACAGTATTTCTGAATAGTGCTGTATACAGGTAAGTAACAACCCTCCTCCTCAGTACTTGCTCTCTGGCTGTTGACACACACAAATGATTTAACACATCTGATTCTAGAATTCAGCTACTGAACGTTTCATGAAATTCACATTTGCTGGTATTTGCAGCTTGCAGAGGTTAAGCATAGGGTACTTCAGAGATGTTAAGGGCCATAATGAAACATTTAAATTCCAATAATCAAGTAAACAGCACTATGTGGAAGGAGATACAGCATTTATTTTCTGACAGATGCATTAATGGGCACCTCATATAGAAGCTGTGATTTTATGCACATCACTTAAACTAGGTACTCCAAGGTGTGAGGTTAGTAACAAAATTGGAATTGGCCTAAAAGTGAATAATTGCTCTTTGGTGTTGCAATATGAAGACAAGCTGATTGAGGTCAAGTAGGTCACTGAAAGCTCAGCTACAGGCTCTGAGGAAACAGTATTCTACTAAAAATTACTCAGATTAACAAAGTTTGAATCTGGAATGACACACTTAAATATTCTATTATTTGCCAGTGAAAACCACACCCTCCCTACTTTGCTACTGCCTTGAGTAAAACTGCCTAACAAGAGTGATTGGCATGTTTTTAAGAAATAATCCTAGAAGTAGATAAAAGGCCTCTGGATTTTCTTTCCCCTTTTACCGACCCATCCCCTGGAACACTGTTTGCCCTTCTGTTATCCTCCTCTTACAAGCTGCTCATTGCTTAGGAGTCCAGTTCTGCTGCACAGAGGTAAATAGTAAATTGGAGGAGCCTGTCTTTGTTCTAGCAGCCCATATATTGCCATGGAAGGCGACTGACGGTAACTCCCCTTTTTTTAGTATCCTACTAAATGCAAAATCTGTCACTTTCACACATGTATAGAAGATATCAAAAGTCTTCCTTAAGCATTAAGGATCTTGGAGCTATTTTGCTGGAAGGCTTACTTTCCGCATTTTAACAGAAATGCAACTGTTTTATAGTAAATATTGTTGACCTTTGAAATATTGACAAGTAGGCCATCATTCACCTCTGCTTTAAGCAGTTCAAAGATTAAAAGCCAGAGATGAATGTTTTAGCATTATCTAGAGTGTGGAGTGTGACACAGCAGTGACTTCATCTGTAAATTTAGCAATGATGTACTTTGTATTTTAGAACTACCAGGGCAGGGGGAGGGCAGCTGAGTACTCTGCAGTACTAAACTTCTCAGTTCTATCAAGAGGACAAACAGATTTTAAAAGCAGCTTTTTAGCATGCTGGTAATTAAGTTTTACTATAATGATGAATGTTGATTGAAAAAGTGATTGCACAGAAAAGCTAGCAAAATAGCTCACAAAAGTCAAGATGGCCTGCTCTAGTATATTCATGATTTCACTACCTTTATATTTGTTATGACAGAAACCCAGCCTTCCAGCACCTCACAAACCACAGCCAGTTTTCCCATAGCGGAGTGCCCTGTTCTGCCCTTCCTATAGGCCATCAGCCCCAAGACAGAGCAGGCAGGAGGGTGTTGTGGTGCCAGCAGCCCCCCCTTTGCAGGCAGCAGGCTGCCCCAGGCTGGTGCTCGCACCCTTCATCAGGGTGAGAAATGGAGAGGTTCTCACAGGCAGTACGCTTCCAGCTGAGTTACTGTTTTGTTCTTATAAAAGGAGAATTTGTGTACAAGAGAGCACAAAGTCAGCATAACCAGCAATGGGGAAGGCTGGCCTGCTCTTTGTGCTTGCTGAAGCACAACAGAAGTCACTCAGTTACTTTCCTTCTTTTACCACCTGGTTAAATAACACGCAATGCCCCGTTCAGCACCCCTGCAGTCTCCTCTGCCAGCAAAACCAGCACAGCAGCTGTGCTGGCACCAGTCTCCTGCTCAGGGCTGGGACAGGGGGAGGAAGGAGCCTCTGCAGAGGGGCTGCAAATTCAGTGACGCAGGAGGTACCCCCGGTGCTTCCAATTCCCACTCGCAAGAGCTGGCTCGCCAGGCTGGCTCCTTCCCTCATGAGTGAGCTGGTGCCTCCAGGCCAGCCAGTTCTTGCCCTGCCCAGATGGAAACGGGGACAGGCTTCCCCTGCCCAGGCTCTGGCATCGGACCAGGAGCGTCCCCTGCACCATGGGGCACCACGCTCACTGCACCTTGCCCCAGGGGAGGGCAGCGGCTGGAGCGAGGCCACACCGTCTCGGGTGCACTTGTCACAGGGAAGATTTCAGAAATGAAATGCCTTACATGCATATGTACACGCAGTAAATGAAACTAACTCCTAACAAAAATAAACAAATACACTCAACTACAGATACCAGGCCCATTGCAAAGCAGACTGAGACAAAACCCACAAACTCTAGACTAGGGCAATCGCTGTTTGAAAACACCTGCCACACTAGAAAGCCCTATTAAAAATAAGTCTACCAGTAAGTCTGCGAGCACTGACCGAATCCAGCTAAGCCAAAAATTACTTTAAAACTCATTATTGTAGAAAAGTGGGATAACTAATACATTTGTCCTTCAAGTTTACAATCATACAGATGTCAAAACAGACAAACACAGGGATAAGCCACACTACTATATCTGGCTTTGCAGAAAGAACATTTAGAATTTGTTTCACATAACTTTCATATGTGGAGTGAACTGTCCAATAATAGTGCATTACAGACAACTTATATTTCTTTCTAATCAGACATTAATGTGACAAATACATAATGTATTATTGTTGTTTCAGACAACTGGTTAGGGTTAACTTCATTACTTATCAGCAAAGGGCTTCTGCAGCTTCTCTCGTACAAAGTTACATCCCACAGCTCCTTGTACTATTTATTCGTTATGCTTGTAAGGGAGAAGAGAGAAAGTATGTTCTTCCATCTTAGATGATTTACAGTGGGACTAACATTACTGTGAATTTTAATCTAATATTAAGGAAACTCGTTCATATCTTAGGTGTGTTGGTTTGTTGTTTATAGGCTTTGGTACAACAAAAGAAATACATTTTAAAAACCGTAAAGGTTTTGCAAAAATTATTTGTCTGAAAGTTAACCTGCTTTTAAGTTCTATCTCACAAACTCAGAGGGAGAGTACAAGTGAAACAATAATGCTGTGTTATACGCAACACAACTGAGGCCAGTTTTCTGCTTCTGTGTTTTTCTCGCTCTTTGTCACAGCAGTTTAGCTAACCTTCAGGTATATATAGCTAAAGAGAAAAAAATCTCAGCTCTTCAAATATTACGCAATTTTTATTTCCAGACCTTTTATCTAACAGATCTAGAACTGATATGGCCTTTTCAGAGCCTTGGACCCACTGGAACATTCCCTAAATTAAAAGTTGCAACAGAACAAATAGTGAAAATGTGTTAGGTTGTAACTGACAGGTGACAGGCTTTGAAAAATTAGAGGTTTTCAATAATAGGAAGTCCAGGAGAAGAGAAAACAATTCATAAATAAAGATGTTTTTCCTCAAATGTATGCTATGCTAGAAAAGACATTTATAGGTTTTTGTCTTTCTTTACCAACATCAGAATTCAGCTCTGAAAAACAGGTGCGAGTTGAGCGGGGAGATCCACACACATTGTTACAGAAACTGGTTGTGTCAAAGCCCAGTATTGTATTATTGTGTCAACACTTGAGAGCAACCTAAAAAAAATCCCCCACACACAAATATTGATATTTCCTTTGTACCTTTAAAGTTAGACATCGAAAAAGATAAAATTTTGCTTTGTCCTGGGGAAAACAGGCTGCTTAGAACAGTATTAGGGATTTTCATTGAGAAAATATACA
Organism: Apteryx mantelli; assembly: GCF_036417845.1. Taxonomy (NCBI): domain Eukaryota; kingdom Metazoa; phylum Chordata; class Aves; order Apterygiformes; family Apterygidae; genus Apteryx; species Apteryx mantelli. The sequence continues at coordinate 19,911,863 of NC_089983.1, read as the reverse complement.
GCTGTTACAATTATGTTTTCTAACCTTTGTCCTTACTAAGTTTGCTTTTCTTTGCACACTAGATTGAATGTACTGGGATAGCAGAGTCCTCAACTTTGTAGTTTGGTCTGTATCTTTTTTCTGGGTAAGCAGGAAGCACATTTCTGTGCAGAGTCCTGCTACACAGAGTAGCAACGTGCTGACCTGCCTTTCTGAAGGTGTTTCTGAAAGATGCTGCAACAGCAGCAGCACCGCACTGGCAGGCAGCATCCAGAGGGAGTGCTGGAATGCACCTGTCCACTGATTTGTGCCAAAAGTGCCTGTTTTGGAATATTTTATTTTTAAGAGAGTTTTCTGCTGTTCCTGAAGGTTTTTAAGCTCTTGTGTATCTCAAATGAACATTACAGATTACTGCCTATTTTCTGCAACACCTGAAGTCAAATGTTAATTTGATTCTTTGACTTCTTTCTCTTAAAGGCTTTTTAATAAGGAATAAGATACTTAGAGATTTGACACAAATTACGGGGAGAAAAAGATTGAACTGATACCAGTTAGACAATAAATCCAACCGGCAATAAATACCACTGCAACATGCAGAGGTCAGTGTTCGTCATCGGCGGGGTAACTCCTCGTAGGGCAGCGATTCCCGAGGAGCACTCCCAGCTTTATTTGGGCCATGCACAGGCACGCCGTGGTCCCAGGCTGGCTTCCGAGGAGCAGCAGCCCAAAAGCCACACTGGGACACTGCGGCAAACTGGGCAGGAGCCAGTGCCGAAGCGGTGCCGCAGCCAACCTGGGAAGTGCGCAGCCCCCAGGGCAGGATGCCGGGCAAGGCAGGCTCCTCACCTGCAAGTAGAGTTGCAACCACTTCCCTACTAGTTGTTCCTACTGTCATTAAGAGTCTTAAAAATACAGTAGATAAATGAAAGGGCATTGCAGATAAAGAAAGGTATTTCCTCAACACAGTCCTCAAATTCCTGAAACTTGTTTTGTCTCATATTCAAGCGCATAAGAGATACTAGGTTTCACAAAATATGTATTCTTTACACAGCTCTTCCTGAGGATTGCAACAAACCAATTCCTAGCCCCAAAACTTCAGAACAGGCATTATTCAGCACCAATCACGCACAGACCGTATGAATATATTCAGTGCATGACAACATGCAATACCTCTGCTTTTGAGGTCATGCAATCCAAATTTATTTAAGCAGGTTCACCTATATGCACATCTTCCTTTCCTCCCCTTGCCTTCACTAGGGGATATTAGGTAATACTATTTTATGATTACCATTTTCCTTCCAGAGCTTTATGCATGCTTTTCATAGAAGGTAATTCGATAGGTATTACTAAAGAAACAGCTATATTTTCTGTTGCTTATAGATAGGGAAAAAATAAGAACTGCAATTTGTGCAGAGGCATTCTCCCCATCACCTATATCTTTGTATTTTACATGCGTTTCTGCCCAGCAATCATGTGGCTGCTTGACCTTGGGGGAGCCTCCTTCAGATATCTCAATCTGCCAAATCCCAATGTGCAACAAGCCTGTTAAAGCACATGGTAACAGCCAGAATTAGAATCAGCAGAGAATAAGGCAGGAAAACAGCTTGAAATATAACCCAAGGAGACATCAAGAGATCATCTAGTCCACCCTTCTGCCCTGAAGCAGAATAACGAAGGTATGCTTATTCCTGACAGATATTTCTTTAGTTCTGTAAGCCTCTGATAAAAGTGATTGTGACCTATGCAGCCTGTTCAATGCTTACCCCGACAGTCAGTTTTTTCCTAATAAAAGTAATCTTTCTTTCCTGCAAATTCTCTATTCTTTTCTTTCATGTTTTGTGTGAACATCTTTGGTAATAATCTTTAAAAAAATTAAAAAAAAAACAGTATGCTACTCTGCTTCCTCAGAAAACACCACAGCTCATTCAGCCTTTCTGGTTTGCTTTTCTCTAGGCCCTCAGAAGTGAGAAGTGTCCTCCAGAACTCCCTGGGGTAATTCCTAGGAGGCCAAATACTGGTCCTGCCAGTTTAGTATAGGTTCAAGGGCAAATTTTGACAGGCTCAACTAATGCTGATAAATCTATCTGGATAGCCTTTAAATCTGTTCTTTCCCTGTTCTGCCTTGTGCTCCGTGTTAATCATATTGCATATGTGCCACAGTTGCTTTGGCAGAGGCAGCAGCTGAGGGGCAACATGTGGCTGAGCCAACGTGGCCGGCTCGCTCCAGGAGCAGGTGCAGGGACCCTGCTCAGCAGATGCACCACCACAATCAGCCAGGGCTGGCATCATCTTCAGCCTCCCTACCGCATGTCTTTGGGGAGTTTAGTAGTAGATGGTAATCATGTAAACTGGAGCTTAGCCAGGACAGCAGGGTCGCTCACCTCCAAGTTTGCAAAAGACATTGAAATGATACTCTGCACCACTCAGGACTTTAACTACCATATTAACTTAGCACATGAAGGAGACAGCTTGTCACAACAGAAAAAACCTATCTTTGCAGCCAGAAAGAGGGCAGAAAACATGAATGAGATTTGTGATACTGTATGAGAAACTCAGCATGAAATCCTGATGCACAAAAGTCACTGTCAGAGCACCCTTCAGCTCAATACTCCAGCTCTGCAAAAGCATTCAGCCACCACCAATATAAAGTACTAAAGCTAGAGTTATGAACAGTATTGCAAGGAGCATGTTTGGTTTTAAGCTGGATGTTGCTCTAAGCTACTTACAAAGAACTTTTTCTTAACATTTTTGATAATGTGCTGAATCTAGCCCCTTTGGTAAATAACATAATGTGGACATAAGGAAGAGCCACTGAACAGCTCTGGGAACATGTATTTAGCCATTCCTGAGGTTACGGGTTTCCTGAAGGCTTTAAGCAAGCTGTCGTGGTGGGAAGCAGTCCCAGGTGCCTGCCAGCACCCTCCCGCTGCTTCACTCCTGCACCCCACACACCAGCCCAGCACCAGGTCTCAGTGCTGGCATGGCCACCTGGACTGGACTGTGGGGGAAACATCTGGCTTAAACTTTCTGTGCATTTTTTGGTTTAGTTTTAAGATGTTCACATAACCACAGCCAAGTTGCACTGAGAACAGCAAACAACTTTTCTTTAAGAACTTTTTATATGCTCAGCAGATGATTTTGTTATAAATACAAAATCTCACTCTTCTGGCAAAAGTGGAGTCTATGCCCAGCCTGCACAAGTCTCCCCCACACCCAGCACACTCCTAACAGGGCTGGGATTTCAGAGATGTACAAGCCACCTCCAGCCACCGGCAGCTACCTTACCCCCGCTCTCATCTCCCTAACACACTGGATAATTAAACTTCAGATAAGGTAGTGGCCTGCAGTTAAAAGAAAATACTTTTAGCTTGATACTACCACAGCATTAACCTCCTGTGGGGGAAGGGGAAGAATGAATCTTTTCTTAGCTTCTAAAATGAAATAAGTTAAAGAATTACAAGTTTTTAAACATGTAATAAAGTATTACTATTGGATCCATGACCTTCATCTTCTGTTGACTATCATAGATACATGTGTGTTGCTAGAAATTAGGCTTATCTGTCAAGAACAGACACCACAGCCATAAGCTTGTCTAATTTCTTCATGAGAACAATGAAAGAATAGGTTTCAAGAAAAAAGGTACTACCCAGAAAAGCAAGGTTTTTCAAATGGCCTTCTCATACTGCGTTTACTGCCTTTATTTTAAAGTATCAAGGAATCTAAATTATCTCAACCACAAAACTGGTTATCAGTTTATCATTTCCTCAACTTACGTTTGTTTGCAATGCTACTTAGTTTATTGCATTTTTAGATTTGATACTGCAATCAAAGCTTCAGATTTTGATCTTGGTTATTTTACTTCCTTTGGTGACCGACTTCTTCCCCAAAGTGATAAAACAAACTAACAACAAACAAAAATCCAATGTTATCTGAGGTAGCATCTCTTTCATTTTTAGCCACTTACTCTACAAATAACAAAAAAAGTAACTTGTCACTCCTGTAAAGTTTGCTATTCAAAGACAATATGCAATTTTCACCAATAAAGTTGGAGGTTTTGGAAGTGTTTTGTTCAGGTGAAGTTTTCTTTGTGTTTAGGATTTCCCTGAGCTCACAGCTGCTTCCCTGCTTTGAGTGCTAGTTCTTCTAAGGAAGAAACATGGGGGTAAAGAGGAGAGAACTTTTACAGTCCTCTTTCTTTTCCAGTTTGAATATTAAGCTTGAGGTACCAATAAATCCTTGAGATTTATTATAATCTAAGTATGACTTCCCAGTTCAAAAGACAATTAAGATCAGAAACCTGCCTTAGAAGAAGGGAAAAACAAAAAAACAGCCCTAGCCTAAAAAACCCTAAATCCTCTCCAAAATCTGAATCTCTTGCACTTTCCTTATTGAACTGCAGCCATGCAGGTGCAGGGAGCAGAACAGCCAGCACTGAGAAACCAGTGTCCGCAGCATGCAGCATCTGCAGAGCTTTATTTCAGGCCATGATGAGCCGGGTCCCATGGCCCAAGAGCAAAGAGCACAAGGTAAAACGCTGCAATGCCAGAGTGATCTGCCATTAATTCCCCCGGCAGAAGGGATATTTTAAGCAGTCACAGGTTTTTGCTACAACCGAAGAGCAGTTCCACAAGAATTTGGTGCTGTCATAAGGTCTGACATGAGAATGTGGAAAAAATTCCAGAAATCTAAGGGTAAGGAACCTCATTTTAGTTTCAGAATTCAACCTTAATTCTCACACCCTCTCTTAAGATTAAAGATCTGGGGGCTCCGTTTTGTTCAAGAGTTCTAAAGCAAAAAGTAGGAATGGGTTTGTCACCTTCCAGTACATATACTGTGATGGATCAGGAGCAAACACAGTTGCCATCAAGACTGCCAAGTGTCCCAAACTACTTTGGTCTCTCTCCTTATTTTTCACGTGAACAGAGATTGCAGACTGATTTCCCATGTCACTTCAAAATCCATAAACAGTAAAGTATGAAAAGCATAAGCAAATGTAAAAAGGAGTGTATATACTCTTAGTACAAAAAGGCTATTTAAAACCTGAAATACTCCATGCTGAAAAGAACCCTTTTCACTCAGTGTAGTGGAAGAAACCCAGATTTCTGAGTACTATCACATATGCTAGGAAAGGAAGATTTTCATAGTACTTCCCTCATCAGCCAATACAGTATGTTATTTCTGGACTACCTAGTCTGTATGTAGACTTGGGATACAGTGACAGTTGATCTTTCTTCTTCTGTGTAAAATCTACTAGCTGATCTTAAAGATCAAATGGAAAGAAAAACTCATATCACTTGCAAAATAAAATAACACTTCTAAATCAACTATTTTAGGTGAAGACAGAAAACCACCATGAACATACATCTGTGAAAAATCACCTGGAAGCAGTAAATAGATTTTCACTTAGCCAGCAGAGAGCATTCCAAAAACATTTCAACTTTGAATAATGCACTGTAAGTGGAACTACTTACAAAACAATTAAAGATGGGCTAGTATATACAAACATTGGAGGTTTCCTTCTACCCTTCTCAGCTCAGTAATAAATCAAGCCATTTACACAGTTAACACAAAACAATCCAGTAGACCCTGCTACACTATGTATATAACACAGCCATGCTTGAGACCTAGACTTAAAGATGGATACCAGTTTAAGTATGGACTATTTAAAAAAACCCTGCCCTTTTAGAAGTATTCTGAAGTTCTCAGTTTTTCAGACTTCATGCAACTGCATCATGTGTGATATGCAAATACTTTATCCTGAGAACTATATTTTAAAATCTTACATGTGTAACTTTGTGAATCAAGTAAGAATGAATCTGCACAGACTCACAGATACCTGCTCAGATTGCAAGAGTAGCGTCAATTGTTCAGCAAGAGAAGAAACAGCAAAGGGGAACTGGTCAAAGAAATGTGCCAAAAAGCTTTAGGAAGAAGTTGTTCTGTGAATGGCAGAAAGCGATGACAGTTTTCCCATGGTTTTAGGGCTTTGGATTCTCCAGCTTCTCTTCATCTCCACCAGATGCTTCTCTACCTGCAGTATTCATGTTTCTCTCCCATACAGACCCTCTGGCATTAAGCTACAGACTCCTTGTCAACAGGACGCTCATGGCAACTCTCTCCTCTTACCTACTTTACCTACTGCTTTTTTTTCAATTAACCTTCGGTAGTGTAACCTCTTGATCAAACAGGGCTAAAACTGACCAAAGGGTTCAAAAGTTATTTGGAAAGGGAGAGACACACAGAGGAATTGCAGAAAGGTGTTTGTTAAAAAAAAAAAAAAAAAAAAAAACATAAGCCACCTAGAAATCCATTTTCTCTTCTGTGTAACCCTCCACTAGTCCCTGATGCCAAGTCTGAACAGCAGCTGTTGCACTTTTCCTGTGTGCTTGGCCACCAAAGATACTGGGCAACAGACAACGACCATACACTAATGCACAGGGACCAGCACCCCAGATCAAGGCCCCACTGACCCAGGGATTTTAAAAATACTGAACAAAAAGAAATCTAACAGATACAGTCTAGATCATAATTTCTAAATAAGAATAATTAGGAGAGCAGAAAGGAGACTTTCTTCATCCACATCAAAGGGACTTGTACCGCTACTAAAATTTTGTAATCATTTTACCACAGTAATTCAGACTAGCATAAAGATGTTCAACCAGAGATGTCCCCAAAACTTTAGAAGTGGATCATTATATTGATTATGTGTCTAGAGGACGCTTCTCCCACAGAGAAATTCTCAGAGGGCGATACAGCAGACCATGAACAACGCAGAGCAATATGATATAAAGGCTTAGGTTTGACTGTGGGGAGCAACTACTCTTTTTAAAAAAGGAAAAATTCTATTGGTGTAAGACACAGGGATCTGCAAATTTGGAGCCAGTTATGAAGACAAAAAAAGAAACAACGATCATCAAGATATCAAAATAGGCAGGAGAAACCAGCCAGGGCTGCCAGCAGTTGCTACCAGAGAAAGAGCACTCTGATGGAGGAAACTTGAGGCTTACATAAATATGCAGGAACTAAATATCAGATCTATAATCCTTCAATTGATAATCACAGGAACAAGAATTAAAATAAACCGATCTTCATAATAGGGAGAGCTTTCTGGAGAAGTAAATTGTCTCCAAAGGAAGATATCAATTGATAGCATCTGGGAACTGCTGTACCTGTAACTTTTTGTGTTAATTTCCCTATTTAATCAAGTTCTGGCCATCACTTTTGTAGTACACATACTTCAAGAGCAATTTCCTTCTGCACAAGCAGAGCCCTGTCAGATGTAGTGAACTTCTGTTGTTTTCAAAGTGTGCAAACTTTTCCCATTCACAAGTGTTTGCTGATGAAACGAAATGCAAGGGATGGAGCATTCACAAGTGTTTGGTACTGGACCTCCAGCATGAGCTGTGGAACAAGCCATTGCGTTCTCATTAGCATGCCAAGTATTGTTGTCATTAACAAGAAAATAGAATTGAGCCAAAGAAGTGGCTACTTCCCTTTAGAAATCTAAACCATACCTTTTTTAAAAAAAAATCCAAGAGTTGCTAAGAAACCACATCTAGATTAATGTAAGCATGGCTTTGATCTAAATGAAGTTTAAAATACAAACAGCTTCACAGACCTCAGAAAATTTGATCTTGTAATGAGTCATTTGTGTAATTTTTTTCTCCATAGGAAAAAATGTCTATTTAATAATAGGGATTAGGTTAATTTCCTTAACACTTTACTGAAATAATCATTTTAATTGTTTTCATTTAAGTTTTGTAATGCTACAGGCTCAAATCTATAGAATTTAAGAACAAGGAGACCAGCGGGGTTCCAAAGAAATTACTGCAGAATCTTCAGGCATTATTTATTCTTCCAGTTTCTTGAGGAAATAAGAATTTCATAGTAAACATTTAGTTTAAGTGGCAAATTGAAAAGTCTATTTATTAAATCCAGTCAATGTTAATTATTTCTTACACAGAATTCAGAGGTACAAAGCAGCTTTTTTTAAGTCCTGTGTTCATTTGCCAGATTGAGTTTGACTATTCATCAATAAGATCACACTGCATAGAAAGAAATGTGAACCAACCCATCGCACACATTCACTAATCCTGTATTTCCTACTTGCTTACACAGGCTATCAAGAGGGTTAAACATTTGATGTTTGTAAACAGAAAAATTAGCATAAAATGAAGGAAATCGGTATCTAGAGAACGAAAGATAAGAATATCAGTGCTATTTGGAGAAACCCGAGCATAGGGAAACGCTGCAGTGGCCTAGAGGAAAGCATTGCTCGGAGACCTTTGAGGAAGGAAGCGGGCATTGCTGGTGCTGTTTCACACAAAAGCGATAATGCCTTCGGGCCATGCTGTCCACATTTCAGGTTGCCTGGGCCAAAAGGCCAGGGCAAACACCTTACTGGTGAGAGCTGGCGGGGGGTGAGCTCCCAGGGTGGACAGGACCCCCGGCCCTGCAAGGCCCAGGACAGAGCCTGCTTCGGGCATGGACCCAGCACTGGGGATGCCTTCACCCATACATTTTGCAGTCTCATTGACTGAGACCAAATCTGTCTTAAAAGCAATTACTGGAAGCTCAGTTCTATCAATGTTCATGGCTCCAAGTGTAAATTGCAAACCAGAAGGCAACAAAAAAAATTCCCTGCAATTCCCCAGCAAGACTATTTCTCATTTGAGATTGAGTTTTGAAGAAATTAGGCTTGTTAACCCAATGCCTTTTATCTGTGTTATTTGCTCATTTCATGAGTACATCAGGAAAGGAACCAAATAAACATGAAACAGCTGTGTTTGCATTTAAGCAAACATTAATCAATTAAAGGAATAACCTCAAGAAGAGCTTAGAAAGTTCATCATATCCTTCAAATATTTGTAGATGATTTGTATTTAACCAATTTAATCAGCTACATAATCTTTTATTACAATAGTATCTAGAAACGAGGAGGGGAAGAAATTATTTGGTTAACCACATTTATTCATTTAAGTATAATGGACTTAAATAAGAGGGAAGGTGAGCTGAATACTTTGAAAAGTTTTTTCCCCACAATAAATCTACCCTCATCCTCAAGTTTCCAGCTGATATATTTCAGTGACACTTTCTCTTCCAAGAGAAAACAGAGGAAAACTATTTTAGAAATAACCCAACAGTTGTCTCTCACTATTACTCCATTACTCCTCCTCCTACAAATCTAATGATATATCCAACATGAGTATGAGCAGAGGTTAATAGCAGATATCAATATTTACATCATATTTTATGATAAAATTGTTTAGACATTGTTCTTCATACTATGAAGAACACTTTTCTGCACTGTATACTAGACGCAGTTCTAGTATGTTAGATTTAGATCTTATTTGAATTGGTAAAAATTTTCTCAGTCTCTCTGTTCAGAGCAACATTAGTATTGTTAAAGCTACAGACTAAAAGCCACGGTCCTTTCACAAGTGACATTGCATAAGGTCAGCCTAATTTATATTATTGTGACAATTCAGATATAATAGAAATGCCTTACATGCATGATTGCAAAATCAAAGACTTTCAGAGCCCTTCAGTGAGTGGGAAACAGAGACCAGAGAGGAGGCAGAACTGTCATGCCAAGAAGGTAGGCGGCATGTGTTCTTAATGAGTTTGTTTTTCTAATAACATCTAAATTAAAGAAGTTCCAAATCATTAAATATGTACTACTGGTCTAAGTTTAATGACGTTCTTTATCTCCCCAAAGACCTGAATTCCTAGGTCTAGGAAGAAAATAGTGCTCCCTTGGACAGCAATTCAGCTGCTTGAGTACACATCCATATTCAAGTTTACAAACAATCCCACTGAAGTCCATCAGGTCAATCACATGAACAAGTTGGCCAAATAACACGTTGAACCAAACATATACATAACCTTTCTCAGGTGGCCAAACATGCATATAACCTTTCTAGGTTCATGCCTATAGTCTATAAATAACAATTCAAGGTAATTAGTCACTTAATGATACTTTACTTTATTTCCTACGATGGCATGGCTTAAAAGAATTCACAGCTTAGTTCCTAGTGTCTTTTTAAAATCTGAATTCATTACTATCAGTAACATTGTTATCACTAGCATGCAAGACATAGGCCCTAATCCTACAGCTGGATCAGCAGGCACCCCTATGCTCATATGGATGCCCACAGACATTTTGGGGAGTTTTGTGGCACACATTTGCATAGGTATAATTTAGAGAAGGATGAGGCTGTAACTTGTTCACGTGTTTAAAGCAACAGTGTATGTCCATATACATATTTAGAATGGAAAAAGTCAAAAAGCAACACAGACAGTATTTCAGCAATCAAAAAGCTTGTTGAGTATGTGCAGCTGTAAACTATTAAAAAAACACAAGTTCCCATTTCTCTTAGTTGCAACCCAATTACAGTTCAATAACTTCAGGTGACACCAAATAGTAAAAGAAACAATGCACTGTATTTCTATTGAGGTTGCTTTTCTACTCAACCCCCTTAGAATTAGTCTGGGATTTTCTAGATTAAAATATAGTTGTTCTGCAAGGGATCATTTGAAGTGCTGCCTCTATCCAAATTACTTTTTGACAGTTTGGTGTTCAGACATTTGGAGAACTCGGTTACTGAGCACCTTTGAAAACTGAATCACCTCTCTCCTCCACCCTGAGTAACAGTAGGGATTGTTACAGAACTTATTTTTATAAATAAGTATAAAAACCAATCCGTTTTGTTTACTACTGCATGCATGCTGAAGAATTATTAAAGGCATGTTTCTTTGGATCATTTGGGAAACCATCAGCATTACTGCACAACTCAGTGCTCCTCTGCTAGCTCCTCTGCTGAGGAACTCATTTCATGTGTCATCCTGGGAAAACACTTCAAAAACTATGGCCTGTTAAGAAGGACAGGAAAAAAATTCCACATTTACGTGAAGGATTAGGGATATGTGTAATGCAAGATGTGTTGTGTACTGGGCAACAAAGGCCTCTGCTACATATCCAGTTGTACATTCCTATTTTCAAAAGAGCAGTAATGCCTCCAAGTACCCTGGCAGCATTCCAACATGTATATACACATTTTTTCACTTTCACTTCTGGAGATTCTAAATCAAACCAAATTTATGATCATAAACTCAGAAGACTATCCAGATAGTCCCAAGCACAAATCAGACAGTGAAATTAGACAGTTTTGAGGCCTGAGCTCCCAAAGATTAAAGCTAAAAGCAGTCCACAACTATTTACACCACTGAGAACATGATCTCACATGGGAGCAATCATGTTAATGCAGACAGTACACAGAAGCAGTTTAGTGTCTAGTTTAATATTTTGTAGTTTTTAATTTCTGGCACATTTAACTTTACATTTTGCCCTGTGAGATATTTTGACTTTTACTAAAACAAAGCTGAAAAAACACACAAATCTTTGCCTTAATCCCAAGAATATGTTCTCCAGATCAAAATCATATGATTTAAGAGTTATTTTTATTCCTTAAATGTCAGTTCAGACACATCTGGTCATTGAACCAGTCACAAGTCACAGCACTTTTCTCCTGCTACCAGCACCTAAACTGGTGAGAAAGCTGACAAAGCAAGTATGCTGCGGCTTGGATCACTGACAAAAGGGGATCTTTCATGCTTAGTAACCTTCGCAGTTTCACAGAGAAAGGACAGTTTTACTAACCACAAAGCAAAACAGCTATTGAGTAATGCACTGTCTTCATTTTAGTGTTCTCAATGTGTCCAGTTTTTTAACATGTTTTTCAGCTTTTCCTTTAACTGTTCATACAGTGTTTATTTTATTTTAAATATCCTGCCAAATAATGAACCACCCAGTAGATAAAGTAGGGGAGCTGTTTTTGTAGTTTCAGCAGAATATATTCCCACAAAAGCCTCCAGGACCACAGAAAGGGCCCAAACAAGAAACACAAACAATCCTTCATGTTTTACTTCCCACAGAGTATACCTTGCAATGTGTGGCCTCATACAGCTGAAGCATCTTTTGGGCTAGTGCAACTTTTGGTCTAGATAAAATTTTTCTTTTTAGAAGAGAGAAACTATAAAGCATCTTAATTGGAGAAAGCACAAAACACGCATCTCACTTTGTGGGTGCTTTTATCTTCCATCTGTGACCTATGGCTAGATATACGGCTAAAGAAAAAAAAAAACATAAACCAAGGATTTTATATCCAAGAGGATTTTAATTTCAAAGAGGAAGGACAGAGATTAGCAACACACATCTCTTCATATTGTCAAACTGCAGCTTGGTTAGATTGATCAAAAAGGTGGCTGAAGAGTCTTTGGAGCTAATATGAAACAGGAAAAGTATTTCCTTCCTTGTGCTCCCGAGAGCTGGCTTCCCTTCATGAAATGAAATATCTTTCATACAACTGGGAATGTGAGCAGCTCTCCTGCAATCAGCTACACTGCGTAGCCATGCTGATACAAAACACATAGTGGAAGAGAAAAGGGAGAAAACCTAGGAAATGCAAGTCCACCCCATCTGCTGCCTAAAGGAGAGCAAAGGAGTGACAAAAATCCTTAGGAACAAATAGTGAGGAACAACGTGAGCTTTTGGGTTTTGCTGCCCTCTGACCATGCCGGCTAGCTCAGGCTGCCAGGCACAAAGCCACCAAGGGTTTGACATGGGGGAGCTGGACCATGCCTCGGGGTTAAGGGTGCCCCAGAGAGGAAGGCAGCCTGGAGAACATGAGAGCCCATAAACAGGAAAAAAAATGGAGGTTTAAAGAATGGAAATTTGAAATCTTAATGGCACTATGTAATGGGTAGTTAGACACTAAGATGGTTCTTTTTTTTGACTGAAATTCAGTGGTCTGGGGTGGGGGATTGAAGTTGCCTTGTTTTGAGGGGAGCCTTTGTCCACCCAAGCCCAGCATGCTCCATCAGGAGGATGGTCACTTATCTGCAATACAGGACATCTCTGCTACTGTCGTCACCACTGTAAGAACTGTTTGGAAAGCCAAACACTGCTGCAACCTCAGCTCCTTAGCACAGGGAACAAGCAAGTATGAAAGAAATGAATTTTTGTCTTAATTTTGTTCTTGGATCTATGCAGGACTTCTTTCCCCACCTCAATAGCCAATCTTCAAGTCTAAAGAGCTTTTTAAATAAAGGGCTAGAATAGAGATTTGACATTTCCAGAGGTAAATATGATAATACTGGGAAAAAAATGGCTATACTCTCATTTAATTTTCTATGGAGGTATATAGCTTCTTGAGTTAACTACGGATATAACTTCAGTGGATAGTTTAGTGAGATTACATCATAAAATAGAAGTCTTTTCTACCTCTTGGAAACAGAAACAGTATTCAGTTCACACAAGTTTTGGACTGAGTGTGAATTTCAAGAGGAAATGTTCACAACTGGCTTTCTGTAAAAAATCTGCAGAACCAGCAACTTTCACAGGCAGAAGGAAGAGCCCCTCACCCGGCCATGCAGGAACAGCCACCATGTCACCCAGCAGGGAGTGCTTGCACCCTCGCATGAGCCATGCCAGCCAAAGCCTTCAGCTGGTCTACGATTAAATCAGCACCAAGGTAGTAATGCTACTGTCTTTTTTATTAGTTAACACTGCTATTACTTCATTTTTGAAGATAAAGCAAATTGCTCAATGCTTGGATCAGAATATAATATAGATAATTTCAGAATGTTGTCTATGTTCAGCAGCCATCTATAGACATCTATAAGACAGACTCCTACAATATGAATAATCCCATTTGCATTTTTAATTCACTTTTTAAAGCGTTAAGTTGTATTATAAGTGTGACACTTACTGAACAACAGATTGTGTAGCTAGCAGTTAATGCATTAAGCATAAGACAACAGGCTTTTTGAGAGCAGCAACAAGGACATGGTCCCGAAGATCAAGCTATAATACACAAGACTAGATCACTCAGACACTTAAAACCAAAGTGCTTGGAGATGCGTCACGCTACAGCCACACAGTGAGTGAGCATGGAAGGGACCGCACCTCCAATTCTCTGCAAAAGCAGAAGGGGCATAGCAGTGGTCCTTATTCTGAAACAGCAAACCAGGCTTTCTGTCTGTCAGGCAGCTAAATTAATGTTAATAAAATATACTGAGATCTATCAATAGAAAGTGTTCTAGGAGCGGAAAACACATCGCCACCCACGCGCTACACAGGCCTGCAATAATTTTACTCCTTTGAAACCTAGCTTGAATTACGAACTACATAAAACTTTGATGTAAAGCAAATAATTGTGTGGCCCAAATCACAAGCTGTTTTTGTGCTTTGAAGATGCATGGCAGTAAAGAGAGGGAAGTCACAATTGATTTCCATGGGAAACATGTGACTCCACAGCACCCCTATCATTGCGCAGACATCTACTCCTGGGTCTTCTGATTATATTATGAAAGGATGTGAAACCTCAGAAGTATTATTTCTTGTATATTTTTACATGTCGTGAGTACAATGAAAGTTATGGCTCCTAGGAGTAAATCACAGGGGATGCTTATTGCTAGAATCACAATGCACTGAACTCAGATTTTGATCTATTAAAATGGACTACTTACAGCTAACCTTTTGAAGAAGCTTCCCCTTCTGAAATCTCTTTTTTTCCTAGAGTTTTCTAGAGCTTCAGGTTTTTTTGTTTTTAAGGAGGTTGTTAGTGCATTACACACATGTTTACACGAGGATGCACCATTATACACAGTGCATGTATTATGGTTTTGATACTAGTAATTTTTAAACAGCTTGAGAAAGGTTCATGGCAGCAATCTTTTCCCAGATCACATGATAATTGCTTCAACCAAATAGCAAAAGCTGATACAGCATAACCTATTCCTTTGAACAGCAGAGAGAACCACCAAAAGCTAGTCAAGAAATCCACTCTCCCCATTTGCAGAAGCTCAGGTGTTTTCAAGGCTTTAGAAAAATATCATTTCTGCTGCTGCAGGAAATTGAATGAAAAATAACTTAACCACCAAAAGGCAGAAATAGCACCTGAGCAGGTAGCACATAAGAAAACATTCTTAATCACAGCTTTATAGGCAGAGAGCCTGTATGACAGATAGACATACCTTACTGGTTTTTATGCCGTCCTATTTAAGTTTCCATTGTACACTTCTGAAATGCCTGAACACCCTTGCAACGCCTTTATGTTCGGCACCTCTCAGCAACCTACAGCTGCTTCCAAGCACCCTGCCATTTCTGGCAAGTGTCGCTCTGACAGAACAAATAACTTTTGGCCCATAATACCAATGCTACAAAACCCCTTTCCAAATGAAATGTCATTTGAGCATCCATTCTTACCCTAGTACCTAGACTTGCTTGTACTTAATAATATGCACACATATATTACTCAAAATATTTATCTTCAATTTCAGGCTTGTATTTTTCTTTAATTCCTAGTCTGCGTTAGGAAAATAAGTAATACCTCTGAAGAGTGTAAACTGGAACTACAGAGGTTAATTCCAGACCACAGACAAGGCAAAGGAAGCACTCTAGCTCTTTTCAAGGCAAAAATAAAGATCATGTGAGGAAGGTGCCAGCTGTTCATAGATAACCAATAGCAGTTTGACTTCCTAACTGCATTTCTGTTTTTCCAAAGACAGTGGAAAGAGCAGATTCAAGGAAATGAAACTCCCTACTTACAAGTATCAGTATTACTACATTTGCTGCATCTGTGCTGACAAACATTACCTTATTTTTAAGTCCAGAAATAGCAGGAAATATTCTAACAAGTGATCCTGAAGTAGCACTATCACATGAATTGTCTGGGTCACCTAGACATAATATTTTACAGTTGGCAGATCCTCATATTAAATGTCATAGCAAACACCCCTGCTGTTGAATGTGCGCCAGAGCAGACTCTTTGATGACCAGGGAATCCTTGCTATTCACAGTCCCTGCACAAGCAGATTGTTCTCGAACACAACACCTCTCTATCAGCGGCTGCAGAAAAGGCAAGAGTATATATTCCGTGGCTGAGGTGAAGGCCTTCATATTAAAATAAGCATAGAGTTGTTACAGTAGAGAGGGCATTTTCTACATTGCTGACCTCACGCCCACATCTTTTTAATGTGCATAGAAATTTTTTGCTGTAACCTGCATCTCTCAGAAGAAGCATTTCCACTATTTTTTCAATAAATTAACATTTGAAGCATAACAAAATACATTAGAGATTACTAATTTTCCAAGATTAGCCTAAGCATTTCCAGTAACAGATATACTAAGACAAGACTGCGGCATAGAAACTGAGCCTAATGTTACACTGTGCTCTAGGAAAAATAGAGGGGAAAGCAGTGATGTTTGGGAAGGGAGCTCCAAATTAGCTCTTAATGCATCCTTTAAAGCATCCAGCAACTGCTATGCTGAATTTGGGTCATAAACCTGATCCAAAGCCCATTGAAATCCACACAAGTACTTTTTTCTGCTGACTCCCTTGGGCTTTGGGTCTAGCTCCCAAGAAAGCCAAGGATTGAGACTGGAAGGCGGCTGCTGCCAAGGGCACAGACGCAGGAGGGTTTCCCCTCACATCCCCTCGACCCTGCAGCTAGCTAACAGCACTGGAAGCTGCCATCTCTGACAGGGATCGCAGTGTGTTCACATCATCCGCTGTTACCAGCTACGCAGCTTGTCACAGGCATGTAGTTAGTCCCTAATCTGCACGCAAACGCTCAGCCCAACTACCTGTGCAAAAGCATTCAGCAATTGGAGAATGACATTGTAGAAACCTCAGCTTTTTAAACTCAGGAAAGAAAATCAGTAATCAGCAGTATTACAGGCAAAAGGGAGATATAATTGCTTTGGAGTACTGTTAGCTTCATAGAGCTTAAATCATTCTACTGATTTGCCCCTCTCATTCCTTCCGTGAGAAATCTAACTTGAGAGGCTTGAACTTGCAAAAAGAATTTTGAAAAATCCTAAAACAATCAGCTTTTTACTCTTTTACCTAAAAGCAACAAATTTTCTAACTTAATGAGACATGTTAATGTATTATGCAATGGCTCTTAATTCTACAAATTAATAATCAGAACTAAGGTTTGCAATTTAATAACATTTGAAATATATATTAGAAGTTATAAACCTGTCTTATAGTAGACTATATTCATTTCCTGACCTACTGAGCAGAACTTCTGTTCACATCAGTAAAGAATCAGAAGTTTGCAGTCTGAAAAGGGGATTTTTATTCTGATCAGCTGTACCTGTCGCTCTGATAATACTTTATTAATGAGACAAGCAAAGTTTTGTTTTCTTCCTTCTTATTCCTAAAAGGCAATAGTCCATGCAGAGAAACTATTCAGGACTGTGTGAAGAGCTTGCTGCATATATTAGTAGTCTGAAGTGAAAGTTTACATGAAGACAATAAGGGTTTTGGTCCTCAAATCAGTAGCCTTATCAGATTTGCGGGTTCCAACATTTATGTTCATATCCTTCTCCTTTTAATAATAAAAGCTTTTATAATCTGAAATATAAAATAGATAGTAAAGTTGTTTCATCTTTTAAATGATGGAGGGTCAGTAGTCCTGTGCAGATTTAGCTCTGTTTTGATTTAAACAGCATTATCCAGATGAAGTTATTTCAGAGCCTATTTTCAAAAGGTATTTGTTTTTCCAGGCATGGAAAACAACCTGCATGTCCAGTTTGATTAATATGATGTTTTAGATAGAAGGAGAAGACAAAAGCAAGTAAAAGCAAGTAATATCTCCATGTAAAAGCACAGTAAGTGTTAGCAAGGAACTTACTAAACTTGGCAGGGGGGAGGGGGAAGGGACATAAAGACCATCATCACCTGGGAATTTCAAGAGGAGCTTTGCTAAAAAAATAATGGTAATAAGATTTTACAGTATCTTTCATATATAAATGCTCTAGATAGCCACAGATTTCTGTTTAATAGATCCTTTGGTTTTAAGTGTTTTTTGGAATGTCCAATGACATTCCTATGCATAAAGAAAGGAATGAACACAGCAGTTCCAGTCAATTTTAATTTTTTCCCCCCACAGAAAGGCACAGTTAAAGTTAAATGCCCTCTGTCAGCTTCCCAGAACTAAAATAGGGAGACATTTGAACCAGCACGCAGCACAGTGCCAGGAGCGGTGGGAAGAAGCACCGAGCAGAGCTTCGCCGTCCCTTGCAGCAGACAAACCTGGAGGTCTGCAAGGCTTTCCAAGTTTCACTTGGCTTTACTTGTGCCAAGGAAAAAATAAAATAAAATAGGAAACTGTGTGGGAATCCAGAGAAAAAGCTTTCATTTTCAGTTGCTAATTAATTCTGTGTTAAGCCAGTAGCTTCAGGTGACCTTTTGCTGCAATACCCTGCTACTGCAGATTTCTTTTAACACATCTTCTCACAAACGCTTCCTCCCCCACCATATTGACTGATACAGTTGGCTTTATTCATCTCGTTTTGACCTAAAGTGGGGCCCTGCTTTACCAGAAATAGCCAAGGGAAAAATCTCATGTGACCTGCCTCCCATTTGCATTTTACTGCCAGAGTTTAACCTTGCCTGTGAATCATTGAGCCAACCCAGGAGCCCCCAAACCATGGGCAGCCCTTTCACTTGCACTGGTTTCACCAAAGGGCAAGCAAATCATTCTTGAAGGGGTTTTATTTTCTTAATTCTTTACTGTGGTGCTATTTAGGTGCCTTGATGTAATGTTTATTCATACCATCTTGTTTTCATATATTGTTATACCTCCAAAAATACAAATCAGCAGGCTAGGACTATAGTGTTAAAGGAGTTTTGTTGTGAATTTGGGCTAAATCACTGAACAGCTTCAACTAAAATAAGTTTTCCTCTTCACTTGATTAAAAAAAAAGTGCTTGGGGTTTGACATTTACAAAACATTTTAATCTTTTACTTCAGAGTTACTTTTGTTTAGAGAATGTTTCTTTTTTCCAGATAAGCTCAATATTTTGGCTTTCCTAAAACAGATTTTGGAGTGCGCTTTCTTTTGCTGTTGTTATTTTTCGTTGTTTTTGCCAAGAACATTCAAACACTTGAGGCTGAGCGAGATCTGTGGTTTTCCTTTTCTCAGGGGTTCTGTTTTTCCCCACAGTCCAGACATGGGCCCATGTCTAGTTTTGCTGCCCTGTTGGAAACTTGCTCTAGTCCGGGATTAGGGAGTAGCTCTGCAGAGAGTTGACAGAGAGAGCAGGAAGCACGTGCCTAACCCCAGCGCCCGCCGAGCCAACCACCCTTTGTTTTTGCAGCAGGCTCAGCTACCGGGTCAGGTTTTTCCACCTCTCGCTCCCTGCCTCTCCCTGCAAAGGAAACACTATGAAATCTTTCTCCAGGGGAAGGCGTTTGGTTTCTCAGATGCTGGAAGTCACCCTTGAGATTTCCACTAGCCTCAGCACCATGCAGGGGACAAGGGTGCCACCAGCAGCAGCTTCCCACGGGGAAGACGAGCAGGAGCCAGCAGGAGAGCCGGGGAGCTGTGCAGAGCGCTCCTGTGCCAGCTGGCAAAGGGGATTTACAAAGCACTGAAGCGTCTGTCACATAAGCAGTGTTTCCTTTCCAGTTCTAGCGAAGATTTCTGTGGGGAAGGCAGCCGGAACAGTGCTCGCTGCTCACAAGGCTGTATTTCTGCTACGCAGGGGGAGCTCCCGACACATTCCTGAGACGATATTTATAGCTAATGTTTATAGCAATGCACTCCTGACTGTATTTTAAACAGCACAATAAGCTCCCTCACACCCATATTGTATTTTAATGTGGTTGAATCCTACCTTTTTCATTATTTTACACCATCATTTCAAATTTCCAGTCTTACAGCTCACCTCTTATCATAGTATTTTTTTTATCATCATTGTCAAACAAACAAGTACCTGCAGCTAGAGCCCCAATCCAAGAAATGCACATAAATTACTACTTCTGTTTTAATAGTTTTACAGAGATTAGTAATCCTCCAACCTGTGTGTGAAGTGACAAAGCCTTACAGTGCAATACAAATGAGTTGACCCTATCTTGGTTGTATTTCATGAGTTTCAGCTCTCTTTCATTTGCACTTAATTCCCTCACAAGAATTAAACTATCTTGGAGAGTGCCACAGATAATTGCATTCAATGGGAACATCTTTAGTGACCACTGCATCCATTCAGCTGAGTCCTCTCGCTATATTGAGTATGTAACATGCTCCAATACTTGTTATTAATGAGTAATACATTAATAGATTTACCATATAATCACAGATAAAGCAAAAAGGGGAAAGTGTAACTAAGAAACATGTGATAGCAACTCTTAAAACACTCTGGGATAGGCTTAAACAAGATGCCGGCAAGCAAACTGCTGAGTCACGCACGTCAGCTCATACCAAAAATAGCATTTCCTTTAGCAAGGCACCAAGGGGCCATTAATTCTTCTCCTTGTTCAAGGCCCACTGCAGAGCTACCACTCAGAAACCCCTGCGGTGGCAGCAGCACACCAGCCAGCAGGCTTCCTCCTGCAGTATCCACTCTCCTGTTCATAACAGGAGCTTTGAACAGTACAAGAAAGCCCTCAAAACATTTGCAAAATGTCCTGCATCTTTTCTAGGTCTGAGACACCTTAGGGTAAGCTTTACTTGCCTTTGCACACATGCAGCAGTTGCATTGCTCCTGGTGAAGGCCCATGCTGTGATGCTCTCAGTGCATGGATGGTGAGGCATTTCCTAGCCCCAGGAGAAAAACAGGCACCTTCCTTGAGCAGCTGAAGCAGGCAGGAGAGTGTGATAACATGAGACCTATTTGAAGCCTTGGGAGAAGGTGATTGCTTAATGCAGCTAGTGAAGGGTGAGAGGTTTAAAAACCTGAGTTCAGAAGTCCCAGCTGGAGGTAATGATGGTCTCTGATAGGTTTTGTTGCAGCTGTGCTCCCCAGCCCTGGGAGCTGGCAGTGGGGTGCCTGCCACCTCCTCATCCCCCCTCCCCTCCCTCATGGCTGGAGCCGGAGCCCCTCTTCCCGCAGGAGCGTGGGCAGCCTGCCCCTCCAGCCTCTGCAGGGCAGCCTGCTCAGAAAGCAGAGGATGTTGCTTCCAGGGTTTCCTGAAAGGAGTTTTAAATTGGGGAAGATTAAACACCCGGCGTGGGTTGAAGAGACATGCTGGGCTAGTTCTGTTGCTGGCACAGGCAACCTGCAGCCTCAGCCCTATGTAGAAGGTTGTAGGTACTTTGCTTGCCTTTTCCACTTGCGCTAGGTGCTCCTCACAGTTTCTCCCTGAGGAACCCACTAAATTTCAGTACAGCTGCGGTTAGGCGCTTCCAGGTCTTTGCCTGGCAGGTTACTCTTTTTCCTGAAATCTACAAACAGATTTTGCTTCTTAACCCTACGTTTTTAGTTTTCAGCATTAAATGACTGAGATTATCTGAGTGAGCGAATTAGTGGGCCTCCTTGTTCATCAGGCCCAAGACACAAGTGACCTATATAATTAACCCTTCAGTCACTGTCACTAGGGTGACACAGAGCCCAGTCCCACTCCAGGTGACTTCAGAGGCAGGAGTAAGACCTAGAACTACTTTTCTGTGGTGTGACCAGCAATGGTTAATGATCTGGGGGTGAGGAGGCAGGGAAGGATGGGAAGTTCCCTCGAGTAAAATAGAAGTCTGAATGGTGCAGAGATTTAAGTAACGACTAGAAGAGAGCTGATCACAGGAAACCCATGAATCTTGTTCTGCAGTACCTGTGTCTATCTTGCGCTCCTCACAGGCTGCAACACTTTCTGATTTCTTCACGTTTTATACTCTTTTGTCATCCCAGTCTAAGCCCTCCAATATGCTCTTCTCAAGGTGTTGGAGAAACCTTCAGTTATGGACTTCTCTGTAGTCTTGCCTCCTTCCTCTGCTTCCTCTTGTGCTCTGCTGCCATCAGACATATGCTGCTGCTCTGTGAAACCCTCTCAGACCTGTCTTTTCCATTTCTAGCCAATATTCGTACTCAAAGCTTCCAGAATCTGTTTATTTTCCCCATCTTATTTCTTTGTGGTTATAACCAAATTTCTGGTGTTTTTATTTAGCATGAGGCAAGATAATAATTGCTGACTCATCCTTGAACACATCCAATAATGCCTTGTATCACTTCCTCAGAACCATCTTGCAAAATTGTTGGTTCCTGTTTTTTTTCACATTCATATATGTAAGCAAAGTTAGCGGAATAAAAACGCATGGTAAAAATTGCAGCCAATGCTACTGAAGTGAGCTATTCATATCTATTTTGTTACTACAGAAATGACAGTTGCAGCTGCCTTGGTCATCTTTTTAGGGGGCACTAGGCAGTGGGCAAGGCCAGCACCCCGAAGGTGAGTCCCTGAGAACCGCTGACAACCCAGATGAAGTGCTACTGATGCAAAATGCTTCCTCTCATCTGTGTGGCAACTACTCAGCAAAGCTCCTCTAGATCCCTCTTTTCTGGTATCAGATTTGTCAATGAATACGAAGTTATCCACAACAAATAGGTGATGCATTGGAAACATATAAACCTAGAGATCAGCACCTACCCTGATACACAGGTGCTGCTGTCACAGTTTGGGGCTCAGCAGATGTGGAGGTACATGGCTAGGGCTAAGAAAGATGTTGATCTGTACTTTAATTTTCTTTATCACATTTAAGAGGACTTAAAAATGCCAGAAAGTGTTGAGGTTGTTAATATGATCTTCTAGTGCTTCCCTTTCCTCTAATGCTCTGATACTTGTCTGAACTATGTCCCTGAGGCTGAACGGGGAATGCCAACTGGACAGCAGATGCAACTTCAGAAGGAAACATGAAATCAGTCTAAAGTTACAGCTTTCTGTTGACCATCCAACTCTTTGGCCTTGGTCTCTTCTGTTTGCTCTGTTCCATTGAGATAAGACAAACATTTATATTTTACCTCAGCTAAGCAGATGAAATGAAACCTTACCTTCCTCTATAGCCCTGAATTTGAACTGGTAACCTAAGTTAATACTCAAGTCAAGCTACCATTTCTTCACTGAAAATTTAGTCTCAGTTAGCAAAGCAGAACTGGATAACTTCAGAATTTGCTATTTGTGGAGGGAGGACATACCTTTGCATTCACCTTGGAAAAAAAAAAAAAATCTCACTGTTATTGTCTAATCAAGCTGCTTTGAATCCAAAGAATATACATCCTCAGATCAGATTCCTCTAGTCACTGAATCACTAGTCACTAAAAGTGAATCAATCCTGCTTTGTGTTCACACAGTCCCACAACGTTAAAAAAAGAGAGGAATTGAACAATAGGAGAACGGTTTATTTCTTACCCCCTTTTGGCTAACTGTGAGGCAAATAACACAGGCAGAGGAAGGAATTAAAGGTGATGAGACACACATTATTCTTTTGCAGATAATGCGGCTTTTGCATTGAGACTAGTGGTATCTGCCAGCTTCATGCACCAATTAAAGCATGCAAGATTTTTGGAAAAAAAGAGAGCCAAAGCGTGACTTCTTTGACATGTGGAAATCACTGGAAAGGCTATCTTGGGACA
This sequence comes from Apteryx mantelli, assembly GCF_036417845.1. NCBI lineage: Eukaryota > Metazoa > Chordata > Aves > Apterygiformes > Apterygidae > Apteryx > Apteryx mantelli. Next base: position 19,888,471 of record NC_089983.1, on the reverse strand, counting down.
GTAAACACAGGAAAAAGGCAGTAAAGTTCAAGGTCCTGAAGTGCACGTTACATAAATGACTGTTTCTTTGTCATATGACAATTTCTAGGATTTCTGTCCTCTACAAAATGAAGAGAAGTCCTAGAAACAAATAAAAGCTTCCTGATCCATATACATTTTCAGGATATTTCAGGTGAGGGAAGAAACTTGTCAAAAGACATTGGGGAGACTTTCTTGTACAAAACTTTTCTCCTGGGAGAAACATTTACATTTCTTTTACATTCCTGCCATGGGCATGTGCTACCTCAAGTGGCATTTTGTGTGCTCCTCTCCAGAAATTGGTTCTGCTCTAATGTAGCATGTATTTTGTGTAGGGGAATTTGTTCCTGATGCTGTCCACTTGGTCCCCTATATCTTGAGATTATGCTGCTGAAATTTGAGTGAGTTTCTGCAAATTTGCTTTGCCTGCTCATTCAAAACCTCTTGAAAGAAAGCATTGCCTGAATGACATTGCTCGTTCCCTCAGACGCCAGCTGAGGAAGCGCTGCAGCGCGGAAGGAGCTTTTGTGCTTCCTTGGTCCCCGGCTGCATCATAGGTTGTTCCTCCACGCACGGCAGAGCAGCGCCAGTGGCAGGGTAGGCTCCCGTGGGGTATGCAGAGCACAGACGAGCAAACACAAACATGCGTGCTCATAAAGTGCATCTAAAATGGTGCTCTCAGTTTGGGTTAAGTCATTTTCTTTCCTCTGAAATTCTTGTCAAAGCTGTCCCAAAGAATGGATTCTTCATCTTGTTTTGTTATCTTTCAAAGATAAATGGAGTGCAGCACACTTTATACTGTAAACAGTAACTTTGACTGGCCCCACTCCAGTAACAGCTGAACAAATATTTCTAACACAAGCAGCTCGTCCTCCCTCTTTCTCAGCTGGAAAGACCACATATTTTCATAACTCCCTGTCAGTTCTTATGTCTAATGTGGCCAGTTCATGGAGGGAAGCTGTCAGATGTAAAGGAATCCAAACATTACATGTACCCTTTCAGTAGCCTTAAGCCAAAATACGCCTTTCTAGAAGTAGACCTGGAAAACGCGCTATCCATGTCCTCCAAGTTAAGATCCATAGCTCTTATTTAAATCAGCAGGCTCCAGACAGCTAAAAGAGATCAAAGAAGCAGACTGTATAGGAGATGTATATGTATAATGTAGGCTGGCTCTGCACAGTAATATTGTAGCATGTAAGCATTTCGGAAAATAGTTTCTGCAAGTCTGTTTAATGAAAATAAGATGGGTGCCATGTTTCTATGACCAAAATAACTTGAGAAAAAAACTACTATTTCTAACTGTCAGGCTAAAAAAATAATGAAAAAGATCTTGTTTACTTAAAGCAGGTTCTTCACTAGAATAATATGGACATTAATCAAGACACATCATTTTGAGTCCTTAATGCTTATGTTCTCAAGCATGATTATATATTATTCCCATCCTTTTACATACACAGGTATTGTTATCACATCACCTCTCAGTCTTTAAATGACCCTAATTCTTTAACTCTTATCTTACTGCCATGTTTTCTGGACCTCTGATTGCACCCATCTGGTTTCTGCCCATTTAGCGCTGTTGTTGAAGAAAGATAGGAAGGAAAACCACACGCAGTACTCCAGTCATACCACTTCCAAGGCAGACAGCAGTGTTAGCTCAAGAGTCATATAGGCTATGGTCCTGGTTACATTTCCCATCTCATGTTATGGAGTTGACTAATGTTTGGCCTTTGTTGTGCTACAAGCTCACAGTTCTTTTCTACATTAACAGGTAGGTGTTCCCTATCCAGCATTTCTGTGGTCAACTGTTCCTGCTTAAATGTAGTGCCTTGCACTTGTCTACATTGGATTTCATCTTCTTTTTTTCCAGCCCACTTTGCCTATTTGTTGAGGTGATACTGTTGATTACAGTACAGATTACAGGCTTATCACATGCCCTCAGTTTTTACCCTTGTTTCCTAAGGACAGAGGACTTTTGCAGACAATGTCCTCTACCCCCCCCCGCACACCACCATCGCTTCCTGCCAAATAGCCTTGCAATCAACTGGCGAATTCCATCTAAATTTCATGAAAGAAAAAGGTCTCAAAGACTGACTTCATTTTAAAAGTTTTGCAAAAATCAGTGGCTGGGTAGAGGAGCAGATCGAAACGGTTTCCCTTCTTGGTGGGCAAACATGGCATCCTGCCTGTCTGCTGATAGTGGCCCCTTGCACGCGGTGCTGGAGAGCAGCAGAGCCAATAAACCAGGGAAAGTGGGGTGCTGTGAGGAGATAGGGTGGGAGTGCTAGGGGTGCATGAGGCAAGGCTGACAGCTACGACTATTGCAGTTCTGGGTGTAGAGGAACCTAGGACACACAGCTGTAAAAAAACAGGCTTTGTCAGTTTTGCTGCTTAAGGAACAACTTATTCTGAAGCTCCAATATGCTGCCATTGTGATGACAATATTCTATAGATTGGCTTTCCCTGCCTGAAAAGCACAATGGCTTGTCAGGAATAAATAGCTGTGCTTTCTGAATCAATCCGTATCGCCATAACAAGCGTTCATTTTGCTAACTCTGTTATATCAGGGTTGGGTTCTTTTTTTCATCAAAAGGAGTGGTGCTGAGGTACCTACCAAAGTTCTGAGAGCAGGGTCCAGCGTATGTTCTCTTTCCCTTGTCTGCCAAAGGAGCACAGTCCGACTGTCTAAATATAAGTCAAGTAGCTTTCCTTGCATTTACAAAGGATGAAGAGCTCTAATTCTGCATGTATGAAAACAGATTGCTCCATCACTCTGTATGTAGAACAAGGGTGGAAAGCACAGAGTTACGTGCTTTCTTGTGACCAAATTCAATAAAAGCTGAACTAGAAAGAAATACTGACTTACATGAAGATGAGCTGAAGTATTTGGTTAAAGCATTATCAAACAGCTCGCACTTTGTCCACATGCTTTGCTAGCTTTCAAGCAAACATCCTTGTCCAGTTTACTCTGCCCTTCAGAGTTGCAAAATGTAGTCTCTCTTATTTCAAGCAGAAGCTGGAGGCATAGTCTTATTCCCAGGGACAAAATACTCTTGTCTTTTAAGCCTACAATGATTATAACACGCTGATAACAGCAATCACAAGCGGGGAGGGGGGGAAAAAAGTGAGTACAGAGGGTAAGAGGTACTAGAGAAAGATAGTAATGCAGAGTACAGCATGGCATTTTCCTGGAGGACCTGAAATAGGTCAGTTTGAGATACATAAGGAAGCCATATCATCTCTCTGCAGCTGTGTTTTAGAAAAGCTGGATCTGTTAGTTGCACTCTTCTTTAGCAGAAACATAATCTTCTTTGCACTGAATTATTTGGGGTTTGCTTGTAATCCTGAAGTATTGTTTGAAAGTTGTGAAGAGTCTATGACTTGGGATTGACTCAATAGCATCTGCCAGTTTTTATTACTAAAAAGCACTAGAAATTCTTTGAAATGAAGCACTGGAATTGCCTGCTCACTTCTATTACAGAATGTTTGGTTTCTTTACGAAGTTTTATATGCAAATTGTCATCATTTGTAGATTAAGAGTTTAAAACTATGCTCTGCAACACTTGTTGTGTTGAAGGCTCAGAAAGAAAGACTGTTCAGTGGGAAAAGAATACAATTATGGTATGAAATGATGTGGACTTTGACAGTGATGTGGAAGGAACACACAGCCAATTTAATAAGGAAATGAGTTAACTGCTAACTGGGGATATATACACCATATACTTTGTAGAGGCAAAGGCAAGAGTAACTAAAGACTTTAAAATTGCTTGATATGAGCCTATTTACTCTTCTGGAATTTTTAAGTGATAGACTTTTCTCATGAGAGAGACAGAAAATAGCTTAAGTTGAAGGGATTAAGTTCACTCTATCCTTTTTTTCCATGAGAGAACTCATGAACACGTTTTTCTAAGACAAACTCTAGCTCAAAGAGGATTCAGTTCAGGAAATCCTACTGTGCTACTGAGCACAGTAACCTTTCTGGCTGGTCTTACATTTGAGGATTGATTAATCAAGCACACACGCATTTTCTGTAACAAGATGCAGTCTGTATAAAATGCTCTTTTTTCCCCCCAAATTAAAACCAAAATATTAAGAATACTGCATTTATCTGCAATCACTCTTTTATGCCTGGCTGTTGTATAGTGCTCTAGCCTGCAGGCTGTGCTACAGAAGGGCATCATCCCAATTTCAATATTTCAAGAAGGAAAGAAGTGTAAGAACATAACATCATCTGCTTCCTCTTGCACAGAGGCCAGTAGTCAAAACTGCTGTATTCTGAATGTTGTCCTGTGCTGCTGTTGTAAGATTGTAGCTTGAACTTCAGCTATTGTGTCTGAAGTTCCCACAGATGAAATTCTGTGCAATAATTACTACAAATCTCACTCAGTTCACTAGAGACAGAGCTAGAGTCATGCAAAACTTCCCACTGCATTTGCAGTCCATTCCCTTCCCCCTCAACTCCATTTGTCTGTGCTTCCTGGCTGTTTCCATCCCTTTATTATCAAAAACCTTCATCCTTGGGATCCATATTATATGCAGCATACCACAATGCACGTGCACACACACCAAATAATACAAGACAAATAAATCTTTAAGCAAATTTATTCAAAAGCTTTATTAACAAGATTAATATATCAATCAATACTATGTCCAGCATAAAGTTGTATAACAAAATATGCTATTTTGGCAAGATTGATTTTTAGTGTGCACATTTTAAGGGCAGTTTTCATCCAAAAAAATAAATAAATAGTAGGCCAAAAATGCTTACTTAGCAAAAGTCCTGCTAAGTAAAACTTCAGGCTCCACATTGCTTCAAAGCACTAACCATTACAGGTGTCTGTGTTTATGTTAAAGGTGTATACACACATGGGTGTGTGCTCAAACAGCACAGTTTTTGACATCTTCTGACTAGGTCCAAAAATATACCCAATTTCCAATACAGACCTCCTTATTCCTGTTAAAGCTAGTCCGTCTTGCTACTTTCAATCTTTTAGGATTGTCTTGACATCCAGTCATGTATTCTTTGCATACACAAACTCCTAGTGACAGTAAGTGTGCAAAATATGAAGGACCAGCCCCCTCCTGATACTACTTTTTTGGCTTGAGATCCAAATGCCAATATGCACTGGGATTGTTTGTGAAACAAAGAGCTACTCTACTGACATGAATAAGACTACATTGCCCTTCAGAAAAAAAAACTCACTTTGGGAACAGATGAAAACATGGTATGATCCCAGATCTACTTGCCAATATGGGGCTTGGGGCTCAACAGGCAGCAGGAGAACGTGCCTCTCGGGGATGCCTGGCACCTAATGCTACAGGATTAGGCTTCAGGCACAGTGTGTTTCTGTAGGCTACAGAAAGCCCACATGAAATGGTTTTTCAGCTTTGTTTCTCTGATGGACAGTGAATAGCATAATATATGGTGGCATTCAGGTCTTCCTGAAAGTGCAGTATAGAGGCACTTACTGATAATTAAGGCTACCTTTATTTTCAGCAATATTAAAATCTGGTCCCAATTTAGCTAATAGATGTATGGAAACAACATATTTGGCAAATCAGAGATTTTATTTACTAGTGTACTTCAAAATTCCTTACTGGTTCAATCCTACTCACTGTCATGTACTGTAGAGGCTATCCTTTGGGCATCTTCATTCTGCAACCTAGACAAGCTTGTTCTAATTTCTCTTTTGACTTAAATTTTGCTGATAGCAAAATTCCCTTTTCCTTCAGAAGTTATACTCAGGATTGAGTCAAATTTGAGAAATACTCTACTCTACATATTTCACTATTATAATAAAAAAAACTCAGAAGCTTGGAAAAAGTATAAACACTTACAAATCTAATAAAAACATCCCTGAGAGCCTTGCAGTAATGATTACTTTTGGTCTATTAGAGGAGAAAAATTGTTATTACATCCAGTTATTGAATACTGAGGGCTACAACTGGGTTGTACATTGGATTCCCATTCATTCACTTTCAGTCCTTTCACAAAATATTATATCTGAGATAGAAGCTACTACAGCTTTTTTTTACAATCTGTTTAGACTGATATATAATATACTCATCATTTTTTTTAGATAACTGGCCTAGATTCAGCCCTGGTGTAACGCCTTTAATGTCCATGGAGTTGATACATTCCAGGGTTGAAGTCTGGCAACATAGAAGATTATTAAAGAAAGTACCTAAAATAAAAAAAACTTAAAAAAATGTCAGCAACATGTAAAAAATACCTTTCTTATTTTTCATTCTTCTAATTTTGCAAACAAACATTTTACAAAGATTTAACTTTAAAAATCATGTTGTCACACCATAGGAAAACTTGGAATACTGCAAGATTCAACTCCACTGAAAAGCAAAGTGCTTAGAGTAGCTTCCACAAAAGTGCATAAATGGCTAATGACAATAGAAGCACTGTGTTAGCACATGTGCAGGGTCAAATAATGCAAGAACTTCTTGAAATCAAAGGGATAAATCATTCTCCATTTCTCTGAAGTTGCTGGAGGGCCACACAATTCAATATCTGATACTGTTTTAACGGTATCTTAGAATAAACTTTAAGTCATAAAATTCACATAAATGTAAAACAGGTAAGTGTAAGTAATCCACTTTTTTGGATATGTTTTGCCTGGACTAGTAATTGTTTTCCACTACATCAGCTTTTAATAAGGTTTCTTAAAGCCATGGCATTTGAAAATAAACCAAAGCTGCTTGTACTCTGAGGCAAAGGCTAAATTAGCCCTTGGCTTATCTTTCTGTACCAGTACTCCTGACCTTAGCACTCTCTGCTACAAACCTGAGCAGATCTGGCATTTGAGTTAAAAAAAAAGCTATGCTTTATAACATTACATTACATCAATAGCTTCTGCTAAAATGAGGTTATGCTTTACTTTATGAAGTGCAAAAGCGTAATACAATATTTTGCACCTAGCGCTAATCTAATTTGTAAAGAAACATAAAAAGCTGCACAGGTGTTTCTGCAAAGTTAAACTAGAATAGATGTATTTTGGGAAAACACCAGAACTTAAAGTCCCCTTCAGACCTCCAAGAAGGAGGTTTTATCCAATTTGGGAAGAGAGAGGAGCAATAGGTGGAACAGAACATGCTTACAGAAGGGGAAAAACAGAGAAAATCCAAGAGCAAAACATGGTAAATCAAGCTTTTCTAGAAGAACTAAACAAAAACCTTATTTTGCTCAACGAACAAATATGGACAAAGTGAGTATGTATAACTGACAAACAATATCAGGATGTAGGAGTTGGACAGACATTCAAAGTTATTTTTTTGATCAAATACTTCATGTGTAATTTCTGGGGATCCTTTCAAATACTAGCTGTTAAGATTCAACTAGGTTGTCCCTAGCCCAAAATAAAATGTGTAGGTTCACTGTGAGACGATTTCTGTTTCTTTTGGGAAGGCTTCCTTAAATAGTCAAGTTATGCATTCAACTCTAGAGAAACACCTTAGACTGCCTTTTGTGACCATTTCTACACATCTAACCATGATATATGTGTAGCAAATCCCTTCAGACTATAGATGTATTACCAGGTGGTGAACTGTCAGAGATTGCTTTGGGATCAGGAGTGCAACAAGCAAAAAGTTGTGTTCCCAAGCTTTTTTGGGCAAATCTGAAGTACATTATGTGACCCATTGCAACAAAAGACACAGAAATAAGCACCAATAAGCCAAAAGCTTCAGGGTTAGGGGCCAAGATGACCATGATGAAGTGCAGCAGATCAAGAAGATAATTCATGGAGTTTTGGACACCATTTATGATGCCTCTTTCAGATTCCATCACGTTTTCTTGGAGCAACTGTGTGACAGTCAAATCAAAGGACCAAAGGCCTATGGAGAGAAAAGAAATAGTTATCCATACAACTGGACTTCTCAACTCCCATTATTGACACAATCAAACTTATTTCTGTGAACACTCAGATTTGCCTAAAATATGAGGGACAAACTAACCGCTTGTCAGACCAGAACTGATTTCACACTGGCACAGTCAAGAGCAATTTGTTTTCCCTTTACTATTTCCTTAATTAATACATACTGCTTGACATTTTAACTCACCTGTCATGTCTTGCCTCAACACATCTATCAAGTTAACAGTGTTTTGCTTAACTACCTGTTCCTTATTTAAATAGATGCTTTACACCTTAAAGTGTATTCATGCTAGTTACTATTGTTAAACTTTGCATAAGAACATGTTTGCAGAAAAAGAAGTCATGTACGTTTTAAACTCTTAACTAGAAAACTTAATGCATAGGAACCAAGTATTTTCTTCCTCCAAAATTCAGCTAAAGCTTCAGAAATTTGTTAGACAGCAAAGGTTCTACAGGTTATGAGAATTAGACTTCATTACACATTCAACTGTTTTCTTTGGTGGAGATATACTAGTATTAGACTGTCTGGAAATTCCTCAAAACATTAAGCTGTCATCCAAATCAAAGCATCTACTTCTGAACTTCCTTACTGCTCACAAGTTTAAAGATTATTAGACAATTTTAATCCATTCATTAACTGCTAAATTTGAAATTTATAGTAGCACAGATATTTCATTTTGTTTCCCATTAATGAATGTTTTTATTTGGGTGGGAAGAAAGGAAAATTATTTAGAGATGAGCATTCCCAAAAAAATGAAGTTGCATTTATCTCCAAATGTGATAACTGTTTTCATGATTCGAGCAGTATGATATTCAAGAAATTAGAACTGCAATCTCTGTATTAGCAGTACTTTTGTAAGATCATTTCATTTGCCCATTAAGTGTAATGAATTAGTCTTAGAAACATGATGCAACACTTCAAATGTAGCCAACAATTCTAAATTCAAATTTGTATTTAGCTGACAAGCTCTGTAATTTCTAAAATTAAGCACAGTCAATAAGTCAGATTTTAATAGCCACATACTACTTACCAACTCTAGCAGCAATGACTCCTGCAAACAGGAGACTAACAGAGATTAAAGGCACAGGCTCAGGACTCATCTCTGGATCACTGTTAGCAGGAGCAGACCCGTTTAACAAGTTAGGCATTCCAGTTGCAAAAGCCATTTCAGACTTATCTGCTGGAGATGCAATAGTAGGCAATGGTTCACTTTCAAACAGCCTGGCACCAATGTCAGCAAATGGGGAAACAGTCAAATCCAGAGGACTTCCAGGCATGAATACAGAGATGGCACATAAGATCAGACAAGCAAACTGGGCTACTCCAGAAATAAGGCCTGTGCGAACCAAGCCACATTTGCGACGAAGCCAGGTGAAAGCTACTGTTCCCATGATGCCAGTGACTGCTGAGGCACCCATCAAAAGACTTAGCACAGAGCCACTCAAACCCTGAGTGTATGCGTAGCCTGTAGTAATACAATCAAAGCCCAGAACGGTCATATAGAGAAATGCAAGACCCATGCCTGCAAGAAACACTGGCTGGTTGTAGTATGCAACCCATCCATCACGAAACGTGATGAAAGGTTCAGCAATCCGGGCAGCGCAGCTGACTTCCTTCTCCTGTTGGGGCTCAGAGCCAGTTACATCTTTCTCAACAATTAACTGCACTCCTTCAGCGGGTTTCGTGTCACTCTCTGCAAACAGAAATGTAACTGTTAGATACTCTCCTGCCAAGAAAGGGCAGAGTGTAAATTGCAAGACAATTGTTTGCTGTTAGTAGTTCACTGCTGCAGAAGTGTATCAGTTAAATTCTGCAATCAACTTTCCCCTGATTAGTTGAATGTTTAAGTGCCATTAATCCCCTTCTATACAGTAAGATCAAGTAAAGTCTGTCCATATCAGTTTAAACTGCAGTTTAGTTTGTTAAACTGTGGTGGGAAAGGAACAGGCTATGCTTTCTTCTTGACAGACTTCTTGTGACTGAATGCGCTAAACAATCTTCCATAAAGAAATTATTTATTAATGAATATTAGTTAACTAATGTTACTTTGCATTTTAAAAGAGCTTTTTATGTTTGAATGCACTAACCACAGGAAGTAGGGAATATTTAATCATCTGGCAGTAATCTCATGTCATAGCAGAGAAGCTTGCTGAAGCCTACCAAAGCAAAAAAAAAAATCTAAAATCAAGTTTGGAAAGTTAAGACCATGCTTTTCTATAATTCCACTTTCACTCCTTTAATATAGGAGAAAGGCACCACACTTCCACTGTTCACAAACAAAATCCAAATACCAGGGTGGTACTTGGGTTAGTAGTGTGGATAGAAACTATAAAAAAATTAGAAACTCTACCTACTCTACTCTAGCTAGACTAGAAACACTACCACCTATTCCACAACTTCCTGAAAGCCTGCATGTGAAGTACTGCATGTAAGTAGAGACCAGCTAGGAAGAAAGAAGAGTCCTACACAAATTGTTTTGCTTGTAGACACTACATATCAGAGGGTTTGTCAGCACATTAGATATATAGACAGACGGGCAGTCATCAAGATCAGTCAGCTCTAAGCAACAGGGCAGACTTACGCTAAGGGATCAGTCAGGAGGAGAGGATTCATTCTTTGGCTGTATTTTATAGGAAACCTCTAATGGCTGGAGCAAGAAGTATTATTACTTATATAGTCTCTGGTGTCTACGGTCAAAACCAGAAAGCCTCAAGCTGCAAGTAAAAAGCTATAGCCTCAAAACAGCCTCTATACAAGATAGATAAGTGAACAATTAAGTTTTGCTTTGACTGGTGCAATGAATATACTGTGATTTTGAACAGCTACTTCAGTACTTTCAATACCTTTCTTTACATTCAGCTGTTTCAGTTCCGATTCTTCAACTTTTGCAGATTTGAGAGCCAGAGTAGGGGTTTTCTGATAAACCTTCCAGAGCAGCAGATATTCCACACACATAGATATCAGGTTCCAACCCGAAATGAATCCACAGCCAATCATGGGGGAGCCAAACGTCATTATCTGCCCAACTGCCATTGGGGCCAAGATATTGGTCAACTGGTCGATCCTTCGTATTGTGGCATTCATATCTGTCACAGATGATTTGATAATATGAAGTGCTTGCTAACACTGGGAAATATTCATTAACATAATTAGAACTGCACATATGCACACATCAAGCTCCAGAACATATAAAGTCAGGGAAAGACTCCTGACAAGTGATTTCACTTCAAGCAGGAGTTACTCTGACTGCTAACTAGAGGCACTTTTATGTGCTCCAAAGCCTAAGTTTATTGGGACCAATCCAGGTGTTTGTAAGCTAAATTCCCACTCCTCTCAAGTCTTGCCTGAATGAAGGCTTCCAGGTTGAGCATGCAGAAATATACTTCCACTGTAAACTCAGTAAGTGAAACTATTAATCTGCAATCACACACTACTCTTGCACCCAAGTGACTTCATGGACTCCTAAGCCTCTCTGTAACACTCAAACCCAGCATGCAGAACTCTAGACACTAATGGGAATCTTGCATGGTGGAACACATTCCTGTAAAGATAATTTTAGCAACTGCTATCTCTCCAATACTGGACCATGTATTTCTTAATCTCTTCCATTCAATTCTAATAACTGGTGACCACACAATACTCTCACCGATAGCGGCAGACCTTTGAAATGGATTTAAGTTTCCTTATTGAGTCACACTGCCTATAAGTGCCATCAGCCATTCTCAGAACTCCCTGAGCAAAGTCCTTGCTCCCTTCTGTTCCACACTTGCATGTTTATGGTCAAAGCAAGGAGCCCCTTCCTAGTATGGATGTGTCTTCCCTTTGCCAGCAGTGGAAATTTTCCATTCCCCAATCTGATCAGCTTCAGAGTCATTTCACCCTCTAGGCTGCTGTAGGTTTCCAATTAATTTTGCCATTCTTCTGTCATTAAAAGTTGTTGGATGCTCAAAGCTTTTGTACATCAGGGCCTCACACTGCTTAGAATTCTCTCTCATATTCATTTTGTAGTCCTATTATAAAAATAGAGCTTTTAAAGGATGAGTGAAATTGTAAGCCAATGTGAATCTGCTCTTCCTGAATCTGTAGAGAATCTAATTGCTCCCTGTCATTCAAAGAAGTGTTTAGGTTATTTAGAAGTCAAATTTAATTCAACTACTAACCATTTCACTGATAACTAAGATGAGTAAGTTTGACTGCTTAACATTTTGCTTTAGAAATTCCCAGAACTAAGGTTCATTGAGTTATTCAGGCAAGGCTAACATTTCCAAACTCAAGAGCTACACAGTAATCAGAATGAATGGAAAGACTAATTAGTAATTAAGAAGGGGAAGCCAAGGCAACTTTTATCTGCTTAGTCCACCAAGCTAGTTAAGACCCTTTGAGGAAACGTAACAATACAGAGATAGAAACCAGTATTTGCTGCAAAGTCAATGCTGGCTTTCATTTTATTTTATTATTATTATTAAAGTTAAGGTATCTTAGAAGTGCCCAAATAACATCAAGATTAAACACATAACCCTATACCTGCCTGGGAGACTTTCAGATTTGCTGAACTAAGGGTTTTGTTTTGCTTTTTTACATAAAGTTGCCTCAGTCTGCAGGAACCTCTTGCCTGGTTTTCAGTACAGAATGGTCACGTAATTCTGTCTGAAATTGCAGCAGAGACATGACTGCCTGCGATGCAGTTCTCTGCAGGTGTGGTCTGTACCTTATCTCATGTGTAGAAGTACAGGGGTTGGGGGACAATTTGCTGAATAAGATCTAACACAAGAAGAAAGGTTAATGAGAGCCATTAGAACTTCAAGGCTTCTACAATAGAACTATTTTTCCACCTGTGATTCATATGTGTAAAGGAAGTTGACCTGTACTGCTGCTCTACAAAAGGCATAGCCTAGAAAGGCATTGCTACTGCTGCTCTAGAAAAGGCATGGCCTACAAAGGCATTGCAAGGTCAAAAATAAAAGACTACTGGGGAAAGTTTGTACACAGGGAAATGAAAATCTGAGACACTTTCTTCTGCGTTTAATTAAGGGTTAGTCTCTCTTGAGTGAGAGGAAGTAGGACTCATTCACTGGAGATAAACCTCAAGAATAAGACAGTGATATGCAGGTCCAATCCCTAAAAGGACTTAGGCATGCGAATTGAACTTTATGGACAACTTAGGCAGCTTCATACAAAATTAGTTCATGGAACTGAAATGCTGCCTAAGCCTAGAGGCACCTAAACTCCACAAGTGCCTTGGACGTAAAACTTAGACCCAGAGTTTCCTCAGTGAGCTACGTATGTCCTGGCAATGTGAAGCTCCTCTGTGCCTTGTTTGTACTTCAGTATCAGTTCCTCTATCTGAGAGGGTTTAAGTCCCCTTACAGGCTTATTCAGAGCCCATGTAGACTGCCCAAGTTAATCACAAAAGACAACTGCTTCCCGCACTGTCTTTTATGTTGTAATCAGAACAGCAACATAGCCAGAGATCGATCATACATCTCAGTGTGAATAGTCTCGAGTACTTTCCCAGCAAAAGGAAGTCAGGTTCAACATGTCCTTGGCCTGTAGAGGATCCCAAACCCCTCTTACATCCTAGTAGTGTCATGACCATGAAGCTACAGAATTTGAATGGAAACTCACTCACTCTCCTAATGATGCCATGCCACTGTGCAAGAAAGGGAAAAAAGGAGAAAGAAAAAGATTTAATAAGCCAAAGAGAATATTAAGTCTGTAGTCTAATACCAAAGGTATCAGATGACGTACAAGTATTTTGAGTTTTCTGTTCCAAGTGAAGAAAAGCATTCACAGCTCTGAGTTGGGCACCTAATGCTAGAGAAGTGCAAGACTTCAAATGCACAGCATTTTATATTGGCAGTTTCCTGATCCATGCACTTTACTGTTCTGGACTTCATTCATCTTCTTTCTTTGATCTCTATATAAGGAGCCTAGTTAGGCAACAGTTTTGTTGCATCCCAGGAGCCTAAAAATAAAGTATTGCAACACTTGGCTCTAAGTGCCTGAAAGTTAAATAGCTGTTTTCTATTAAACACTGGTTATTTGATTTAAGAGCATGTATGTTTATTTGGTTGACAAAAACAAAGTTTCTCTTAACAAAGCTGCAGTAGGATTAAATGAAGAACAAAAGTTTAGGGTTACCTAACTGCATTGTAATCAAATTCACAACTGTAATTTCTAATCTCAGTAACTGTAGTCAAGAACAGAGAAGGTGAGAAAACAAGGGCTGCTCTTTAACTGTTTTTCCTCGCAGTAACTAGAACTCAGAAGTGTTGAACCTCTAAAATTCTAATCTAAAGTCAAGCTTGAAAAGTAAGACACTTTAAGGTATTAAAAAAGGCAACATATTTCACCTGCCAGTTTGCTTCTGTCTTCCCCTGCAACCACCACAATCCAGTCCCTCTGAATTGTGATCGCTGTGGCAGTGCTGGCCAAATTGGCAATATTTGCTATCGTGATAACCAGGATATAGCACATAGTCTAGAAAAATGGGGGGAAAAAATTATGGAGTGAGAAAAGTGATGGGAGACCTCCACTGCTACCTTGTACAACCAGAAACTACAGATTTACATTTGAACTCATTCATTTAAGTATTACTCTTCAGACATGACAAGAAGTCTACCTTACCGTTCCTGACGGAAAGCAATCACCCCTCTTTTTCCAATTAGCTTAAAGTTTTATTTGCCAGTTTTAGTTCATAGAAATGTCCAAAAGGACTAGAGAAGAATAAAAATTCCATCTTCTTTCTCCCATACTCCTGAAAGTTTCCTTATAAGTTAATTCCTCGTTAACAAGTTTAAGCACTCACAAGAAGCCATCCATGGTATAAGGTCAAGAGCTGTGTCTTAAACAAGAAGACAATCATCAGGATAACACCACACAGGATGACAGACACATTCTGTACAACCAAGGATGTCTGGGCCACTGTGTTAAATCAAAGAGAAGAGTAAATGATAAATGCAAGAATGAGCAAACTATAAGCTTAAGGAAAGTGTAGTTAAAGAACACACACATTCTGTAAATATTTTTAGCTTCCTAGACGTTTCTTTCCCCCTATCCCCCCCCAAAAAACATTTGAGGTGTCATTTTATACTTGATTTTGAATCATCCATTGTCTCAGAGTCAAATTAATGTCTAATGTGACTTTGTAGCTTTTAACAGTTTTATGCCCAAGTAGGCCTTTTCTCAGTCAAAGCAAACTGTATCTGTTTAAATTATTACTTTTAAAATGATAAAAACAAGACTTGGCTTGAGTCTCTGAAATTTGTTTTCAATGTACCATTGAGTGATGCTATTGTGTAAACTCTTGGAAAGAGAAAGTATATGAAGAACTTGATGCCATGTCATTTTTACAACAGACTAGAGCATATATATTAAAAATAGGTATAATGTGACTGCTGTGTGTGTTTGTACATCTCCAGCAGAAAATAACTGTAGCAAGACAGAAGATAGCAAATGACAATAAGATTTGTAGTATTAGCTTGTAAAGAACTGAGTCTGTAGTTCTTAAAGCTATGTGCTTTTTATCTCATGCATTTGTGTGTCTACTTATTATATGGGTTTAGCCTGTGTAATGAACATATGATGTAAAATTGTTCCCCCCCCCATCTTTGGTACTGTCCTTGCATAATTACCATCATTCTGAAATAATATCATTCTTTCAAAAGACTGAGCAAGCCCAGTTCTCTTATTTGACTTGAGGCATTAACTCTAATAGCTTTGTCTTTTGACATTAATTTGATCCATCCTTAAGTAAATAGCCTGCTCTAGACATGCTAACCTTTGAGCCTGGAGTTTTTGTCCACCCAGTCTCCAATAAGGGCTCCCAGGAGAAGAACTGATCCTGCCACAACCAATCCATAGACTGCAGTCAGGAGTAAGCTGTTTCCATAAAGTTCAACCAGGAACACAGACACAGCAAAATGCCACATACGATCTCCCTTTAAAAATAACAGAGTACATACATAGCATTACTATTTGCACTTCACAAGTATGCTGGTTGGCTCTCCTATCTTACTAATGCCATGAAAAACATACAAATTAACAAAGTATCAGGTTTGTTGCAGTTTTTTTTTTTTTTAAAACCATAAGCTATATCCTGCCCTTGAGTTTATTTAAGCATCACTATAATCACCTGTTCCAATCAACTGCTATGTTACAGTTTATAACATTACATCACAAATTAAAAATATTTTCTCTTTTATAATAATATGGGACAAAGTCTGTTGCCAGCCACTTCCAACAAGATCCAAAGACGACTTCAGATTCTCCAGCACAGATCACTAAGCATTACCACAAGATTTTGATTATCAATGCTATTTAAAAACTTTAAGACAGTGGTTTGTCCTTAGATGAGCAAAGCTTAAAGCAGTTTTAAAATACAAAAGTCAGAACAACTCAGTAATACAATCAAGGACAGATACAGGTAAATCAAGGAAGGTGTTGTTCTAAGTCTTTTTAGGTTAAGTTTTTGAAGTCAACGGACTTAACTCTTTTTAGCCACGATAAACATTGTTGTATTACTAAGAGGCAGAATATCAGAGCTAGTTTATACTTAGCCTATTGCAGTACTGTTCCTTAGACTGTACAGTTTTTCCATATTCTGATACTAGCTACAGCAGTCAAAAAAGTAAAGATGTCTAACTGAAATAACTTTCATACTGTTCAAAACATTTCTTTGTTACCAGAGAGCTCTATGATTTGCTAATGAATATGTCAGTTCATATTGTCACATGATTGGAGTCATTATCTCACTGACTTTTTAAACATGTTGCAAGAAGTGCACTACAGAAAAGGTTTTATTTAATCAATAACAAAGCAGATAAAGAGAACACATTCATACTGTTCTAGGGCAGAGAGTATCTTTAATAAGGGTCCCCAATGTCAGTCTTCTACAAACCAAATGTGAAACTGTTCTCTTCTGTCACCTTAAGTAATTGCTGCATGATACAGCAACTACAAATATTTAAGGACTACAAATATTTAAGGACCTTTGAAACACGTAGTATTTGAAGGGCTGGAGCAGTCAACATAAAAGCACTTTTAAAAGAGCCAAGACTGCCAAATCTAACATATTGAATAAAATAGCAATCAAAAGATGCATAAAAATCATGCTATTTTAACAGTTAAAGCAACTGCAGACAAAATTTGATGAAAATCTTTAATGTAGCAATAGTATACACACTTAAAGAATTTGGCTTTTAACATGTATTGAAGTTTTCTAAAGGAGTTTTTTTGAACATTGCAAAGTAAATATTCACATTGGTCTTCCTAACCATGGGCATAGAAATAGTTGTGCCCCAATTAGGAATAAAATTTCACTTTTTCTAGTTCAGAGAAGCATCTCATTATTTTGTATGATTTTAACTAAAACCAATGAAAGAATGCAAACACGAGTATGATTGACTTGATTATATATGAAAGGGCAAATCTAACTTATCACTCTCCCAAAGCACCTCATATCTTCTTTAAAATATGTTCCACTTGCATTCCACGGTTAATAGAAAAAGTATACAGAAAGCATTCTAGCCATGAAAGAACAGAGAAAATTTCCTCAAGTCTAGCATTCACTTAAGCTTAATGTGACTTGAGGTACCTCTTTACCAAATTTAATTTACAATGTATGCAGGTGGATTAAGTGTAAGTTTTGATTAGCCTGGGCAACCTTTTATTAAGTTTGAAAGTAATGTTCTAAATTCTATCTCTCACTAGTAAAATGTCATAGCAGGTTTTTTCCTTAGGCAGAGATGTTTCAGTTATTGAATTCTGATAAAAATGAAAGAGGAATGCTAAGTTAAGCATGTGAAAGTCAGTGACAGTCATCATTGTCAGAGTGTCAAATCCAATCTCACTTGAAATTTACAGGAAGATTCCCTTGACCTCAGTGAGATTACAATTTCACTACAGGATTCATTTAAGGAACCCATGAGCTCTGTTTAACCTCATCCAACCTATTTACCCAGAGTACTTTGATCAGGCCAATCCACACAGCTAACTTTTGGAATAACCAAAGCCGTTCCAACCTGGAAGCACGAGTTTCAGAAATTAAAAGCCATAGAGAGCAAGTAAAGATAAGTTAGTGTCACAGAAAAACAACATTAGATTATAGAGGATATGAAGCTGATATGTAATTTCAAACTAAAGTTTACTGAGATATCAATAGTAAATACAGCCCTCAAACGGGCAAAGCCTTGATTATATATACTTGATCCTACTTTAAGTGACTCAAAATAGGGATATTTAAAATTCTTTTAATGAATAATTATAGCTGTTTAGCCTAACCATCCTTTTAAAGACAGTTCTTAGCTTCTCAGTTACTATAACTATCCTTACAGCCTCTCAGATTAAGTGTATATAATCACAGCTCAGAACTGAAGCCAACAAGTCAAGCAGTAGCCAGGCTGCTACTTGATGAAAGGCCTCCTGGGAGTCTTGAGTGACACAGATAAAGCTGGGAAGCTGCAATACTTATATTAGTAAGTATTAGGCCAGGCAACAACTAGGTGAACAGTTTCATTCTGCTCCATCCCTGTTGTTGAGTGATAGCTAGGATTAAGTTATAGCAACAGCATAAAGTCTGAGGTTCCGGTTCAGCAGAGCAATTCATCCCTTTTGTTACAGATCACTGAGGCCAAGCACACACAAGCACTTTCACTGAACGAGAGTCTACGACACAGCCTAGACTTTGTTCAAATTTGAGCATTTGTAGAGATGAGAAACACTTAATCATTTATAACTTCTCTCTGTATTTGAGAATGGCTTGGCAACATGGAAGTTAATCAAGTTCTCTCACCCACAGCAAAGATACATTTCTATTAGGTTTTATGTTTTGGACATACACATTTTAGAACAATGCTATAGTAATTTCAGTTTTGAAGATGAAGGTGCTTGTTTGTTGTCTGCAGAAAGCTATTCCTGTTAGGACACACATTCAGACTACAAGAACATCAAAGCCTAAGAGATGAAAAAGGTGCAGTCCTCACCCAGTTCTGTCAAAATAGGCAATACTGCTCTTACTTCAGGAGTTTGAGTCAGATTTTCAGCACAATAGAAAAATACACAGGAGCTAGGAGTGTACTACTGATACTGCTAAACAGCTGAACAGACATCTTGCAGTCTGCTCATCATGGTATGTGCTACAGTTTTCAGACTACTTTGTCACCCTTGCTCAGGCATTTGAGTAATCCCATTGCGGATTTTTGTAACACCTGACAGCAGGGAGCAGGGTTGGCAGGACAGCCAGGTAAGCAGTTTGCCCCTTTTATTGACAGAACAAATGGTTGCAGGTAACAACCCTGGACTCTAAAGAACAGCAAACCAAACAAACATCACCCGACTCCTTGAATAAAATTAATAATTGCTAAAAATATTGCACTTGTTTAAACAAGTGTTTGATGCCCCTCTAAGCCTTCCGTCTTCCATTAACAGAAACATCAATATGACCTTTTGGATTAGTGAAAGCAAGGCATTGCAGCTAGGCATGCAATGTTGTAATTGTATATCAGCAGTATGCTCAGTGTTATACAAAGCACACATTAAATCAGTCCAAACCCAGGACTAAATAAAGACAAAACAGGGAATATCAGGAAAGAAACTTTTCACCTTTTTTTGAGCCTAGCCATTCGTAGTAAATCAAGACTATATTACATGATTATATATCCCCTGGCTAAATATTGCCCTGTTCTTCACTTTACTATGATGAGCAGAACCAAATTCTTCTTTTTGTTCATTTTTGTAAGGTTCTGAATGATGCTCCCAAGTGAATGAAAGCAGCTATAGTGAGCTACTTTAGTAAGCCAGCGTGTCAGAAGGCATGCATTTTGCCAGAGAAGAGACACCTCTGAGACGCTCTCAACAGGTTTGAGAATGAGTGGCAGGAAGCGGTCCATTGCAAATACAGTCTCCTATTTGTAAGGTAGCACATACGCCCTTCCAGATCAATGTTGCAATGCAATGCACGTCTTTCCCACGACACTTGATTCGGGCCATGCTCTTTCCCTCGCCTCACCCTGTGACAGGTCTCAGTGGTTCTGTGCAGTTACTGAAGGAACTGAAGACAGCAGAATCAAGCCCTTGGGAAATTATGAGTACTGCACTTCTGTTTTCAGTCAAAACTGAATATACTGCAACATACCATGCGAAGATTGCAACACCTTGCCATTAAAAGTCTTCGCAATAAGAAGCCAGTCTCCACGGTTTCTGTTTTGCAACGACTGTTTGCAGAGGACTAACAACGCGCAGGTAAACCCGAGCACGAGGGAGGAACCCTGCAGCCGTGCGGCCGGCGCTTTACTCACCCAAGTGGACAGCGCATGTCCAAGGTAGAGCAGAAACTTTGCGGACGTAAAATAACCAACCAAAGAGCCTAAACGAGAATCAGAAACAAGGGCTAAGGACGACCCGAGCGCGCCTGCCCGGCGCGGGGGAGCCCCGCGCACCAGAGCCCCCGCGGCCGCGGGGCCGCCGCGCTCCGCGCACCCGCGCCAGAGGCGCCCGCGCCCGGCCCCGGCCCGCGCCGCCGCCGCGCACTGACCGCAGCGCCGCCGCCCGCCCGGCGCCCGCGGCTCCGGCTCCGCCACCCGCGCCATGCTCGCCGGCTCCGCCGCTTCCCCAGCCCGGCGCCCGCGGGAGGCGGGGGTGGCGCGGCTCCGCTCCGTGCTTGCCTTCCCCGACTTAGCCAGCACTGTAGCTGAAGTGGGGAGGCGGTGGCCTTATGCGCCGCCGCCGGCGGGCACCGCTCCGCCGCGGAGGGCCGAGCGCGGCGGCCGCAGCGCCCGGCGCGGCTCCTCTGGGTACGGCTCCGCTCCGCTCCGCTCGGGCGGCCGCGACGCAGAAACTGCGTGAGGCGCTCCGCGGCGCCGCCCTTTGTACGGGCCGCCGGCTCCGCCCCGCCCCGCCCCGCCCCGCCCCGCGGCGCCGCGGGCCCGGCCCGGCCCCGGTCCCGCCCCAGTCCCGGCCACAGGCCCCGGCCCCGGCCCCGCCCCGGTCCCGGCCACAGGCCCCGCCGCCGCCCGCCCGCGCCCGCGCCTGCGCCCGCCCGGGGGCGCTGGTGGCTTCGTCTTCTGCGCGCCCGCGGCCCCCCCAATCGGGTGTCGGGTCCCAAGTCACCACGAGACCAGCTTAAAAACCGTCATACTTGTTGCGTTGTGGGGTTTGAGCGTTCCTGGCTTTGTTTCGCGCTTTTTTTTTTCTCCCCCCCCGCAGGCTTTTAAAAACGGGACGTTCGCGAATATTCGGGGACTTTAAGAAGCAAGAGGTGGAAGATAAATGCCGAGTATCACACGGCTGTTGGGGAGGGTCCACTAAGTGACAGTGCTGCGAGTCATAGCTTTCAAAAAACAAAGTAAGGTACCAAAAAAATGAGCCTATTTAACTGAAATAACGTTCTCTTCGGATGACGATGGTGCAGAATTCACTCTTTTGATGCTAGCTCAATGCTGCCTGCTTCAGATCGAGAAGTAGCCCAATTCCTAGTGTAAATTTCACTTTAGCTTTTTCCATTCCATGTGACCCATCTTTTTTTACGGAACTTAAAAAAATAGTCATGATGTACAGTGGCCTAGTTTTTTTCAGAATATTATGCAAATATTTAAGGCCTATCTGTCCTTGTGCTTCAGAAAACACAGTGACAGCTCCTGGCTGTCAGGGTTGAGATAACTTTTTCATTGTGTAATACTGCAAAGTTCCTTGCTATAGCTGTGTAAAATCTCCCCCCCCCCTTTTTTTAAGTATATAGGCAATCCCAGAGGCAAATGCCAGACATAATGGATCAATAATCTGTTCTGGTTTTGCCACTCCTGTGATACTGTTCAAAGTATTTCATGCATTAATAAGATGGCTGTTTTCTATCCATGAATCACAGTCTATCCTTTGCATAAAGGGAAATCTACCTTGGGAAAGAATAACAGAAATAAAAATTCACATAAACATAGGAAGCTCAGAATTACTATATTAATGGGATTCGTTACCCTAGGTGAGTTAAGTGTTTATTCATATGGTATATTGCTTGGAAAATGCACAAGTTCTTTTCTCAGACTGCCATCAAAAGTAGAGGAAGTTTTCTGACGGCCCATGTTATAAAGCCTTGTTGCTTAAACTGTATTCTTCTTTACTAACAGGTAAAAAGATAATTTTTTCTAAAACTTACTGTTTTTAATATTATTGGTCTGCATTAAATAAATAGTCTACAGTATATCAAATTCCACTGATATTTAGTTGGGGTTTAAGTCTATTTATTAATTGTCAGTTCTTTACTCACCTTTACTCACAATTTTGGTGTATTGTGCAAACAGATGCCCTGAATTAACTTGGGCTTCTTCTGAAGTTAAGCTCTGCTTGGTGTCCAAGTTACTTGGACCTTGTGCAGTAAGGTGATAGACAATCTCTAACAGCAGTGTGAGATGCCTGTAGTGATCCATGTAGGCCAACATACCTGACTTGCGTCTTTTCCAGCCACTGTCCCCCAAGGTGTTTCTGGCCATTGTCACGATTTGGTTCCTCGACTAGATGGATCTGGGGTCAGATCTAGTCTGTCAGGTACCATGTTAAATATAGGGGAAGCAGAACTGGACCCTAAAGAGATTTATCCTTCATACAGTAACACTAGGAAAGCATGTCAGAAAAACACTCCTGATTAGACCTTTTAGACCTAGAGAACACTCTGTATATACTAAAGTTCAAATAATCTTTTCTGATTAAATGCTCAATGTACTTTATACAAATGCAGTGTACTTTATATATATGCATTGCATCACATAGCTGAAAACATTATCCTCTCTATTTTTCCTACAGGGTAATGACCCTTTTTTTGTGATATTTAGGGTGTGACATAAGGGTAAGAAAATATACCTACCATTGTTTGAAATTTAACAAGCAGTCGTTCCTGCATCTCTGCCTGGGATTTCTTGGATAGAAATAAGTATATTCTGTACAGTGCATATACACTGAGTCTGACATGTCCATGAAAAACAGAATTTATTGGATGTCAATGACATATTGCATGCAATGCAGAGTTGATCCATGCACAATAAAGTCAGCCTGTCCAGAATGCACAAAAGCACAAATCATATGAGGCATATGATTTGCATAGTGCAAATAAACCGCACAGTTCATATTCTGTAGGTCATGTATGTCCCAGACGTACAGGATTCACTGCACATGTGATACAGAGTCAGCCTGCACTGCTAGGTACAGCAGGTATCTATTCGTCCAGAATTTTTTGTTTCTGAAGCCATTAAGAGCACCTTCTCTAACATTCTGTCCACTGAATGTCCAGAGGTCCTAGACACATAGCTAAAAGGCCAGCCATCGCTGATTTGTGAAGCATTTGTCTGCTTCCAAAAGCAGTGAAGTTGACAGGTATGGGAAATCCACAGTACTCCAGAATTTGCCACTGCTTTGCTACATGATCCTTCCCCAGCTGTTTATTAAAATAAGTCTGTGCCTAGGTTTCTTTCCCTGTCAAAGAGGGAACAACATAACATTCCTTATCAGATTGATATTAAACCTAATACACTGGTTTAAGCACTTTGATTTTTACATGTAAGAAGATGCTAAAAAAGTCTCAAATATTCTTATTAATACTCCAATAAATCCAGCTTTTACTGGATTGCTTTGTAAAGCCCTTGTGAATATTTTTAAAGAGGCAGTTCTTTTTTCTTGGTGACTGGTTCATTGGTGTCTTGTACCACAGTACTTGCAGATTTCAAATGCATTTAGGGAGGTGTTCAATAAGTTGTATGAGAGGTGTTACCTGTTTTACTGGGTATAGCCCAGACTCAGCAGTCCTACGGCAATAATTTACATAATGGGCTAGCATGCCAGCAGTGGATTTGAGCCCAGGCCTGACTAATTGTCACTGGCAGCATGGAATGGGAGACAAGAGTGGTATTTGGGAGACCCACATCCTTCTTTCCTCTGATCCCAGGTGCTTCAAGATGTCCTCAGATTCAGAAAGTCTGCTTCCATGACCATTTAGGTTGGCAAGCAATAACTTTTGGGTTTTCAAAGGTTCAATACAATAGGATTTGCATCTTCCCTTACAACACAGCAACCAGTATGTGCACAAGGCCTGGAGTATGTTTATGAGTGTTGACCAGAACATTAAGATAACAGTATCACTGTGCAGATAACACTGGTGTTCCACAACCCACTGGAATATAGATGTTTGTGAGCCTCTTCCAGCCCTCACCTCCTACATAATAACTTGATGTTTCCTGTTCTTACCTACATCTCTGCTTTTCCTATGGGAAGGATTAATCATTTCTTTTATTACTACCTGTTCCAGATTATGAAACAGATTCCACAATTTGCTTTGTTTTGTTTTTTCATGCGAGTAAAACCCTTTCAGAAATTCTCCTTACTGCTTTTGGGGCTGTCACAAAGGCCTTTTATTCTTAATAGAATTCTCTCAATTCTTTACAGTCTATCTCTGGAGATGCATAGGAATTCACAAGACCTGTATTTATGTTATAGTCTTCCTAGGCAAAAATTTTCACTGGATAAACAAATCTTTAATTCCTTATGCTTTATTAAAAATATATGGTTAAAGTTCTCTCTCTAGTTATTGTTTGAGTGGAGAAATATAACTACTGGATTAATTCAGAATTTATAAGCTACAGATTAAAAACTAAAAAGATTTTAATTTCATTCAAAAAATAGAAATATTCTTCAAAATGTTTCTAATGAGACAGATTTCTGTAATTGAGAAGCTAGTGTATATTTAACCTGTCTGGCAACTAGGACAACAATTAAATTATAAGATATAAACAGCAGTAAATGCATGACAGAATATTCAAAGATACATTTCCAGGAAAGACATGTTTTGAAAAATGAGAGGATATATTTTGGCTTTAAACCACTGCCCACATCAGTGGCAGGTTCTATAAACACTGTGCTTATAATAGAGTCTCAGAATCTAGAGCAATAGCGATTTTACAAAATAATTCCCACAAATGTCATCACTGATTCAACTAAAGAGGCATGAATAATAGTGAGAGACTTCATTTAAGCTCAGATCTTACACTCAGCTGAGAGGTTTCATGAATTTTAATTATCATATTACTACCATTCTTTATTAAGACTTCCCTCTTGGTGTGCGAAGTGTTTTTTTACTCATTGGCTTATAAAAGGCCTAGAAAAGCTGGGAAGAGTATATTATACATATATATATAAAACACCTAACCTGCAGTCTTTTGAAGGGTGAAGCAGAGAGTCCCTCACTGAGCTGGCCTTTGCTATGACTTGGATGCAGAGAGCTATGGCTCTGTTGCTCGTAACCGTATGCATGTAAGCTATCTGAAGTATAGTCTTCGTATCTGCTGATACTCAGAGTCTGCAATCTACTTGCACAGGGAAATAGGCAGAGGTGAGGTGGAGAAAAGTTTCCAAGGTTTCTTAGGATTCCTACTTTGTGTTTCCATTTAAAAACTGGCGCTTTTTACTCCAAAACCATTCATTTCACTTACATATAAGTAACCAGAATATCTGTACATAATCCTTATTAAGTAAGTGTGTATTCCCTCCCACCTCTTTCTAAGATACTCCCACATCTTTCTAAGATCCATAGTGTTATACTCCTATCGGATTTGTTTCCCTTGGATTTCAAAGTGACAGTTTCCTATGTCTTTCAGTGCTCAATCACAGGCTGCACTCATTTTAGCCTGAAAAAATTATCATTTTCATTACCAGAGACAGACTCCTGTGACAAACCCTTGCAGGAAAACTATTCAGGAGCTCAAGCAACTTCAGAATGCAGTGGTTTATCAGGCCAGGCTAGACTTACCTGAGCTTGTATAAAATGCCTGCTCTGGAGTCTGAACCAGCTCTTTGCTCATATGCATAATTCAAGGTGTTTGTATCTGAAAAGTTGATGTTCTGATGAGCAAACCAGCTTAAAATGCTGTTATCTGTGATAATTTGTTTAACTAAGAGACTCCTTTGCCAGATCTCAGTCATAAGAAAATACTGTACCCAAAACAAATAATGAAAGCCTCTTGTACAAAATGAGACAAAAAAGTAATTGAAAGAAAGGAAAAGACAACATTTACAAGTGACAAGTGAATGCTTCAGACCCAAATGACAACAGTAGCATTTCTGCAATTTCCCTGTATCACAGAATCACAGAATCGCTGAGGTTGGAAGGGACCTCTGGAGATCATCTAGTCCAATCCCCCTGCTCAAGCAGGGTCACCTAGAGCACACTGTACAGGATTGCGTCCAGGCGGGTTTTGAATATCTCCAGAGAAGGAGACTCCACAACCTCTCTGGGCAACCTCTTCCAGTGCTCTGTCACCCTCACAGTGAAGAAGTTTTTCCTCATGTTCAGATGGAATTGTCTGTGTTTCAGTTTGTGCCCGTTGCCTCATGTCCTGTCACTCGGCACCACTGAAAAGAGTCTGGTCCCATCCTCTCAACACCCTCCCTTAAGATACTTGTATGCATTAATAAGATCTCCTCTCAGCCTTCTCTTCTCTAGGCCAAACAGGCCCAGCTCTCTCAGCCTTTCCTCATAAGAGAGGTGCTCCAGTCCCCTAATCATCTTTGTAGCCCTTTGCTGGACTTGCTCCAGTAGTGCCACATCCCTCTTGGACTGGGGAGCCCAGAACTGGACACAGTACTCCAGATGTGGCCTCACAAGGGCTGAGTAGAGGGGGAGGATCACTTCCCTCCAACTGCTGGCAACCCTCTTCCTAATGCAGCCCAGGATACCATTGTCCTTCTTGGCCACAAGGGCACATTGCTGCCTCATGGTCAGCTTGGTGTCCACCAGCCTCCCAGCTTCTTCTCGGCAGAGCTGCTTTCCAGCAAGTCAACCCCCAACCTGTATTGGTGCATGGGGTTATTCCTCCCCAGGTGCAGGACCCTGCACCTGCCTTTGTTGAACTTCAGGAGGTTCCTCTCCGCCCACCTCTCCAGCCTGTCCAGGTCTCTCTGAATGGCAGCACAGCCCTCTGGTGTATCGGCCACTCCTCCCAGTTTTGTATCGTCGGCAAACTTGCTGAGGGTGCACTCTGTGCCTTCATCCAGGTCATTGATGAAGAAGTTGAACAAGACTGGACCCAGTACTGACCCCTGGGGGACACTGCTAGCTACAGGCCTCCAACTAGACTCTGTGCCACTGATCACAACCCTCTGAGCTCTGCCATTCAGCCAGTTCTCAATCCACCTCACTGTCCACTCATCTAGCCCACACTTCCTGAGCTTGAGGATCTCTAACCTGATCCTCCTCAACCAAGAGAAAGTCTTCCATTCTCCAGACTTTCTCTCTAGCCTCCAGGGTCTGGGATTCCTGAGGGTTGGCCTGAGCAGTAAAGACTGAAGCAAAGAAGGCATTCAGTAACTCTGCCTTCTCTGCATCCTTCATCACCAGGGCACCTGCCCCATTCAGCAAAGGGCCCACATTTTCCCTAGTCTTCCTTTTTCTACTGATGTATTTGAAGAAGCTCTTCTTGTTGTCCTTGACATCTCTCGCCAGATTTAATTCCAGATGGGCCTTAACCTTCCTTGTCGCGTCCCTGCATACTCTGACAATATTCCTATATTCCTCCCAAGTGGCCTGTCCCCCTTTCTACATTCTGTATACTTCCTTCTTCTGTTTGAGTTTTGCCAGGAGCTCCTTGCTCATCCATGCAGGTCTCCTGCCTCCTTTGCTTGACTTCCTACTCATAGGGATGCTCCGATCTTGAGCTTGGAGGAAGTGATGCTTGAATATTAACCAACTCTCTTGGACCCCCCTTCCTTCTAGGGCCATAACCCATGAGATTCCTCCAAGTAGGTCCCTGAAGAGGCCAAAGTTTGCTCTCCTGGAGTCAAGGGTTGCAATCCTACTTACTGCCCTGCCTCCTCCTCGCAGGATCCTGAACTCCACCATCTCATGGTCACTGCAGCCAAGGCTGCCCCCAACCTTTACATCTTCCACCAGTCCTTCTTTGTTTGTTAGTACAAGGTCCAGCAGCACACCTCTCCTCGTTGGCTCCTTCACCACCTGTGTCAAAAAGTTATCATCAGTGCTCTGCAGGAACCTCCTGGACTGTTTGTGCCTAGCTCTGTTGTCTTTGCAGCAGATACCAGGGTGATTGAAGTCCCCCATGAAAACCAGGGCCTGGGATCGTGAGGCTACTTCCAGTTGTCTGTAGAAGGCCTCATCGACTTCCTCATCCTGATCAGGTGGCCTGTAGTAAACACCCACAACAGTGTCACCCATGCTAGCCTGCCCTTTAATCCTTACCCAGAAGCTCTCGACTTGCTCTTCATCCACCCCTAGGCACAGCTCAATACATTCCAGTTGCTCTCTCACATAAAGAGCAACTCCACCACCTCGCTTTCCTGGCCTGTCTTTCCTAAAAAGCACATAGCCATTCATGACAGCACTCCAGTCACGTGAGCTATCCCACCATGTCTCTGTAACTGCAATGAGATCATGGCCCTGCGACTGCACACAGATCTCTGGTTCTTCCTGTTTATTCCCCATGCTGCGTGCATTGGTGTACAGGCATTTCAGAGAGGTGATCGAGCATGCAGGTTTCCCAGGAGGGGTACAAGAGGACCCTCCATAGCCACATCCCATGCGCGCTTCCCTGGCTTCATGCACCCACTGGAGGCATCCTGACTTCAGCCGTGTTTTGCCAACTACCCTGTCACTATAACTCTCCCCTTCCCCCATCTTTCCTAGTTTAAAGCCCTCCTTACCAGGTTGGCCAACCTGTGGGCAAAGACACACGTGCCCCACTTAGTGAGGTGGATCCTATCTGTCCCAAGCAGTTGTTGATCTTCAAACAGGGTCCCATGGTCATAGAAACCAAAACCCTGTTGCCAACACCAGTGGCACAGCCAGTTGTTAACTTGGAAAGTCCATCTCCTCCTCCTCTTGTCCATCCCCCTCACTGGCAGGATTGAGGAGAAGATGACCTGGGCTCCCAGACCTTGACCACCATCCCCAGAACTCTGAAATCCTGCTTGATGGTCTCCAGTTTGCCCTTGGTGTCATTAGTGCCCAAATGGAAGAGCAGCAGAGGGTAATAGTCTGACGAGCAGACAAGCCTTGGCAGTCTTTCTATGACATCTCATATGTGAGCCCCTGGCAGGCAACAAACCTCTCTAGACAAGAGGTCAGGTCAGCAGATAGGTGCCTCCATCCCCTGCAGCAGGGAGTCCCCCACAACAGTCACCCACCGCTTCTTCTGGGTGTTCCTGCAAGGCATAGGGTCTGTTGTCCCAGTTACTTCCCTTGCAGCCGTGTCCAGCTCCTCCTCATCCTGGAGGGAACTAAACCTATTCCTCAATTGCAAATCCTCAGGAGGAGTAGGAGCCTTTTTCCTCCTATGAGAAGTGACCAGCTTCCAGCCACCTTCTACAGTGTTATGGTATACCATTTCACATGGCACAGAGCCCTCCGGCAACTCCGCTGCTCTGGGGGCTTGAGACTCCTGGAGCTGTACAGTCTCCAAGAACACCCTATCTCCTTCTCACCCTCTTGGATGCTATGCAGCCTACTGACTCGTAAGGGAGCCCATAACTCCCTCACTTGACAACACAACTCATCAACAGCAGCACACCTCCTGCAGGACAGCTGACTGTCAGCCCAGGCCTCACAGAGAGGCCCCAAGCACTCCCTGCAGCCTGAGACCTGCAGAACTGCATCTGCTGTCACAGGGTCTGTCTGGGTCCCAGCCTCTGACACAGCCAACACAGTGACTGCAACAGCTACTGGGGAAAGTGCTCTGTGGCGTCTCATGACCATACTTAAGGAAGCATACACCGGAGGGACTGGAAATAAAGGTGCCTTCTTGCACCCTTCTGCACAAACTGCTGCACAAACTGCTGCATCTGTTCACTGCCTCTGCTCCACAAACTGCTGCATCTGCTTGCTGCACTCTGGAAGCTGCACTCTAGGCCGGGCTCTTATATAGGCCTCTACCTAGCACTGACTCACAGGGTGCTTGACCCGCCCTAATCAAGGGCCACCTGGATCAAAGGCCCCAACTCCCTCTGATTGGGGCAACCAGGAGAGCTCATCAACTACACCTAGCTAGAGCTTCTCCCAGGAGAAATTAAGGCCTCCTGCAGTTGTCCATGCCTAGCTTCTCCTTTCCTGTTCACAGCAATCACCTTCTAGTTCCTCGGGGGTCCTCAGAAAGCCCCACAAATTCCAACAAGATCCTCAAGTTCTAGTCAGAGCCCAAACACTGCTGTGCAAATGGCTGCATCTGTTCGCTGCCTCTGTTAGCTGGGCTAATGTGTAGTATGTTACTACACATTCATTTTCGAGAGTTTGAAATTACAACTGCAACTGGAACACTGCACCTGAGGGAGACTGAAATGACTCTTGAGGGTAAGATAACAAACTATCTGCAATTTAAGATTATTTTCTGCAGTCTTCGGCATTACCACTTGCTGCAGTTTGTGTTTGAAAGAGTTTAATTATGCTATTATTAAAAAATAAAAAAATATTTAATAAAATCCATACTATAAGGAGTTTCTCGTCTGGGACACAAATGGGCTTCTCAGGCACAGAGTTGCCAGGAACAAACTGCTAGGGTTAGGGTTAGGGTTAGGGTTGGGCTTGGGAGAAAGAGAAAGCCTAGAGGCAGCGTTGCAGTGCCTCTGCAAAGGGGCTGCGAAAGGAAGGTGTGTGCTGCCAAGACACCTGTCCTGGCAGGACTTTCTCGTCTGGCACACAAATGGGCTTCTCAGGCCCAGAGCTCGCCGCAATTTTTTGCTAGGGTTAGGGTTAGGGTTAGGGTTGGTCTTGGGAGAAAGAGAAAGCCTAGAGGCATCGTTGGGGTACCTCTGCAAAGGGGCTGCCAAAGGAAGGTGTGTGCTGCCAAGACACCTGTCCTGGCAGGACTTTCTCGTCTGGCACACAAATGGGCTTCTCAGGCACAGAGCTGGCTGCAATTTCTTGCTAGGGTTAGGGTTAGGGTTAGGGTTGGTCTTGGGAGAAAGAGAAAGCCTAGAGGCATCGTTGGGGTGCCTCTGCAAAGGGGCTGCCAAAGGAAGGTGTGTGCTGCCAAGACACCTGTCCTGGCAGGACTTTCTCGTCTGGCACACAAATGGGCTTCTCAGGCCCAGAGCTGGCTGCAATTTCTTGCTAGGGTTAGGGTTAGGGTTAGGGTTGGTCTTGGGAGAAAGAGAAAGCCTAGAGGCATCGTTGGGGTGCCTCTGCAAAGGGGCTGCCAAAGGAAGGTGTGTGCTGCCAAGACAGCTGTCCTGGGAGGACTTTCTCGTCTGGCACACAAATGGGCTTCTCAGGCACAGAGCTCGCCGCAATTTCTTGCTAGGGTTAGGGTTAGGGTTAGGGTTGGTCTTGGGAGAAAGAGAAAGCCTAGAGGCAGCGTTGCAGTGCCTCTGCAAAGGGGCTGCCAAAGGAAGGTGTGTGCTGCCAAGACAGCTGTCCTGGGAGGACTTTCTCGTCTGGCACACAAATGGGCTTCTCAGGCACAGAGCTCGCCGCAATTTCCTGCTAGGGTTAGGGTTAGGGTTAGGGTTGGTCTTGGGAGAAAGAGAAAGCCTAGAGGCAGCGTTGCAGTGCCTCTGCAAAGGGGCTGCCAAAGGAAGGTGTGTGCTGCCAAGACAGCTGTCCTGGGAGGACTTTCTCGTCTGGCACACAAATGGGCTTCTCAGGCACAGAGCTCGCCGCAATTTTTTGCTGGGGTTAGGGTTAGGGTTAGGGTTGGTGTTGGGAGAAAGAGAAAGCCTAGAGGCAGCGTTGCAGTGCCTCTGCAAAGGGGCTGCCAAAGGAAGCTGTGTGCTGCCAAGACACCTGTCCTGGGAGGACTTTCTCGTCTGGCACACAAATGGGCTTCTCAGGCACAGAGCTCGCCGCAATTTCCTGCTAGGGTTAGGGTTAGGGTTGGTGTTGGGAGAAAGAGAAAGCCTAGAGGCAGCGTTGCAGTGCCTCTGCAAAGGGGCTGCCAAAGGAAGGTGTGTGCTGCCAAGACACCTGTCCTAAGAGGACTTTCTCGTCTGGCACACAAATGGGCTTCTCAGGCCCAGAGCTCGCCGCAATTTCTTGCTAGGGTTAGGGTTAGGGTTAGGGTTGGTCTTGGGAGAAAGAGAAAGCCTAGAGGCATCATTGCAGTGCCTCTGCAAAGGGGCTGCCAAAGGAAGGTGTGTGCTGCCAAGACACCTGTCCTAAGAGGACTTTCTCGTCTGGCACACAAATGGGCTTCTCAGGCACAGAGCTCGCCGCAATTTCCTGCTAGGGTTAGGGTTAGGGTTAGGGTTGGTCTTGGGAGAAAGAGAAAGCCTAGAGGCAGCGTTGCAGTGCCTCTGCAAAGGGGCTGCCAAAGGAAGGTGTGTGCTGCCAAGACAGCTGTCCTGGCAGGACTTTCTCGTCTGGCACACAAATGGGCTTCTCAGGCACAGAGCTCGCCGCAATTTCCTGCTAGGGTTAGGGTTAGGGTTAGGGTTGGTGTTGGGAGAAAGAGAAAGCCTGGAGGCAGCGTTGCAGTGCCTCTGCAAAGGGGCTGCCAAAGCAAGGTGTGTGCTGCCAAGACACCTGTCCTGGGAGGACTTTCTCGTCTGGCACACAAATGGGCTTCTCAGGCACAGAGCTCGCCGCAATTTCTTGCTAGGGTTAGGGTTGGTCTTGGGAGAAAGAGAAAGCCTAGAGGCAGCGTTGCAGTGCCTCTGCAAAGGGGCTGCCAAAGGAAGGTGTGTGCTGCCAAGACACCTGTCCTAAGAGGACTTTCTCGTCTGGCACACAAATGGGCTTCTCAGGCACAGAGCTCGCCGCAATTTCCTGCTAGGGTTAGGGTTAGGGTTAGGGTTGGTGTTGGGAGAAAGAGAAAGCCTAGAGGCAGCGTTGCAGTGCCTCTGCAAAGGGGCTGCCAAAGGAAGGTGTGTGCTGCCAAGACACCTGTCCTGGGAGGACTTTCTCGTCTGGCACACAAATGGGCTTCTCAGGCACAGAGCTCGCCGCAATTTCTTGCTAGGGTTAGGGTTAGGGTTAGGGTTGGGATTGGGAGAAAGAGAAAGCCTAGAGGCAGCGTTGCAGTGCCTCTGCAAAGGGGCTGCCAAAGCAAGGTGTGTGCTGCCAAGACACCTGTCCTGGGAGGACTTTCTCGTCTGGCACACAAATGGGCTTCTCAGGCACAGAGCTCGCCGCAATTTCTTGCTAGGGTTAGGGTTAGGGTTAGGGTTGGGCTTGGGAGAAAGAGAAAGCCTGGAGGCAGCGTTGCAGTGCCTCTGCAAAGGGGCTGCCAAAGGAAGGTGTGTGCTGCCAAGACACCTGTCCTGGGAGGACTTTCTCGTCTGGCACACAAATGGGCTTCTCAGGCACAGAGTTGCCAGGAACAAACTGCTAGGGTTAGGGTTAGGGTTAGGGTTGGGCTTGGGAGAAAGAGAAAGCCTAGAGGCAGCGTTGCAGTGCCTCTGCAAAGGGGCTGCGAAAGGAAGGTGTGTGCTGCCAAGACACCTGTCCTGGCAGGACTTTCTCGTCTGGCACACAAATGGGCTTCTCAGGCCCAGAGCTCGCCGCAATTTTTTGCTAGGGTTAGGGTTAGGGTTAGGGTTGGTCTTGGGAGAAAGAGAAAGCCTAGAGGCATCGTTGGGGTGCCTCTGCAAAGGGGCTGCCAAAGGAAGGTGTGTGCTGCCAAGACACCTGTCCTGGCAGGACTTTCTCGTCTGGCACACAAATGGGCTTCTCAGGCCCAGAGCTGGCTGCAATTTCTTGCTAGGGTTAGGGTTAGGGTTAGGGTTGGTGTTGGGAGAAAGAGAAAGCCTAGAGGCATCGTTGGGGTGCCTCTGCAAAGGGGCTGCCAAAGGAAGGTGTGTGCTGCCAAGACAGCTGTCCTGGGAGGACTTTCTCGTCTGGCACACAAATGGGCTTCTCAGGCACAGAGCTCGCCGCAATTTCTTGCTAGGGTTAGGGTTAGGGTTAGGGTTGGTCTTGGGAGAAAGAGAAAGCCTAGAGGCAGCGTTGCAGTGCCTCTGCAAAGGGGCTGCCAAAGCAAGGTGTGTGCTGCCAAGACACCTGTCCTGGGAGGACTTTCTCGTCTGGCACACAAATGGGCTTCTCAGGCCCAGAGCTCGCCGCAATTTCCTGCTAGGGTTAGGGTTAGGGTTAGGGTTGGTCTTGGGAGAAAGAGAAAGCCTAGAGGCAGCGTTGGGGTGCCTCTGCAAAGGGGCTGCCAAAGGAAGGTGTGTGCTGCCAAGACACCTGTCCTGGCAGGACTTTCTCGTCTGGCACACAAATGGGCTTCTCAGGCACAGAGCTCGCCGCAATTTCCTGCTAGGGTTAGGGTTAGGGTTAGGGTTGGGCTTGGGAGAAAGAGAAAGCCTAGAGGCAGCGTTGCAGTGCCTCTGCAAAGGGGCTGCCAAAGGAAGGTGTGTGCTGCCAAGACAGCTGTCCTGGG
Organism: Apteryx mantelli; assembly: GCF_036417845.1. Lineage (NCBI taxonomy): Eukaryota > Metazoa > Chordata > Aves > Apterygiformes > Apterygidae > Apteryx > Apteryx mantelli. Next base: position 19,854,215 of record NC_089983.1, on the reverse strand, counting down.
AGGACTTTCTCGTCTGGCACACAAATGGGCTTCTCAGGCACAGAGCTCGCCGCAATTTTTTGCTGGGGTTAGGGTTAGGGTTAGGGTTGGTCTTGGGAGAAAGAGAAAGCCTAGAGGCAGCGTTGCAGTGCCTCTGCAAAGGGGCTGCCAAAGGAAGCTGTGTGCTGCCAAGACACCTGTCCTGGGAGGACTTTCTCGTCTGGCACACAAATGGGCTTCTCAGGCACAGAGCTCGCCGCAATTTCCTGCTAGGGTTAGGGTTAGGGTTGGTGTTGGGAGAAAGAGAAAGCCTAGAGGCAGCGTTGCAGTGCCTCTGCAAAGGGGCTGCCAAAGGAAGGTGTGTGCTGCCAAGACACCTGTCCTGGCAGGACTTTCTCGTCTGGCACACAAATGGGCTTCTCAGGCCCAGAGCTCGCCGCAATTTCTTGCTAGGGTTAGGGTTAGGGTTAGGGTTGGTCTTGGGAGAAAGAGAAAGCCTAGAGGCATCATTGCAGTGCCTCTGCAAAGGGGCTGCCAAAGGAAGGTGTGTGCTGCCAAGACACCTGTCCTAAGAGGACTTTCTCGTCTGGCACACAAATGGGCTTCTCAGGCACAGAGCTCGCCGCAATTTCCTGCTAGGGTTAGGGTTAGGGTTAGGGTTGGTCTTGGGAGAAAGAGAAAGCCTAGAGGCAGCGTTGCAGTGCCTCTGCAAAGGGGCTGCCAAAGGAAGGTGTGTGCTGCCAAGACACCTGTCCTGGGAGGACTTTCTCGTCTGGCACACAAATGGGCTTCTCAGGCACAGAGCTCGCCGCAATTTCCTGCTAGGGTTAGGGTTAGGGTTAGGGTTGGTGTTGGGAGAAAGAGAAAGCCTGGAGGCAGCGTTGCAGTGCCTCTGCAAAGGGGCTGCCAAAGCAAGGTGTGTGCTGCCAAGACACCTGTCCTGGGAGGACTTTCTCGTCTGGCACACAAATGGGCTTCTCAGGCACAGAGCTCGCCGCAATTTCTTGCTAGGGTTAGGGTTGGTGTTGGGAGAAAGAGAAAGCCTAGAGGCAGCGTTGCAGTGCCTCTGCAAAGGGGCTGCCAAAGGAAGGTGTGTGCTGCCAAGACACCTGTCCTAAGAGGACTTTCTCGTCTGGCACACAAATGGGCTTCTCAGGCACAGAGCTCGCCGCAATTTCCTGCTAGGGTTAGGGTTGGTCTTGGGAGAAAGAGAAAGCCTAGAGGCAGCGTTGCAGTGCCTCTGCAAAGGGGCTGCCAAAGGAAGGTGTGTGCTGCCAAGACACCTGTCCTAAGAGGACTTTCTCGTCTGGCACACAAATGGGCTTCTCAGGCACAGAGCTCGCCGCAATTTCCTGCTAGGGTTAGGGTTAGGGTTAGGGTTGGTGTTGGGAGAAAGAGAAAGCCTAGAGGCAGCGTTGCAGTGCCTCTGCAAAGGGGCTGCCAAAGGAAGGTGTGTGCTGCCAAGACACCTGTCCTGGGAGGACTTTCTCGTCTGGCACACAAATGGGCTTCTCAGGCACAGAGCTCGCCGCAATTTCTTGCTAGGGTTAGGGTTAGGGTTAGGGTTGGGATTGGGAGAAAGAGAAAGCCTAGAGGCAGCGTTGCAGTGCCTCTGCAAAGGGGCTGCCAAAGCAAGGTGTGTGCTGCCAAGACACCTGTCCTGGGAGGACTTTCTCGTCTGGCACACAAATGGGCTTCTCAGGCACAGAGCTCGCCGCAATTTCTTGCTAGGGTTAGGGTTAGGGTTAGGGTTGGGCTTGGGAGAAAGAGAAAGCCTGGAGGCAGCGTTGCAGTGCCTCTGCAAAGGGGCTGCCAAAGGAAGGTGTGTGCTGCCAAGACACCTGTCCTGGGAGGACTTTCTCGTCTGGCACACAAATGGGCTTCTCAGGCACAGAGTTGCCAGGAACAAACTGCTAGGGTTAGGGTTAGGGTTAGGGTTGGGCTTGGGAGAAAGAGAAAGCCTAGAGGCAGCGTTGCAGTGCCTCTGCAAAGGGGCTGCGAAAGGAAGGTGTGTGCTGCCAAGACACCTGTCCTGGCAGGACTTTCTCGTCTGGCACACAAATGGGCTTCTCAGGCCCAGAGCTCGCCGCAATTTTTTGCTAGGGTTAGGGTTAGGGTTAGGGTTGGTCTTGGGAGAAAGAGAAAGCCTAGAGGCATCGTTGGGGTGCCTCTGCAAAGGGGCTGCCAAAGGAAGGTGTGTGCTGCCAAGACACCTGTCCTGGCAGGACTTTCTCGTCTGGCACACAAATGGGCTTCTCAGGCCCAGAGCTGGCTGCAATTTCTTGCTAGGGTTAGGGTTAGGGTTAGGGTTGGTGTTGGGAGAAAGAGAAAGCCTAGAGGCATCGTTGGGGTGCCTCTGCAAAGGGGCTGCCAAAGGAAGGTGTGTGCTGCCAAGACACCTGTCCTGGGAGGACTTTCTCGTCTGGCACACAAATGGGCTTCTCAGGCACAGAGCTCGCCGCAATTTCTTGCTAGGGTTAGGGTTAGGGTTAGGGTTGGTCTTGGGAGAAAGAGAAAGCCTAGAGGCAGCGTTGCAGTGCCTCTGCAAAGGGGCTGCCAAAGCAAGGTGTGTGCTGCCAAGACACCTGTCCTGGGAGGACTTTCTCGTCTGGCACACAAATGGGCTTCTCAGGCCCAGAGCTCGCCGCAATTTCCTGCTAGGGTTAGGGTTAGGGTTAGGGTTGGTCTTGGGAGAAAGAGAAAGCCTAGAGGCAGCGTTGGGGTGCCTCTGCAAAGGGGCTGCCAAAGGAAGGTGTGTGCTGCCAAGACACCTGTCCTGGCAGGACTTTCTCGTCTGGCACACAAATGGGCTTCTCAGGCACAGAGCTCGCCGCAATTTCCTGCTAGGGTTAGGGTTAGGGTTAGGGTTGGTCTTGGGAGAAAGAGAAAGCCTAGAGGCAGCGTTGCAGTGCCTCTGCAAAGGGGCTGCCAAAGGAAGGTGTGTGCTGCCAAGACAGCTGTCCTGGGAGGACTTTCTCGTCTGGCACACAAATGGGCTTCTCAGGCACAGAGCTCGCCGCAATTTTTTGCTGGGGTTAGGGTTAGGGTTAGGGTTGGTCTTGGGAGAAAGAGAAAGCCTAGAGGCAGCGTTGCAGTGCCTCTGCAAAGGGGCTGCCAAAGGAAGCTGTGTGCTGCCAAGACACCTGTCCTGGGAGGACTTTCTCGTCTGGCACACAAATGGGCTTCTCAGGCACAGAGCTCGCCGCAATTTCCTGCTAGGGTTAGGGTTAGGGTTGGTGTTGGGAGAAAGAGAAAGCCTAGAGGCAGCGTTGCAGTGCCTCTGCAAAGGGGCTGCCAAAGGAAGGTGTGTGCTGCCAAGACACCTGTCCTAAGAGGACTTTCTCGTCTGGCACACAAATGGGCTTCTCAGGCCCAGAGCTCGCCGCAATTTCTTGCTAGGGTTAGGGTTAGGGTTAGGGTTGGTCTTGGGAGAAAGAGAAAGCCTAGAGGCATCATTGCAGTGCCTCTGCAAAGGGGCTGCCAAAGGAAGGTGTGTGCTGCCAAGACACCTGTCCTAAGAGGACTTTCTCGTCTGGCACACAAATGGGCTTCTCAGGCACAGAGCTCGCCGCAATTTCCTGCTAGGGTTAGGGTTAGGGTTAGGGTTGGTCTTGGGAGAAAGAGAAAGCCTAGAGGCAGCGTTGCAGTGCCTCTGCAAAGGGGCTGCCAAAGGAAGGTGTGTGCTGCCAAGACACCTGTCCTGGGAGGACTTTCTCGTCTGGCACACAAATGGGCTTCTCAGGCACAGAGCTCGCCGCAATTTCCTGCTAGGGTTAGGGTTAGGGTTAGGGTTGGTGTTGGGAGAAAGAGAAAGCCTGGAGGCAGCGTTGCAGTGCCTCTGCAAAGGGGCTGCCAAAGCAAGGTGTGTGCTGCCAAGACACCTGTCCTGGGAGGACTTTCTCGTCTGGCACACAAATGGGCTTCTCAGGCACAGAGCTCGCCGCAATTTCTTGCTAGGGTTAGGGTTGGTCTTGGGAGAAAGAGAAAGCCTAGAGGCAGCGTTGCAGTGCCTCTGCAAAGGGGCTGCCAAAGGAAGGTGTGTGCTGCCAAGACACCTGTCCTAAGAGGACTTTCTCGTCTGGCACACAAATGGGCTTCTCAGGCACAGAGCTCGCCGCAATTTCCTGCTAGGGTTAGGGTTAGGGTTAGGGTTGGTGTTGGGAGAAAGAGAAAGCCTAGAGGCAGCGTTGCAGTGCCTCTGCAAAGGGGCTGCCAAAGGAAGGTGTGTACTGCCAAGACACCTGTCCTGGGAGGACTTTCTCGTCTGGCACACAAATGGGCTTCTCAGGCACAGAGCTCGCCGCAATTTCTTGCTAGGGTTAGGGTTAGGGTTAGGGTTGGTCTTGGGAGAAAGAGAAAGCCTAGAGGCAGCGTTGCAGTGCCTCTGCAAAGGGGCTGCCAAAGGAAGGTGTGTGCTGCCAAGACACCTGTCCTGGGAGGACTTTCTCGTCTGGCACACAAATGGGCTTCTCAGGCACAGAGCTCGCCGCAATTTCTTGCTAGGGTTAGGGTTAGGGTTAGGGTTGGGCTTGGGAGAAAGAGAAAGCCTAGAGGCAGCGTTGCAGTGCCTCTGCAAAGGGGCTGCGAAAGGAAGGTGTGTGCTGCCAAGACACCTGTCCTGGGAGGACTTTCTCGTCTGGCACACAAATGGGCTTCTCAGGCACAGAGCTCGCCGCAATTTTTTGCTAGGGTTAGGGTTAGGGTTAGGGTTGGTCTTGGGAGAAAGAGAAAGCCTAGAGGCAGCGTTGCAGTGCCTCTGCAAAGGGGCTGCCAAAGCAAGGTGTGTGCTGCCAAGACACCTGTCCTGGCAGGACTTTCTCGTCTGGCACACAAATGGGCTTCTCAGGCCCAGAGCTGGCTGCAATTTCTTGCTAGGGTTAGGGTTAGGGTTAGGGTTGGTCTTGGGAGAAAGAGAAAGCCTAGAGGCAGCGTTGCAGTGCCTCTGCAAAGGGGCTGCCAAAGGAAGGTGTGTGCTGCCAAGACACCTGTCCTGGCAGGACTTTCTCGTCTGGCACACAAATGGGCTTCTCAGGCACAGAGCTCGCCGCAATTTCTTGCTAGGGTTAGGGTTAGGGTTAGGGTTGGTCTTGGGAGAAAGAGAAAGCCTAGAGGCAGCGTTGCAGTGCCTCTGCAAAGGGGCTGCCAAAGGAAGGTGTGTGCTGCCAAGACACCTGTCCTGGGAGGACTTTCTCGTCTGGCACACAAATGGGCTTCTCAGGCCCAGAGCTCGCCGCAATTTCCTGCTAGGGTTAGGGTTAGGGTTAGGGTTGGTCTTGGGAGAAAGAGAAAGCCTAGAGGCAGCGTTGCAGTGCCTCTGCAAAGGGGCTGCCAAAGGAAGGTGTGTGCTGCCAAGACACCTGTCCTGGGAGGACTTTCTCGTCTGGCACACAAATGGGCTTCTCAGGCACAGAGCTCGCCGCAATTTTTTGCTGGGGTTAGGGTTAGGGTTAGGGTTGGTCTTGGGAGAAAGAGAAAGCCTAGAGGCAGCGTTGCAGTGCCTCTGCAAAGGGGCTGCCAAAGGAAGCTGTGTGCTGCCAAGACACCTGTCCTGGGAGGACTTTCTCGTCTGGCACACAAATGGGCTTCTCAGGCACAGAGCTCGCCGCAATTTCCTGCTAGGGTTAGGGTTGGTGTTGGGAGAAAGAGAAAGCCTAGAGGCAGCGTTGCAGTGCCTCTGCAAAGGGGCTGCCAAAGGAAGGTGTGTGCTGCCAAGACACCTGTCCTAAGAGGACTTTCTCGTCTGGCACACAAATGGGCTTCTCAGGCCCAGAGCTCGCCGCAATTTCTTGCTAGGGTTAGGGTTAGGGTTAGGGTTGGTCTTGGGAGAAAGAGAAAGCCTAGAGGCATCATTGCAGTGCCTCTGCAAAGGGGCTGCCAAAGGAAGGTGTGTGCTGCCAAGACACCTGTCCTAAGAGGACTTTCTCGTCTGGCACACAAATGGGCTTCTCAGGCACAGAGCTCGCCGCAATTTCCTGCTAGGGTTAGGGTTAGGGTTAGGGTTGGGCTTGGGAGAAAGAGAAAGCCTAGAGGCAGCGTTGCAGTGCCTCTGCAAAGGGGCTGCCAAAGGAAGGTGTGTGCTGCCAAGACACCTGTCCTGGGAGGACTTTCTCGTCTGGCACACAAATGGGCTTCTCAGGCACAGAGCTCGCCGCAATTTCCTGCTAGGGTTAGGGTTAGGGTTAGGGTTGGTGTTGGGAGAAAGAGAAAGCCTGGAGGCAGCGTTGCAGTGCCTCTGCAAAGGGGCTGCCAAAGCAAGGTGTGTGCTGCCAAGACACCTGTCCTGGGAGGACTTTCTCGTCTGGCACACAAATGGGCTTCTCAGGCACAGAGCTCGCCGCAATTTCTTGCTAGGGTTAGGGTTGGTCTTGGGAGAAAGAGAAAGCCTAGAGGCAGCGTTGCAGTGCCTCTGCAAAGGGGCTGCCAAAGGAAGGTGTGTGCTGCCAAGACACCTGTCCTAAGAGGACTTTCTCGTCTGGCACACAAATGGGCTTCTCAGGCACAGAGCTCGCCGCAATTTCCTGCTAGGGTTAGGGTTAGGGTTAGGGTTGGTGTTGGGAGAAAGAGAAAGCCTAGAGGCAGCGTTGCAGTGCCTCTGCAAAGGGGCTGCCAAAGGAAGGTGTGTGCTGCCAAGACACCTGTCCTGGGAGGACTTTCTCGTCTGGCACACAAATGGGCTTCTCAGGCACAGAGCTCGCCGCAATTTCTTGCTAGGGTTAGGGTTAGGGTTAGGGTTGGGATTGGGAGAAAGAGAAAGCCTAGAGGCAGCGTTGCAGTGCCTCTGCAAAGGGGCTGCCAAAGCAAGGTGTGTGCTGCCAAGACACCTGTCCTGGCAGGACTTTCTCGTCTGGCACACAAATGGGCTTCTCAGGCACAGAGCTCGCCGCAATTTCCTGCTAGGGTTAGGGTTAGGGTTAGGGTTGGTCTTGGGAGAAAGAGAAAGCCTAGAGGCAGCGTTGCAGTGCCTCTGCAAAGGGGCTGCCAAAGGAAGGTGTGTGCTGCCAAGACACCTGTCCTGGCAGGACTTTCTCGTCTGGCACAGAAATGGGCTTCTCAGGCACAGAGCTCGCCGCAATTTCTTGCTAGGGTTAGGGTTAGGGTTAGGGTTGGTGTTGGGAGAAAGAGAAAGCCTAGAGGCATCATTGCAGTGCCTCTGCAAAGGGGCTGCCAAAGGAAGGTGTGTGCTGCCAAGACACCTGTCCTAAGAGGACTTTCTCGTCTGGCACACAAATGGGCTTCTCAGGCACAGAGCTCGCCGCAATTTCCTGCTAGGGTTAGGGTTGGGCTTGGGAGAAAGAGAAAGCCTAGAGGCAGCGTTGCAGTGCCTCTGCAAAGGGGCTGCCAAAGCAAGGTGTGTGCTGCCAAGACACCTGTCCTGGCAGGACTTTCTCGTCTGGCACACAAATGGGCTTCTCAGGCACAGAGCTCGCCGCAATTTTTTGCTGGGGTTAGGGTTAGGGTTAGGGTTGGTCTTGGGAGAAAGAGAAAGCCTAGAGGCAGCGTTGCAGTGCCTCTGCAAAGGGGCTGCCAAAGGAAGCTGTGTGCTGCCAAGACACCTGTCCTGGGAGGACTTTCTCGTCTGGCACACAAATGGGCTTCTCAGGCACAGAGCTCGCCGCAATTTCCTGCTAGGGTTAGGGTTAGGGTTGGTGTTGGGAGAAAGAGAAAGCCTAGAGGCAGCGTTGCAGTGCCTCTGCAAAGGGGCTGCCAAAGCAAGGTGTGTGCTGCCAAGACACCTGTCCTGGCAGGACTTTCTCGTCTGGCACACAAATGGGCTTCTCAGGCACAGAGCTCACCGCAATTTCCTGCTAGGGTTAGGGTTAGGGTTAGGGTTGGTCTTGGGAGAAAGAGAAAGCCTAGAGGCAGCGTTGCAGTGCCTCTGCAAAGGGGCTGCCAAAGGAAGGTGTGTGCTGCCAAGACACCTGTCCTGGGAGGACTTTCTCGTCTGGCACACAAATGGGCTTCTCAGGCACAGAGCTCGCCGCAATTTCCTGCTAGGGTTAGGGTTAGGGTTAGGGTTGGGCTTGGGAGAAAGAGAAAGCCTGGAGGCAGCGTTGCAGTGCCTCTGCAAAGGGGCTGCCAAAGCAAGGTGTGTGCTGCCAAGACACCTGTCCTGGGAGGACTTTCTCGTCTGGCACACAAATGGGCTTCTCAGGCACAGAGCTCGCCGCAATTTCCTGCTAGGGTTAGGGTTAGGGTTAGGGTTGGTCTTGGGAGAAAGAGAAAGCCTAGAGGCAGCGTTGCAGTGCCTCTGCAAAGGGGCTGCCAAAGGAAGGTGTGTGCTGCCAAGACACCTGTCCTGGGAGGACTTTCTCGTCTGGCACACAAATGGGCTTCTCAGGCACAGAGCTCGCCGCAATTTCCTGCTAGGGTTAGGGTTGGTCTTGGGAGAAAGAGAAAGCCTGGAGGCAGCGTTGCAGTGCCTCTGCAAAGGGGCTGCCAAAGGAAGGTGTGTGCTGCCAAGACACCTGTCCTAAGAGGACTTTCTCGTCTGGTACACAAATGGGCTTCTCAGGCACAGAGCTCGCCGCAATTTCCTGCTAGGGTTAGGGTTAGGCTTGGGAGAAAGAGAAAGCCTAGAGGCAGCGTTGCAGTGCCTCTGCAAAGGGGCTGCCAAAGGAAGGTGTGTGCTGCCAAGACACCTGTCCTGGCAGGACTTTCTCGTCTGGCACACAAATGGGCTTCTCAGGCACAGAGCTCGCCGCAATTTCTTGCTAGGGTTAGGGTTAGGGTTAGGGTTGGGCTTGGGAGAAAGAGAAAGCCTGGAGGCAGCGTTGCAGTGCCTCTGCAAAGGGGCTGCCAAAGCAAGGTGTGTGCTGCCAAGACAGCTGTCCTGGGAGGACTTTCTCGTCTGGCACACAAATGGGCTTCTCAGGCACAGAGCTCGCCGCAATTTCCTGCTAGGGTTAGGGTTAGGGTTAGGGTTGGGATTGGGAGAAAGAGAAAGCCTAGAGGCAGCGTTGCAGTGCCTCTGCAAAGGGGCTGCCAAAGGAAGGTGTGTGCTGCCAAGACAGCTGTCCTGGCAGGACTTTCTCGTCTGGCACACAAATGGGCTTCTCAGGCCCAGAGCTCGCCGCAATTTTTTGCTAGGGTTAGGGTTAGGGTTAGGGTTGGGCTTGGGAGAAAGAGAAAGCCTAGAGGCAGCGTTGGGGTACCTCTGCAAAGGGGCTGCCAAAGGAAGGTGTGTGCTGCCAAGACAGCTGTCCTGGCAGGACTTTCTCGTCTGGCACACAAATGGGCTTCTCAGGCCCAGAGCTCGCCGCAATTTCCTGCTAGGGTTAGGGTTAGGGTTAGGGTTGGTCTTGGGAGAAAGAGAAAGCCTAGAGGCAGCGTTGCAGTGCCTCTGCAAAGGGGCTGCCAAAGCAAGGTGTGTGCTGCCAAGACACCTGTCCTGGGAGGACTTTCTCGTCTGGCACACAAATGGGCTTCTCAGGCCCAGAGCTCGCCGCAATTTCTTGCTAGGGTTAGGGTTAGGGTTAGGGTTGGTGTTGGGAGAAAGAGAAAGCCTAGAGGCAGCGTTGCAGTGCCTCTGCAAAGGGGCTGCCAAAGCAAGGTGTGTGCTGCCAAGACACCTGTCCTGGGAGGACTGTCTCGTCTGGCACACAAATGGGCTTCTCAGGCACAGAGCTCGCCGCAATTTCCTGCTAGGGTTAGGGTTAGGGTTAGGGTTGGTCTTGGGAGAAAGAGAAAGCCTAGAGGCAGCGTTGCAGTGCCTCTGCAAAGGGGCTGCCAAAGGAAGGTGTGTGCTGCCAAGACAGCTGTCCTGGCAGGACTTTCTCGTCTGGCACACAAATGGGCTTCTCAGGCACAGAGCTCGCCGCAATTTCCTGCTAGGGTTAGGGTTAGGGTTAGGGTTGGTCTTGGGAGAAAGAGAAAGCCTAGAGGCAGCGTTGCAGTGCCTCTGCAAAGGGGCTGCCAAAGGAAGCTGTGTGCTGCCAAGACACCTGTCCTGGGAGGACTTTCTCGTCTGGCACACAAATGGGCTTCTCAGGCACAGAGCTCGCCGCAATTTCCTGCTAGGGTTAGGGTTAGGGTTAGGGTTGGTCTTGGGAGAAAGAGAAAGCCTAGAGGCATCATTGCAGTGCCTCTGCAAAGGGGCTGCCAAAGGAAGGTGTGTGCTGCCAAGACACCTGTCCTAAGAGGACTTTCTCGTCTGGCACACAAATGGGCTTCTCAGGCACAGAGCTCGCCGCAATTTCCTGCTAGGGTTAGGGTTAGGGTTAGGGTTGGGCTTGGGAGAAAGAGAAAGCCTAGAGGCAGCGTTGCAGTGCCTCTGCAAAGGGGCTGCCAAAGGAAGGTGTGTGCTGCCAAGACACCTGTCCTGGGAGGACTTTCTCGTCTGGCACACAAATGGGCTTCTCAGGCACAGAGCTCGCCGCAATTTCCTGCTAGGGTTAGGGTTAGGGTTAGGGTTGGTGTTGGGAGAAAGAGAAAGCCTGGAGGCAGCGTTGCAGTGCCTCTGCAAAGGGGCTGCCAAAGGAAGGTGTGTGCTGCCAAGACACCTGTCCTGGGAGGACTTTCTCGTCTGGCACACAAATGGGCTTCTCAGGCACAGAGCTCGCCGCAATTTCTTGCTAGGGTTAGGGTTGGTCTTGGGAGAAAGAGAAAGCCTAGAGGCAGCGTTGCAGTGCCTCTGCAAAGGGGCTGCCAAAGGAAGGTGTGTGCTGCCAAGACACCTGTCCTAAGAGGACTTTCTCGTCTGGCACACAAATGGGCTTCTCAGGCACAGAGCTCGCCGCAATTTCCTGCTAGGGTTAGGGTTAGGGTTAGGGTTGGTGTTGGGAGAAAGAGAAAGCCTAGAGGCAGCGTTGCAGTGCCTCTGCAAAGGGGCTGCCAAAGGAAGGTGTGTGCTGCCAAGACACCTGTCCTGGGAGGACTTTCTCGTCTGGCACACAAATGGGCTTCTCAGGCACAGAGCTCGCCGCAATTTCTTGCTAGGGTTAGGGTTAGGGTTAGGGTTGGGATTGGGAGAAAGAGAAAGCCTAGAGGCAGCGTTGCAGTGCCTCTGCAAAGGGGCTGCCAAAGCAAGGTGTGTGCTGCCAAGACACCTATCCTGGCAGGACTTTCTCGTCTGGCACAGAAATGGGCTTCTCAGGCACAGAGCTCGCCGCAATTTCCTGCTAGGGTTAGGGTTAGGGTTAGGGTTGGTCTTGGGAGAAAGAGAAAGCCTAGAGGCATCATTGCAGTGCCTCTGCAAAGGGGCTGCCAAAGGAAGGTGTGTGCTGCCAAGACACCTGTCCAAAGAGGACTTTCTCGTCTGGCACACAAATGGGCTTCTCAGGCCCAGAGCTCGCCGCAATTTCCTGCTAGGGTTAGGGTTGGGCTTGGGAGAAAGAGAAAGCCTAGAGGCAGCGTTGCAGTGCCTCTGCAAAGGGGCTGCCAAAGGAAGGTGTGTGCTGCCAAGACACCTGTCCTAAGAGGACTTTCTCGTCTGGCACACAAATGGGCTTCTCAGGCCCAGAGCTCGCCGCAATTTCCTGCTAGGGTTAGGGTTGGGCTTGGGAGAAAGAGAAAGCCTAGAGGCAGCGTTGCAGTGCCTCTGCAAAGGGGCTGCCAAAGCAAGGTGTGTGCTGCCAAGACACCTGTCCTGGGAGGACTTTCTCGTCTGGCACACAAATGGGCTTCTCAGGCCCAGAGCTCGCCGCAATTTCCTGCTAGGGTTAGGGTTAGGGTTAGGGTTGGTCTTGGGAGAAAGAGAAAGCCTAGAGGCAGCGTTGCAGTGCCTCTGCAAAGGGGCTGCCAAAGGAAGGTGTGTGCTGCCAAGACAGCTGTCCTGGCAGGACTTTCTCGTCTGGCACACAAATGGGCTTCTCAGGCACAGAGCTCGCCGCAATTTCCTGCTAGGGTTAGGGTTAGGGTTAGGGTTGGTCTTGGGAGAAAGAGAAAGCCTAGAGGCAGCGTTGCAGTGCCTCTGCAAAGGGGCTGCCAAAGGAAGCTGTGTGCTGCCAAGACACCTGTCCTGGGAGGACTTTCTCGTCTGGCACACAAATGGGCTTCTCAGGCACAGAGCTCGCCGCAATTTCCTGCTAGGGTTAGGGTTAGGGTTAGGGTTGGTCTTGGGAGAAAGAGAAAGCCTAGAGGCAGCGTTGCAGTGCCTCTGCAAAGGGGCTGCCAAAGGAAGGTGTGTGCTGCCAAGACAGCTGTCCTGGGAGGACTTTCTCGTCTGGCACACAAATGGGCTTCTCAGGCACAGAGCTCGCCGCAATTTCCTGCTAGGGTTAGGGTTAGGGTTAGGGTTGGGCTTGGGAGAAAGAGAAAGCCTAGAGGCAGCGTTGCAGTGCCTCTGCAAAGGGGCTGGCAAAGGAAGGTGTGTGCTGCCAAGACACCTGTCCTGGCAGGACTTTCTCGTCTGGCACACAAATGGGCTTCTCAGGCACAGAGCTCGCCGCAATTTCTTGCTAGGGTTAGGGTTAGGGTTAGGGTTGGGCTTGGGAGAAAGAGAAAGCCTGGAGGCAGCGTTGCAGTGCCTCTGCAAAGGGGCTGCCAAAGCAAGGTGTGTGCTGCCAAGACACCTGTCCTGGCAGGACTTTCTCGTCTGGCACACAAATGGGCTTCTCAGGCACAGAGCTCGCCGCAATTTCCTGCTAGGGTTAGGGTTAGGGTTAGGGTTGGTGTTGGGAGAAAGAGAAAGCCTAGAGGCAGCGTTGCAGTGCCTCTGCAAAGGGGCTGCCCAAGGAAGGTGTGTGCTGCCAAGACACCTGTCCTGGGAGGACTTTCTCGTCTGGCACACAAATGGGCTTCTCAGGCACAGAGCTCGCCGCAATTTCCTGCTAGGGTTAGGGTTAGGGTTAGGGTTGGTCTTGGGAGAAAGAGAAAGCCTAGAGGCAGCGTTGCAGTGCCTCTGCAAAGGGGCTGCCAAAGGAAGGTGTGTGCTGCCAAGACACCTGTCCTGGCAGGACTTTCTCGTCTGGCACACAAATGGGCTTCTCAGGCCCAGAGCTCACCGCAATTTCTTGCTAGGGTTAGGGTTAGGGTTAGGGTTGGTGTTGGGAGAAAGAGAAAGCCTAGAGGCATCATTGCAGTGCCTCTGCAAAGGGGCTGCCAAAGGAAGGTGTGTGCTGCCAAGACACCTGTCCTAAGAGGACTTTCTCGTCTGGCACACAAATGGGCTTCTCAGGCACAGAGCTCGCCGCAATTTCCTGCTAGGGTTAGGGTTAGGGTTAGGGTTGGTCTTGGGAGAAAGAGAAAGCCTAGAGGCAGCGTTGCAGTGCCTCTGCAAAGGGGCTGCCAAAGGAAGGTGTGTGCTGCCAAGACACCTGTCCTGGGAGGACTTTCTCGTCTGGCACACAAATGGGCTTCTCAGGCCCAGAGCTCGCCGCAATTTCCTGCTAGGGTTAGGGTTAGGGTTAGGGTTGGGCTTGGGAGAAAGAGAAAGCCTAGAGGCAGCGTTGCAGTGCCTCTGCAAAGGGGCTGCCAAAGCAAGGTGTGTGCTGCCAAGACACCTGTCCTGGCAGGACTTTCTCGTCTGGCACACAAATGGGCTTCTCAGGCACAGAGCTCGCCGCAATTTCCTGCTAGGGTTAGGGTTAGGGTTAGGGTTGGTCTTGGGAGAAAGAGAAAGCCTAGAGGCAGCGTTGCAGTGCCTCTGCAAAGGGGCTGCCAAAGGAAGGTGTGTGCTGCCAAGACACCTGTCCTGGCAGGACTTTCTCATCTGGCACACAAATGGGCTTCTCAGGCACAGAGCTCGCCGCAATTTTTTGCTAGGGTTAGGGTTAGGGTTAGGGTTGGGCTTGGGAGAAAGAGAAAGCCTAGAGGCAGCGTTGGGGTACCTCTGCAAAGGGGCTGCCAAAGGAAGGTGTGTGCTGCCAAGACAGCTGTCCTGGCAGGACTTTCTCGTCTGGCACACAAATGGGCTTCTCAGGCCCAGAGCTCGCCGCAATTTCCTGCTAGGGTTAGGGTTAGGGTTAGGGTTGGTCTTGGGAGAAAGAGAAAGCCTAGAGGCAGCGTTGCAGTGCCTCTGCAAAGGGGCTGCCAAAGCAAGGTGTGTGCTGCCAAGACACCTGTCCTGGGAGGACTGTCTCGTCTGGCACACAAATGGGCTTCTCAGGCACAGAGCTCGCCGCAATTTCCTGCTAGGGTTAGGGTTAGGGTTAGGGTTGGTCTTGGGAGAAAGAGAAAGCCTAGAGGCAGCGTTGCAGTGCCTCTGCAAAGGGGCTGCCAAAGGAAGGTGTGTGCTGCCAAGACACCTGTCCTGGGAGGACTTTCTCGTCTGGCACACAAATGGGCTTCTCAGGCACAGAGCTCGCCGCAATTTCTTGCTAGGGTTAGGGTTAGGGTTAGGGTTGGTGTTGGGAGAAAGAGAAAGCCTAGAGGCAGCGTTGCAGTGCCTCTGCAAAGGGGCTGCCAAAGGAAGGTGTGTGCTGCCAAGACACCTGTCCTAAGAGGACTTTCTCGTCTGGCACACAAATGGGCTTCTCAGGCACAGAGCTCGCCGCAATTTCTTGCTAGGGTTAGGGTTAGGGTTAGGGTTGGTCTTGGGAGAAAGAGAAAGCCTAGAGGCATCATTGCAGTGCCTCTGCAAAGGGGCTGCCAAAGGAAGGTGTGTGCTGCCAAGACACCTGTCCTAAGAGGACTTTCTCGTCTGGCACACAAATGGGCTTCTCAGGCACAGAGCTCGCCGCAATTTCCTGCTAGGGTTAGGGTTAGGGTTAGGGTTGGGCTTGGGAGAAAGAGAAAGCCTAGAGGCAGCGTTGCAGTGCCTCTGCAAAGGGGCTGCCAAAGGAAGGTGTGTGCTGCCAAGACACCTGTCCTGGGAGGACTTTCTCGTCTGGCACACAAATGGGCTTCTCAGGCACAGAGCTCGCCGCAATTTCCTGCTAGGGTTAGGGTTAGGGTTAGGGTTGGTGTTGGGAGAAAGAGAAAGCCTGGAGGCAGCGTTGCAGTGCCTCTGCAAAGGGGCTGCCAAAGGAAGGTGTGTGCTGCCAAGACACCTGTCCTGGGAGGACTTTCTCGTCTGGCACACAAATGGGCTTCTCAGGCACAGAGCTCGCCGCAATTTCTTGCTAGGGTTAGGGTTGGTCTTGGGAGAAAGAGAAAGCCTAGAGGCAGCGTTGCAGTGCCTCTGCAAAGGGGCTGCCAAAGGAAGGTGTGTGCTGCCAAGACACCTGTCCTAAGAGGACTTTCTCGTCTGGCACACAAATGGGCTTCTCAGGCACAGAGCTCGCCGCAATTTCCTGCTAGGGTTAGGGTTAGGGTTAGGGTTGGTGTTGGGAGAAAGAGAAAGCCTAGAGGCAGCGTTGCAGTGCCTCTGCAAAGGGGCTGCCAAAGGAAGGTGTGTGCTGCCAAGACAGCTGTCCTGGGAGGACTTTCTCGTCTGGCACACAAATGGGCTTCTCAGGCACAGAGCTCGCCGCAATTTCTTGCTAGGGTTAGGGTTAGGGTTAGGGTTGGGATTGGGAGAAAGAGAAAGCCTAGAGGCAGCGTTGCAGTGCCTCTGCAAAGGGGCTGCCAAAGCAAGGTGTGTGCTGCCAAGACACCTATCCTGGCAGGACTTTCTCGTCTGGCACACAAATGGGCTTCTCAGGCACAGAGCTCGCCGCAATTTCCTGCTAGGGTTAGGGTTAGGGTTAGGGTTGGTCTTGGGAGAAAGAGAAAGCCTAGAGGCAGCGTTGCAGTGCCTCTGCAAAGGGGCTGCCAAAGGAAGGTGTGTGCTGCCAAGACACCTGTCCTGGCAGGACTTTCTCGTCTGGCACAGAAATGGGCTTCTCAGGCACAGAGCTCGCCGCAATTTCTTGCTAGGGTTAGGGTTAGGGTTAGGGTTGGTGTTGGGAGAAAGAGAAAGCCTAGAGGCATCATTGCAGTGCCTCTGCAAAGGGGCTGCCAAAGGAAGGTGTGTGCTGCCAAGACACCTGTCCTAAGAGGACTTTCTCGTCTGGCACACAAATGGGCTTCTCAGGCACAGAGCTCGCCGCAATTTCCTGCTAGGGTTAGGGTTAGGGTTAGGGTTGGGCTTGGGAGAAAGAGAAAGCCTAGAGGCAGCGTTGCAGTGCCTCTGCAAAGGGGCTGCCAAAGGAAGCTGTGTGCTGCCAAGACACCTGTCCTGGGAGGACTTTCTCGTCTGGCACACAAATGGGCTTCTCAGGCACAGAGCTCGCCGCAATTTCCTGCTAGGGTTAGGGTTAGGGTTAGGGTTGGTGTTGGGAGAAAGAGAAAGCCTGGAGGCAGCGTTGCAGTGCCTCTGCAAAGGGGCTGCCAAAGCAAGGTGTGTGCTGCCAAGACACCTGTCCTGGGAGGACTTTCTCGTCTGGCACACAAATGGGCTTCTCAGGCACAGAGCTCGCCGCAATTTCTTGCTAGGGTTAGGGTTGGTCTTGGGAGAAAGAGAAAGCCTAGAGGCAGCGTTGCAGTGCCTCTGCAAAGGGGCTGCCAAAGGAAGGTGTGTGCTGCCAAGACACCTGTCCTAAGAGGACTTTCTCGTCTGGCACACAAATGGGCTTCTCAGGCACAGAGCTCGCCGCAATTTCCTGCTAGGGTTAGGGTTAGGGTTAGGGTTGGTGTTGGGAGAAAGAGAAAGCCTAGAGGCAGCGTTGCAGTGCCTCTGCAAAGGGGCTGCCAAAGGAAGGTGTGTGCTGCCAAGACACCTGTCCTGGGAGGACTTTCTCGTCTGGCACACAAATGGGCTTCTCAGGCACAGAGCTCGCCGCAATTTCTTGCTAGGGTTAGGGTTAGGGTTAGGGTTGGGATTGGGAGAAAGAGAAAGCCTAGAGGCAGCGTTGCAGTGCCTCTGCAAAGGGGCTGCCAAAGCAAGGTGTGTGCTGCCAAGACACCTATCCTGGCAGGACTTTCTCGTCTGGCACACAAATGGGCTTCTCAGGCACAGAGCTCGCCGCAATTTCCTGCTAGGGTTAGGGTTAGGGTTAGGGTTGGTCTTGGGAGAAAGAGAAAGCCTAGAGGCAGCGTTGCAGTGCCTCTGCAAAGGGGCTGCCAAAGGAAGGTGTGTGCTGCCAAGACACCTGTCCTGGCAGGACTTTCTCGTCTGGCACAGAAATGGGCTTCTCAGGCACAGAGCTCGCCGCAATTTCTTGCTAGGGTTAGGGTTAGGGTTAGGGTTGGTGTTGGGAGAAAGAGAAAGCCTAGAGGCATCATTGCAGTGCCTCTGCAAAGGGGCTGCCAAAGGAAGGTGTGTGCTGCCAAGACACCTGTCCTGGCAGGACTTTCTCGTCCGGCACACAAATGGGCTTCTCAGGCCCAGAGCTCGCCGCAATTTCCTGCTAGGGTTAGGGTTGGGCTTGGGAGAAAGAGAAAGCCTAGAGGCAGCGTTGCAGTGCCTCTGCAAAGGGGCTGCCAAAGGAAGGTGTGTGCTGCCAAGACAGCTGTCCTGGCAGGACTTTCTCGTCTGGCACACAAATGGGCTTCTCAGGCACAGAGCTCGCCGCAATTTCCTGCTAGGGTTAGGGTTAGGGTTAGGGTTGGGCTTGGGAGAAAGAGAAAGCCTAGAGGCAGCGTTGCAGTGCCTCTGCAAAGGGGCTGCCAAAGGAAGGTGTGTGCTGCCAAGACAGCTGTCCTGGCAGGACTTTCTCGTCTGGCACACAAATGGGCTTCTCAGGCACAGAGCTCGCCGCAATTTCCTGCTAGGGTTAGGGTTAGGGTTAGGGTTGGGCTTGGGAGAAAGAGAAAGCCTGGAGGCAGCGTTGCAGTGCCTCTGCAAAGGGGCTGCCAAAGCAAGGTGTGTGCTGCCAAGACACCTGTCCTGGGAGGACTTTCTCGTCTGGCACACAAATGGGCTTCTCAGGCACAGAGCTCGCCGCAATTTCCTGCTAGGGTTAGGGTTAGGGTTAGGGTTGGGCTTGGGAGAAAGAGAAAGCCTAGAGGCATCGTTGCAGTGCCTCTGCAAAGGGGCTGCCAAAGGAAGGTGTGTGCTGCCAAGACACCTGTCCTGGGAGGACTTTCTCGTCTGGCACACAAATGGGCTTCTCAGGCACAGAGCTCGCCGCAATTTCCTGCTAGGGTTAGGGTTGGTCTTGGGAGAAAGAGAAAGCCTAGAGGCAGCGTTGCAGTGCCTCTGCAAAGGGGCTGCCAAAGCAAGGTGTGTGCTGCCAAGACACCTGTCCTAAGAGGACTTTCTCGTCTGGTACACAAATGGGCTTCTCAGGCACAGAGCTCGCCGCAATTTCCTGCTAGGGTTAGGGTTAGGCTTGGGAGAAAGAGAAAGCCTAGAGGCAGCGTTGCAGTGCCTCTGCAAAGGGGCTGGCAAAGGAAGGTGTGTGCTGCCAAGACACCTGTCCTGGCAGGACTTTCTCGTCTGGCACACAAATGGGCTTCTCAGGCACAGAGCTCGCCGCAATTTCTTGCTAGGGTTAGGGTTAGGGTTAGGGTTGGGCTTGGGAGAAAGAGAAAGCCTGGAGGCAGCGTTGCAGTGCCTCTGCAAAGGGGCTGCCAAAGCAAGGTGTGTGCTGCCAAGACACCTGTCCTGGCAGGACTTTCTCGTCTGGCACACAAATGGGCTTCTCAGGCACAGAGCTCGCCGCAATTTCCTGCTAGGGTTAGGGTTAGGGTTAGGGTTGGTGTTGGGAGAAAGAGAAAGCCTAGAGGCAGCGTTGCAGTGCCTCTGCAAAGGGGCTGCCAAAGGAAGGTGTGTGCTGCCAAGACACCTGTCCTGGGAGGACTTTCTCGTCTGGCACACAAATGGGCTTCTCAGGCACAGAGCTCGCCGCAATTTCCTGCTAGGGTTAGGGTTAGGGTTAGGGTTGGTCTTGGGAGAAAGAGAAAGCCTAGAGGCAGCGTTGCAGTGCCTCTGCAAAGGGGCTGCCAAAGGAAGGTGTGTGCTGCCAAGACAGCTGTCCTGGCAGGACTTTCTCGTCTGGCACACAAATGGGCTTCTCAGGCCCAGAGCTCACCGCAATTTCTTGCTAGGGTTAGGGTTAGGGTTAGGGTTGGTGTTGGGAGAAAGAGAAAGCCTAGAGGCATCATTGCAGTGCCTCTGCAAAGGGGCTGCCAAAGGAAGGTGTGTGCTGCCAAGACACCTGTCCTAAGAGGACTTTCTCGTCTGGCACACAAATGGGCTTCTCAGGCACAGAGCTCGCCGCAATTTCCTGCTAGGGTTAGGGTTAGGGTTAGGGTTGGTCTTGGGAGAAAGAGAAAGCCTAGAGGCAGCGTTGCAGTGCCTCTGCAAAGGGGCTGCCAAAGGAAGGTGTGTGCTGCCAAGACACCTGTCCTGGGAGGACTTTCTCGTCTGGCACACAAATGGGCTTCTCAGGCCCAGAGCTCGCCGCAATTTCCTGCTAGGGTTAGGGTTAGGGTTAGGGTTGGGCTTGGGAGAAAGAGAAAGCCTAGAGGCAGCGTTGCAGTGCCTCTGCAAAGGGGCTGCCAAAGCAAGGTGTGTGCTGCCAAGACAGCTGTCCTGGCAGGACTTTCTCGTCTGGCACACAAATGGGCTTCTCAGGCACAGAGCTCGCCGCAATTTCCTGCTAGGGTTAGGGTTAGGGTTAGGGTTGGTCTTGGGAGAAAGAGAAAGCCTAGAGGCAGCGTTGCAGTGCCTCTGCAAAGGGGCTGCCAAAGGAAGGTGTGTGCTGCCAAGACAGCTGTCCTGGGAGGACTTTCTCGTCTGGCACACAAATGGGCTTCTCAGGCACAGAGCTCGCCGCAATTTTTTGCTAGGGTTAGGGTTAGGGTTAGGGTTGGGCTTGGGAGAAAGAGAAAGCCTAGAGGCAGCGTTGGGGTACCTCTGCAAAGGGGCTGCCAAAGGAAGGTGTGTGCTGCCAAGACAGCTGTCCTGGCAGGACTTTCTCGTCTGGCACACAAATGGGCTTCTCAGGCCCAGAGCTCGCCGCAATTTCCTGCTAGGGTTAGGGTTAGGGTTAGGGTTGGTCTTGGGAGAAAGAGAAAGCCTAGAGGCAGCGTTGCAGTGCCTCTGCAAAGGGGCTGCCAAAGCAAGGTGTGTGCTGCCAAGACACCTGTCCTGGGAGGACTGTCTCGTCTGGCACACAAATGGGCTTCTCAGGCACAGAGCTCGCCGCAATTTCCTGCTAGGGTTAGGGTTAGGGTTAGGGTTGGTCTTGGGAGAAAGAGAAAGCCTAGAGGCAGCGTTGCAGTGCCTCTGCAAAGGGGCTGCCAAAGGAAGGTGTGTGCTGCCAAGACAGCTGTCCTGGGAGGACTTTCTCGTCTGGCACACAAATGGGCTTCTCAGGCACAGAGCTCGCCGCAATTTCCTGCTAGGGTTAGGGTTAGGGTTAGGGTTGGGCTTGGGAGAAAGAGAAAGCCTAGAGGCAGCGTTGCAGTGCCTCTGCAAAGGGGCTGCCAAAGGAAGGTGTGTGCTGCCAAGACAGCTGTCCTGGGAGGACTTTCTCGTCTGGCACACAAATGGGCTTCTCAGGCACAGAGCTCGCCGCAATTTCCTGCTAGGGTTAGGGTTAGGGTTAGGGTTGGTCTTGGGAGAAAGAGAAAGCCTAGAGGCAGCGTTGCAGTGCCTCTGCAAAGGGGCTGCCAAAGGAAGGTGTGTGCTGCCAAGACAGCTGTCCTGGCAGGACTTTCTCGTCTGGCACACAAATGGGCTTCTCAGGCACAGAGCTCGCCGCAATTTCCTGCTAGGGTTAGGGTTAGGGTTAGGGTTGGTGTTGGGAGAAAGAGAAAGCCTAGAGGCAGCGTTGCAGTGCCTCTGCAAAGGGGCTGCCAAAGGAAGGTGTGTGCTGCCAAGACACCTGTCCTGGCAGGACTTTCTCGTCTGGCACACAAATGGGCTTCTCAGGCACAGAGCTCGCCGCAATTTCTTGCTAGGGTTAGGGTTAGGGTTAGGGTTGGTGTTGGGAGAAAGAGAAAGCCTAGAGGCAGCGTTGCAGTGCCTCTGCAAAGGGGCTGCCAAAGGAAGGTGTGTGCTGCCAAGACACCTGTCCTGGCAGGACTTTCTCGTCTGGCACACAAATGGGCTTCTCAGGCACAGAGCTCGCCGCAATTTCCTGCTAGGGTTAGGGTTAGGGTTAGGGTTGGGCTTGGGAGAAAGAGAAAGCCTAGAGGCAGCGTTGCAGTGCCTCTGCAAAGGGGCTGCCAAAGCAAGGTGTGTGCTGCCAAGACACCTGTCCTGGGAGGACTTTCTCGTCTGGCACACAAATGGGCTTCTCAGGCACAGAGCTCGCCGCAATTTTTTGCTAGGGTTAGGGTTAGGGTTAGGGTTGGGCTTGGGAGAAAGAGAAAGCCTAGAGGCAGCGTTGGGGTATCTCTGCAAAGGGGCTGCCAAAGCAAGGTGTGTGCTGCCAAGACACCTGTCCTGGCAGGACTTTCTCGTCTGGCACACAAATGGGCTTCTCAGGCACAGAGCTCGCCGCAATTTCCTGCTAGGGTTAGGGTTAGGGTTAGGGTTGGTCTTGGGAGAAAGAGAAAGCCTAGAGGCAGCGTTGCAGTGCCTCTGCAAAGGGGCTGCCCAAGGAAGGTGTGTGCTGCCAAGACACCTGTCCTGGCAGGACTTTCTCGTCTGGCACACAAATGGGCTTCTCAGGCACAGAGCTCGCCGCAATTTCCTGCTAGGGTTAGGGTTAGGGTTAGGGTTGGTCTTGGGAGAAAGAGAAAGCCTAGAGGCAGCGTTGCAGTGCCTCTGCAAAGGGGCTGCCCAAGGAAGGTGTGTGCTGCCAAGACACCTGTCCTGGCAGGACTTTCTCGTCTGGCACACAAATGGGCTTCTCAGGCACAGAGCTCGCCGCAATTTCCTGCTAGGGTTTGGGTTAGGGTTAGGGTTGGGCTTGGGAGAAAGAGAAAGCCTAGAGGCAGCGTTGGGGTATCTCTGCAAAGGGGCTGCCAAAGGAAGGTGTGTGCTGCCAAGACAGCTGTCCTGGCAGGACTTTCTCGTCTGGCACACAAATGGGCTTCTCAGGCACAGAGCTCGCCGCAATTTCCTGCTAGGGTTAGGGTTAGGGTTGGGCTTGGGAGAAAGAGAAAGCCTAGAGGCAGCGTTGCAGTGCCTCTGCAAAGGGGCTGCCAAAGCAAGGTGTGTGCTGCCAAGACACCTGTCCTGGCAGGACTTTCTCGTCTGGCACACAAATGGGCTTCTCAGGCACAGAGCTCGCCGCAATTTCCTGCTAGGGTTAGGGTTAGGGTTAGGGTTGGTCTTGGGAGAAAGAGAAAGCCTAGAGGCAGCGTTGCAGTGCCTCTGCAAAGGGGCTGCCAAAGGAAGGTGTGTGCTGCCAAGACACCTGTCCTGGCAGGACTTTCTCGTCTGGCACACAAATGGGCTTCTCAGGCACAGAGCTCGCCGCAATTTCCTGCTAGGGTTAGGGTTAGGGTTAGGGTTGGTCTTGGGAGAAAGAGAAAGCCTAGAGGCAGCGTTGCAGTGCCTCTGCAAAGGGGCTGCCAAAGGAAGGTGTGTGCTGCCAAGACACCTGTCCTGGGAGGACTTTCTCGTCTGGCACACAAATGGGCTTCTCAGGCACAGAGCTCGCCGCAATTTTTTGCTAGGGTTAGGGTTAGGGTTAGGGTTGGGCTTGGGAGAAAGAGAAAGCCTAGAGGCAGCGTTGGGGTACCTCTGCAAAGGGGCTGCCAAAGCAAGGTGTGTGCTGCCAAGACACCTGTCCTGGCAGGACTTTCTCGTCTGGCACACAAATGGGCTTCTCAGGCACAGAGCTCGCCGCAATTTCCTGCTAGGGTTAGGGTTAGGGTTAGGGTTGGTCTTGGGAGAAAGAGAAAGCCTAGAGGCAGCGTTGCAGTGCCTCTGCAAAGGGGCTGCCAAAGCAAGGTGTGTGCTGCCAAGACAGCTGTCCTGGGAGGACTTTCTCGTCTGGCACACAAATGGGCTTCTCAGGCACAGAGCTCGCCGCAATTTCTTGCTAGGGTTAGGGTTAGGGTTAGGGTTGGTCTTGGGAGAAAGAGAAAGCTTAGAGGCAGCGTTGCAGTGCCTCTGCAAAGGGGCTGCCAAAGGAAGGTGTGTGCTGCCAAGACAGCTGTCCTGGGAGGACTTTCTCGTCTGGCACACAAATGGGCTTCTCAGGCACAGAGCTCGCCGCAATTTCCTGCTAGGGTTAGGGTTAGGGTTAGGGTTGGTGTTGGGAGAAAGAGAAAGCCTAGAGGCAGCGTTGCAGTGCCTCTGCAAAGGGGCTGCCAAAGGAAGGTGTGTGCTGCCAAGACAGCTGTCCTGGCAGGACTTTCTCGTCTGGCACACAAATGGGCTTCTCAGGCACAGAGCTCGCCGCAATTTCCTGCTAGGGTTAGGGTTAGGGTTAGGGTTGGTCTTGGGAGAAAGAGAAAGCCTAGAGGCAGCGTTGCAGTGCCTCTGCAAAGGGGCTGCCAAAGGAAGGTGTGTGCTGCCAAGACACCTGTCCTGGGAGGACTTTCTCGTCTGGCACACAAATGGGCTTCTCAGGCACAGAGCTCGCCGCAATTTCCTGCTAGGGTTAGGGTTAGGGTTAGGGTTGGTCTTGGGAGAAAGAGAAAGCTTAGAGGCAGCGTTGCAGTGCCTCTGCAAAGGGGCTGCCAAAGGAAGGTGTGTGCTGCCAAGACAGCTGTCCTGGCAGGACTTTCTCGTCTGGCACACAAATGGGCTTCTCAGGCACAGAGCTCGCCGCAATTTCCTGCTAGGGTTAGGGTTAGGGTTAGGGTTGGTCTTGGGAGAAAGAGAAAGCCTAGAGGCAGCGTTGCAGTGCCTCTGCAAAGGGGCTGCCAAAGCAAGGTGTGTGCTGCCAAGACACCTGTCCTGGGAGGACTTTCTCGTCTGGCACACAAATGGGCTTCTCAGGCACAGAGCTCGCCGCAATTTCTTGCTAGGGTTAGGGTTAGGGTTAGGGTTGGTCTTGGGAGAAAGAGAAAGCCTAGAGGCAGCGTTGCAGTGCCTCTGCAAAGGGGCTGCCAAAGGAAGGTGTGTGCTGCCAAGACACCTGTCCTGGCAGGACTTTCTCGTCTGGCACACAAATGGGCTTCTCAGGCACAGAGCTCGCCGCAATTTCCTGCTAGGGTTAGGGTTAGGGTTAGGGTTGGTCTTGGGAGAAAGAGAAAGCCTAGAGGCAGCGTTGCAGTGCCTCTGCAAAGGGGCTGCCAAAGGAAGGTGTGTGCTGCCAAGACACCTGTCCTGGCAGGACTTTCTCGTCTGGCACACAAATGGGCTTCTCAGGCACAGAGCTCGCCGCAATTTCCTGCTAGGGTTAGGGTTAGGGTTAGGGTTGGTCTTGGGAGAAAGAGAAAGCCTAGAGGCAGCGTTGCAGTGCCTCTGCAAAGGGGCTGCCAAAGGAAGGTGTGTGCTGCCAAGACACCTGTCCTGGGAGGACTTTCTCGTCTGGCACACAAATGGGCTTCTCAGGCACAGAGCTCGCCGCAATTTTTTGCTAGGGTTAGGGTTAGGGTTAGGGTTGGGCTTGGGAGAAAGAGAAAGCCTAGAGGCAGCGTTGGGGTACCTCTGCAAAGGGGCTGCCAAAGCAAGGTGTGTGCTGCCAAGACACCTGTCCTGGCAGGACTTTCTCGTCTGGCACACAAATGGGCTTCTCAGGCACAGAGCTCGCCGCAATTTCCTGCTAGGGTTAGGGTTAGGGTTAGGGTTGGTCTTGGGAGAAAGAGAAAGCCTAGAGGCAGCGTTGCAGTGCCTCTGCAAAGGGGCTGCCAAAGCAAGGTGTGTGCTGCCAAGACAGCTGTCCTGGGAGGACTTTCTCGTCTGGCACACAAATGGGCTTCTCAGGCACAGAGCTCGCCGCAATTTCTTGCTAGGGTTAGGGTTAGGGTTAGGGTTGGTCTTGGGAGAAAGAGAATGCTTAGAGGCAGCGTTGCAGTGCCTCTGCAAAGGGGCTGCCAAAGGAAGGTGTGTGCTGCCAAGACAGCTGTCCTGGGAGGACTTTCTCGTCTGGCACACAAATGGGCTTCTCAGGCACAGAGCTCGCCGCAATTTCCTGCTAGGGTTAGGGTTAGGGTTAGGGTTGGTGTTGGGAGAAAGAGAAAGCCTAGAGGCAGCGTTGCAGTGCCTCTGCAAAGGGGCTGCCAAAGGAAGGTGTGTGCTGCCAAGACAGCTGTCCTGGCAGGACTTTCTCGTCTGGCACACAAATGGGCTTCTCAGGCACAGAGCTCGCCGCAATTTCCTGCTAGGGTTAGGGTTAGGGTTAGGGTTGGTCTTGGGAGAAAGAGAAAGCCTAGAGGCAGCGTTGCAGTGCCTCTGCAAAGGGGCTGCCAAAGGAAGGTGTGTGCTGCCAAGACACCTGTCCTGGGAGGACTTTCTCGTCTGGCACACAAATGGGCTTCTCAGGCACAGAGCTCGCCGCAATTTCCTGCTAGGGTTAGGGTTAGGGTTAGGGTTGGTCTTGGGAGAAAGAGAAAGCTTAGAGGCAGCGTTGCAGTGCCTCTGCAAAGGGGCTGCCAAAGGAAGGTGTGTGCTGCCAAGACAGCTGTCCTGGCAGGACTTTCTCGTCTGGCACACAAATGGGCTTCTCAGGCACAGAGCTCGCCGCAATTTCCTGCTAGGGTTAGGGTTAGGGTTAGGGTTGGTCTTGGGAGAAAGAGAAAGCCTAGAGGCAGCGTTGCAGTGCCTCTGCAAAGGGGCTGCCAAAGCAAGGTGTGTGC
Source organism: Apteryx mantelli (assembly GCF_036417845.1). Taxonomy (NCBI): domain Eukaryota; kingdom Metazoa; phylum Chordata; class Aves; order Apterygiformes; family Apterygidae; genus Apteryx; species Apteryx mantelli. Next base: position 19,828,784 of record NC_089983.1, on the reverse strand, counting down.
TGCCAAGACACCTGTCCTGGGAGGACTTTCTCGTCTGGCACACAAATGGGCTTCTCAGGCACAGAGCTCGCCGCAATTTCTTGCTAGGGTTAGGGTTAGGGTTAGGGTTGGTCTTGGGAGAAAGAGAAAGCCTAGAGGCAGCGTTGCAGTGCCTCTGCAAAGGGGCTGCCAAAGGAAGGTGTGTGCTGCCAAGACACCTGTCCTGGCAGGACTTTCTCGTCTGGCACACAAATGGGCTTCTCAGGCACAGAGCTCGCCGCAATTTCCTGCTAGGGTTAGGGTTAGGGTTAGGGTTGGTCTTGGGAGAAAGAGAAAGCCTAGAGGCAGCGTTGCAGTGCCTCTGCAAAGGGGCTGCCAAAGGAAGGTGTGTGCTGCCAAGACACCTGTCCTGGCAGGACTTTCTCGTCTGGCACACAAATGGGCTTCTCAGGCACAGAGCTCGCCGCAATTTTTTGCTAGGGTTAGGGTTAGGGTTAGGGTTGGGCTTGGGAGAAAGAGAAAGCCTAGAGGCAGCGTTGGGGTACCTCTGCAAAGGGGCTGCCAAAGCAAGGTGTGTGCTGCCAAGACACCTGTCCTGGCAGGACTTTCTCGTCTGGCACACAAATGGGCTTCTCAGGCACAGAGCTCGCCGCAATTTCCTGCTAGGGTTAGGGTTAGGGTTAGGGTTGGTCTTGGGAGAAAGAGAAAGCCTAGAGGCAGCGTTGCAGTGCCTCTGCAAAGGGGCTGCCAAAGCAAGGTGTGTGCTGCCAAGACAGCTGTCCTGGCAGGACTTTCTTGTCTGGCACACAAATGGGCTTCTCAGGCACAGAGCTCGCCGCAATTTCCTGCTAGGGTTAGGGTTAGGGTTAGGGTTGGGCTTGGGAGAAAGAGAAAGCCTAGAGGCAGCGTTGCAGTGCCTCTGCAAAGGGGCTGCCAAAGCAAGGTGTGTGCTGCCAAGACACCTGTCCTGGCAGGACTTTCTCATCTGGCACACGAATGGGCTTCTCAGGCACAGAGCTCGCCGCAATTTCCTGCTAGGGTTTGGGTTAGGGTTAGGGTTGGGCTTGGGAGAAAGAGAAAGCCTAGAGGCAGCGTTGGGGTATCTCTGCAAAGGGGCTGCCAAAGCAAGGTGTGTGCTGCCAAGACAGCTGTCCTGGCAGGACTTTCTCGTCTGGCACACAAATGGGCTTCTCAGGCACAGAGCTCGCCGCAATTTCCTGCTAGGGTTAGGGTTAGGGTTGGGCTTGGGAGAAAGAGAAAGCCTAGAGGCAGCGTTGCAGTGCCTCTGCAAAGGGGCTGCCAAAGGAAGGTGTGTGCTGCCAAGACACCTGTCCTGGCAGGACTTTCTCGTCTGGCACACAAATGGGCTTCTCAGGCACAGAGCTCGCCGCAATTTCCTGCTAGGGTTAGGGTTAGGGTTAGGGTTGGTCTTGGGAGAAAGAGAAAGCCTAGAGGCAGCGTTGCAGTGCCTCTGCAAAGGGGCTGCCAAAGCAAGGTGTGTGCTGCCAAGACACCTGTCCTGGCAGGACTTTCTCGTCTGGCACACAAATGGGCTTCTCAGGCACAGAGCTCGCCGCAATTTCCTGCTAGGGTTAGGGTTAGGGTTAGGGTTGGTCTTGGGAGAAAGAGAAAGCCTAGAGGCAGCGTTGCAGTGCCTCTGCAAAGGGGCTGCCAAAGGAAGGTGTGTGCTGCCAAGACAGCTGTCCTGGGAGGACTTTCTCGTCTGGCACACAAATGGGCTTCTCAGGCACAGAGCTCGCCGCAATTTCCTGCTAGGGTTAGGGTTAGGGTTAGGGTTGGGATTGGGAGAAAGAGAAAGCCTAGAGGCAGCGTTGCAGTGCCTCTGCAAAGGGGCTGCCAAAGGAAGGTGTGTGCTGCCAAGACACCTGTCCTGGCAGGACTTTCTCGTCTGGCACACAAATGGGCTTCTCAGGCACAGAGCTCGCCGCAATTTTTTGCTAGGGTTAGGGTTAGGGTTAGGGTTGGGCTTGGGAGAAAGAGAAAGCCTAGAGGCAGCGTTGGGGTACCTCTGCAAAGGGGCTGCCAAAGCAAGGTGTGTGCTGCCAAGACACCTGTCCTGGCAGGACTTTCTCGTCTGGCACACAAATGGGCTTCTCAGGCACAGAGCTCGCCGCAATTTCCTGCTAGGGTTAGGGTTAGGGTTAGGGTTGGTCTTGGGAGAAAGAGAAAGCCTAGAGGCAGCGTTGCAGTGCCTCTGCAAAGGGGCTGCCCAAGGAAGGTGTGTGCTGCCAAGACACCTGTCCTAAGAGGACTTTCTCGTCTGGCACACAAATGGGCTTCTCAGGCACAGAGCTCGCCGCAATTTCCTGCTAGGGTTGGGGTTAGGGTTAGGGTTGGTCTTGGGAGAAAGAGAAAGCCTAGAGGCAGCGTTGCAGTGCCTCTGCAAAGGGGCTGCCAAAGGAAGGTGTGTGCTGCCAAGACAGCTGTCCTGGCAGGACTTTCTCGTCTGGCACACAAATGGGCTTCTCAGGCACAGAGCTCGCCGCAATTTCCTGCTGGGGTTAGGGTTAGGGTTAGGGTTGGGCTTGGGAGAAAGAGAAAGCCTAGAGGCAGCGTTGCAGTGCCTCTGCAAAGGGGCTGCCAAAGCAAGGTGTGTGCTGCCAAGACACCTGTCCTGGCAGGACTTTCTCGTCTGGCACACAAATGGGCTTCTCAGGCACAGAGCTCGCCGCAATTTCTTGCTAGGGTTAGGGTTAGGGTTAGGGTTGGTCTTGGGAGAAAGAGAAAGCCTAGAGGCAGCGTTGCAGTGCCTCTGCAAAGGGGCTGCCAAAGCAAGGTGTGTGCTGCCAAGACACCTGTCCTGGGAGGACTTTCTCGTCTGGCACACAAATGGGCTTCTCAGGCACAGAGCTCGCCGCAATTTCCTGCTAGGGTTAGGGTTAGGGTTAGGGTTGGGCTTGGGAGAAAGAGAAAGCCTAGAGGCAGCGTTGCAGTGCCTCTGCAAAGGGGCTGCCAAAGCAAGGTGTGTGCTGCCAAGACAGCTGTCCTGGCAGGACTTTCTCGTCTGGCACACAAATGGGCTTCTCAGGCACAGAGCTCGCCGCAATTTCCTGCTAGGGTTAGGGTTAGGGTTGGGCTTGGGAGAAAGAGAAAGCCTAGAGGCAGCGTTGCAGTGCCTCTGCAAAGGGGCTGCCAAAGCAAGGTGTGTGCTGCCAAGACACCTGTCCTGGCAGGACTTTCTCGTCTGGCACACAAATGGGCTTCTCAGGCACAGAGCTCGCCGCAATTTTTTGCTAGGGTTAGGGTTAGGGTTAGGGTTGGTCTTGGGAGAAAGAGAAAGCCTAGAGGCAGCGTTGGGGTACCTCTGCAAAGGGGCTGCCAAAGGAAGGTGTGTGCTGCCAAGACACCTGTCCTGGCAGGACTTTCTCGTCTGGCACACAAATGGGCTTCTCAGGCACAGAGCTCGCCGCAATTTCCTGCTAGGGTTAGGGTTAGGGTTAGGGTTGGTCTTGGGAGAAAGAGAAAGCCTAGAGGCAGCGTTGCAGTGCCTCTGCAAAGGGGCTGCCCAAGGAAGGTGTGTGCTGCGAAGACACCTGTCCTAAGAGGACTTTCTCGTCTGGCACACAAATGGGCTTCTCAGGCACAGAGCTCGCCGCAATTTCCTGCTAGGGTTGGGGTTAGGGTTAGGGTTGGGCTTGGGAGAAAGAGAAAGCCTAGAGGCAGCGTTGGGGTATCTCTGCAAAGGGGCTGCCAAAGCAAGGTGTGTGCTGCCAAGACACCTGTCCTGGCAGGACTTTCTCGTCTGGCACACAAATGGGCTTCTCAGGCACAGAGCTCGCCGCAATTTCCTGCTAGGGTTAGGGTTAGGGTTAGGGTTGGGCTTGGGAGAAAGAGAAAGCCTAGAGGCAGCGTTGCAGTGCCTCTGCAAAGGGGCTGCCAAAGGAAGGTGTGTGCTGCCAAGACAGCTGTCCTAAGAGGACTTTCTCGTCTGGCACACAAATGGGCTTCTCAGGCCCAGAGCTCGCCGCAATTTCCTGCTAGGGTTAGGGTTAGGGTTAGGGTTGGGCTTGGGAGAAAGAGAAAGCCTGGAGGCAGCGTTGCAGTGCCTCTGCAAAGGGGCTGCCAAAGGAAGGTGTGTGCTGCCAAGACACCTGTCCTGGCAGGACTGTCTCGTCTGGCACACAAATGGGCTTCTCAGGCACAGAGCTCGCCGCAATTTCTTGCTAGGGTTAGGGTTAGGGTTAGGGTTGGTCTTGGGAGAAAGAGAAAGCCTAGAGGCAGCGTTGCAGTGCCTCTGCAAAGGGGCTGCCAAAGGAAGGTGTGTGCTGCCAAGACACCTGTCCTGGCAGGACTTTCTCGTCTGGCACACAAATGGGCTTCTCAGGCACAGAGCTCGCCGCAATTTCCTGCTAGGGTTAGGGTTAGGGTTAGGGTTGGTGTTGGGAGAAAGAGAAAGCCTAGAGGCAGCGTTGCAGTGCCTCTGCAAAGGGGCTGCCAAAGCAAGGTGTGTGCTGCCAAGACACCTGTCCTGGGAGGACTTTCTCGTCTGGCACACAAATGGGCTTCTCAGGCACAGAGCTCGCCGCAATTTCCTGCTAGGGTTAGGGTTAGGGTTAGGGTTGGTCTTGGGAGAAAGAGAAAGCCTAGAGGCAGCGTTGCAGTGCCTCTGCAAAGGGGCTGCCAAAGGAAGGTGTGTGCTGCCAAGACACCTGTCCTGGGAGGACTTTCTCGTCTGGCACACAAATGGGCTTCTCAGGCACAGAGCTCGCCGCAATTTCCTGCTAGGGTTAGGGTTAGGGTTAGGGTTGGTCTTGGGAGAAAGAGAAAGCCTAGAGGCAGCGTTGCAGTGCCTCTGCAAAGGGGCTGCCAAAGCAAGGTGTGTGCTGCCAAGACACCTGTCCTGGCAGGACTTTCTCGTCTGGCACACAAATGGGCTTCTCAGGCACAGAGCTCGCCGCAATTTCCTGCTAGGGTTAGGGTTAGGGTTAGGGTTGGTCTTGGGAGAAAGAGAAAGCCTAGAGGCAGCGTTGCAGTGCCTCTGCAAAGGGGCTGCCAAAGGAAGGTGTGTGCTGCCAAGACAGCTGTCCTGGCAGGACTTTCTCGTCTGGCACACAAATGGGCTTCTCAGGCACAGAGCTCGCCGCAATTTCCTGCTAGGGTTAGGGTTAGGGTTAGGGTTGGGCTTGGGAGAAAGAGAAAGCCTAGAGGCAGCGTTGCAGTGCCTCTGCAAAGGGGCTGCCAAAGGAAGGTGTGTGCTGCCAAGACAGCTGTCCTGGGAGGACTTTCTCGTCTGGCACACAAATGGGCTTCTCAGGCACAGAGCTCGCCGCAATTTCCTGCTAGGGTTAGGGTTAGGGTTAGGGTTGGTCTTGGGAGAAAGAGAAAGCCTAGAGGCAGCGTTGCAGTGCCTCTGCAAAGGGGCTGCCAAAGGAAGGTGTGTGCTGCCAAGACACCTGTCCTGGGAGGACTTTCTCGTCTGGCACACAAATGGGCTTCTCAGGCACAGAGCTCGCCGCAATTTCCTGCTAGGGTTAGGGTTAGGGTTAGGGTTGGTCTTGGGAGAAAGAGAAAGCTTAGAGGCAGCGTTGCAGTGCCTCTGCAAAGGGGCTGCCAAAGGAAGGTGTGTGCTGCCAAGACAGCTGTCCTGGCAGGACTTTCTCGTCTGGCACACAAATGGGCTTCTCAGGCACAGAGCTCGCCGCAATTTCCTGCTAGGGTTAGGGTTAGGGTTAGGGTTGGTCTTGGGAGAAAGAGAAAGCCTAGAGGCAGCGTTGCAGTGCCTCTGCAAAGGGGCTGCCAAAGCAAGGTGTGTGCTGCCAAGACACCTGTCCTGGGAGGACTTTCTCGTCTGGCACACAAATGGGCTTCTCAGGCACAGAGCTCGCCGCAATTTCTTGCTAGGGTTAGGGTTAGGGTTAGGGTTGGTCTTGGGAGAAAGAGAAAGCCTAGAGGCAGCGTTGCAGTGCCTCTGCAAAGGGGCTGCCAAAGGAAGGTGTGTGCTGCCAAGACAGCTGTCCTGGGAGGACTTTCTCGTCTGGCACACAAATGGGCTTCTCAGGCACAGAGCTCGCCGCAATTTCCTGCTAGGGTTAGGGTTAGGGTTAGGGTTGGGATTGGGAGAAAGAGAAAGCCTAGAGGCAGCGTTGCAGTGCCTCTGCAAAGGGGCTGCCAAAGGAAGGTGTGTGCTGCCAAGACACCTGTCCTGGCAGGACTTTCTCGTCTGGCACACAAATGGGCTTCTCAGGCACAGAGCTCGCCGCAATTTTTTGCTAGGGTTAGGGTTAGGGTTAGGGTTGGGCTTGGGAGAAAGAGAAAGCCTAGAGGCAGCGTTGGGGTACCTCTGCAAAGGGGCTGCCAAAGGAAGGTGTGTGCTGCCAAGACACCTGTCCTGGCAGGACTTTCTCGTCTGGCACACAAATGGGCTTCTCAGGCACAGAGCTCGCCGCAATTTCCTGCTAGGGTTAGGGTTAGGGTTAGGGTTGGTCTTGGGAGAAAGAGAAAGCCTAGAGGCAGCGTTGCAGTGCCTCTGCAAAGGGGCTGCCAAAGCAAGGTGTGTGCTGCCAAGACACCTGTCCTAAGAGGACTTTCTCGTCTGGCACACAAATGGGCTTCTCAGGCACAGAGCTCGCCGCAATTTCCTGCTAGGGTTGGGGTTAGGGTTAGGGTTGGTCTTGGGAGAAAGAGAAAGCCTAGAGGCAGCGTTGCAGTGCCTCTGCAAAGGGGCTGCCAAAGGAAGGTGTGTGCTGCCAAGACACCTGTCCTGGCAGGACTTTCTCGTCTGGCACACAAATGGGCTTCTCAGGCACAGAGCTCGCCGCAATTTCCTGCTAGGGTTAGGGTTAGGGTTGGGCTTGGGAGAAAGAGAAAGCCTAGAGGCAGCGTTGCAGTGCCTCTGCAAAGGGGCTGCCAAAGGAAGGTGTGTGCTGCCAAGACAGCTGTCCTGGCAGGACTTTCTCGTCTGGCACACAAATGGGCTTCTCAGGCACAGAGCTCGCCGCAATTTCTTGCTAGGGTTAGGGTTAGGGTTAGGGTTGGTCTTGGGAGAAAGAGAAAGCCTAGAGGCAGCGTTGCAGTGCCTCTGCAAAGGGGCTGCCAAAGCAAGGTGTGTGCTGCCAAGACAGCTGTCCTGGGAGGACTTTCTCGTCTGGCACACAAATGGGCTTCTCAGGCCCAGAGCTCGCCGCAATTTCCTGCTAGGGTTAGGGTTAGGGTTAGGGTTGGGCTTGGGAGAAAGAGAAAGCCTAGAGGCAGCGTTGCAGTGCCTCTGCAAAGGGGCTGCCAAAGGAAGGTGTGTGCTGCCAAGACAGCTGTCCTGGCAGGACTTTCTCGTCTGGCACACAAATGGGCTTCTCAGGCACAGAGCTCGCCGCAATTTCCTGCTAGGGTTAGGGTTAGGGTTAGGGTTGGTGTTGGGAGAAAGAGAAAGCCTAGAGGCAGCGTTGCAGTGCCTCTGCAAAGGGGCTGCCAAAGGAAGGTGTGTGCTGCCAAGACACCTGTCCTGGCAGGACTTTCTCGTCTGGCACACAAATGGGCTTCTCAGGCACAGAGCTCGCCGCAATTTCTTGCTAGGGTTAGGGTTAGGGTTAGGGTTGGTCTTGGGAGAAAGAGAAAGCCTAGAGGCAGCGTTGCAGTGCCTCTGCAAAGGGGCTGCCAAAGGAAGGTGTGTGCTGCCAAGACACCTGTCCTGGCAGGACTTTCTCGTCTGGCACACAAATGGGCTTCTCAGGCACAGAGCTCGCCGCAATTTCCTGCTAGGGTTAGGGTTAGGGTTAGGGTTGGTCTTGGGAGAAAGAGAAAGCCTAGAGGCAGCGTTGCAGTGCCTCTGCAAAGGGGCTGCCCAAGGAAGGTGTGTGCTGCCAAGACACCTGTCCTAAGAGGACTTTCTCGTCTGGCACACAAATGGGCTTCTCAGGCACAGAGCTCGCCGCAATTTCCTGCTAGGGTTGGGGTTAGGGTTAGGGTTGGTCTTGGGAGAAAGAGAAAGCCTAGAGGCAGCGTTGCAGTGCCTCTGCAAAGGGGCTGCCAAAGGAAGGTGTGTGCTGCCAAGACACCTGTCCTGGCAGGACTTTCTCGTCTGGCACACAAATGGGCTTCTCAGGCACAGAGCTCGCCGCAATTTCCTGCTAGGGTTAGGGTTAGGGTTGGGCTTGGGAGAAAGAGAAAGCCTAGAGGCAGCGTTGCAGTGCCTCTGCAAAGGGGCTGCCAAAGGAAGGTGTGTGCTGCCAAGACAGCTGTCCTAAGAGGACTTTCTCGTCTGGCACACAAATGGGCTTCTCAGGCACAGAGCTCGCCGCAATTTCTTGCTAGGGTTAGGGTTAGGGTTAGGGTTGGTCTTGGGAGAAAGAGAAAGCCTAGAGGCAGCGTTGCAGTGCCTCTGCAAAGGGGCTGCCAAAGCAAGGTGTGTGCTGCCAAGACAGCTGTCCTGGCAGGACTTTCTCGTCTGGCACACAAATGGGCTTCTCAGGCCCAGAGCTCGCCGCAATTTCCTGCTAGGGTTAGGGTTAGGGTTAGGGTTGGGCTTGGGAGAAAGAGAAAGCCTAGAGGCAGCGTTGCAGTGCCTCTGCAAAGGGGCTGCCAAAGGAAGGTGTGTGCTGCCAAGACAGCTGTCCTGGCAGGACTTTCTCGTCTGGCACACAAATGGGCTTCTCAGGCACAGAGCTCGCCGCAATTTCCTGCTAGGGTTAGGGTTAGGGTTAGGGTTAGGGTTGGTCTTGGGAGAAAGAGAAAGCCTAGAGGCAGCGTTGCAGTGCCTCTGCAAAGGGGCTGCCAAAGCAAGGTGTGTGCTGCCAAGACACCTGTCCTGGGAGGACTTTCTTGTCTGGCACACAAATGGGCTTCTCAGGCCCAGAGCTCGCCGCAATTTCCTGCTAGGGTTAGGGTTAGGGTTAGGGTTGGTGTTGGGAGAAAGAGAAAGCCTAGAGGCAGCGTTGCAGTGCCTCTGCAAAGGGGCTGCCAAAGGAAGGTGTGTGCTGCCAAGACACCTGTCCTGGCAGGACTTTCTCGTCTGGCACACAAATGGGCTTCTCAGGCACAGAGCTCGCCGCAATTTCCTGCTAGGGTTAGGGTTAGGGTTAGGGTTGGGCTTGGGAGAAAGAGAAAGCCTAGAGGCAGCGTTGCAGTGCCTCTGCAAAGGGGCTGCCAAAGGAAGGTGTGTGCTGCCAAGACACCTGTCCTGGCAGGACTTTCTCGTCTGGCACACAAATGGGCTTCTCAGGCACAGAGCTCGCCGCAATTTCTTGCTAGGGTTAGGGTTAGGGTTAGGGTTGGTGTTGGGAGAAAGAGAAAGCCTAGAGGCAGCGTTGCAGTGCCTCTGCAAAGGGGCTGCCAAAGCAAGGTGTGTGCTGCCAAGACACCTGTCCTGGGAGGACTTTCTCGTCTGGCACACAAATGGGCTTCTCAGGCACAGAGCTCGCCGCAATTTCCTGCTAGGGTTAGGGTTAGGGTTAGGGTTGGGCTTGGGAGAAAGAGAAAGCCTAGAGGCAGCGTTGCAGTGCCTCTGCAAAGGGGCTGCCAAAGGAAGGTGTGTGCTGCCAAGACAGCTGTCCTGGCAGGACTTTCTCGTCTGGCACACAAATGGGCTTCTCAGGCCCAGAGCTCGCCGCAATTTCCTGCTAGGGTTAGGGTTAGGGTTAGGGTTGGGCTTGGGAGAAAGAGAAAGCCTAGAGGCAGCGTTGCAGTGCCTCTGCAAAGGGGCTGCCAAAGGAAGGTGTGTGCTGCCAAGACACCTGTCCTGGCAGGACTTTCTCATCTGGCACACAAATGGGCTTCTCAGGCACAGAGCTCGCCGCAATTTCCTGCTAGGGTTAGGGTTAGGGTTAGGGTTGGTCTTGGGAGAAAGAGAAAGCCTAGAGGCAGCGTTGGGGTATCTCTGCAAAGGGGCTGCCAAAGCAAGGTGTGTGCTGCCAAGACACCTGTCCTGGGAGGACTTTCTCGTCTGGCACACAAATGGGCTTCTCAGGCACAGAGCTCGCCGCAATTTCCTGCTAGGGTTAGGGTTAGGGTTAGGGTTGGTCTTGGGAGAAAGAGAAAGCCTAGAGGCAGCGTTGCAGTGCCTCTGCAAAGGGGCTGCCAAAGGAAGGTGTGTGCTGCCAAGACAGCTGTCCTGGCAGGACTTTCTCGTCTGGCACACAAATGGGCTTCTCAGGCACAGAGCTCGCCGCAATTTCTTGCTAGGGTTAGGGTTAGGGTTAGGGTTGGTCTTGGGAGAAAGAGAAAGCCTAGAGGCAGCGTTGCAGTGCCTCTGCAAAGGGGCTGCCAAAGGAAGGTGTGTGCTGCCAAGACAGCTGTCCTGGGAGGACTTTCTCGTCTGGCACACAAATGGGCTTCTCAGGCACAGAGCTCGCCGCAATTTCCTGCTAGGGTTAGGGTTAGGGTTAGGGTTGGTCTTGGGAGAAAGAGAAAGCCTAGAGGCAGCGTTGCAGTGCCTCTGCAAAGGGGCTGCCCAAGGAAGGTGTGTGCTGCCAAGACACCTGTCCTAAGAGGACTTTCTCGTCTGGCACACAAATGGGCTTCTCAGGCACAGAGCTCGCCGCAATTTCCTGCTAGGGTTGGGGTTAGGGTTAGGGTTGGTCTTGGGAGAAAGAGAAAGCCTAGAGGCAGCGTTGCAGTGCCTCTGCAAAGGGGCTGCCCAAGGAAGGTGTGTGCTGCCAAGACACCTGTCCTGGCAGGACTTTCTCGTCTGGCACACAAATGGGCTTCTCAGGCACAGAGCTCGCCGCAATTTCCTGCTAGGGTTAGGGTTAGGGTTAGGGTTGGGCTTGGGAGAAAGAGAAAGCCTAGAGGCAGCATTGCAGTGCCTCTGCAAAGGGGCTGCCAAAGGAAGGTGTGTGCTGCCAAGACAGCTGTCCTGGCAGGACTTTCTCGTCTGGCACACAAATGGGCTTCTCAGGCACAGAGCTCGCCGCAATTTCTTGCTAGGGTTAGGGTTAGGGTTAGGGTTGGTCTTGGGAGAAAGAGAAAGCCTAGAGGCAGCGTTGCAGTGCCTCTGCAAAGGGGCTGCCAAAGCAAGGTGTGTGCTGCCAAGACAGCTGTCCTGGGAGGACTTTCTCGTCTGGCACACAAATGGGCTTCTCAGGCCCAGAGCTCGCCGCAATTTCCTGCTAGGGTTAGGGTTAGGGTTAGGGTTGGGCTTGGGAGAAAGAGAAAGCCTAGAGGCAGCGTTGCAGTGCCTCTGCAAAGGGGCTGCCAAAGGAAGGTGTGTGCTGCCAAGACACCTGTCCTGGGAGGACTTTCTCGTCTGGCACACAAATGGGCTTCTCAGGCACAGAGCTCGCCGCAATTTCCTGCTAGGGTTAGGGTTAGGGTTAGGGTTGGTCTTGGGAGAAAGAGAAAGCCTAGAGGCAGCGTTGCAGTGCCTCTGCAAAGGGGCTGCCAAAGGAAGGTGTGTGCTGCCAAGACAGCTGTCCTGGCAGGACTTTCTCGTCTGGCACACAAATGGGCTTCTCAGGCCCAGAGCTCGCCGCAATTTTTTGCTAGGGTTAGGGTTAGGGTTAGGGTTGGGCTTGGGAGAAAGAGAAAGCCTAGAGGCAGCGTTGGGGTACCTCTGCAAAGGGGCTGCCAAAGGAAGGTGTGTGCTGCCAAGACACCTGTCCTGGCAGGACTTTCTCGTCTGGCACACAAATGGGCTTCTCAGGCACAGAGCTCGCCGCAATTTCCTGCTAGGGTTAGGGTTAGGGTTAGGGTTGGTGTTGGGAGAAAGAGAAAGCCTAGAGGCAGCGTTGCAGTGCCTCTGCAAAGGGGCTGCCAAAGCAAGGTGTGTGCTGCCAAGACACCTGTCCTGGGAGGACTTTCTCGTCTGGCACACAAATGGGCTTCTCAGGCACAGAGCTCGCCGCAATTTCCTGCTAGGGTTAGGGTTAGGGTTAGGGTTGGTCTTGGGAGAAAGAGAAAGCCTGGAGGCAGCGTTGCAGTGCCTCTGCAAAGGGGCTGCCAAAGGAAGGTGTGTGCTGCCAAGACACCTGTCCTGGGAGGACTTTCTCGTCTGGCACACAAATGGGCTTCTCAGGCACAGAGCTCGCCGCAATTTCCTGCTAGGGTTAGGGTTAGGGTTAGGGTTGGGCTTGGGAGAAAGAGAAAGCCTGGAGGCAGCGTTGCAGTGCCTCTGCAAAGGGGCTGCCAAAGGAAGGTGTGTGCTGCCAAGACACCTGTCCTGGGAGGACTTTCTCGTCTGGCACACAAATGGGCTTCTCAGGCCCAGAGCTCGCCGCAATTTCTTGCTAGGGTTAGGGTTAGGGTTAGGGTTGGGCTTGGGAGAAAGAGAAAGCCTAGAGGCATCGTTGGGGTGCCTCTGCAAAGGGGCTGCCAAAGGAAGGTGTGTGCTGCCAAGACACCTGTCCTGGCAGGACTTTCTCGTCTGGCACACAAATGGGCTTCTCAGGCACAGAGCTCGCCGCAATTTCCTGCTAGGGTTAGGGTTAGGGTTAGGGTTGGTCTTGGGAGAAAGAGAAAGCCTAGAGGCAGCGTTGCAGTGCCTCTGCAAAGGGGCTGCCAAAGGAAGGTGTGTGCTGCCAAGACACCTGTCCTGGGAGGACTTTCTCGTCTGGCACACAAATGGGCTTCTCAGGCTCAGAGCTCGCCGCAATTTCTTGCTAGGGTTAGGGTTAGGGTTAGGGTTGGTGTTGGGAGAAAGAGAAAGCCTAGAGGCAGCGTTGCAGTGCCTCTGCAAAGGGGCTGCCAAAGGAAGGTGTGTGCTGCCAAGACACCTGTCCTGGCAGGACTTTCTCGTCTGGCACACAAATGGGCTTCTCAGGCACAGAGCTCGCCGCAATTTCCTGCTAGGGTTAGGGTTAGGGTTAGGGTTGGTCTTGGGAGAAAGAGAAAGCCTAGAGGCAGCGTTGCAGTGCCTCTGCAAAGGGGCTGCCAAAGCAAGGTGTGTGCTGCCAAGACACCTGTCCTGGCAGGACTTTCTCGTCTGGCACACAAATGGGCTTCTCAGGCACAGAGCTCGCCGCAATTTCCTGCTAGGGTTAGGGTTAGGGTTAGGGTTGGTCTTGGGAGAAAGAGAAAGCCTAGAGGCAGCGTTGCAGTGCCTCTGCAAAGGGGCTGCCAAAGGAAGGTGTGTGCTGCCAAGACACCTGTCCTGGGAGGACTTTCTCGTCTGGCACACAAATGGGCTTCTCAGGCACAGAGCTCGCCGCAATTTCCTGCTAGGGTTAGGGTTAGGGTTAGGGTTGGGCTTGGGAGAAAGAGAAAGCCTGGAGGCAGCGTTGCAGTGCCTCTGCAAAGGGGCTGCCAAAGGAAGGTGTGTGCTGCCAAGACACCTGTCCTGGCAGGACTTTCTCGTCTGGCACACAAATGGGCTTCTCAGGCACAGAGCTCGCCGCAATTTCTTGCTAGGGTTAGGGTTAGGGTTAGGGTTGGGCTTGGGAGAAAGAGAAAGCCTAGAGGCATCGTTGCAGTGCCTCTGCAAAGGGGCTGCCCAAGGAAGGTGTGTGCTGCCAAGACACCTGTCCTGGGAGGACTTTCTCGTCTGGCACACAAATGGGCTTCTCAGGCCCAGAGCTCGCCGCAATTTCCTGCTAGGGTTAGGGTTAGGGTTAGGGTTGGTCTTGGGAGAAAGAGAAAGCCTAGAGGCAGCGTTGCAGTGCCTCTGCAAAGGGGCTGCCAAAGGAAGGTGTGTGCTGCCAAGACACCTGTCCTGGCAGGACTTTCTCGTCTGGCACACAAATGGGCTTCTCAGGCACAGAGCTCGCCGCAATTTCCTGCTAGGGTTAGGGTTAGGGTTAGGGTTGGGCTTGGGAGAAAGAGAAAGCCTAGAGGCAGCGTTGCAGTGCCTCTGCAAAGGGGCTGCCAAAGGAAGGTGTGTGCTGCCAAGACAGCTGTCCTGGCAGGACTTTCTCGTCTGGCACACAAATGGGCTTCTCAGGCACAGAGCTCGCCGCAATTTCCTGCTAGGGTTAGGGTTAGGGTTAGGGTTGGTCTTGGGAGAAAGAGAAAGCCTAGAGGCAGCGTTGCAGTGCCTCTGCAAAGGGGCTGCCAAAGCAAGGTGTGTGCTGCCAAGACACCTGTCCTGGGAGGACTTTCTTGTCTGGCACACAAATGGGCTTCTCAGGCCCAGAGCTCGCCGCAATTTCCTGCTAGGGTTAGGGTTAGGGTTAGGGTTGGTGTTGGGAGAAAGAGAAAGCCTAGAGGCAGCGTTGCAGTGCCTCTGCAAAGGGGCTGCCAAAGGAAGGTGTGTGCTGCCAAGACACCTGTCCTGGCAGGACTTTCTCGTCTGGCACACAAATGGGCTTCTCAGGCACAGAGCTCGCCGCAATTTCCTGCTAGGGTTAGGGTTAGGGTTAGGGTTGGGCTTGGGAGAAAGAGAAAGCCTAGAGGCAGCGTTGCAGTGCCTCTGCAAAGGGGCTGCCAAAGGAAGGTGTGTGCTGCCAAGACACCTGTCCTGGCAGGACTTTCTCGTCTGGCACACAAATGGGCTTCTCAGGCACAGAGCTCGCCGCAATTTCTTGCTAGGGTTAGGGTTAGGGTTAGGGTTGGTGTTGGGAGAAAGAGAAAGCCTAGAGGCAGCGTTGCAGTGCCTCTGCAAAGGGGCTGCCAAAGCAAGGTGTGTGCTGCCAAGACACCTGTCCTGGGAGGACTTTCTCGTCTGGCACACAAATGGGCTTCTCAGGCACAGAGCTCGCCGCAATTTCCTGCTAGGGTTAGGGTTAGGGTTAGGGTTGGTCTTGGGAGAAAGAGAAAGCCTAGAGGCAGCGTTGCAGTGCCTCTGCAAAGGGGCTGCCAAAGGAAGGTGTGTGCTGCCAAGACAGCTGTCCTGGCAGGACTTTCTCGTCTGGCACACAAATGGGCTTCTCAGGCCCAGAGCTCGCCGCAATTTCCTGCTAGGGTTAGGGTTAGGGTTAGGGTTGGTCTTGGGAGAAAGAGAAAGCCTAGAGGCAGCGTTGCAGTGCCTCTGCAAAGGGGCTGCCAAAGGAAGGTGTGTGCTGCCAAGACACCTGTCCTGGCAGGACTTTCTCATCTGGCACACAAATGGGCTTCTCAGGCACAGAGCTCGCCGCAATTTCCTGCTAGGGTTAGGGTTAGGGTTAGGGTTGGGCTTGGGAGAAAGAGAAAGCCTAGAGGCAGCGTTGCAGTGCCTCTGCAAAGGGGCTGCCAAAGGAAGGTGTGTGCTGCCAAGACAGCTGTCCTGGCAGGACTTTCTCGTCTGGCACACAAATGGGCTTCTCAGGCACAGAGCTCGCCGCAATTTCCTGCTAGGGTTAGGGTTAGGGTTAGGGTTGGTCTTGGGAGAAAGAGAAAGCCTAGAGGCAGCGTTGCAGTGCCTCTGCAAAGGGGCTGCCAAAGCAAGGTGTGTGCTGCCAAGACACCTGTCCTGGGAGGACTTTCTTGTCTGGCACACAAATGGGCTTCTCAGGCCCAGAGCTCGCCGCAATTTCCTGCTAGGGTTAGGGTTAGGGTTAGGGTTGGTGTTGGGAGAAAGAGAAAGCCTAGAGGCAGCGTTGCAGTGCCTCTGCAAAGGGGCTGCCAAAGGAAGGTGTGTGCTGCCAAGACACCTGTCCTGGCAGGACTTTCTCGTCTGGCACACAAATGGGCTTCTCAGGCACAGAGCTCGCCGCAATTTCCTGCTAGGGTTAGGGTTAGGGTTAGGGTTGGGCTTGGGAGAAAGAGAAAGCCTAGAGGCAGCGTTGCAGTGCCTCTGCAAAGGGGCTGCCAAAGGAAGGTGTGTGCTGCCAAGACACCTGTCCTGGCAGGACTTTCTCGTCTGGCACACAAATGGGCTTCTCAGGCACAGAGCTCGCCGCAATTTCTTGCTAGGGTTAGGGTTAGGGTTAGGGTTGGTGTTGGGAGAAAGAGAAAGCCTAGAGGCAGCGTTGCAGTGCCTCTGCAAAGGGGCTGCCAAAGCAAGGTGTGTGCTGCCAAGACACCTGTCCTGGGAGGACTTTCTCGTCTGGCACACAAATGGGCTTCTCAGGCACAGAGCTCGCCGCAATTTCCTGCTAGGGTTAGGGTTAGGGTTAGGGTTGGGCTTGGGAGAAAGAGAAAGCCTAGAGGCAGCGTTGCAGTGCCTCTGCAAAGGGGCTGCCAAAGGAAGGTGTGTGCTGCCAAGACAGCTGTCCTGGCAGGACTTTCTCGTCTGGCACACAAATGGGCTTCTCAGGCCCAGAGCTCGCCGCAATTTCCTGCTAGGGTTAGGGTTAGGGTTAGGGTTGGGCTTGGGAGAAAGAGAAAGCCTAGAGGCAGCGTTGCAGTGCCTCTGCAAAGGGGCTGCCAAAGGAAGGTGTGTGCTGCCAAGACACCTGTCCTGGCAGGACTTTCTCATCTGGCACACAAATGGGCTTCTCAGGCACAGAGCTCGCCGCAATTTCCTGCTAGGGTTAGGGTTAGGGTTAGGGTTGGTCTTGGGAGAAAGAGAAAGCCTAGAGGCAGCGTTGGGGTATCTCTGCAAAGGGGCTGCCAAAGCAAGGTGTGTGCTGCCAAGACACCTGTCCTGGGAGGACTTTCTCGTCTGGCACACAAATGGGCTTCTCAGGCACAGAGCTCGCCGCAATTTCCTGCTAGGGTTAGGGTTAGGGTTAGGGTTGGTCTTGGGAGAAAGAGAAAGCCTAGAGGCAGCGTTGCAGTGCCTCTGCAAAGGGGCTGCCAAAGGAAGGTGTGTGCTGCCAAGACAGCTGTCCTGGCAGGACTTTCTCGTCTGGCACACAAATGGGCTTCTCAGGCACAGAGCTCGCCGCAATTTCTTGCTAGGGTTAGGGTTAGGGTTAGGGTTGGTCTTGGGAGAAAGAGAAAGCCTAGAGGCAGCGTTGCAGTGCCTCTGCAAAGGGGCTGCCAAAGGAAGGTGTGTGCTGCCAAGACAGCTGTCCTGGGAGGACTTTCTCGTCTGGCACACAAATGGGCTTCTCAGGCACAGAGCTCGCCGCAATTTCCTGCTAGGGTTAGGGTTAGGGTTAGGGTTGGTCTTGGGAGAAAGAGAAAGCCTAGAGGCAGCGTTGCAGTGCCTCTGCAAAGGGGCTGCCCAAGGAAGGTGTGTGCTGCCAAGACACCTGTCCTAAGAGGACTTTCTCGTCTGGCACACAAATGGGCTTCTCAGGCACAGAGCTCGCCGCAATTTCCTGCTAGGGTTGGGGTTAGGGTTAGGGTTGGTCTTGGGAGAAAGAGAAAGCCTAGAGGCAGCGTTGCAGTGCCTCTGCAAAGGGGCTGCCCAAGGAAGGTGTGTGCTGCCAAGACACCTGTCCTGGCAGGACTTTCTCGTCTGGCACACAAATGGGCTTCTCAGGCACAGAGCTCGCCGCAATTTCCTGCTAGGGTTAGGGTTAGGGTTAGGGTTGGGCTTGGGAGAAAGAGAAAGCCTAGAGGCAGCATTGCAGTGCCTCTGCAAAGGGGCTGCCAAAGGAAGGTGTGTGCTGCCAAGACAGCTGTCCTGGCAGGACTTTCTCGTCTGGCACACAAATGGGCTTCTCAGGCACAGAGCTCGCCGCAATTTCTTGCTAGGGTTAGGGTTAGGGTTAGGGTTGGTCTTGGGAGAAAGAGAAAGCCTAGAGGCAGCGTTGCAGTGCCTCTGCAAAGGGGCTGCCAAAGCAAGGTGTGTGCTGCCAAGACAGCTGTCCTGGGAGGACTTTCTCGTCTGGCACACAAATGGGCTTCTCAGGCCCAGAGCTCGCCGCAATTTCCTGCTAGGGTTAGGGTTAGGGTTAGGGTTGGGCTTGGGAGAAAGAGAAAGCCTAGAGGCAGCGTTGCAGTGCCTCTGCAAAGGGGCTGCCAAAGGAAGGTGTGTGCTGCCAAGACACCTGTCCTGGGAGGACTTTCTCGTCTGGCACACAAATGGGCTTCTCAGGCACAGAGCTCGCCGCAATTTCCTGCTAGGGTTAGGGTTAGGGTTAGGGTTGGTCTTGGGAGAAAGAGAAAGCCTAGAGGCAGCGTTGCAGTGCCTCTGCAAAGGGGCTGCCAAAGGAAGGTGTGTGCTGCCAAGACAGCTGTCCTGGCAGGACTTTCTCGTCTGGCACACAAATGGGCTTCTCAGGCCCAGAGCTCGCCGCAATTTTTTGCTAGGGTTAGGGTTAGGGTTAGGGTTGGGCTTGGGAGAAAGAGAAAGCCTAGAGGCAGCGTTGGGGTACCTCTGCAAAGGGGCTGCCAAAGCAAGGTGTGTGCTGCCAAGACACCTGTCCTGGGAGGACTTTCTCGTCTGGCACACAAATGGGCTTCTCAGGCCCAGAGCTCGCCGCAATTTCTTGCTAGGGTTAGGGTTAGGGTTAGGGTTGGGCTTGGGAGAAAGAGAAAGCCTAGAGGCATCGTTGGGGTGCCTCTGCAAAGGGGCTGCCAAAGGAAGGTGTGTGCTGCCAAGACACCTGTCCTGGCAGGACTTTCTCGTCTGGCACACAAATGGGCTTCTCAGGCACAGAGCTCGCCGCAATTTCCTGCTAGGGTTAGGGTTAGGGTTAGGGTTGGTCTTGGGAGAAAGAGAAAGCCTAGAGGCAGCGTTGCAGTGCCTCTGCAAAGGGGCTGCCAAAGGAAGGTGTGTGCTGCCAAGACACCTGTCCTGGGAGGACTTTCTCGTCTGGCACACAAATGGGCTTCTCAGGCTCAGAGCTCGCCGCAATTTCTTGCTAGGGTTAGGGTTAGGGTTAGGGTTGGTGTTGGGAGAAAGAGAAAGCCTAGAGGCAGCGTTGCAGTGCCTCTGCAAAGGGGCTGCCAAAGGAAGGTGTGTGCTGCCAAGACACCTGTCCTGGCAGGACTTTCTCGTCTGGCACACAAATGGGCTTCTCAGGCACAGAGCTCGCCGCAATTTCCTGCTAGGGTTAGGGTTAGGGTTAGGGTTGGTCTTGGGAGAAAGAGAAAGCCTAGAGGCAGCGTTGCAGTGCCTCTGCAAAGGGGCTGCCAAAGCAAGGTGTGTGCTGCCAAGACACCTGTCCTGGCAGGACTTTCTCGTCTGGCACACAAATGGGCTTCTCAGGCACAGAGCTCGCCGCAATTTCCTGCTAGGGTTAGGGTTAGGGTTAGGGTTGGTCTTGGGAGAAAGAGAAAGCCTAGAGGCAGCGTTGCAGTGCCTCTGCAAAGGGGCTGCCAAAGGAAGGTGTGTGCTGCCAAGACACCTGTCCTGGGAGGACTTTCTCGTCTGGCACACAAATGGGCTTCTCAGGCACAGAGCTCGCCGCAATTTCCTGCTAGGGTTAGGGTTAGGGTTAGGGTTGGGCTTGGGAGAAAGAGAAAGCCTGGAGGCAGCGTTGCAGTGCCTCTGCAAAGGGGCTGCCAAAGGAAGGTGTGTGCTGCCAAGACACCTGTCCTGGCAGGACTTTCTCGTCTGGCACACAAATGGGCTTCTCAGGCACAGAGCTCGCCGCAATTTCTTGCTAGGGTTAGGGTTAGGGTTAGGGTTGGGCTTGGGAGAAAGAGAAAGCCTAGAGGCATCGTTGCAGTGCCTCTGCAAAGGGGCTGCCCAAGGAAGGTGTGTGCTGCCAAGACACCTGTCCTGGGAGGACTTTCTCGTCTGGCACACAAATGGGCTTCTCAGGCACAGAGCTCGCCGCAATTTCCTGCTAGGGTTAGGGTTAGGGTTAGGGTTGGTCTTGGGAGAAAGAGAAAGCCTAGAGGCAGCGTTGCAGTGCCTCTGCAAAGGGGCTGCCAAAGGAAGGTGTGTGCTGCCAAGACACCTGTCCTGGCAGGACTTTCTCGTCTGGCACACAAATGGGCTTCTCAGGCACAGAGCTCGCCGCAATTTCCTGCTAGGGTTAGGGTTAGGGTTAGGGTTGGGCTTGGGAGAAAGAGAAAGCCTAGAGGCAGCATTGCAGTGCCTCTGCAAAGGGGCTGCCAAAGCAAGGTGTGTGCTGCCAAGACACCTGTCCTGGCAGGACTTTCTCGTCTGGCACACAAATGGGCTTCTCAGGCACAGAGCTCGCCGCAATTTCCTGCTAGGGTTAGGGTTAGGGTTAGGGTTGGTCTTGGGAGAAAGAGAAAGCCTAGAGGCAGCGTTGCAGTGCCTCTGCAAAGGGGCTGCCAAAGGAAGGTGTGTGCTGCCAAGACACCTGTCCTGGCAGGACTTTCTCGTCTGGCACACAAATGGGCTTCTCAGGCCCAGAGCTCGCCGCAATTTCTTGCTAGGGTTAGGGTTAGGGTTAGGGTTGGTCTTGGGAGAAAGAGAAAGCCTAGAGGCATCGTTGCAGTGCCTCTGCAAAGGGGCTGCCCAAGGAAGGTGTGTGCTGCCAAGACACCTGTCCTGGGAGGACTTTCTCGTCTGGCACACAAATGGGCTTCTCAGGCACAGAGCTCGCCGCAATTTCCTGCTAGGGTTAGGGTTAGGGTTAGGGTTGGTCTTGGGAGAAAGAGAAAGCCTAGAGGCAGCGTTGCAGTGCCTCTGCAAAGGGGCTGCCAAAGGAAGGTGTGTGCTGCCAAGACACCTGTCCTGGGAGGACTTTCTCGTCTGGCACACAAATGGGCTTCTCAGGCACAGAGCTCGCCGCAATTTCCTGCTAGGGTTAGGGTTAGGGTTAGGGTTGGGCTTGGGAGAAAGAGAAAGCCTGGAGGCAGCGTTGCAGTGCCTCTGCAAAGGGGCTGCCAAAGCAAGGTGTGTGCTGCCAAGACACCTGTCCTGGGAGGACTTTCTCGTCTGGCACACAAATGGGCTTCTCAGGCCCAGAGCTCACCGCAATTTCCTGCTAGGGTTAGGGTTAGGGTTAGGGTTGGTCTTGGGAGAAAGAGAAAGCCTAGAGGCAGCGTTGCAGTGCCTCTGCAAAGGGGCTGCCAAAGGAAGGTGTGTGCTGCCAAGACACCTGTCCTGGCAGGACTTTCTCGTCTGGCACACAAATGGGCTTCTCAGGCCCAGAGCTCGCCGCAATTTCCTGCTAGGGTTAGGGTTAGGGTTAGGGTTGGGCTTGGGAGAAAGAGAAAGCCTAGAGGCAGCGTTGCAGTGCCTCTGCAAAGGGGCTGCCAAAGCAAGGTGTGTGCTGCCAAGACACCTGTCCTGGCAGGACTTTCTCGTCTGGCACACAAATGGGCTTCTCAGGCACAGAGCTCGCCGCAATTTCCTGCTAGGGTTAGGGGTGGTCTTGGGAGAAAGAGAAAGCCTAGAGGCAGCGTTGCAGTGCCTCTGCAAAGGGGCTGCCAAAGCAAGGTGTGTGCTGCCAAGACACCTGTCCTGGGAGGACTTTCTCGTCTGGCACACAAATGGGCTTCTCAGGCTCAGAGCTCGCCGCAATTTCTTGCTAGGGTTAGGGTTAGGGTTAGGGTTGGTGTTGGGAGAAAGAGAAAGCCTAGAGGCAGCGTTGCAGTGCCTCTGCAAAGGGGCTGCCAAAGGAAGGTGTGTGCTGCCAAGATAGCTGTCCTGGCAGGACTTTCTCGTCTGGCACACAAATGGGCTTCTCAGGCACAGAGCTCGCCGCAATTTCCTGCTAGGGTTAGGGTTAGGGTTAGGGTTGGGCTTGGGAGAAAGAGAAAGCCTAGAGGCAGCGTTGCAGTGCCTCTGCAAAGGGGCTGCCAAAGGAAGGTGTGTGCTGCCAAGACACCTGTCCTAAGAGGACTTTCTCGTCTGGCACACAAATGGGCTTCTCAGGCACAGAGCTCGCCGCAATTTCCTGCTAGGGTTAGGGTTAGGGTTAGGGTTGGTCTTGGGAGAAAGAGAAAGCCTAGAGGCAGCGTTGCAGTGCCTCTGCAAAGGGGCTGCCAAAGGAAGGTGTGTGCTGCCAAGACACCTGTCCTAAGAGGACTTTCTCGTCTGGCACACAAATGGGCTTCTCAGGCACAGAGCTCGCCGCAATTTCCTGCTAGGGTTAGGGTTAGGGTTAGGGTTGGTCTTGGGAGAAAGAGAAAGCCTAGAGGCAGCGTTGCAGTGCCTCTGCAAAGGGGCTGCCAAAGGAAGGTGTGTGCTGCCAAGACAGCTGTCCTGGCAGGACTTTCTCGTCTGGCACACAAATGGGCTTCTCAGGCCCAGAGCTCGCCGCAATTTCCTGCTAGGGTTAGGGTTAGGGTTAGGGTTGGTCTTGGGAGAAAGAGAAAGCCTAGAGGCAGCGTTGCAGTGCCTCTGCAAAGGGGCTGCCAAAGGAAGGTGTGTGCTGCCAAGACAGCTGTCCTGGCAGGACTTTCTCGTCTGGCACACAAATGGGCTTCTCAGGCACAGAGCTCGCCGCAATTTCTTGCTAGGGTTAGGGTTAGGGTTAGGGTTGGGCTTGGGAGAAAGAGAAAGCCTAGAGGCAGCGTTGCAGTGCCTCTGCAAAGGGGCTGCCAAAGGAAGGTGTGTGCTGCCAAGACAGCTGTCCTGGCAGGACTTTCTCGTCTGGCACACAAATGGGCTTCTCAGGCACAGAGCTCGCCGCAATTTCTTGCTAGGGTTAGGGTTAGGGTTAGGGTTGGTCTTGGGAGAAAGAGAAAGCCTAGAGGCAGCGTTGCAGTGCCTCTGCAAAGGGGCTGCCAAAGGAAGGTGTGTGCTGCCAAGACACCTGTCCTGGCAGGACTTTCTCGTCTGGCACACAAATGGGCTTCTCAGGCACAGAGCTCGCCGCAATTTCCCGCTAGGGTTAGGGTTAGGGTTAGGGTTGGTGTTGGGAGAAAGAGAAAGCCTGGAGGCAGCGTTGCAGTGCCTCTGCAAAGGGGCTGCCAAAGCAAGGTGTGTGCTGCCAAGACACCTGTCCTGGGAGGACTTTCTCGTCTGGCACACAAATGGGCTTCTCAGGCCCAGAGCTCACCGCAATTTCCTGCTAGGGTTAGGGTTAGGGTTAGGGTTGGTCTTGGGAGAAAGAGAAAGCCTAGAGGCAGCGTTGCAGTGCCTCTGCAAAGGGGCTGCCAAAGGAAGGTGTGTGCTGCCAAGACACCTGTCCTGGCAGGACTTTCTCGTCTGGCACACAAATGGGCTTCTCAGGCCCAGAGCTCGCCGCAATTTCTTGCTAGGGTTAGGGTTAGGGTTAGGGTTGGGCTTGGGAGAAAGAGAAAGCCTAGAGGCATCGTTGCAGTGCCTCTGCAAAGGGGCTGCCCAAGGAAGGTGTGTGCTGCCAAGACACCTGTCCTGGCAGGACTTTCTCGTCTGGCACACAAATGGGCTTCTCAGGCACAGAGCTCGCCGCAATTTCCTGCTAGGGTTAGGGTTAGGGTTAGGGTTGGTCTTGGGAGAAAGAGAAAGCCTAGAGGCAGCGTTGCAGTGCCTCTGCAAAGGGGCTGCCAAAGGAAGGTGTGTGCTGCCAAGACACCTGTCCTGGCAGGACTTTCTCGTCTGGCACACAAATGGGCTTCTCAGGCACAGAGCTCGCCGCAATTTCCTGCTAGGGTTAGGGGTGGTCTTGGGAGAAAGAGAAAGCCTAGAGGCAGCGTTGCAGTGCCTCTGCAAAGGGGCTGCCAAAGGAAGGTGTGTGCTGCCAAGACACCTGTCCTGGCAGGACTTTCTCGTCTGGCACACAAATGGGCTTCTCAGGCTCAGAGCTCGCCGCAATTTCTTGCTAGGGTTAGGGTTAGGGTTAGGGTTGGTGTTGGGAGAAAGAGAAAGCCTAGAGGCAGCGTTGCAGTGCCTCTGCAAAGGGGCTGCCAAAGGAAGGTGTGTGCTGCCAAGATAGCTGTCCTGGCAGGACTTTCTCGTCTGGCACACAAATGGGCTTCTCAGGCCCAGAGCTCGCCGCAATTTCCTGCTAGGGTTAGGGTTAGGGTTAGGGTTGGTGTTGGGAGAAAGAGAAAGCCTAGAGGCAGCGTTGCAGTGCCTCTGCAAAGGGGCTGCCAAAGGAAGGTGTGTGCTGCCAAGACACCTGTCCTGGCAGGACTTTCTCGTCTGGCACACAAATGGGCTTCTCAGGCACAGAGCTCGCCGCAATTTCCTGCTAGGGTTAGGGTTAGGGTTAGGGTTGGGCTTGGGAGAAAGAGAAAGCCTAGAGGCAGCGTTGCAGTGCCTCTGCAAAGGGGCTGCCAAAGCAAGGTGTGTGCTGCCAAGACACCTGTCCTGGCAGGACTTTCTCGTCTGGCACACAAATGGGCTTCTCAGGCCCAGAGCTCGCCGCAATTTCCTGCTAGGGTTAGGGTTAGGGTTAGGGTTGGTCTTGGGAGAAAGAGAAAGCCTAGAGGCAGCGTTGCAGTGCCTCTGCAAAGGGGCTGCCAAAGCAAGGTGTGTGCTGCCAAGACACCTGTCCTGGCAGGACTTTCTCGTCTGGCACACAAATGGGCTTCTCAGGCACAGAGCTCGCCGCAATTTCCTGCTAGGGTTAGGGTTAGGGTTAGGGTTGGTCTTGGGAGAAAGAGAAAGCCTAGAGGCAGCGTTGCAGTGCCTCTGCAAAGGGGCTGCCAAAGGAAGGTGTGTGCTGCCAAGACACCTGTCCTGGCAGGACTTTCTCGTCTGGCACACAAATGGGCTTCTCAGGCCCAGAGCTCGCCGCAATTTCCTGCTAGGGTTAGGGTTAGGGTTAGGGTTGGTCTTGGGAGAAAGAGAAAGCCTAGAGGCAGCGTTGCAGTGCCTCTGCAAAGGGGCTGCCAAAGGAAGGTGTGTGCTGCCAAGACACCTGTCCTGGCAGGACTTTCTTGTCTGGCACACAAATGGGCTTCTCAGGCACAGAGCTCGCCGCAATTTCTTGCTAGGGTTAGGGTTAGGGTTAGGGTTGGGCTTGGGAGAAAGAGAAAGCCTAGAGGCAGCGTTGCAGTGCCTCTGCAAAGGGGCTGCCAAAGGAAGGTGTGTGCTGCCAAGACAGCTGTCCTGGCAGGACTTTCTCGTCTGGCACACAAATGGGCTTCTCAGGCACAGAGCTCGCCGCAATTTCTTGCTAGGGTTAGGGTTAGGGTTAGGGTTGGGCTTGGGAGAAAGAGAAAGCCTAGAGGCAGCGTTGCAGTGCCTCTGCAAAGGGGCTGCCAAAGGAAGGTGTGTGCTGCCAAGACAGCTGTCCTGGCAGGACTTTCTCGTCTGGCACACAAATGGGCTTCTCAGGCACAGAGCTCGCCGCAATTTCTTGCTAGGGTTAGGGTTAGGGTTAGGGTTGGTCTTGGGAGAAAGAGAAAGCCTAGAGGCAGCGTTGCAGTGCCTCTGCAAAGGGGCTGCCAAAGGAAGGTGTGTGCTGCCAAGACACCTGTCCTAAGAGGACTTTCTCGTCTGGCACACAAATGGGCTTCTCAGGCACAGAGCTCGCCGCAATTTCCTGCTAGGGTTAGGGTTAGGGTTAGGGTTGGTCTTGGGAGAAAGAGAAAGCCTAGAGGCAGCGTTGCAGTGCCTCTGCAAAGGGGCTGCCAAAGGAAGGTGTGTGCTGCCAAGACACCTGTCCTGGCAGGACTTTCTCGTCTGGCACACAAATGGGCTTCTCAGGCACAGAGCTCGCCGCAATTTCCCGCTAGGGTTAGGGTTAGGGTTAGGGTTGGGCTTGGGAGAAAGAGAAAGCCTGGAGGCAGCGTTGCAGTGCCTCTGCAAAGGGGCTGCCAAAGCAAGGTGTGTGCTGCCAAGACACCTGTCCTGGGAGGACTTTCTCGTCTGGCACACAAATGGGCTTCTCAGGCACAGAGCTCACCGCAATTTCCTGCTAGGGTTAGGGTTAGGGTTAGGGTTGGTCTTGGGAGAAAGAGAAAGCCTAGAGGCAGCGTTGCAGTGCCTCTGCAAAGGGGCTGCCAAAGGAAGGTGTGTGCTGCCAAGACACCTGTCCTGGCAGGACTTTCTCGTCTGGCACACAAATGGGCTTCTCAGGCCCAGAGCTCGCCGCAATTTCTTGCTAGGGTTAGGGTTAGGGTTAGGGTTGGGCTTGGGAGAAAGAGAAAGCCTAGAGGCATCGTTGCAGTGCCTCTGCAAAGGGGCTGCCCAAGGAAGGTGTGTGCTGCCAAGACACCTGTCCTGGGAGGACTTTCTCGTCTGGCACACAAATGGGCTTCTCAGGCACAGAGCTCGCCGCAATTTCCTGCTAGGGTTAGGGTTAGGGTTAGGGTTGGTCTTGGGAGAAAGAGAAAGCCTAGAGGCAGCGTTGCAGTGCCTCTGCAAAGGGGCTGCCAAAGGAAGGTGTGTGCTGCCAAGACACCTGTCCTGGGAGGACTTTCTCGTCTGGCACACAAATGGGCTTCTCAGGCACAGAGCTCGCCGCAATTTCCTGCTAGGGTTAGGGTTAGGGTTAGGGTTGGTGTTGGGAGAAAGAGAAAGCCTAGAGGCAGCGTTGCAGTGCCTCTGCAAAGGGGCTGCCAAAGGAAGGTGTGTGCTGCCAAGACACCTGTCCTGGCAGGACTTTCTCGTCTGGCACACAAATGGGCTTCTCAGGCACAGAGCTCGCCGCAATTTCCTGCTAGGGTTAGGGTTAGGGTTAGGGTTGGGCTTGGGAGAAAGAGAAAGCCTAGAGGCAGCGTTGCAGTGCCTCTGCAAAGGGGCTGCCAAAGGAAGGTGTGTGCTGCCAAGACAGCTGTCCTGGCAGGACTTTCTCGTCTGGCACACAAATGGGCTTCTCAGGCCCAGAGCTCGCCGCAATTTCCTGCTAGGGTTAGGGTTAGGGTTAGGGTTGGTCTTGGGAGAAAGAGAAAGCCTAGAGGCAGCGTTGCAGTGCCTCTGCAAAGGGGCTGCCAAAGCAAGGTGTGTGCTGCCAAGACACCTGTCCTGGCAGGACTTTCTCGTCTGGCACACAAATGGGCTTCTCAGGCACAGAGCTCGCCGCAATTTCCTGCTAGGGTTAGGGTTAGGGTTAGGGTTGGTCTTGGGAGAAAGAGAAAGCCTAGAGGCAGCGTTGCAGTGCCTCTGCAAAGGGGCTGCCAAAGGAAGGTGTGTGCTGCCAAGACACCTGTCCTGGCAGGACTTTCTTGTCTGGCACACAAATGGGCTTCTCAGGCACAGAGCTCGCCGCAATTTCTTGCTAGGGTTAGGGTTAGGGTTAGGGTTGGGCTTGGGAGAAAGAGAAAGCCTAGAGGCAGCGTTGCAGTGCCTCTGCAAAGGGGCTGCCAAAGGAAGGTGTGTGCTGCCAAGACACCTGTCCTGGGAGGACTTTCTCGTCTGGCACACAAATGGGCTTCTCAGGCACAGAGCTCGCCGCAATTTCCTGCTAGGGTTAGGGTTAGGGTTAGGGTTGGGCTTGGGAGAAAGAGAAAGCCTGGAGGCAGCGTTGCAGTGCCTCTGCAAAGGGGCTGCCAAAGCAAGGTGTGTGCTGCCAAGACAGCTGTCCTGGGAGGACTTTCTCGTCTGGCACACAAATGGGCTTCTCAGGCACAGAGCTCGCCGCAATTTCCCGCTAGGGTTAGGGTTAGGGTTAGGGTTGGGCTTGGGAGAAAGAGAAAGCCTGGAGGCAGCGTTGCAGTGCCTCTGCAAAGGGGCTGCCAAAGCAAGGTGTGTGCTGCCAAGACACCTGTCCTGGGAGGACTTTCTCGTCTGGCACACAAATGGGCTTCTCAGGCACAGAGCTCACCGCAATTTCCTGCTAGGGTTAGGGTTAGGGTTAGGGTTGGTCTTGGGAGAAAGAGAAAGCCTAGAGGCAGCGTTGCAGTGCCTCTGCAAAGGGGCTGCCAAAGGAAGGTGTGTGCTGCCAAGACACCTGTCCTGGCAGGACTTTCTCGTCTGGCACACAAATGGGCTTCTCAGGCCCAGAGCTCGCCGCAATTTCTTGCTAGGGTTAGGGTTAGGGTTAGGGTTGGGCTTGGGAGAAAGAGAAAGCCTAGAGGCATCGTTGCAGTGCCTCTGCAAAGGGGCTGCCCAAGGAAGGTGTGTGCTGCCAAGACACCTGTCCTGGGAGGACTTTCTCGTCTGGCACACAAATGGGCTTCTCAGGCACAGAGCTCGCCGCAATTTCCTGCTAGGGTTAGGGTTAGGGTTAGGGTTGGTCTTGGGAGAAAGAGAAAGCCTAGAGGCAGCGTTGCAGTGCCTCTGCAAAGGGGCTGCCAAAGGAAGGTGTGTGCTGCCAAGACACCTGTCCTGGGAGGACTTTCTCGTCTGGCACACAAATGGGCTTCTCAGGCACAGAGCTCGCCGCAATTTCCTGCTAGGGTTAGGGTTAGGGTTAGGGTTGGTGTTGGGAGAAAGAGAAAGCCTAGAGGCAGCGTTGCAGTGCCTCTGCAAAGGGGCTGCCAAAGGAAGGTGTGTGCTGCCAAGACACCTGTCCTGGCAGGACTTTCTCGTCTGGCACACAAATGGGCTTCTCAGGCACAGAGCTCGCCGCAATTTCCTGCTAGGGTTAGGGTTAGGGTTAGGGTTGGGCTTGGGAGAAAGAGAAAGCCTAGAGGCAGCGTTGCAGTGCCTCTGCAAAGGGGCTGCCAAAGGAAGGTGTGTGCTGCCAAGACAGCTGTCCTGGCAGGACTTTCTCGTCTGGCACACAAATGGGCTTCTCAGGCCCAGAGCTCGCCGCAATTTCCTGCTAGGGTTAGGGTTAGGGTTAGGGTTGGTCTTGGGAGAAAGAGAAAGCCTAGAGGCAGCGTTGCAGTGCCTCTGCAAAGGGGCTGCCAAAGCAAGGTGTGTGCTGCCAAGACACCTGTCCTGGCAGGACTTTCTCGTCTGGCACACAAATGGGCTTCTCAGGCACAGAGCTCGCCGCAATTTCCTGCTAGGGTTAGGGTTAGGGTTAGGGTTGGTCTTGGGAGAAAGAGAAAGCCTAGAGGCAGCGTTGCAGTGCCTCTGCAAAGGGGCTGCCAAAGGAAGGTGTGTGCTGCCAAGACACCTGTCCTGGCAGGACTTTCTTGTCTGGCACACAAATGGGCTTCTCAGGCACAGAGCTCGCCGCAATTTCTTGCTAGGGTTAGGGTTAGGGTTAGGGTTGGGCTTGGGAGAAAGAGAAAGCCTAGAGGCAGCGTTGCAGTGCCTCTGCAAAGGGGCTGCCAAAGGAAGGTGTGTGCTGCCAAGACACCTGTCCTGGGAGGACTTTCTCGTCTGGCACACAAATGGGCTTCTCAGGCACAGAGCTCGCCGCAATTTCCTGCTAGGGTTAGGGTTAGGGTTAGGGTTGGGCTTGGGAGAAAGAGAAAGCCTGGAGGCAGCGTTGCAGTGCCTCTGCAAAGGGGCTGCCAAAGGAAGGTGTGTGCTGCCAAGACACCTGTCCTGGGAGGACTTTCTCGTCTGGCACACAAATGGGCTTCTCAGGCCCAGAGCTCACCGCAATTTCCTGCTAGGGTTAGGGTTAGGGTTAGGGTTGGTCTTGGGAGAAAGAGAAAGCCTAGAGGCAGCGTTGCAGTGCCTCTGCAAAGGGGCTGCCAAAGGAAGGTGTGTGCTGCCAAGACACCTGTCCTGGCAGGACTTTCTCGTCTGGCACACAAATGGGCTTCTCAGGCCCAGAGCTCGCCGCAATTTCTTGCTAGGGTTAGGGTTAGGGTTAGGGTTGGTCTTGGGAGAAAGAGAAAGCCTAGAGGCATCGTTGCAGTGCCTCTGCAAAGGGGCTGCCCAAGGAAGGTGTGTGCTGCCAAGACACCTGTCCTGGGAGGACTTTCTCGTCTGGCACACAAATGGGCTTCTCAGGCACAGAGCTCGCCGCAATTTCCTGCTAGGGTTAGGGTTAGGGTTAGGGTTGGTCTTGGGAGAAAGAGAAAGCCTAGAGGCAGCGTTGCAGTGCCTCTGCAAAGGGGCTGCCAAAGGAAGGTGTGTGCTGCCAAGACACCTGTCCTGGCAGGACTTTCTCGTCTGGCACACAAATGGGCTTCTCAGGCACAGAGCTCGCCGCAATTTCCTGCTAGGGTTAGGGGTGGTCTTGGGAGAAAGAGAAAGCCTAGAGGCAGCGTTGCAGTGCCTCTGCAAAGGGGCTGCCAAAGGAAGGTGTGTGCTGCCAAGATAGCTGTCCTGGCAGGACTTTCTCGTCTGGCACACAAATGGGCTTCTCAGGCCCAGAGCTCGCCGCAATTTCCTGCTAGGGTTAGGGTTAGGGTTAGGGTTGGTGTTGGGAGAAAGAGAAAGCCTAGAGGCAGCGTTGCAGTGCCTCTGCAAAGGGGCTGCCAAAGGAAGGTGTGTGCTGCCAAGACAGCTGTCCTGGCAGGACTTTCTCGTCTGGCACACAAATGGGCTTCTCAGGCACAGAGCTCGCCGCAATTTCCTGCTAGGGTTAGGGGTGGTCTTGGGAGAAAGAGAAAGCCTAGAGGCAGCGTTGCAGTGCCTCTGCAAAGGGGCTGCCAAAGGAAGGTGTGTGCTGCCAAGACACCTGTCCTGGGAGGACTTTCTCGTCTGGCACACAAATGGGCTTCTCAGGCCCAGAGCTCACCGCAATTTCCTGCTAGGGTTAGGGTTAGGGTTAGGGTTGGTCTTGGGAGAAAGAGAAAGCCTAGAGGCAGCGTTGCAGTGCCTCTGCAAAGGGGCTGCCAAAGGAAGGTGTGTGCTGCCAAGACACCTGTCCTGGCAGGACTTTCTCGTCTGGCACACAAATGGGCTTCTCAGGCCCAGAGCTCGCCGCAATTTCTTGCTAGGGTTAGGGTTAGGGTTAGGGTTGGGCTTGGGAGAAAGAGAAAGCCTAGAGGCATCGTTGCAGTGCCTCTGCAAAGGGGCTGCCCAAGGAAGGTGTGTGCTGCCAAGACACCTGTCCTGGCAGGACTTTCTCGTCTGGCACACAAATGGGCTTCTCAGGCACAGAGCTCGCCGCAATTTCCTGCTAGGGTTAGGGTTAGGGTTAGGGTTGGTCTTGGGAGAAAGAGAAAGCCTAGAGGCAGCGTTGCAGTGCCTCTGCAAAGGGGCTGCCAAAGGAAGGTGTGTGCTGCCAAGACACCTGTCCTGGCAGGACTTTCTCGTCTGGCACACAAATGGGCTTCTCAGGCACAGAGCTCGCCGCAATTTCCTGCTAGGGTTAGGGGTGGTCTTGGGAGAAAGAGAAAGCCTAGAGGCAGCGTTGCAGTGCCTCTGCAAAGGGGCTGCCAAAGGAAGGTGTGTGCTGCCAAGATAGCTGTCCTGGCAGGACTTTCTCGTCTGGCACACAAATGGGCTTCTCAGGCCCAGAGCTCGCCGCAATTTCCTGCTAGGGTTAGGGTTAGGGTTAGGGTTGGTGTTGGGAGAAAGAGAAAGCCTAGAGGCAGCGTTGCAGTGCCTCTGCAAAGGGGCTGCCAAAGGAAGGTGTGTGCTGCCAAGACACCTGTCCTGGCAGGACTTTCTCGTCTGGCACACAAATGGGCTTCTCAGGCACAGAGCTCGCCGCAATTTCCTGCTAGGGTTAGGGTTAGGGTTAGGGTTGGGCTTGGGAGAAAGAGAAAGCCTAGAGGCAGCGTTGCAGTGCCTCTGCAAAGGGGCTGCCAAAGCAAGGTGTGTGCTGCCAAGACACCTGTCCTGGCAGGACTTTCTCGTCTGGCACACAAATGGGCTTCTCAGGCCCAGAGCTCGCCGCAATTTCCTGCTAGGGTTAGGGTTAGGGTTAGGGTTGGTCTTGGGAGAAAGAGAAAGCCTAGAGGCAGCGTTGCAGTGCCTCTGCAAAGGGGCTGCCAAAGCAAGGTGTGTGCTGCCAAGACACCTGTCCTGGCAGGACTTTCTCGTCTGGCACACAAATGGGCTTCTCAGGCCCAGAGCTCGCCGCAATTTCCTGCTAGGGTTAGGGTTAGGGTTAGGGTTGGTCTTGGGAGAAAGAGAAAGCCTAGAGGCAGCGTTGCAGTGCCTCTGCAAAGGGGCTGCCAAAGGAAGGTGTGTGCTGCCAAGACACCTGTCCTGGCAGGACTTTCTCGTCTGGCACACAAATGGGCTTCTCAGGCACAGAGCTCGCCGCAATTTCCTGCTAGGGTTAGGGTTAGGGTTAGGGTTGGTCTTCGGAGAAAGAGAAAGCCTAGAGGCAGCGTTGCAGTGCCTCTGCAAAGGGGCTGCCAAAGGAAGGTGTGTGCTGCCAAGACACCTGTCCTGGCAGGACTTTCTCGTCTGGCACACAAATGGGCTTCTCAGGCACAGAGCTCGCCGCAATTTCCCGCTAGGGTTAGGGTTAGGGTTAGGGTTGGGCTTGGGAGAAAGAGAAAGCCTGGAGGCAGCGTTGCAGTGCCTCTGCAAAGGGGCTGCCAAAGCAAGGTGTGTGCTGCCAAGACACCTGTCCTGGGAGGACTTTCTCGTCTGGCACACAAATGGGCTTCTCAGGCCCAGAGCTCGCCGCAATTTCCTGCTAGGGTTAGGGTTAGGGTTAGGGTTGGGCTTGGGAGAAAGAGAAAGCCTAGAGGCATCGTTGCAGTGCCTCTGCAAAGGGGCTGCCCAAGGAAGGTGTGTGCTGCCAAGACACCTGTCCTGGGAGGACTTTCTCGTCTGGCACACAAATGGGCTTCTCAGGCACAGAGCTCGCCGCAATTTCCTGCTAGGGTTAGGGTTAGGGTTAGGGTTGGTCTTGGGAGAAAGAGAAAGCCTAGAGGCAGCGTTGCAGTGCCTCTGCAAAGGGGCTGCCAAAGGAAGGTGTGTGCTGCCAAGACACCTGTCCTGGCAGGACTTTCTCGTCTGGCACACAAATGGGCTTCTCAGGCCCAGAGCTCGCCGCAATTTCCTGCTAGGGTTAGGGTTAGGGTTAGGGTTGGGCTTGGGAGAAAGAGAAAGCCTAGAGGCAGCGTTGCAGTGCCTCTGCAAAGGGGCTGCCAAAGCAAGGTGTGTGCTGCCAAGACACCTGTCCTGGCAGGACTTTCTCGTCTGGCACACAAATGGGCTTCTCAGGCCCAGAGCTCGCCGCAATTTCCTGCTAGGGTTAGGGTTAGGGTTAGGGTTGGTCTTGGGAGAAAGAGAAAGCCTAGAGGCAGCGTTGCAGTGCCTCTGCAAAGGGGCTGCCAAAGCAAGGTGTGTGCTGCCAAGACACCTGTCCTGGCAGGACTTTCTCGTCTGGCACACAAATGGGCTTCTCAGGCACAGAGCTCGCCGCAATTTCCTGCTAGGGTTAGGGTTAGGGTTAGGGTTGGTCTTGGGAGAAAGAGAAAGCCTAGAGGCAGCGTTGCAGTGCCTCTGCAAAGGGGCTGCCAAAGGAAGGTGTGTGCTGCCAAGACACCTGTCCTGGCAGGACTTTCTTGTCTGGCACACAAATGGGCTTCTCAGGCACAGAGCTCGCCGCAATTTCTTGCTAGGGTTAGGGTTAGGGTTAGGGTTGGGCTTGGGAGAAAGAGAAAGCCTAGAGGCAGCGTTGCAGTGCCTCTGCAAAGGGGCTGCCAAAGGAAGGTGTGTGCTGCCAAGACACCTGTCCTGGGAGGACTTTCTCGTCTGGCACTCAAATGGGCTTCTCAGGCACAGAGCTCGCCGCAATTTCCTGCTAGGGTTAGGGTTAGGGTTAGGGTTGGGCTTGGGAGAAAGAGAAAGCCTGGAGGCAGCGTTGCAGTGCCTCTGCAAAGGGGCTGCCAAAGCAAGGTGTGTGCTGCCAAGACAGCTGTCCTGGGAGGACTTTCTCGTCTGGCACACAAATGGGCTTCTCAGGCCCAGAGCTCACCGCAATTTCCTGCTAGGGTTAGGGTTAGGGTTAGGGTTGGGCTTGGGAGAAAGAGAAAGCCTAGAGGCAGCGTTGCAGTGCCTCTGCAAAGGGGCTGCCAAAGGAAGGTGTGTGCTGCCAAGACACCTGTCCTGGCAGGACTTTCTCGTCTGGCACACAAATGGGCTTCTCAGGCCCAGAGCTCGCCGCAATTTCTTGCTAGGGTTAGGGGTGGTCTTGGGAGAAAGAGAAAGCCTAGAGGCAGCGTTGCAGTGCCTCTGCAAAGGGGCTGCCAAAGGAAGGTGTGTGCTGCCAAGATAGCTGTCCTGGCAGGACTTTCTCGTCTGGCACACAAATGGGCTTCTCAGGCCCAGAGCTCGCCGCAATTTCCTGCTAGGGTTAGGGTTAGGGTTAGGGTTGGTGTTGGGAGAAAGAGAAAGCCTAGAGGCAGCGTTGCAGTGCCTCTGCAAAGGGGCTGCCAAAGGAAGGTGTGTGCTGCCAAGACACCTGTCCTGGCAGGACTTTCTCGTCTGGCACACAAATGGGCTTCTCAGGCACAGAGCTCGCCGCAATTTCCTGCTAGGGTTAGGGTTAGGGTTAGGGTTGGGCTTGGGAGAAAGAGAAAGCCTAGAGGCAGCGTTGCAGTGCCTCTGCAAAGGGGCTGCCAAAGCAAGGTGTGTGCTGCCAAGACACCTGTCCTGGCAGGACTTTCTCGTCTGGCACACAAATGGGCTTCTCAGGCCCAGAGCTCGCCGCAATTTCCTGCTAGGGTTAGGGTTAGGGTTAGGGTTGGTCTTGGGAGAAAGAGAAAGCCTAGAGGCAGCGTTGCAGTGCCTCTGCAAAGGGGCTGCCAAAGCAAGGTGTGTGCTGCCAAGACACCTGTCCTGGCAGGACTTTCTCGTCTGGCACACAAATGGGCTTCTCAGGCCCAGAGCTCGCCGCAATTTCCTGCCAGGGTTAGGGTTAGGGTTAGGGTTGGTCTTGGGAGAAAGAGAAAGCCTAGAGGCAGCGTTGCAGTGCCTCTGCAAAGGGGCTGCCAAAGGAAGGTGTGTGCTGCCAAGACACCTGTCCTGGCAGGACTTTCTCGTCTGGCACACAAATGGGCTTCTCAGGCACAGAGCTCGCCGCAATTTCCTGCTAGGGTTAGGGTTAGGGTTAGGGTTGGTCTTGGGAGAAAGAGAAAGCCTAGAGGCAGCGTTGCAGTGCCTCTGCAAAGGGGCTGCCAAAGGAAGGTGTGTGCTGCCAAGACACCTGTCCTGGCAGGACTTTCTCGTCTGGCACACAAATGGGCTTCTCAGGCACAGAGCTCGCCGCAATTTCCCGCTAGGGTTAGGGTTAGGGTTAGGGTTGGGCTTGGGAGAAAGAGAAAGCCTGGAGGCAGCGTTGCAGTGCCTCTGCAAAGGGGCTGCCAAAGCAAGGTGTGTGCTGCCAAGACACCTGTCCTGGGAGGACTTTCTCGTCTGGCACACAAATGGGCTTCTCAGGCCCAGAGCTCGCCGCAATTTCCTGCTAGGGTTAGGGTTAGGGTTAGGGTTGGGCTTGGGAGAAAGAGAAAGCCTAGAGGCATCGTTGCAGTGCCTCTGCAAAGGGGCTGCCCAAGGAAGGTGTGTGCTGCCAAGACACCTGTCCTGGGAGGACTTTCTCGTCTGGCACACAAATGGGCTTCTCAGGCACAGAGCTCGCCGCAATTTCCTGCTAGGGTTAGGGTTAGGGTTAGGGTTGGTCTTGGGAGAAAGAGAAAGCCTAGAGGCAGCGTTGCAG
The DNA here is from genome assembly GCF_036417845.1 of Apteryx mantelli. Classification (NCBI taxonomy): domain Eukaryota; kingdom Metazoa; phylum Chordata; class Aves; order Apterygiformes; family Apterygidae; genus Apteryx; species Apteryx mantelli. Next base: position 19,793,943 of record NC_089983.1, on the reverse strand, counting down.
TGCCTCTGCAAAGGGGCTGCCAAAGGAAGGTGTGTGCTGCCAAGACACCTGTCCTGGGAGGACTTTCTCGTCTGGCACACAAATGGGCTTCTCAGGCCCAGAGCTCGCCGCAATTTCCTGCTAGGGTTAGGGTTAGGGTTAGGGTTGGGCTTGGGAGAAAGAGAAAGCCTAGAGGCAGCGTTGCAGTGCCTCTGCAAAGGGGCTGCCAAAGGAAGGTGTGTGCTGCCAAGACACCTGTCCTGGCAGGACTTTCTCGTCTGGCACACAAATGGGCTTCTCAGGCACAGAGCTCGCCGCAATTTCCTGCTAGGGTTAGGGTTAGGGTTAGGGTTGGGCTTGGGAGAAAGAGAAAGCCTAGAGGCAGCGTTGCAGTGCCTCTGCAAAGGGGCTGCCAAAGGAAGGTGTGTGCTGCCAAGACAGCTGTCCTGGCAGGACTTTCTCGTCTGGCACACAAATGGGCTTCTCAGGCCCAGAGCTCGCCGCAATTTCCTGCTAGGGTTAGGGTTAGGGTTAGGGTTGGTCTTGGGAGAAAGAGAAAGCCTAGAGGCAGCGTTGCAGTGCCTCTGCAAAGGGGCTGCCAAAGCAAGGTGTGTGCTGCCAAGACACCTGTCCTGGCAGGACTTTCTCGTCTGGCACACAAATGGGCTTCTCAGGCACAGAGCTCGCCGCAATTTCCTGCTAGGGTTAGGGTTAGGGTTAGGGTTGGTCTTGGGAGAAAGAGAAAGCCTAGAGGCAGCGTTGCAGTGCCTCTGCAAAGGGGCTGCCAAAGGAAGGTGTGTGCTGCCAAGACACCTGTCCTGGCAGGACTTTCTTGTCTGGCACACAAATGGGCTTCTCAGGCACAGAGCTCGCCGCAATTTCTTGCTAGGGTTAGGGTTAGGGTTAGGGTTGGGCTTGGGAGAAAGAGAAAGCCTAGAGGCAGCGTTGCAGTGCCTCTGCAAAGGGGCTGCCAAAGGAAGGTGTGTGCTGCCAAGACACCTGTCCTGGGAGGACTTTCTCGTCTGGCACTCAAATGGGCTTCTCAGGCACAGAGCTCGCCGCAATTTCCTGCTAGGGTTAGGGTTAGGGTTAGGGTTGGGCTTGGGAGAAAGAGAAAGCCTGGAGGCAGCGTTGCAGTGCCTCTGCAAAGGGGCTGCCAAAGCAAGGTGTGTGCTGCCAAGACAGCTGTCCTGGGAGGACTTTCTCGTCTGGCACACAAATGGGCTTCTCAGGCCCAGAGCTCACCGCAATTTCCTGCTAGGGTTAGGGTTAGGGTTAGGGTTGGGCTTGGGAGAAAGAGAAAGCCTAGAGGCAGCGTTGCAGTGCCTCTGCAAAGGGGCTGCCAAAGGAAGGTGTGTGCTGCCAAGACACCTGTCCTGGCAGGACTTTCTCGTCTGGCACACAAATGGGCTTCTCAGGCCCAGAGCTCGCCGCAATTTCTTGCTAGGGTTAGGGTTAGGGTTAGGGTTGGTCTTGGGAGAAAGAGAAAGCCTAGAGGCATCGTTGCAGTGCCTCTGCAAAGGGGCTGCCCAAGGAAGGTGTGTGCTGCCAAGACACCTGTCCTGGGAGGACTTTCTCGTCTGGCACACAAATGGGCTTCTCAGGCACAGAGCTCGCCGCAATTTCCTGCTAGGGTTAGGGTTAGGGTTAGGGTTGGTCTTGGGAGAAAGAGAAAGCCTAGAGGCAGCGTTGCAGTGCCTCTGCAAAGGGGCTGCCAAAGGAAGGTGTGTGCTGCCAAGACACCTGTCCTGGCAGGACTTTCTCGTCTGGCACACAAATGGGCTTCTCAGGCACAGAGCTCGCCGCAATTTCCTGCTAGGGTTAGGGGTGGTCTTGGGAGAAAGAGAAAGCCTAGAGGCAGCGTTGCAGTGCCTCTGCAAAGGGGCTGCCAAAGGAAGGTGTGTGCTGCCAAGATAGCTGTCCTGGCAGGACTTTCTCGTCTGGCACACAAATGGGCTTCTCAGGCCCAGAGCTCGCCGCAATTTCCTGCTAGGGTTAGGGTTAGGGTTAGGGTTGGTGTTGGGAGAAAGAGAAAGCCTAGAGGCAGCGTTGCAGTGCCTCTGCAAAGGGGCTGCCAAAGGAAGGTGTGTGCTGCCAAGACACCTGTCCTGGCAGGACTTTCTCGTCTGGCACACAAATGGGCTTCTCAGGCACAGAGCTCGCCGCAATTTCCTGCTAGGGTTAGGGTTAGGGTTAGGGTTGGGCTTGGGAGAAAGAGAAAGCCTGGAGGCAGCGTTGCAGTGCCTCTGCAAAGGGGCTGCCCAAGGAAGGTGTGTGCTGCCAAGACACCTGTCCTGGGAGGACTTTCTCGTCTGGCACACAAATGGGCTTCTCAGGCCCAGAGCTCGCCGCAATTTCCTGCTAGGGTTAGGGTTAGGGTTAGGGCTGGGCTTGGGAGAAAGAGAAAGCCTAGAGGCAGCGTTGCAGTGCCTCTGCAAAGGGGCTGCCCAAGGAAGGTGTGTGCTGCCAAGACACCTGTCCTGGGAGGACTTTCTCGTCTGGCACACAAATGGGCTTCTCAGGCACAGAGCTCGCCGCAATTTCCTGCTAGGGTTAGGGTTAGGGTTAGGGTTGGTCTTGGGAGAAAGAGAAAGCCTGGAGGCAGCGTTGCAGTGCCTCTGCAAAGGGGCTGCCCAAGGAAGGTGTGTGCTGCCAAGACAGCTGTCCT